>NC_142852.1:23552500-24177500 GCF_061612785.1 Hesperophylax consimilis | reverse complement strand
CACCACAATACAACATGGTATTGTGGTATTCGGTTGTCAAAAATTCCATCAGTATATTTATGGCCACTAGTCACACTTTTTAAGAAATCACTTTCTGAAGTTCCCGCAAGGTTACAACGAATGATGATGTTTCTACAATGCTACCATTTAGACGTCAGATATGTACCTGGTAAATTTATGTATATTGCCGATACGTTATCTAGAGCGCCGTTACCTGATACAGAAATAACAGATGCGGAAAAAGAAATTGACATACATATCAATTTACTGATGTCAAGTCTGGCAGTTTCAGAAGAAAAACTGAAATTAATCACTGAGGCGACGAAACAAGATCAGTCTTTATTAACTTTAATGAAATATTATAAAACCGGTTGGCCGTCAAATAAAAATGTAATTGAACCCTGCGTTAAACCATACTGGAATTTTCAAGCAGAAATTCATGTTGTCAATGATCTGGTATTTAAGGGACCTAGTTTAATTATACCGTCAATTTTACGTCCTGAAATTTTAAAAGATGTACATAAAGGTCACTTAGGTATGTCAAAAGCAAAAAGTCTAGTCAGAAATATGATTTTTTGGCCGAATATTAACTCTGATATTAAAAACATTGTCGATCAATGTCAGATTTGTACTAAATTTAAACCTAATAACCCGTCACAGCCTCTTTTGCCCCATGGTATCACTAATTTTCCCTGGGAAAAGGTAGGTGTAGATTTAATGCATTTCAACAACTCAAATTATCTCATTGTTACTGATTATTATTCAAAATACATCGAAAATTCAATGTTACACAATTATAACGCGGAAACTGTAGTCACACACTTAAAATCTATATTTTCACGTCATGGGATACCGTTAACGCTTGTTAGTGATAATGGACCACCATTTCAATCAGCCATTTTTAAAAACTTTTTATATGAGTGGGATATTGAACATATCACCACTAGTCCAAACTATCCTCAGTCAAATGGTCAAGCTGAGAGTTCAGTAAAAATAGTAAAGAATATTTTAAGAAAATGCCTTGAATCCAAAACTGATCCGTATCTTGCTATGTTACATTACAGAAATAGTCCAAAAAATAATTTTCCATCCCCTGCAAGCCTCTTAATGTCACGTCAACTTAGATGTAATTTACCCGTAACATCCAGTCAACTTAGACCAAAAGTCGTGCGATTTAAAGAATATGAAGATAAATTTAAGGGTCGTCAAAACAAAATGAAAAAATATTTTGACAAAAAGGTTCGGAACTTGTCTGAGTTGAAGATAGGCGATAAAGTAGTTTTTAAAAAAGATGTGTCAAGTTCATGGTCACCAGCTACTGTAGTAGAAATTGTTAAAGGATGCCCAAGGTCATATATTGTTGAAACTCCCGATGGTTCAAGATATCGCAGGAATAGGAAACACTTAAATTTAGACAGATCACGTCAGGAATCATCATCACCGCTGAATGGAAATAGTTCATCGAAGAAAGGTGTACGTTTTGACAATGATTTTCATTCCATCCCGTTTTATCCAGGTCCTACAACTTCTGATGAGCTGACAAACAATGAGGCAAGCATTCGAACTCGTTCGGGCAGAATTGTTAATAAACCTGATAGATATAATCCATCTGATTATAATTAAATTTGGTAATTGTATTTCACTTACGGTTTATTACTATGTCATGAATTATGTTTATTTGAAAATAAAAATTTATATTTGTAATGTTCATCTTGTCTTGACTTGTTTTTCTTTATTAGGAAAAGAGGGATGTTGGTGTTATTAGTATAATGTTATCTATCGCCATTTCCTAATATATTGTCTGTGCTACACAAACCCTAGCTGTCACCACTTGTCAACAGATCGCCAGCTGGGCTGGTTTAATAAACAACATATCAAATACAAACGTGTTATAATATTCGTTCACCACAATACAACATATGTGTATTGTGACTGATCTCATATGTTTACATAAAATTATTCACGGTCAACTTGATACTACATTATGTCTTAGCAATATTAAAATAAATGTCCCCAATTCCCATGGTTTAAGACGCCATAATTTTTTTCACCTGAATACATTTATAAAAATAATATCGCCTACTTTAGCCCTCTGACCCAGATGTGTCGACTATATAACAAGATAGAGTGTGCTGAAATAGATATTTTCGTCGATAATTTGTACGGATTCAGAAAAAAATTCTAGCGCTATTAAAAAGTATTAGCTAATTTATTGTGTCAATTTTCTCTCCATGCATACCTCTCGTATTTCTTATGCCTCTTACCACTTGTAATAATGTATAACGTAATGTGTTACTTGAGCGAGCTTGTATATGATTGTGTATTTTATTTTTATTTTTTGATGTTTTTGTTTTCTAATTTTATGTATCTGTATTTAATTTTTTGTATCTTTATTTAATTGTAGATTTTTGTAATTGTACAATAACTGAGTTTTTATAAGTGGATTGTTCTCACGTAAGTGTGATCATCTGTAAAACCCTGTATAAATAAATAAATGTATTTTAATTTTTGTAAAATAATTTTAAAATAAGTAAGATAGTGTTTTTTTGTATTGTTCAGTTTAGTAGATTCGGTTTTAGTCTGTGTTTGATATCAGTATATTTTCTATTTCAGATCTCCCTTTATTAAGTATCCAGCTTTTTATTTGAGATTTAAATGTTATAATGTTGAGGTTTTTAAGTGAGAGTGGTATTTTATTGTAGAAATACTATGATATAAGAAGCTTTTTTGCCCAAAAGTTGTATTAGTAGTTATTTGTTGGATATTGTGCGTGTTTGTTGTTATTTCTTGGGTTTTGTACTTATGAATGTAATTGAGTATAGTTTTAGAATATAGTTGTTTAATTGACATGATGTTAAGATTGGTAAAGATTTCGTCAGTGCTAGTTCTAACAGGAACTTTCAGTATAATTTTCACTATGGCTTTTTGAGTTATAATTAGTGGATTTAGTATATTTTTATTTGCACTGCTCCATCCGATAATACCGTATTCTAACAGTGATTGGCAGAAAGCCATGTAGATTTTGACTAAGTCTTTTTTAAAGAGCACATTCCTGATAGTTTTGAAAAAATAACTTAGTTTTTAATTTTATTATATAGCTAATGCGGTTGGTCCATTTTAAATTTCAATCAATTTTTAGACCCAGATACGTTATATGGTCAACGTTTTCTAATGAGGGACAATTACAATGCTCATTTAAGTGATGCGGGCCATGAATTTTCAAGTTAAGGTTTTCTTCAGAGTTGTTTGTATTTTTTATTTTGAAAGTGATGAATTTGGTTTTATTAGCATTTAGTGTAAGTGAATAGTAGTCTAGCCATTTTTTAATCTGTTTAGTGTGTCTTCTGCTTTCTTAAATGTTTCTGTCCAATTATTCCCATTTATAAGGAGAACAGTACCTATCATCCTCAAAACTGATGATTTCTCCGTCACATTCTATGTGGCATAGGTCATTAATGTAAATTAGGAACAGAATCGGACCCAGAATACTTCCGTGAGGCACCCCGAATTTGACATCAATACACTCACTGGTTATGTTGTTAAGTTTCACATTTTGCTTTCTATTTCCCATGTAGCTTTTAAAGAATATCAGTTCATTATCAGTGATCCCTATGTTCTCTAGTTTTTCAAAAAGATGTGAGTGATTTATTGTGTCGAAGACTTTAGAAAGGTCGAAAAATACTCCAATGCATTTTTTATGTGAATCTAGAGAATTTTTAATATATTCAATTAGTAAAGCTATGGCATTGGATGTTCCTAGATATTTTCTGAAACCAAATTGTTTTGGTGATAATAGTTTATTTGATTCTAGGTAATCGACGAGTTGAGTTCTGTTATTTCTAAGATTTTAGGTAATGTGTTCATAATTGTGATTGGTCTGTAGTAATTGATATCTGTACGATTTACTGATTTAAAGATTGGTGTAATAGTCCCTATTTTGAGTTGGGATGGAAATCTGCTTTCCATAATAGATTTGTTTATTAGGCTGGCCGCATACATACGTTTTCCGTATTCGATTTCCGAATTCGTTTTCCGTATTCGGAATTCCGTGAGACTAGCGCAAACGTTCGTTTTTCTTCATTCGGAATGTATAAACGTCAGTACCAGTGTTGCCAACAAGGGCGATATATCGCCATTTAGGCTACTCAGAGCGAGAATCGGCGCCGAAAAAATCTAAAAGGCGACTGGTCGCCAATTAAGCTACTTCAAAAACATCAATTTTAAACATGTCCCGAAATTCTCTAGCCACCCCCCCCCCATGAAATTTTTTTCTGGGGACAAATTTTATATTTTCTTGAAATTCTCTAGCCACCCTCCCCATGAATTTTTTTTATTTTCTGGGGACAAATTTTATTTTTTTGAAATTTTTTCGCCACCCCCCCCCCCCCCACGAAATTTTTATTTTCACGTAAAAACATCAATTTTAAACATGTCCCACCAAACAGCAAATTCGGCTACTTTACGCTACCTTATGTATGAGAAACGGCGATATTAGTTCAAGATCCGTTGGCAACACTGAATTACGAACGGAAATTTCCGTACGTTTGCGTCGGCACAAACAAACTGTATGCAATAGCTGCGTTCCACATGACGTCATTAGGTTTTTTCCATTCGGTTTCTCCGAACGCGCCGGTTCGCATTCGGAACGTGCGTAAGGAATTTGTTCCGTTCGAAACTAAAACGAACGTGTGCGGCAGTTAATGTATTTTCTACTGATTCCGTGCATTCGGATGTCCGAATACGGAAAACGAATTCGGAAATCGAATACGAAAAACGTATGTATGCGGCCAGCCTTAGAAAGAGTATCGGTTCGGTAATTTCAGTTGTATGAATTTTAATGTTTTCATTGTGATTTCATCACTACCAGATAAAGATGTTGGTGTAAATTTAGAAAATATTAGTGTTAGTTCTTGTTTAATGATTTGTTTTAGAGCAAATTTAAACCTTTGTGGATTTGGGTGTTTGTTTATTTTCGGGTCATAGTGTTGGGGTTTGGTTAGTTTATTCGCTAAGTTCGAGCCTATGTTTGCAAAAAAGTTGTTTGTGTAGTTAGTTAGTTTATGTAAGTTTTTGTTGAGCGAGAGTATACCGTTCTCTGTGTTGATTTCTTCCAATGGGTTTGCTTTGTTTTGATTTGTGTAGGTGATTTCTTTGATTATTTGCCAGATAAGTTTTGGATTATTATTGGATTGATGAATTTTAGATCTGTTGTAATTTTGTTTGGCCGATTTAGTAAGATTGGAACAGAGGTTTCTATAATTTTTGTAAAATAGTTTTAGGGAAAGGTCGTATGGATAGTTTTTTACTTGCTGATGGATTTTGTCTCTTTTTCTTATACATTTTAATAGGCCAGGTGTGATCCATGCTTTTTTGATAATTTTATTGTGTGAATATGTGTAACTTTTTTTTGAGGTGTGGTAATGTATTTTTAATTGCAATAGTTTAATAAATAATTTCCAATCATCTTCAAGGTCTTCAGCTTTATATATTAATTCCCAGGTTTCAGTTTGTAGTGAATTTTTTAGTTCGTCGTAGTCTATAACATGTCTATTCCCCGTTAAATTTTGAGTCGATTGTCGATTTTCCTTTACATGGATGTTAAGAATTAAAGTATAGTGATCAGTGATAGTGGATTGACGTATGATTGTATAAATACCCCATAGAATAATAGAAAATCAGAAGAAAATAGAAGATAATAGAAAATCTATTATCACAAAAACTTTCACCAATACATCGGGTTGACCTGTAATAAATCATTTTAGACATCATAAAAATTGAAATAGAATCATATAAATAAGTCATCTCAAAGTGGCCTAACCACAGGTAATGAATTGAAGAAAACTTCCCTTCAACGCCGTAAGAGCTGTTTCAATAATAAAAACTATCACTCTTAGAACTCTATAATAACATTATTAAATTTTATTTACATCAAATCTTTATAAAAATTATACCGAGTTCTACGAAGTAAACGCAAAAACAATTCCACCACTGTTAATCTTATTTCTAAATTACTAGAAAAGAAAGTGTCGGATTAGTAAACTACGCAACGGATTTTGAAAGGGTTTTCACCAAAATTTAGAGAATTTCCTCCGGAAGGTATAATACGTGCATTTTGTATTTATTATTTTTTATTTTTTATTTGACAACAGAACATTCATTTCAGTTACAGTACAATTTTACATCGTATCAGCATTGAGCTAAGTGACTCTTCAATAATTGTTTTAGGTCATTTAGAGAACAGTCACTTACATCCAAATTCCTTGTTTCGTTCAATAGCACCACTTCCCTCGTCATGGTATGCTTTGCCAGGACGTCGGTTTTGCCTTTTGGTACTCTGAACAAGTCATGGTATCGACTTCGGCTGTAGTGGTCTGGTACATATAATTCATAGCATCCCAAGAGGAATGGGCTATCGATAAAATTGTTCCAAATTTTGAAAGACATAATAGCTAGACTTGCTTTCCGCCTAGTTTCCAGACTCACATAATTAGTTTCCTCAAGTAAGTCGATATGGTGCATGAACCTAGGATAGGTTCCATGCGTCCGCATATAGACATACCTGAGGAATTTCTTCTGGATTTGCTCTATCATATCAATGTACTTCTGGTGGTACGGTGCCCAAACATCGCTTGCATACTCCAGCTTGCTTCTCAGTATGCTATCGAACAATGCTAACATAGCATCTTGGTTATTGAACTGCTTGCATGTCCTAATAACGAACCCAAGAAGTTTGTAGCAAGACTGAGTGAGCTGCGATATGTGGCAAGAGAATTTCAGTTCGGGATCAAAGACGACACCGAGATCCTTTACGGAATTTACACGTTATAGTGTTTCGCCCTATATCTTGTAATCCTAAAGTATAGTATTTAGAGAACGATTGTAAGACATGGTGACACATTTTTTTCTATTGAAATCTAATTTGTTTCTCACCGACCATTCAGATAGTGCATACATGATGATTATTTGTGAAACTTATACACAGTTTAGGTTGTTTTTATAGGATCCTCCCCAGCCTATGATTCCGTAGACAAGCAAAGAGTGGACAAGGGCATAGTACACATTTTTGATTGTTTTCTCATTTAAAATATTTCCCTTACAAATATATATATATATATATACATTTCCTTATTCTTTTTATTAGCTCTGTAATGTGGCTGTTCCACTTCATGTTTTGATCAATGATCACACCGAGATATTTAATTTCAGAAGAAGAGATGATTACAATACAAATAGGATCATGTTGTTTACAGTTTAAATTCAACAAACTAACTAACCATCACGTCGTTTCCATGTAGGGGTAGGCAGAGAGGACGGACCGCCAAACAACTCGGTCTTGGCACACACTTCTTGCCTCATTCTCATTCATACATCGTCTCATACATACCTACTCTTCTATTATTCTGACTCTGGACATGGCCCGACTCGAGTATCTGATTCACTTGATCTTGCCATGTCTTCCTCGGGCGTCCCCGACATCTGCTACCATACACATTTGCATCATATATCCTCCTTACACTCATGTCTTCGCTCATTCGCTCTACATGCCCAAACCATCTAAGCGTCCCTTTCTTAATCTTACTCATTACGTTTACATCAGCCTTGCACTCTTTGCGGATCTCCACATTCCTCACACGATCAAACATGGTTTTACTTTTTTTTTACTATTTTATTTTTTCTTTTAACTTTCTGATTAGGTATTTTATGGAGAATAAGATATATGTTGCTTTTTTGCATTTTTAATTTTGCATTATTAATATATTTATATATCATTTTTAAATAGCTGTACCCCGCCACGCGTTGCTGTTATTCTGAAGAAAAATCTGAGTAATTCGTCGGCCATGACTAAACAATTACAATTTCTACAATAGGTATAAAAAAATATTGTTTTGTTTTCATTGTTTTTGTCAACAGGTTGCCCGCTTTATTACATTATTTTATTGTTAGATTGCCTGCTTTATTAAATTATTTTATTCAAAGCAAAGTTACCTAATTTGCCATTTGAATCAATATTAATAAAAATGTCCATAAATACTATCGCTAAAAATAATACAAACTGCATCCTATGTTTGTATAGCTGTTTTCGCAAACTTCAACAATATAAATGAATTATTTCTTTTGATAAAACCTATGTTTACACAATTTAATGATGCTTTATATTGGACCAAATGAATTGTAACGATACGTTAAAATGAAGCCAGAATCATAACAATGTAAGTGAGCAGCCGTGCACGAAAATATGCGACGCGCGGCCCTGGTGAATTGAACAAACCCTCGGTTGAATTTTCCCTAGCAAATCTCTGAAATAAAGTGAGAATCTTAACGACATAAGTGATGAAGTCGTGTAAAAACAATATTCGGCGCGCACCCCGGCGTAATGGACGGACTTACGGTCGACTTTACCCTAGCAGGCCTAGAAAATCGAGAAAATTCTGTGGGTTTATTTTATAAAGTAGTTACTTTATATATCAAGAAATGTCGATGGACCATGTTTTTGTGCAATGGCAAGGTGAGCCTGGCAGAAGTGAAAACAGCGGAAGTCGAAGCGGGGAGATAGCAAGAGAGTCAAGATTAAAATGGACGTGGATTTGCTTTTCGGGCTGCAATGTCTTTTGGCGAGACTGAAACAGGATTTTGCCTTAAATATCGACGCAGTTTTAAAAGGAGTGTTTTATTTCTACCTAGTAATGGGTAATTAGAAGAGTTTTTAAACGAGTCTATCCCTGCGTTCGTAGTCTTCCAAAATGATGAAAATTGATGACATGGTTAGTGCAGTCGTTTATTTTGTTTTGTGCCTCTTATCAAAGAGTTGAAAACAAGCCATGTAAATTATGCCGAGAGCCGCGCTACCTTCATCAAGCTCACATGTATGCAGTTGGCTGAGAGAAGATCGGAAACAGATTGCCGCTTGATTCCCGGACACGAGGGATGGACCTCGTTACCTTCACTCCAGAAGAATTTCTGTAAGAACACGCCTGGAAGAAGATGCTACCTTCAACCAGAAGAACACGCTTTTCGCTGTCCTAGTTCTTCTATGTTCAATAGACCTTTTTTTGCAAAACTGAGTTATGAATGCCAATATGTTTATTAGCCTATTGCGCATTAATGAAGCTAAAAAAAAACAATTTTTTTGGTTTTTAAGTGACATTTTCAGCATTTTTCGAGTGCCAATATCCACTCACGGAATAATGTTTTAGTTCTTATTTGTTCAATATCCTGGATATTGAACATTCAAACACTCATGAATATAATATTTTTTTAAAGTTCATAGATATTTGTTCAACATCCCGCAGAAGGTTGAGGTCTTGAATGTTCAATCTCCACTGTCAACCAATCAGGAGCTGGCTAGTTAAAATGTGCGGCCATGTTGATTTTTAGTTGTTTTCTAACACCGAAATTGTTCCACTAAAAATACGTTTGATTGCGAATATATACTGTTATTGAACTAAAAAATGACTTCACCGACTCCACAATCAATAAACCTTAGAACAGTAGCTCAAATAGAAAGGTAAGTCTTAAAATTATGTCATTTATAGGCTTTTTCACCATATTTTACATGTACTTCTTGAATTTGCTAGGCAAATATACAGTATGCTTCATTTATTATTTATTTATTCAATTATTTATTTACAAACTTAGGACTTTTACCTAAAATGAGTATTAATAAATTATATTAGTGCATTAAAACTTATTTTTATTCAAGAAATACAACAAAAGAGCCAGGAAATGGAAATGTGCAAAAAGTCGAATGTCCTCATAGTCAGATTGAAAGACATCTACGACACATATTTAGTCCGTTATCACTGCTGAGATTGCTGATGAAAACGAAGTCCAAATATTTCAATTTTGAATTCATTCAATTAAAAGTTTTTGTTTTTTTTAGTCACATAAAAAACAATAAACATATTCATATGTAGGTACTACAATGAAACCAACTAGGCAAACGACTAACAACAATAAATGTAATGTTAAATAGCGCACACCCATAACCCAATTCGCGGGATATTATAATTTTAGGATTTTAAGAGCTGAAATATTTAAAAAAAATAATATTATATTCACGATAGTCAACATAAATAATAAGCTCACGGCAAATAAGACCTTCCGTAAGAAAAAAATCTTTCTAAAGTAAGTAAACTTTAAAAATTACATTTATCAAATGTAGGTAACGAAACAATAAAAAAAAAATTCAATTGAAAATTGAACTTCAATAATTAATCACTCGGGATTTTTTTTGAAATACCGGCCACAGTCTCCACTGCTCCCAACCATCTTGAGCCAGTGAGACTATGGAATCCCCAATTGGGGTATATTAGTATATTGTGAGGCTGAAGGTAGTGTGGAGGGGAAGGAGATGGAGAGGAGAAAGAGAGGAAGGAGGATGAAGGAGAAGAGAGATGGTATGTGAGTATCTATTCAGATCTGATCAACAAACATAGCTAAAGCCATTTGAATTCTTATGGTGGTCTTTACACCATATCTTCCTCTCTGGAACATGCCGCAAATAGACTATATGTTATTTTAAATGAATAATTTGTGAAGTAATAAATGAATCAAATAAAATTTACTTGCGCACGCCGGGATTTGAATCCACGACCTCCAGATTTCTAGTCAAGAGTACCCCTAGACCACGGAGGCCGTAATACGTACGATGTAAGAATATTTCACATCACGCATGCACTGACTACCGATAGTAGTATATTAGCGGTAGGTACCTTTGTACTTGTGCATTGTTTTCAAACTTCCAAAAAAACGGACGATTTATATAGAGCAGTTTTTGTGAAAAATCAACTCAAGGACTCTGTTTGTATATTTTAAAGTAATACTTTAAGTCAACTACTAATTAAGATAAAAGTAAAGTGTTTGAAATCTGAAAATCACCCTGTATATACAATTTACCACTAATTGGCTAATTGAACAAAAAATACCTCAAACTTATGGGAGCCGAATTGTTCAATCTCCAGACGATATGTTCAATATCCAAAATAATCATTCATCATTTTCAAGCCATGTTCAACGTCCACCTTTAAAGTCATAATATGGGCATATTATAGCTTCAATCTTCGAAAAATGATCTTTAATAATTTTCTGTTACACAAATGTTTTAAACGAAATGACTAAAATCGAGAATTTTTTAGAATTTGCCTGTAAAAGCAAAAAAAACGTCTCATGTAAAATTTGCTAAATGGTCTATTGAACATACAAGAACTAAGGCAGCGTTTTGTAAATTCCTTTATTTTTGTCTCTTCTTGGTTTTATATGCCAAATATATTGTTAGTTGTTAAAATCAATTTTTCTTATTTTTATACTTTAAATCAATGGCATGAAATCTTCGCCCCTCTCTGGTTATATTCATCACACGTAAAAAGGTGAGTGGCATTGGCATGAATTTATTGTTAAAATCTCAAGATCTATGTCTAGAAAAAATAAAATCTGGTGCTTACAGCTAATTTTATAGTTGTAATACATTTTATAAACCATTTTTCATAAAATATGTTGTTGATGTCCTGTTTTAATCAATTTGAAATATTTGGGGATCTGGTGAGGGGACAATGAAATATGATAGTTGTTTTGTGTCAAAGCTTTTATTAGGAGTCAGTAGAATTTCGCAGCTGAGAGATGACCCTGGACCAATGAGGATGACACCAGATGTAGACGGCGATGGAGGTGATGGAGAGGTCGAGGTGATAGTGGATCTACACCGCGTTGATGGAGACTGAACTCGTGGATGTGTTCAGCACTGGTGAAGACGTGGAGTCTAATGAGTACTCCAGTGTGAACAAGCTAACCGAAGTTGCGATGGACCTGGTCGGCAGATGTACGGGGCCGAGGCGCAGACCGGCAAAGTGGTCGCAGAGTCTAGGCACCTGAGGTCAGCGCTGGTGTAATCCCGAAGACTCTATAATAAATTGTAGTCCGTGCAGAGCCGGGTGTATGTGATGTTCCTGTAGAGGCGCGGTGAAGCAATCATCGGTCATAGCGGCCACTTCATCAGTACGCAGCGAGCTGTAGCAAACTGCTAATTAATGACTGACTAAGTACATCTCGATACGCCTCATTATATAACCGCCCCAGTGCATCGAGAACATTTCAGAAAAGTAGCTAGGAATGCCGAACGCTCGCATTGTGTCTACAGCGTTCTCGCTACAATGCGTTTTGCACTGGCGAGCGTTCTAGAATATTTTCGTAGCTTCGCTACAAATGTAAACAACTTGCATCCGAGGTATCAAAGGCAAAAAAGGTATCAGGGCAAAGCGCGGGTGTTTTTGTAAATTTTAACGCCAAAATTAGACTTTCGGCAAAATATTCATATCATATGATCTATTTGATTTTTTTCGATGAAACTTTCAGTGTTTAACTTAAAAAAGATGTCTCTATTTAATGATTGAGCAATATATGTGTAATTTCTTTTCTTATGAACAAAAACTCTCTACTTTCTTGGGAATCATAGAAACAGTATTTCACAATCGAAATAACATATCGAAATTTATTCATGCAAAATTACAAGATTGTTTTGGAATTTTTAATACATATAAAAAATAACTATAACCTAATAGTGCTTCAATGTGTGATAGCGTTCGAAACACTTTCCTTTATGCAGGGGCACATTGCAAAACTTGCACATGTATCGCGTATCGCTGCGTAGTTTGTGGGCGGAACATACGCGACAAGGATTTTATTATTTTTATTTTTTTGTTGTGTTTCAAACTCATTGAATTGATAGGTAGATAGAATGGGAACCGCCGACAATAGAAAACACATGACCCCGCACCCATTTAGAACCCCTTGTTTACAAGTTTCCCGCTCCTTACCGCTTTGCGCAACAAAACGAGTAAACTCGTCTCCCGCGTCTTTAAAAAGTCATCACAGTTCAATCACAGTTCAAATTGTATTCAATCAAAAAATCTCCATTAAGTTTGATGCTAAGAAAAATCAAGATTTTTATAGACGTTAATTTCAGACTTGGGTTCGAACTTTTGAAGCAGTTTTTTCAGGCTCTATGGGACCAAAGGGGCTGAAATTTAGGAAAAGTGATAAGAATCGTGGTACAAATCGAATTCAATCACAAAATCTCCATAAAGTTTGATTCTTAGAAAAATCATGATTTTTATGGACGCTAATTTCAGACTTGGGTTCGATTTTAGGAAGAAGTTTTTTCAGGCTCAATGGGACCAAAGGGGCTGAAATTTAGGAAAAGTGATAAAAATCGTGGTACAAATCGAATTCAATCACAAAATCTCCATAAACTTGGATTTTTAGAAAAATCATGATTTTTATGGACACTCATTTCAGACTTGGGTTCGAACTTTAGAATCAGTTTTCTAAAGCTCTATGGGACCAAAGGGGCTAAAATTTTGGAAAAGTGATAAGAATCGTGGTACAAATCGAATTCAATCACAAAATCTCCATAAAGCTTGATTCTTAGAAAAATCATGATTTCTATAGACCCTTATTTCAGACTTGGGTTCAAACTTTGGAAGCAGTTTTCTTAGTCTCTATGGTACCAAACTGGCTGATATTTTGGAATAGTGTTAAAAATAACAGTTCAAATTGTATTCAATCACAAAATCTCCATCAAGTTTGAGGCTAAGAAAAATCAAGATTTTTATAGACGCTAATTTCAGACTTGGGTTCGAACTTTTGAAGCAGTTTTTTCTTTCTCTATGGGACCAAAAGGGCTGAAATTTAGGAAAAATGATAAGAATCGTGGTACAAATCGAATTCAATCACAAAATTTCCATAAATTTGATTCTTAGAAAAATTATGATTTTTATGGACGCTAATTTCAGACTTGGGTTCGAACTTAGGAAGAAGTTTTCTCAGGCACTATGGTACCAAACGGGCTGAAATTTTGGAATAGTGATAAGAATCGTCGTACAAATTTAATTCAATCACAAAATCTCCAAAAAGTCTGATTTTTAGAAAAATCATGATTTTTATGGACGCTCATTTCAGACCTGGGTTCGAACTTTAGAATCAGTTTTTTAAAGCCCTATGGGACCATACGGGCTTATATTTTGAAAAAGTTATAAGCATCGTGGTACAAATCGATATCAATCACAAAATCTCGGTAAAATTTGATTTTTAGAAAAATCATGATTTTTATGGACCTTAATTTCAGACTTAGGTTCGAATTTTTGAAGCAGTTTTTTCAGACTTTATGGGACCAAAGGGGCTGAAATTTCGGAATAGTGATAAGAATCGTAGTACAAATCGAAATCAATCACTAAATTTCCATAAATTTGATTCTTAGAAAAATCATGACTTTTAAAGACGCTTATTTCAGACTTGGGTTCGAACTTAGGAAGAAGTTTTCTCAGGCTCTATGGTACCAAACGGGCTGAAATTTTGGAATAGTGATAAGAATCGTTAAAAAATTTAATTCAATCACAAAATCTCCAAAAAGTTGGATTCTTAGAAAAACTAGATTTTTAGGGACGCTCATTTCAGACTTGGGTTCGAAGTTTAGAATCAGTTTTTAAAGCTCTATGGGACCTTACGGGCTTTAATTTTGTAAAAGCGATAAGAATCGTGGTACAAATCGAAATCAATCACAAAATCTCGGTAAGATTTGATTCTTCGAAAAATTATGATTTTTATGGACGCTAATTTCAGACTTGGGTTCGAACTTAGGAAGAAGTTTTCTCAGGCTCCACGGTACCAAACGGGCTGAAATTTTGGAATAGTGATAAGGATCGTCGAACAAATTTAATTCAATCACAAAATCTCCAAAAAGTTGGATTTTTAGAAAAATCATGATTTTTATGGAGGCTCATTTCAGACTTGGGTTCGAACTTTAGAATCAGTTTTTATAGCGCTAGGGACCAAACGGGCTTTAATTTTGAAAAAGTGATAAGAATCACGGTTTAAATTGAATTCAATCACAAAATCTCCATAAAGTTTGATTCTTAGAAAAATTATGATTTTTATGGACGCTAATTTCAGACTTGGGTTCGAACTAAGGAAGAAGTTTTCTCAGGAACTATGGTACCAAAGGGGCTGAAATTTCGGAAGAGTGATAAGAATCGTAGTACAAATCGAAATCAATCACAAAATTTCCATAAATTTGATTCTAAGAAAAATCATGATTTTTATTTTATTTGATTTATTTTTATAGACGCTTATTTCAGACTTGTATGTATGTTGCAGTATGAATGTGTAAGTCCGAGAATAATGTGGATTAGGTTCAAAATCGGTTTGACAAGGGTGTTTCTTGTTGTTTGTTATGCCCCTGTCAATTCTGAGAGTGACGAAGAGAAAGATGATTTTTGGACTGGTGTGAATGATGTGATGAGACTGAAAAATATTAATGAAAGGATTATAATGGCAGGCGATTTGAATGGGTGGGTAGGAATTAGACGTGACGGATTTGAATCGGCCTTAGGTATGTTTGGGGATAAAAGAACGAATGACAACGGGAACAGAATACTTGAAGTATGTTTAGAGTGGAACCTTTTTGTGTCCAATACTTTTTTCGATCATAAAGGTATCCACCAATATACGTGGGAAAGAGGAAATGAGAGGTCAATTATCGATTTTGTAGTAATTGACTCTAGGTTGAGAGCCGTTACCGAGGACACGAGAGTTTTCAGAGGGGCAGAGGTTGAAACTGACCACTTTCTGGTGGTGTCGAGAGTAAACCTCTTTCGCGGTTGGCGCTCTAAAGTGAAAACGGTACTAACTCCAACAAGAATCAAAATAGAAAAACTACAAAACGATAATGAGAGGAGTAAGTATGTGAATTGTGCAGAGATGAGATTGAATGAGAAAAAAATGGATGGTCTAAGCATAGACGAAACATGGAACCACATAAAAGTGAGTCTTTGTGAATCTGCTAGAGAGGTGTGTGGAATAAGTACGCAAGGTAGAAAGAAAGGTGATGCATGGTGGGATGATGATATTAAAGCACTGGTCTCAGAGAAGAAGAAAGCATGGTTATGTCTGATTGCGGCTGGCAGTGCTTCCAGCGAAGAGAAGGATCGAGCGAAAGAAGTATATAAGGAATGTAAGAAAAAAGTAAGAGTTGGAGTGAAAGAACGAAAGAAACGCCTGGAAGAGGAAGAAGGAATGAAAATGACAAACCATTTCCAAGAAAACATTAAGTTGTTTTGGAAGGAAGTCAAAAGGTCCCGGTGTGGCCCTGAAACCGGAAGCATGAAAGTAATAAAATCGAAAGATGGAAAAATGTTGACGAATGAGGAAAAAATAAAAGAGAGATGGATGAAGTATTTCGAGGAAGTCTTTGAAAGCGAAGTGAGTGACAGTGATTCTAGCGGCGAATCAGATATGAACGATGATGGACTGAATGTTACCGAAATTAGCATGGATGAGGTAGAAAGATCAATTAAGTGTATGAAGAATGGTAAGGCTGTCGGTTTCGACAATATTGCTGCTGAATATTTTAAAGGAGGTAGCCGTATAATTCTCACATGGTTGTGCAATCTTTTTAACCAATGTTTAAAGGAAGGTTACACGCCTTTAGATTGGAGAAGAGCAGTGATCATGCCATTATACAAAGGTAAAGGGTCACGTATGGAATGTGGGAATCATAGGGCTATTAGCCTGCTAAGTTCAGTTGGCAAGCTGTATGGTAGAATTTTGATTGAAAGGGTAAGAAAGGAAACAAAGGATAAAATATGGGATGTGCAAGGTGCTTTTATGAGTGGAAGGGGGTGCATGGACCAGATCTTCTCATTGCGTATGCTCACCGAGAAGTTTCTGGCAAAAAACCAGAAACTTTTCTGTGCCTTTGTAGATCTACAAAAAGCATACGACCGAGTCGACAGGAAAAAGCTATGGAAGTTGTTGTCCAAGTATGGAGTGAATGCGAATCTGACTCAGGCAATTGCGTCTCTATATGAGGGAAGCGTTGCATGTGTTAGGGTGAACGGTGGTTTTACGGGGTGGTTTGATATCACAAAAGGTGTTAAACAAGGCTGCGTAATGTCGCCGTGGTTATTCAATCTATACATGGATAATTGTATGCAAGAATTGAAAGATGTGGGATTGGGCGCGAATTTGAGTAATCTGAAAGTATGTTGCCTGTTGTATGCTGATGATGCGGTGCTGATTGCTAATAGTATGAATGATCTGCAGTCTCTCGTGTCTAGGATGAACGAAATATGCGTGAAGAATGAGTTAATGATGAATGTAAGTAAGTCTAAAGTAATGGTGTTTGAAAGAGAAAGTACGAAAACAGTGTGTAATATAGCTGTAAATGAGGAATACTTGGAGCAGGTGGATGAATTTGTGTATTTAGGAAGCATGTTTACGAGTGATGGGAAGGCTGACAGAGATATTGAAAGAAGAGTAAATGCAGGTAACTCCATTAATGGAGGACTGAACGCAGTTGGCGCTAACAAAAAATTGTCCAAAGAAGCGAAGTTAGCAGTCCACAATGGAGTGCTGGTACCTACCCTGATGTATGGAAGTGAGGCATGGAACTGGCAAAGAAAGGATGAAAGTAGATTGAATGCTGTTGAAATGAGATCCCTGAGGCGTATGTGTGGTAAAACCATGTATGATCGTGTGAGGAATGTGGATATCCGCAAAGAGTGCAAGGCTGATGTAAGCGTAATGAGTAAGATCAAGAAAGGGACGCTTAGATGGTTTGGGCATGTAGAGCGAATGAGCGAAGAAAGGAGTGTAAGGAGAATATACGATGCAATTGTGAATGGTAGCAGAAGTCGGGGGCGCCCGAGGAAGACATGGCACGATCAAGTGAATCAGATACTTGAGTCGGGCCATGTCAAGAGTCAGAACAATAGAAGAGTATGTATGAGACGATGCATGAATGTGAATGAGGCAAGGAGTGTGTGCCAAGACCGAGTTGTTTGGCGGTCCGTCCTCTCTGCCTACCCCTGCGGGGAAACGGCGTGATGGTTAGTTAGTTAGTTAGTTAGTTATTTCAGACTTGGGTTCGAACTTAGGAAGAAGTTTTCTCAGGCTCTATGGTACCAAACGGGCTGAAATTTTGGAATAGTGATAAGGATCACGGTTTAAATTGAATTCAATCACAAAATCTCCATAAAGTTTGATTCTTAGAAAAATTATGATTTTTATGGACGCTAATTTCAGACTTGGGTTCAAACATAGGAAGAAGTTTTCTCAGGCACTATGGTACCAAACGGGCTGAAAATGTGGAATAGTGATAAGAATCGTAGTACAAATCGAAATCAATCACAAAATCTCCATAAAATTTGATTCTTAGAAAAATTATGATTTTTATAGACGCTTATTTCAGACTTGGGTTCGAACTTAGGAAGAAGTTTTCTCAGGCTCTATGGTACCAAAGGGGCTGAAATTTCGGAATAGTGATAAGAATCGTAGTACAAATCGAAATCAATCACAATATTTCCATAAATTTGATTCTAAGAAAAATCATGATTTTTATAGACGCTTATTTCAGACTTGGGTTCGAACTTAGGAAGAAGTTTTCTCAGGCTCTATGGTACCAAACGGGCTGAAATTTTGGAATAGTGATAAGAATCGTCGTACAAATTTAATTCAATCACAAAATCTCCAAAAAGTTGGATTCTTAGAAAAACTAGATTTTTAGGGACGCTCATTTCAGACTTGGGTTCGAACTTTAGAATCAGTTTTTTAAAGCTCTTTGGGACCTAACGGGCTTAAATTTTTTAAAAGCGATAAGAATCGTGGTACAAATCGAAATCAATCACAAAATCTCGGTTAAATTTGATTCTTTGAAAAATTATAATTTTTATGGACGCTAATTTCAGACGTGGGTTTGAACTTAGGAAGAAGTTTTCTCAGGCTCCATGGTACCGAACGGGCTGAAATTTCGGAATAGTGATAAGGATCGTCGAACAAATTTAATTCAATCACAAAATCTCCAAAAAGTTGGATTTTTAGAAAAATCATGATTTTTATGGACGCTCATTTCAGACTTGGGTTCGAACTTTAGAATCAGTTTTTTAAAGCTCTATGGGACCTAACGGGCTTAAATTTTGTAAAAGCGATAAGAATCGTGGTACAAATCGAATTCAATCACAAAATCTCCAAAAAGTTGGATTTTTAGAAAAATCATGATTTTTATGGACGCTCATTTCAGACTTGGGTTCGAACTTAAGAATCAGTTTTTAAAGCGCTAGGGACCAAACGGGCTTTAATTTTGAAAAAGTGATAAGAATCACGGTTTAAATTGAATTCAATCACAAAATCTCCATAAAGTTTGATTCTTAGAAAAATTATGATTTTTATGGACGCTAATTTCAGACTTGGGTTCGAACGTAGGAAGAAGTTTTCACAGGCACTTTGGTACCAAACGGGCTGAAATTTTGGAATAGTGATAAGAATCGTCGTACAAATTTAATTCAATCACAAAATCTCCAAAAAGTTGGATTTTTAGAAAAATCATGATTTTTATGGACGCTCATTTCAGACTTGGGTTCGAACTTTAGAATCAGTTTTTTAAAGCTCTATGGGACCTAACGGGCTTAAATTTTGTAAAAGCGATAAGAATCGTGGTACAAATCGAATTCAATCACAAAATCTCCAAAAAGTTGGATTTTTAGAAAAATCATGATTTTTATGGACGCTCATTTCAGACTTGGGTTCGAACTTAGGAAGAAGTTTTCTCAGGCTCCACGGTACCAAACGGGCTGAAATTTTGGAATAGTGATGAGGATCGTCGAACAAATTTAATTCAATCACAAAATCTCCAAAAAGTTGGATTTTTAGAAAAATCATGATTTTTATGGAGGCTCATTTCAGACTTGGGTTCGAACTTTAGAATCTGTTTTTAAAGCGCTAGGGACCAAACGGGCTTTAATTTTGAAAAAGTGATAAGAATCACGGTTTAAATTGAATTCAATCACAAAATCTCCATAAAGTTTGATTCTTAGAAAAATTATGATTTTTATGGACGCTAATTTCAGACTTGGGTTCAAACTTAGGAAGAAGTTTTCTCAGGCACTATGGTACCAAACGGGCTGAAAATGTGGAATAGTGATAAGAATCGTAGTACAAATCGAAATCAATCACAAAATCTCCATAAAATTTGATTCTTAGAAAAATTATGATTTTTATAGACGCTTATTTCAGACTTGGGTTCGAACTTTGGAAGCAGTTTTCTTAGGCTCTATGGTACTAAACTGGCTGAAATTTTGGAATAGTGATAAGAATCGTCGTACAAATTTAATTCAATCACAAAATCTCCAAAAAGTTGGATTCTTAGAAAAACTAGATTTTTAGGGACGCTCATTTCAGACTTGGGTTCGAACTTTAGAATCAGTTTTTTAAAGCTCTTTGGGACCTAACGGGCTTAAATTTTTTAAAAGCGATAAGAATCGTGGTACAAATCGAATTCAATCACAAAATCTCCAAAAAGTTGGATTTTTAGAAAAA
Organism: Hesperophylax consimilis; assembly: GCF_061612785.1. NCBI lineage: Eukaryota > Metazoa > Arthropoda > Insecta > Trichoptera > Limnephilidae > Hesperophylax > Hesperophylax consimilis. Next base: position 24,157,136 of record NC_142852.1, on the reverse strand, counting down.
TCATGATTTTTATGGACGCTCATTTCAGACTTGGGTTCGAACTTAAGAATCAGTTTTTAAAGCGCTAGGCACCAAACGGGCTTTAATTTTGAAAAAGTGATAAGAATCACGGTTTAAATTGAATTCAATCACAAAATCTCCATAAAGTTTGATTCTTAGAAAAATTATGATTTTTATGGACGCTAATTTCAGACTTGGGTTCGAACGTAGGAAGAAGTTTTCTCAGGCACTTTGGTACCAAACGGGCTGAAATTTTGGAATAGTGATAAGAATCGTCGTACAAATTTAATTCAATCACAAAATCTCCAAAAAGTTGGATTTTTAGAAAAATCATGATTTTTATGGACGCTCATTTCAGACTTGGGTTCGAACTTTAGAATCAGTTTTTTAAAGCTCTATGGGACCTAACGGGCTTAAATTTTGTAAAAGCGATAAGAATCGTGGTACAAATCGAAATCAATCACAAAATCTCGGTAAAATTTGACTCTTCGAAAAATTATGATTTTTAAGGACGCTAATTTCACACTTGGGTTCGAACTTAGGAAGAAGTTTTCTCAGGCTCCACGGTACCAAACGGGCTGAAATTTTGGAAAAGTGATAAGAATCGTGGTACAAATCGAATTCAATCACAAAATCTCCAAAAAGTTGGATTTTTAGAAAAATCATGATTTTTATGGACGCTCATTTCTGACTTGGGTTCGAACTTTAGAATCAGTTTTTTAAAGCTCTTTGGGACCTAACGGGCTTAAATTTTGTAAAAGCGATAAGAATCGTGGTACAAATCGAAATCAATCACAAAATCTCGGTAAAATTTGATTCTTCGAAAAATAATGATTTTTATGGATGCTAATTTCAGACTTGGGTTCGAACTTAGGAAGAAGTTTTCTCAGGCTCCACGGTACCAAACGGGCTGAAATTTTGGAATAGTGATAAGGATCGTCGAACAAATTTAATTCAATCACAAAATCTCCAAAAAGTTGGATTTTTAGAAAAATCATGATCTTTATGGACGCTCATTTCAGACTTGGGTTCGAACTTTAGAATCAGTTTTTTAAAGCTCTATGGGACCTAACGGACTTAAATTTTGTAAAAGCGATAAGAATCGTGGTACCAATCGAAATCAATCACAAAATCTCGGTTAAATTTGATTCTAAGAAAAATCATGATTTTTATAGACGCTTATTTCAGACTTGGGTTCGAACTTAGGAAGAAGTTTTCTCAGGCTCTATGGTACCAAACGGGCTGAAATTTTGGAATAGTGATAAGAATCGTCGTACAAATTTAATTCAATCACAAAATCTCCAAAAAGTTGGATTCTTAGAAAAACTAGATTTTTAGGGACGCTCATTTCAGACTTGGGTTCGAACTTTAGAATCAGTTTTTTAAAGCTCTTTGGGACCTAACGGGCTTAAATTTTTTAAAAGCGATAAGAATCGTGGTACAAATCGAAATCAATCACAAAATCTCGGTTAAATTTGATTCTTTGAAAAATTATAATTTTTATGGACGCTAATTTCAGACGTGGGTTTGAACTTAGGAAGAAGTTTTTTCAGGCTCCATGGTACCGAACGGGCTGAAATTTCGGAATAGTGATAAGGATCGTCGAACAAATTTAATTCAATCACAAAATCTCCAAAAAGTTGGATTTTTAGAAAAATCATGATTTTTATGGACGCTCATTTCAGACTTGGGTTCGAACTTTAGAATCAGTTTTTTAAAGCTCTATGGGACCTAACGGGCTTAAATTTTGTAAAAGCGATAAGAATCGTGGTACAAATCGAATTCAATCACAAAATCTCCAAAAAGTTGGATTTTTAGAAAAATCATGATTTTTATGGACGCTCATTTCAGACTTGGGTTCGAACTTAAGAATCAGTTTTTAAAGCGCTAGGGACCAAACGGGCTTTAATTTTGAAAAAGTGATAAGAATCACGGTTTAAATTGAATTCAATCACAAAATCTCCATAAAGTTTGATTCTTAGAAAAATTATGATTTTTATGGACGCTAATTTCAGACTTGGGTTCGAACGTAGGAAGAAGTTTTCACAGGCACTTTGGTACCAAACGGGCTGAAATTTTGGAATAGTGATAAGAATCGTCGTACAAATTTAATTCAATCACAAAATCTCCAAAAAGTTGGATTTTTAGAAAAATCATGATTTTTATGGACGCTCATTTCAGACTTGGGTTCGAACTTTAGAATCAGTTTTTTAAAGCTCTATGGGACCTAACGGGCTTAAATTTTGTAAAAGCGATAAGAATCGTGGTACAAATCGAATTCAATCACAAAATCTCCAAAAAGTTGGATTTTTAGAAAAATCATGATTTTTATGGACGCTCATTTCAGACTTGGGTTCGAACTTAGGAAGAAGTTTTCTCAGGCTCCACGGTACCAAACGGGCTGAAATTTTGGAATAGTGATGAGGATCGTCGAACAAATTTAATTCAATCACAAAATCTCCAAAAAGTTGGATTTTTAGAAAAATCATGATTTTTATGGAGGCTCATTTCAGACTTGGGTTCGAACTTTAGAATCTGTTTTTAAAGCGCTAGGGACCAAACGGGCTTTAATTTTGAAAAAGTGATAAGAATCACGGTTTAAATTGAATTCAATCACAAAATCTCCATAAAGTTTGATTCTTAGAAAAATTATGATTTTTATGGACGCTAATTTCAGACTTGGGTTCAAACTTAGGAAGAAGTTTTCTCAGGCACTATGGTACCAAACGGGCTGAAAATGTGGAATAGTGATAAGAATCGTAGTACAAATCGAAATCAATCACAAAATCTCCATAAAATTTGATTCTTAGAAAAATTATGATTTTTATAGACGCTTATTTCAGACTTGGGTTCGAACTTTGGAAGCAGTTTTCTTAGGCTCTATGGTACTAAACTGGCTGAAATTTTGGAATAGTGATAAGAATCGTCGTACAAATTTAATTCAATCACAAAATCTCCAAAAAGTTGGATTCTTAGAAAAACTAGATTTTTAGGGACGCTCATTTCAGACTTGGGTTCGAACTTTAGAATCAGTTTTTTAAAGCTCTTTGGGACCTAACGGGCTTAAATTTTTTAAAAGCGATAAGAATCGTGGTACAAATCGAATTCAATCACAAAATCTCCAAAAAGTTGGATTTTTAGAAAAATCATGATTTTTATGGACGCTCATTTCAGACTTGGGTTCGAACTTAAGAATCAGTTTTTAAAGCGCTAGGCACCAAACGGGCTTTAATTTTGAAAAAGTGATAAGAATCACGGTTTAAATTGAATTCAATCACAAAATCTCCATAAAGTTTGATTCTTAGAAAAATTATGATTTTTATGGACGCTAATTTCAGACTTGGGTTCGAACGTAGGAAGAAGTTTTCTCAGGCACTTTGGTACCAAACGGGCTGAAATTTTGGAATAGTGATAAGAATCGTCGTACAAATTTAATTCAATCACAAAATCTCCAAAAAGTTGGATTTTTAGAAAAATCATGATTTTTATGGACGCTCATTTCAGACTTGGGTTCGAACTTTAGAATCAGTTTTTTAAAGCTCTATGGGACCTAACGGGCTTAAATTTTGTAAAAGCGATAAGAATCGTGGTACAAATCGAAATCAATCACAAAATCTCGGTAAAATTTGACTCTTCGAAAAATTATGATTTTTAAGGACGCTAATTTCACACTTGGGTTCGAACTTAGGAAGAAGTTTTCTCAGGCTCCACGGTACCAAACGGGCTGAAATTTTGGAAAAGTGATAAGAATCGTGGTACAAATCGAATTCAATCACAAAATCTCCAAAAAGTTGGATTTTTAGAAAAATCATGATTTTTATGGACGCTCATTTCTGACTTGGGTTCGAACTTTAGAATCAGTTTTTTAAAGCTCTTTGGGACCTAACGGGCTTAAATTTTGTAAAAGCGATAAGAATCGTGGTACAAATCGAAATCAATCACAAAATCTCGGTAAAATTTGATTCTTCGAAAAATAATGATTTTTATGGATGCTAATTTCAGACTTGGGTTCGAACTTAGGAAGAAGTTTTCTCAGGCTCCACGGTACCAAACGGGCTGAAATTTTGGAATAGTGATAAGGATCGTCGAACAAATTTAATTCAATCACAAAATCTCCAAAAAGTTGGATTTTTAGAAAAATCATGATCTTTATGGACGCTCATTTCAGACTTGGGTTCGAACTTTAGAATCAGTTTTTTAAAGCTCTATGGGACCTAACGGACTTAAATTTTGTAAAAGCGATAAGAATCGTGGTACCAATCGAAATCAATCACAAAATCTCGGTTAAATTTGATTCTTTGAAAAATTATGATTTTTATGGAGGCTAATTTCAGACTTGGGTTCGAACTTAGGAAGAAGTTTACTCAGGCACTATGGTACCAAACGGGCTGAAATTTGGAATAGTATTAAGAATCGTTGTACAAATTGAATTCAGTAACAATATCTCTATAAAGTTGGATGTTTAGAAAAATTATGATTTTTATGGACGCTCATTTCAGACATGGGTTCGAACTTTGAAGCAGTTTTCTCAGGCTCTATGGTACCAAACGGGCTGAGATTTTGGAATATTGATAAGAATCGCTGTGAAAATTGAATTCAGTCACAAAATCTCCAAATGTTGGATTTTTAGAAAAATCATGATTTTTATAGACGATTATTTCAGACTTGGGCTCGAACTTAGGAAGAAGTTTTCTCAGGCTCTATGGTACCAAACGGGCTGAAATTTTGGAATAGTGATAAGAATCGTTGAAAAAAATTAATTCAATCACAAAACTCCAAAAAGTTGGATTCTTAGAAAAACTAGATTTTTATGGACGCTCATTTCCGACTTGTTTTCGAACTTTAGAATCAGTTTTTAAAGCTCTATGGGACCAAACGGGCTTGAATTTTGAAAAAGTGATAAGAATCACGGTTTAAATTGAATTCAATCACAAAATCTCCATTAAGTTTGATTCTTAGAAAAATTATGATTTTTATGGACGCTAATTTCATACTTGGGTTCGAACTTAGGAAGAAGTTTTCTCAGGCTCTATGGTACCAAACGGGCTGACATTTTGGAATAGTGATAAGATTCGTTGTACAAATTAAATTCAATCACAAAATCTCCAAAAAATGGATTTTTGAAAGATCATGATTTTTATGGACGCTAATTTCAGACTTAGGTTCGAACTTTAGAATCAGTTTTTTAAAGCTCTATGGGAACATACGGGCTTAAATTTTGAAAAAGTGATAAGAGTCTGGGGACAAATCGAAATCAATCACAAAGTGTCGGTAAAATTTGATTTTTAGAAAAATCATCATTTTTATAGACGCTTATTTCAGACTTGGGTTTGAACTTTGGAAGCAGTTTTCTTAGGCTCTATGGTACTAAACTGGCTGAAATTTTGGAATAGTATTAAGAATCGTTGTACAAATTGAATTCAGTCACAAAATCTCCATGAAGTTTGATTCTTAGAGAAATTATGATTTTTATGGACGCTAATTTCAGACTTTGGTTCGAACTTAGGAAGCAGTTTTCTCTGGCTCTATGGTAATTAACCGGCTGAAATTTTAGAATAGTGTTAAGAAACACGGTTCAAATTGAATTCAATCACAAAATCTCCATAAAGTTTGATTGTAAGAAAAATAATGATTTTTACTGACGCTAATTTCGGACTTGGGTTCGAAGTTTTGAAGCAGTTTTTTCAGGCTCTATGAGACCAAAGGGGTTGAAATTTTGGAATAGTGATAAGAATTGTAGTACAAATCGAAATCAATCACAAAATTTTCATCAATTTGACTCTTAGAAAAATCATGATTTTTTAAGACGCTTATTTCGGACTTGGGTTCGAATTTTGGAAGCAGTTTTCTTAGGATCATTGGTACTAAGCTGGCTGATATTTTGGAATAGTGATAAGAATCGTAGTACAAATCGAAATCAATCACAAAATTTCCATAAATTTGATTCTTAGAAAAATCATGGTTTTTAAAGATGCTTATTTCAGACTTGGGTTCGAAATTTGGAAGCAGTTTTCTTAGGCTCTTTGTTACTAAGCTGGCTGATATTTTGGAAAAGTGATAAGAATCGTGGTACAAATCGAATTCAATCACAAAATCTCCATAAAGTTTTATTCATAGAAAAATCATGAGTTTTATGGACGTCAATTTCAGACTTGGGTTCTTACTTAGGAAGCAGTTTTCTCAGGCTCTATGTCGTCAATTCTGGGTGGTGGTCTTGCACACGGGCGATATAGAGAGTATCTTCCGCCTTGCAACGAGCGCAAAATATACTTTATTTTATTTTGATATGAATTAATTGCGAAATATAACATCTTAATCAAATAAATTGTATTGTGGGATTTGAACCCGTCACCTCCGAATTGCTGGTCGAGGTATAACTCCTCGACCACGGAACTCAGCAAACGGATCGCATTATCTAAAGCACAAGCGTAAGTAATGCTCTCCTTATTCTATCGGTTTTTCAATCGAAGGTGCTCCGAAGAACTAGCGACATTGAATCCTTCGTTACCGGTGCATAGTTCCTCTCATCAAAAAGATCCTTCACACAGCATCTCTGAAGATAACCTAGACCATAAGAGAAATTATTTGCGTCATTGCCTGCTGTGTGGAGTTAAGGCAAAAAAAGTGTATATATGTCTTTCAAAGACCTAATTATCAAGCTTTCTCTCCCCATCTACTCTTCTCCATTTATTTCAGTCTCACAGCATTTACCTAGTTGGGGATGGCATAATTTCAATGGCTTCGGGCAGTTGGGACTCTAGTTTGAGTTTCAGTTAATAAAAAAAGTGTATATATGTCTTTCAAAGACCTAATTATCAAGCTTTCTCTCCCCATCTACTCTTCTCCATTTATTTCAGTCTCACAGCATTTACCTAGTTGGGGATGGCATAATTTCAATGGCTTCGGGCAGTTGGGACTCTAGTTTGAGTTTCAGTTAATAAAAAAAGTGTATATATGTCTTTCAAAGACCTAATTATCAAGCTTTCTCTCCCCATCTACTCTTCTCCATTTATTTCAGTCTGACAGCATTTACCTAGTTGGGGATGGCATAATTTCAATGGCTTCGGGCAGTTGGGACTCTAGTTTGAGTTTCAGTTAATAAAAAAAGTGTATATATGTCTTTCAAAGACCTAATTATCAAGCTTTCTCTCCCCATCTACTCTTCTCCATTTATTTCAGTCTCACAGCATTTACCTAGTTGGGGATGGCATAATTTCAATGGCTTCGGGCAGTTGGGACTCTAGTTTGAGTTTCAGTTAATAAAAAAAGTGTATATATGTCTTTCAAAGACCTAATTATCAAGCTTTCTCTCCCCATCTACTCTTCTCCATTTATTTCAGTCTCACAGCATTTACCTAGTTGGGGATGGCATAATTTCAATGGCTTCGGGCAGTTGGGACTCTAGTTTGAGTTTCAGTTAATAAAAAAAGTGTATATATGTCTTTCAAAGACCTAATTATCAAGCTTTCTCTCCCCATCTACTCTTCTCCATTTATTTCAGTCTGACAGCATTTACCTAGTTGGGGATGGCATAATTTCAATGGCTTCGGGCAGTTGGGACTCTAGTTTGAGTTTCAGTTAATAAAAAAAGTGTATATATGTCTTTCAAAGACCTAATTATCAAGCTTTCTCTCCCCATCTACTCTTCTCCATTTATTTCAGTCTCACAGCATTTACCTAGTTGGGGATGGCATAATTTCAATGGCTTCGGGCAGTTGGGACTCTAGTTTGAGTTTCAGTTAATAAAAAAAGTGTATATATGTCTTTCAAAGACCTAATTATCAAGCTTTCTCTCCCCATCTACTCTTCTCCATTTATTTCAGTCTCACAGCATTTACCTAGTTGGGGATGGCATAATTTCAATGGCTTCGGGCAGTTGGGACTCTAGTTTGAGTTTCAGTTAATAAAAAAAGTGTATATATGTCTTTCAAAGACCTAATTATCAAGCTTTCTCTCCCCATCTACTCTTCTCCATTTATTTCAGTCTCACAGCATTTACCTAGTTGGGGATGGCATAATTTCAATGGCTTCGGGCAGTTGGGACTCTAGTTTGAGTTTCAGTTAATAAAAAAAGTGTATATATGTCTTTCAAAGACCTAATTATCAAGCTTTCTCTCCCCATCTACTCTTCTCCATTTATTTCAGTCTCACAGCATTTACCTAGTTGGGGATGGCATAATTTCAATGGCTTCGGGCAGTTGGGACTCTAGTTTGAGTTTCAGTTAATAAAAAAAGTGTATATATGTCTTTCAAAGACCTAATTATCAAGCTTTCTCTCCCCATCTACTCTTCTCCATTTATTTCAGTCTCACAGCATTTACCTAGTTGGGGATGGCATAATTTCAATGGCTTCGGGCAGTTGGGACTCTAGTTTGAGTTTCAGTTAATAAAAAAAAGTGTATATATGTCTTTCAAAGACCTAATTATCAAGCTTTCTCTCCCCATCTACTCTTCTCCATTTATTTCAGTCTCACAGCATTTACCTAGTTGGGGATGGCATAATTTCAATGGCTTCGGGCAGTTGGGACTCTAGTTTGAGTTTCAGTTAATAAAAAAAGTGTATATATGTCTTTCAAAGACCTAATTTTTTTTTTTTTATTTTAGTTTATTTAGGAAACATACAGTTTTACAAAAAATAATTGAACATAAAATATAGAACATGATTTAAACCAGTTAAGTTCCATTTATAATATTTATAAAAGCTATAAATTAATAAAAAGTAATAAAGTACATAGTGTGTGTGAAAAATGATTAAAAAGAGAATACTAAACAATACAGAAGTAATATTTTTAACTTAGGTACATAATAGTACCTTTAAGTTTTGATAAATGTAATATAATAAAATCTGAGATGGATGTATTGTGAACATCGTAATTTTATATAATATGTAAAGTACCTTTAAATTTTGATAAATATAATAGTATATAAGTTTAGAGAAAAATTGTAAAGAAATAGTAAAAGGTGATTAGGAAAGTAGTAATGATAATAAAATAGTAAGAAGTATGGAGAAACAATTTTAAAAAGAATATGTCAAGAGATTTTTTTTAGATCTGCCTCGCAAGAAATCCGCATCACGGGGGAACCATCATTTTTTCTTAAAAATATGTTGCCGTTTTTTGTCCATAAATATTGGAAGTGGTTTTTAGTCTTCAGATCCCTTGCTTTCTTCAGTAAAAGTTTATTAGAAGGTGTGAGGTGGTCATTGAGGAATATGCGGCTTGCTACTCCTGGAAGGCCGATGTCTGCTGTGGTCAGGGTCCGGTGGCGACGGGCAGCTGTCAATAAAGCATCCTTGCAATCCCGCCGAAGAAGACGTACGATAATATTGGAAGTAGTTGTGGATGTTGGTACAACTTTTGGAGTTGTAGTTGGCCATGGTCGCACTCTTTGGATAAAATCAATGTCATTTTTTTGTATTTGGAATCCAACCTTCTGGGATATATTTTCCACGATATTAAGAAGGTTTTCACTTTTAGAAGTTGGCACTCCGTGAATCTCAATATTACTCAGTCTATCAAATTGTTCTCGTTGATTATTTTTGGTATTTACTTCCTTAATAATCTCCTTTAAATTAATAATTTCACATTCGAGAGGGTCAATTTTAGCGATTTTACTGGTTAAAGTTAGTACTTTGCCGTTTAATGTTTCAACTTCCGTAGATAAGAATTCTACTGATTTTATAAAGGGTTCTAATTGTTCCGTAAATTCCTTTAATTTTGTGTCAAGTCTACACATAATGTTTTTTTCTAACTCCTTAAATTTTTCAACGATGGTTTTTGTAAGTTGGTTTACGATTTCATTTAATTGTAAAGGTTCTTCAGCGCCTTTGTTTGCCCTCGTATTCTTCATTTTGGAATGTCGAGTTTATATTAAATTTATTATAATGATATGAGAATATTATTGTTATACCTCCAAGAATTATTGAAAGATGGAGCTAAATAATATTATTATTATTAGCTTTGTGTTTGCGCCAAGAGATGTCACTGTAGAACTGTTTTTGAAAGAGTTGTTAAATTTTATTAATTTAGAATTTAAATAAATTGTTCGTTTTAATTGTAGTAATTCAGCAACTTTTTGTTATTTAATTGGAGTTTTTATTTTATTTTTTCTTGATTACAGTTCACATTCAGTTCATTTGGTGTTTTGTTTTTTGTTTTTTATGTTATGATCACTTAACCTCACAAAATGTCGCAATGTTACGGCGTGATTTAATAATTGTTATGGTTTATTATGGTTTAGTTTAAGTTTAAATTGTTTTAATTACAGTTAACTTTCGTTGCTGTTGTTATTAATGGATTGACAACTAACATAACCTCGAAACATATAACAGAGTGTGGCGATTAGCACAAAATTATGTTTATTTTAGTTTTATCACTTTTGTTCACTGTATTGGGATAATGTATATTGTTGAATTTAATATTTTAATTCGAGTTTCACAAATAACACACTTTACATATAGTTTACTAGATTTTTGTAGGAGCGAAATTTGTGCTTGTTCACTGTTTTAGCAATATTGTTACATTGTTATTAATTATCAAGCTTTCTCTCCCCATCTACTCTTCTCCATTTATTTCAGTCTCACAGCATTTACCTAGTTGGGGATGGCATAATTTCAATGGCTTCGGGCAGTTGGGACTCTAGTTTGAGTTTCAGTTAATAAAAAAAGTGTATATATGTCTTTCAAAGACCTAATTATCAAGCTTTCTCTCCCCATCTACTCTTCTCCTTTTATTTCAGTCTCACAGCATTTACCTAGTTGGGGATGGCATAATTTCAATGGCTTCGGGCAGTTGGGACTCTAGTTTGAGTTTCAGTTAATAAAAAAAGTGTATATATGTCTTTCAAAGACCTAATTATCAAGCTTTCTCTCCCCATCTACTCTTCTCCATTTATTTCAGTCTCACAGCATTTACCTAGTTGGGGATGGCATAATTTCAATGGCTTCGGGCAGTTGGGACTCTAGTTTGAGTTTCAGTTAATAAAAAAAGTGTATATATGTCTTTCAAAGACCTAATTATCAAGCTTTCTCTCCCCATCTACTTTTCTCCATTTATTTCAGTCTCACAGCATTTACCTAGTTGGGGATGGCATAATTTCAATGGCTTCGGGCAGTTGGGACTCTAGTTTGAGTTTCAGTTAATAAAAAAAGTGTATATATGTCTTTCAAAGACCTAATTATCAAGCTTTCTCTCCCCATCTACTCTTCTCCATTTATTTCAGTCTCACAGCATTTACCTAGTTGGGGATGGCATAATTTCAATGGCTTCGGGCAGTTGGGACTCTAGTTTGAGTTTCAGTTAATAAAAAAAGTGTATATATGTCTTTCAAAGACCTAATTATCAAGCTTTCTCTCCCCATCTACTCTTCTCCATTTATTTCAGTCTCACAGCATTTACCTAGTTGGGGATGGCATAATTTCAATGGCTTCGGGCAGTTGGGACTCTAGTTTGAATTTCAGTTAATAAAAAAAGTGTATATATGTCTTTCAAAGACCTAATTATCAAGCTTTCTCTCCCCATCTACTCTTCTCCTTTTATTTCAGTCTCACAGCATTTACTTAGTTGGGGATGGCATAATTTCAACGGCTTCGGGCAGTTGGGACTCTAGTTTGAGTTTCAGTTAATAAAAAAAGTGTATATATGTCTTTCAAAGACCTAATTATCAAGCTTTCTCTCCCCATCTACTCTTCTCCATTTATTTCAGTCTCACAGCATTTACCTAGTTGGGGATGGCATAATTTCAATGGCTTCGGGCAGTTGGGACTCTAGTTTGAGTTTCAGTTAATAAAAAAAGTGTATATATGTCTTTCAAAGACCTAATTATCAAGCTTTCTCTCCCCATCTACTCTTCTCCATTTATTTCAGTCTCACAGCATTTACCTAGTTGGGGATGGCATAATTTCAATGGCTTCGGGCAGTTGGGACTCTAGTTTGAGTTTCAGTTAATAAAAAAAGTGTATATATGTCTTTCAAAGACCTAATTATCAAGCTTTCTCTCCCCATCTACTCTTCTCCTTTTATTTCAGTCTCACAGCATTTACCTAGTTGGGGATGGCATAATTTCAATGGCTTCGGGCAGTTGGGACTCTAGTTTGAGTTTCAGTTAGTAAAAAAAGTGTATATATGTCTTTCAAAGACCTAATTATCAAGCTTTCTCTCCCCATCTACTCTTCTCCATTTATTTCAGTCTCACAGCATTTACCTAGTTGGGGATGGCATAATTTCAATGGCTTCGGGCAGTTGGGACTCTAGTTTGAGTTTCAGTTAATAAAAAAAGTGTATATATGTCTTTCAAAGACCTAATTATCAAGCTTTCTCTCCCCATCTACTCTTCTCCATTTATTTCAGTCTCACAGCATTTACCTAGTTGGGGATGGCATAATTTCAATGGCTTCGGGCAGTTGGGACTCTAGTTTGAGTTTCAGTTAATAAAAAAAGTGTATATATGTCTTTCAAAGACCTAATTATCAAGCTTTCTCTCCCCATCTACTCTTCTCCTTTTATTTCAGTCTCACAGCATTTACCTAGTTGGGGATGGCATAATTTCAATGGCTTCGGGCAGTTGGGACTCTAGTTTGAGTTTCAGTTAATAAAAAAAGTGCATATATGTCTTTCAAAGACCTAATTATCAAGCTTTCTCTCCCCATCTACTCTTCTCCATTTATTTCAGTCTCACAGCATTTACCTAGTTGGGGATGGCATAATTTCAATGGCTTCGGGCAGTTGGGACTCTAGTTTGAGTTTCAGTTAATAAAAAAAGTGTATATATGTCTTTCAAAGACCTAATTATCAAGCTTTCTCTCCCCATCTACTCTTCTCCATTTATTTCAGTCTCACAGCATTTACCTAGTTGGGGATGGCATAATTTCAATGGCTTCGGGCAGTTGGGACTCTAGTTTGAGTTTCAGTTAATAAAAAAAGTGTATATATGTCTTTCAAAGACCTAATTATCAAGCTTTCTCTCCCCATCTACTCTTCTCCTTTTATTTCAGTCTCACAGCATTTACCTAGTTGGGGATGGCATAATTTCAATGGCTTCGGGCAGTTGGGACTCTAGTTTGAGTTTCAGTTAATAAAAAAAGTGTATATATGTCTTTCAAAGACCTAATTATCAAGCTTTCTCTCCCCATCTACTCTTCTCCATTTATTTCAGTCTCACAGCATTTACCTAGTTGGGGATGGCATAATTTCAATGGCTTCGGGCAGTTGGGACTCTAGTTTGAGTTTCAGTTAATAAAAAAAGTGTATATATGTCTTTCAAAGACCTAATTATCAAGCTTTCTCTCCCCATCTACTCTTCTCCTTTTATTTCAGTCTCACAGCATTTACCTAGTTGGGGATGGCATAATTTCAATGGCTTCGGACAGTTGGGACTCTAGTTTGAGTTTCAGTTAATAAAAAAAGTGTATATATGTCTTTCAAAGACCTAATTATCAAGCTTTCTCTCCCCATCTACTCTTCTTCATTTATTTCAGTCTCACAGCATTTACCTAGTTGGGGATGGCATAATTTCAATAGCTTCGGGCAGTTGGGACTCTAGTTTGAGTTTCAGTTAATAAAAAAAGTGTATATATGTCTTTCAAAGACCTAATTATCAAGCTTTCTCTCCCCATCTACTCTTCTTCATTTATTTCAGTCTCACAGCATTTACCTAGTTGGGGATGGCATAATTTCAATAGCTTCGGGCAGTTGGGACTCTAGTTTGAGTTTCAGTTAATAAAAAAAGTGTATATATGTCTTTCAAAGACCTAATTATCAAGCTTTCTTTCCCCATCTACTCTTCTTCATTTATTTCAGTCTCACAGCATTTACCTAGTTGGGGATGGCATAATTTCAATGGCTTCGGGCAGTTGGGACTCTAGTTTGAGTTTCAGTTAATAAAAAAAGTGTATATATGTCTTTCAAAGACCTAATTATCAAGCTTTCTCTCCCCATCTACTCTTCTCCATTTATTTCAGTCTCACAGCATTTACCTAGTTGGGGATGGCATAATTTCAATGGCTTCGGGCAGTTGGGACTCTAGTTTGAGTTTCAGTTGATAAAAAAAGTGTATATATGTCTTTCAAAGACCTAATTATCAAGCTTTCTCTCCCCATCTACTCTTCTCCATTTATTTCAGTCTCACAGCATTTACCTAGTTGGGGATGGCATAATTTCAATGGCTTCGGGCAGTTGGGACTCTAGTTTGAGTTTCAGTTAATAAAAAAAGTGTATATATGTCTTTCAAAGACCTAATTATCAAGCTTTCTCTCCCCATCTACTCTTCTCCATTTATTTCAGTCTCACAGCATTTACCTAGTTGGGGATGGCATAATTTCAATGGCTTCGGGCAGTTGGGACTCTAGTTTGAGTTTCAGTTAATAAAAAAAGTTTATATATGTCTTTCAAAGACCTAATTATCAAGCTTTCTCTCCCCATCTACTCTTCTTCATTTATTTCAGTCTCACAGCATTTACCTAGTTGGGGATGGCATAATTTCAATAGCTTCGGGCAGTTGGGACTCTAGTTTGAGTTTCAGTTAATAAAAAAAGTGTATATATGTCTTTCAAAGACCTAATTATCAAGCTTTCTCTCCCCATCTACTCTTCTTCATTTATTTCAGTCTCACAGCATTTACCTAGTTGGGGATGGCATAATTTCAATAGCTTCGGGCAGTTGGGACTCTAGTTTGAGTTTCAGTTAATAAAAAAAGTGTATATATGTCTTTCAAAGACCTAATTATCAAGCTTTCTCTCCCCATCTACTCTTCTCCATTTATTTCAGTCTCACAGCATTTACCTAGTTGGGGATGGCATAATTTCAATGGCTTCGGGCAGTTGGGACTCTAGTTTGAGTTTCAGTTAATAAAAAAAGTGTATATATGTCTTTCAAAGACCTAATTATCAAGCTTTCTCTCCCCATCTACTCTTGTCCATTTATTTCAGTCTCACAGCATTTACCTAGTTGGGGATGGCATAATTTCAATGGCTTCGGGCAGTTGGGACTCTAGTTTGAGTTTCAGTTAATAAAAAAAGTGTATATATGTCTTTCAAAGACCTAATTATCAAGCTTTCTCTCCCCATCTACTCTTCTCCTTTTATTTCAGTCTCACAGCATTTACCTAGTTGGGGATGGCATAATTTCAATGGCTTCGGGCAGTTGGGACTCTAGTTTGAGTTTCAGTTAATAAAAAAAGTGTATATATGTCTTTCAAAGACCTAATTATCAAGCTTTCTCTCCCCATCTACTCTTCTTCATTTATTTCAGTCTCACAGCATTTACCTAGTTGGGGATGGCATAATTTCAATAGCTTCGGGCAGTTGGGACTCTAGTTTGAGTTTCAGTTAATAAAAAAAGTGTATATATGTCTTTCAAAGACCTAATTATCAAGCTTTCTCTCCCCATCTACTCTTCTTCATTTATTTCAGTCTCACAGCATTTACCTAGTTGGGGATGGCATAATTTCAATAGCTTCGGGCAGTTGGGACTCTAGTTTGAGTTTCAGTTAATAAAAAAAGTGTATATATGTCTTTCAAAGACCTAATTATCAAGCTTTCTTTCCCCATCTACTCTTCTTCATTTATTTCAGTCTCACAGCATTTACCTAGTTGGGGATGGCATAATTTCAATGGCTTCGGGCAGTTGGGACTCTAGTTTGAGTTTCAGTTAATAAAAAAAGTGTATATATGTCTTTCAAAGACCTAATTATCAAGCTTTCTCTCCCCATCTACTCTTCTCCATTTATTTCAGTCTCACAGCATTTACCTAGTTGGGGATGGCATAATTTCAATGGCTTCGGGCAGTTGGGACTCTAGTTTGAGTTTCAGTTAATAAAAAAAGTGTATATATGTCTTTCAAAGACCTAATTATCAAGCTTTCTCTCCCCATCTACTCTTCTCCATTTATTTCAGTCTCACAGCATTTACCTAGTTGGGGATGGCATAATTTCAATGGCTTCGGGCAGTTGGGACTCTAGTTTGAGTTTCAGTTAATAAAAAAAGTGTATATATGTCTTTCAAAGACCTAATTATCAAGCTTTCTCTCCCCATCTACTCTTCTCCATTTATTTCAGTCTCACAGCATTTACCTAGTTGGGGATGGCATAATTTCAATGGCTTCGGGCAGTTGGGACTCTAGTTTGAGTTTCAGTTAATAAAAAAAGTTTATATATGTCTTTCAAAGACCTAATTATCAAGCTTTCTCTCCCCATCTACTCTTCTTCATTTATTTCAGTCTCACAGCATTTACCTAGTTGGGGATGGCATAATTTCAATAGCTTCGGGCAGTTGGGACTCTAGTTTGAGTTTCAGTTAATAAAAAAAGTGTATATATGTCTTTCAAAGACCTAATTATCAAGCTTTCTCTCCCCATCTACTCTTCTTCATTTATTTCAGTCTCACAGCATTTACCTAGTTGGGGATGGCATAATTTCAATAGCTTCGGGCAGTTGGGACTCTAGTTTGAGTTTCAGTTAATAAAAAAAGTGTATATATGTCTTTCAAAGACCTAATTATCAAGCTTTCTCTCCCCATCTACTCTTCTCCATTTATTTCAGTCTCACAGCATTTACCTAGTTGGGGATGGCATAATTTCAATGGCTTCGGGCAGTTGGGACTCTAGTTTGAGTTTCAGTTAATAAAAAAAGTGTATATATGTCTTTCAAAGACCTAATTATCAAGCTTTCTCTCCCCATCTACTCTTGTCCATTTATTTCAGTCTCACAGCATTTACCTAGTTGGGGATGGCATAATTTCAATGGCTTCGGGCAGTTGGGACTCTAGTTTGAGTTTCAGTTAATAAAAAAAGTGTATATATGTCTTTCAAAGACCTAATTATCAAGCTTTCTCTCCCCATCTACTCTTCTCCTTTTATTTCAGTCTCACAGCATTTACCTAGTTGGGGATGGCATAATTTCAATGGCTTCGGGCAGTTGGGACTCTAGTTTGAGTTTCAGTTAATAAAAAAAGTGTATATATGTCTTTCAAAGACCTAATTATCAAGCTTTCTCTCCCCATCTACTCTTCTTCATTTATTTCAGTCTCACAGCATTTACCTAGTTGGGGATGGCATAATTTCAATAGCTTCGGGCAGTTGGGACTCTAGTTTGAGTTTCAGTTAATAAAAAAAGTGTATATATGTCTTTCAAAGACCTAATTATCAAGCTTTCTCTCCCCATCTACTCTTCTTCATTTATTTCAGTCTCACAGCATTTACCTAGTTGGGGATGGCATAATTTCCATGGCTTCGGGCAGTTGGGACTCTAGTTTGAGTTTCAGTTAATAAAAAAAGTGTATATATGTCTTTCAAAGACCTAATTATCAAGCTTTCTCTCCCCATCTACTCTTCTCCTTTTATTTCAGTCTCACAGCATTTACCTAGTTGGGGATGGCATAATTTCAATGGCTTCGGGCAGTTGGGACTCTAGTTTGAGTTTCAGTTAATAAAAAAAGTGTATATATGTCTTTCAAAGACCTAATTATCAAGCTTTCTCTCCCCATCTACTCTTCTCCTTTTATTTCAGTCTCACAGCATTTACCTAGTTGGGGATGGCATAATTTCAATGGCTTCGGGCAGTTGGGACTCTAGTTTGAGTTTCAGTTAATAAAAAAAGTGTATATATGTCTTTCAAAGACCTAATTATCAAGCTTTCTCTCCCCATCTACTCTTCTTCATTTATTTCAGTCTCACAGCATTTACCTAGTTGGGGATGGCATAATTTCAATAGCTTCGGGCAGTTGGGACTCTAGTTTGAGTTTCAGTGAATAAAAAAAGTGTATATATGTCTTTCAAAGACCTAATTATCAAGCTTTCTCTCCCCATCTACTCTTCTTCATTTATTTCAGTCTCACAGCATTTACCTAGTTGGGGATGGCATAATTTCAATGGCTTCGGGCAGTCGGGACTCTAGTTTGAGTTTCAGTTAATAAAAAAAGTGTTAATTTATTTATTTATTTTTGTCTCTTCTTGAATACACATTTTACAATTTTTTACAGTGGTTTATATTGTAGTACAGAGAAAAAGTACAGAAAAATAGGTATAAAAAATAAAGAACATAGGTTGATGTAGGTAAAACTGTGTGTGGTTGATATTGTATGTTACGTGAACACCTCAATAGGAGAACCTGTGCTGAGGTGTTTACGTGTTTGTGATTAAGTGTGACAGGTATTTATGTGTTGTAGTAGAAAGTTATTTTTTTTTTTTTTCACAGACATATTGAAACATGAAAACACACATATATATATGTGCGTGTATGTAATTTTTGGATAATTCTTAAAAAACGTGTATAATATTTAATTTTATTTATCATATTTTGGTTATGTTTGGTTTGGAATTATAATCTTTTGAATAAAGTGAATATCTTGATTTTTTAGTGGCTACGATATGTTTTTTGAGAAAGTTTGTAAATGTATTTGTAGTCATTAGTTGTTTCAAAGTAATGGGCATACTGTTAAAAAGTTTGGTTGCGTAGTATTGAAAGTGTCTTTGTCCGTGTGTGGTGTGTGTTATCGGAATGTTCAGTGTTTTATTTGTTGATGACCTGGTTTTTATTATGGCTTTTGGTTGATTTGTAATATGAAGATTATTATGGATGAGATGTAGGAGAGCAGTTTTGGCGTAAAGTTGTCTTGTTGACATGACGTCTACAATTTTGAATATTTTGTTTGAGTCTGTGTAGAATGGTACTTGCAGTATGAGTTTTATTATTGCCTTCTGAACTTTTTGAATTGGGTCAATTGTTATGTTTGTAGCGCTTCCCCAAGCTAATATTCCATAAGTGGCAATGGATTGACACAGTGCCAAATATATTGATCTGAGTATTGTTAGTGGAAAAATGTTTTTGATGGATTTTATTAGGTGCAAGACTCGTTTTAGTTTATTAGTGATAAAATTAATGTGTTCAGTCCATTGTAAGTGTGTATCAATAATAACTCCTAGGTATTTTATTTGTTTTACCCTTTCGATGTGTTCGCATTGGCAATAGGATGATGTTTGTTTACAGTCATGCAAAAACAAGTTCAAGTTAGAAGGAGGTTGACCTCTTTGTGTTATACTATGTGTGATGTATTTTGTTTTGACTGTGTTAACGGTAATAGAGGTGGGTGAGTTCTGCATTTTTCCGGAGGCATCCGAGGACTGCTTCCTTTTAAAAGAACTCGAGTTCTTGGAGTGGGTCCCGGGTCCGAGTTCTTGGGTGCGGACTGGGTACTGGGTGACTACCGGGACGCACGGGTCCGGCCAAGGACTCGGCACTCGGACTCGGATAGAACCCGCGAAAGAACTCGGACCCGTAGCAGGACAAGGACCCGCACAAGAACTCGGACCCACACGAGAACACGGAGTCAATCCCGTCACCCATCGCACCCGAGTCGCGAGTTGTGCAGTTTACATTTTGGCGAAGTTCAACGAAATCCATTCGTGTCTTGTCGTGTTCCAGCTGATTGGGCTACGGCTAATGCGAGGCCGTAACGGATGTAGTATTAGGTTCCAAGTTCCAGATGATAATTTTAGCACACGCGTAAGCAGTAATAAATCAAATGTAGTAACATAAATTTCGGTTGTCGTTGAGAATTTGTCGTTTTCATAATCTCTGTCCATCGATATAGATAAAGGTACTTGGTCGAAGCCTCTATCAAATGAAACTCAGTAAAGGCGAGATGTTTTAAAAACAAAGTCAGGAAGTAGTTAGGTACAGCATTGAACTATTAAAATTTTAACAATTAATAACATGTTTTAATATCTATTTATTCCAGTCCAATTTTTTTTACTTTTACAATACATACACACTTTGTTCAATATATTATTGTAGGATTTGTGTATATTATATACTTGATTTGTATATTTTTCCTTTTGGTTTCACAAATATATACATATATATGTCTCAGGATCATTAAAAATAAACATTTGCCAGAAATTTGCCTTTCGAATGAACACTATTACGACATAGCTAAAAAATTTTAACAAAAGATAGCCATTTTAAATAAACAATTATTGAATAAAATAATCTTGGTACCTAATTTATCGCTTGTCTGAATCTTTCCAATACCAGTTGACAATCAGTTCCAATTTTTAAAATCAAAGCAAATCCATATTCTAGAGTTCATTGAACCAGAGTTACGGATACACAGACAGACACCACTGAAATTTGTATTTTTAATAACACAAAAAAATAGTGAACGATAATTAAAATAAAACTTTAAAATAAAACAATAATTTTTACTTACAGTAGGTACCTAGCGCCTACAAATATGAGGGGCTAAAATAAAAATATAAAACATCAAAGAATTGCGATAAATCATTGAGATTTTACATAAAAACCGTCAAACTAATCGGCAATATCTCAAAATGCCAACGTGTTGATTTTTAAAACAAGATCATGAAACAAAAGAAACATAAGAATTGAACATAAAAATAATAAATCAGTAAGTTTTTTTTTAAATTCTGAATCCGAAAAAAAAAATGTACAAATAGGCATAACAGTCAAAAGAATCATAAATAAACTCAAAATATCTTCGTATTGAATTTTTTAAATCAAGATAAAACATAAAAAAAAATGAACATAAAAAAATGTAATATTTTTTTTTTAAATTGCGAATTGAAAAATTAAATTATACAAATTGTTACAAAGAGTTAAAAGAATCAGCAATATCGCAAAATCCCCCCGTATTATTCATAAGACATAAAAAGCATTGAAAAATAAAATCAGTATGATTTTTTTTCATTCATTCCGAAACGGAAAATAAAATTTTACAATCAGGTATAAACCATAGAGTTATAATACAACACAGTTATAATACAGAGGTATCTTTTTGTAAAACAAGAATAACATTAATAATAATAATAATAATTTATTCCAGGATGTGGGGAGGATAGTGCAATCCCACACGTCCCATATTGTTATACATATATATAGTTATACAAATATTTAGTAAACAATACAACACATTTTAAATATTCAAATGTAAAATATCTTGATACCCAATAATATATCCATTATTCGAGTCCGAGATTGGAGTTTAAGAATAAAATTTTCTCAAATTTTTGGGTAGATAGTCTATTCCTCTTCTCGGTGAGGATTTGTCCAGCTTTCGAAAATAAACGTTCGCAGGGGACGGAGGTGGCTAGAACACAAAGTCTCTTCATTGCTAGCTGGTACAATATTGGATAAATATGTTTACGTTCTTTCCACCATCTGAGAGGGTTTTCTCTTCTGTCAAGGATTTTCTCATCAACGTATTTTTCTAGTTCAGCTGTAGATAACGTGGACACGCTTTGGGGCTGTGCCGAAAACTGATCTTTCTCATCAAAACATTTGTACAGTAATGACTCTATGTCAGTACTAGATTGGGATGGTAGATTTCTTTCTATTACTACTTGTTGCTGGGAAACTTCGGAACTATTGATAATATGTTTTATGTCTTCGTACGTTTTAAGGTAAGACAAATCATCTGAAAATGCGTATTTTTTGAATCGAGGATCCAAAAATGATGCCTGTGCTGCTAAAGTATTCTGAGCTATAAAATGAAACCTGCTTACAAGTCTTTCTTTCAAAGTAATTGTCATTTCTTGAGCGCCTGCATGTGAAGCATCCATGAGTTCCACCATCATCTTTTCGACATGTTCTTTCATTGCCGTGACAAATATAATGGTTTTTGAGATACTAATGGTCTTTTCCGCACAAATGGCTGTAGTCACTTTTAAAACTTGAACACATTTTCCTATGACCTCCCATTCGATAGATGTTATAGTATTGTATTGGGGCATCTCAACTGCTAAAACCGATACCACTGCATTCTTAATAGTTAATATGCGTTTGAGCATGTCGTATGTGGAATTCCACCTCGTTGGACAATCTTGTTTTAATTTGAAGAG
Source organism: Hesperophylax consimilis (assembly GCF_061612785.1). Classification (NCBI taxonomy): domain Eukaryota; kingdom Metazoa; phylum Arthropoda; class Insecta; order Trichoptera; family Limnephilidae; genus Hesperophylax; species Hesperophylax consimilis. The sequence continues at coordinate 24,135,288 of NC_142852.1, read as the reverse complement.
GGGTAATTCCATACGTTCTTGTGCAGCGTGTAACTCTGCTTGTGCGTGGGAACTTTGACAATGACCTTGACTTTATCTAGAATACCTTTTCTAATCCTGCCTGCACAACCAAATGTACGCTGTGTGCAAAACACGGGAAATGTTCCCATTGACATAATTGGACTGCACGGGTCATGTTACTAGCGTTGTCTGTTACTGCTGCAATTACTTTATTTTATAACCCCCATTTGGCGACTGTTTTCAGATGTGTGACGGTGATCAAATTGTTCACATCCCAATTAAACCGAACTCAATTCAGTTTCCTCATTTACGAAGTGACATGTGACGCTGTAGAATCCTTGATTCGTGATTGATGTCCATCCATCTGTGGTTATGCAAACATAATTAGCTTTAAATCATTTTTCCTTCACTATCTCTTCAGTTTTCGCGTATAGCCGTGGGATTATACTGTTAGAAATTGTTTTTCGAGTTGGCAGTTTGTATCCGGGGCATATAACATATGTATTAATTTTTTGAACTCCACGTCCTCTACTATACTAAATGGTTGATATTCTTTTATTATTACCCTCACTAATTGCTCATCCAACTGCTTTGATCTCAAAACCGAGATAGGTCGAACAACATGAATATAATTAGCAATACTAGCTTGTGTTTGACTAGTTGTCGGTGCTTCTTGAGTTCGCCGATTTATATTTTCGTGTTCTAGAGGCTGAAGCGGTTCTTGATGTATACAAGAGACAGATGGGTCTTCTTGAAAGTTTTGTACAGTTAGACGGGCATTATAAGTAACATTCGTTAATAAAGGGACCGTTGGGTGCGTCCTCTTCAAATGACGTGATAGATTAGCAGTGCCGCCACCACGATAACTGATGTACTTGTGACAGTAAGAACACTTAGCTTTCTGTTCTACTTCATTAGGGCTGTCGAAATGCTTCCATACTTCACTCTTCTTTGCATTGTGTGGAGGCATATTGTTCATAATGTACGCAACACGGAGTCAGTTACAAGACAAGCGCTCACCGGGTACGGATTTCCAGCGATAACTGTCAATTACCTATGTAATATGTTCTGTAAGATAGGTCAGTACTGCACAAATCGTTCTGGAAAAGAAATAAATAGCAACTATCAATGATGTAACCTTTCATCGGAAAGTAGGGTTTTGTAAGGAACATAGACTATATTTAAATATCTACCTCGTCACAACGTTACTTGTATCTGGATCGAAGAAAAAAAATAATGCGAAACATTGCTTTTTTCTTATCATACCTCCCCTATTTATTTATTCCTAAAAATATATTTATAATCATATTATGATTACGTTAAATTTCTTAAAGTTAGGTATAAAGCAACCTTGGGGAGGTTTTCACACAAGCGGCGCTATAAAAATAGTAATTTAAAAAATACTGCCTTTCACAAGAAATGTGGGAGAATTGAAAAGAAAAATAATACAGGCAGATTTGGGAGCAAAACTAAAAACGCGAATACTTAGATACTTTCTAAAACAGCCATGAAAAATATGAAAAAGTAAAAAATGTTCCGCGAAATTATCACGTGAAACACACGAGAAAACGCATGCTAAAAACCGGCACACAGCAAAACACACGAGACAAACGCGTGCACAGCAGACCTCCCACCGCGCCGTGGAGCACGTGTAGTCGATATGATTTTGTGACAAAATGAATATTATATTCCTCTCAGCGTTTCCCAAACTTGTTTCCGCAGTCCTTTTGGTTTTATTTTTTTCACAGATCCACAAAATTTTATTTCACTCAATATTGACGTATTGCTTAAATAAAATCTAATTCAGTACCTACACATTTTAGAACCTACCTATTTACATTAAAAAAACTAACCTTAATTAATATTTTTTAAAGGAATGTAAGACAGTATAAATATGGAGAAAAACTGCACGGCGTAATGCACAAGATTAAGAAGTTACCGCTTCATCGATATAATAAGTATAGATTAGCCCTCCCATACCTAATTTCAATCCAAAAGTAATACCACCTAACGCGTCATTTCATAATACTACTAGGTACCTACCTACCGATCGAGTTCCGTCGCATCTGTTGCGTAACGTGGTTTTTTTCTTAGGAAGAATTTAAACATTTTGATCTTTTGTTACTTTTCTTTGTACGCTGCCTCGGATCTATCTGTTAGGTACATCTATTTTTGAAGTATTCATATAACTGATCAATTTGTTAATAATAAAGTTTGCGATAGCCCGTACCTAAAATACTACGGACTGCCTCATGTTTGTGTTTGAAAAAAAAAGATTTTCACAAAACTAGCGATTCTGTTGCCGCGAACTTACTGGAGGACAAATTTGCTCCACACAGACCAATAAAAGGTAAAAAACCAATGCTTATTGTGATCTTTGGACTGCGAGAAAATGCACTTTGTTTTTGATAAATGTTTACGTAAACCAATGTTTTTGGTTCGGGTGGCATTTTTAAGATCACAGGGCTTGTCTAGAGATACTTGGTCGAAGGACCGCTTAGATAGTTTGGACATGAAGAGCGGAGAAAGGTGTTTCAGGAGATTATTAGATTAGTGTGTGTGTAATATGGAAGATTGATTTGCGGTATAAGTCAGGGAAGACAGAGGCCATTTCACAACCACCTGAATCAAATTCCTAAGATTATCTTTATTTATTTATTTAGTACAGGATGCACATAATGTTGGATATTTGGCATAGCGCCGTTTTGTGAAAAAATCACCTTATGGGCGCTGTAATATGTCATAGGTATCACAAAATGAGAGTCGTAATTCATAACAGAAGACAATAATATTTTGTTATGAGATGAAGTTAATTGTAAAATAATAAATTAATTAGAGTTTTTATTTTATCCAGACTCCAGACCCACCATTTGGGAAACGCTGTAACAAACAATCGGCTTGGCTGCAACTCCCGAATTATCTGATTTAGCCAACAATTTTTTTAAAAATATGTAAAAAGGGACGAACAATGGGCTTGATTTAAGGTAATAACTTTCGGATGGCTGAGCCTTCCAAGGTTGTTCCTTCAAAATCCAATGAACTTGTTTTATCTGTTTTCTGTAGTCGTTGTAGTTATTAACAGTGACAACAAAAAATACAATATTTACAATGAAGTGTTATGGATATTATAAATAATAGGCAAGATGCTTTTTAGTGGCTTGTGTTTTTTAGAAGATAAATAAAAACATCCACTGGAGCGCTTTTCGTCAAATTTTTGCAAGTATTGCAATATCTTACTAGCACCTCTAGGTACATCCTAGAGTACTTAGTGAGTCTAAAAATATTGGAAAAATGGTAAAATCTAGGTGAATTCATTGGCTATAAGCCGCAATAATCATTTCTTATTGTTTCAATACTAATATTTTGAGGAATGCTGTTAATTGTATCGAATGGCAGAATTGATTGCTGAAACAGAATTGATTGATAAAACTATCGACAATACTAGGGTAAGAATCAATTTTTTTTAAAGTGAAAACCCCAGTCACAGCCTAATTTTTATACACCTAATTAAATTAAATATTACTTAACTTATTTTTTTTTACATCACTCAAATAATTTATTGCTATTATTGATTTATTAGTACATGTCAGTCGATATTATTATTTAACTAATTAGCTCATCGGTTTAGAAAAGCAACTCATAACCCCAAATAACTCCAATAAGTACTAGATATTAAACAATAAACAAAACATCCACTTACTGTAAAGCAGGTAAACAGAAGATGTCTTCACCACCAGAACTTACCACTCACTGCAGGACTCGCGAGGCCGGTGGTGGAGGGAGGCATTCGGGTTCGAGACCCCGAGTCCGAGTTTTCTGGGAGTTGTTGATTAGAGGCATTCGGATCCGAGTCCAAGTCCTTAGAGGCATTCTCGGGTCCGGGTTCTCTGGGAGTCGTTGATTGGAGGCATTCGGGTCCGAGTCCCAGACCGAGTTCTCTGGGAGTAGTTGATTACGAAAAGGAGTGGGAGTAGGACCCGCTTCCCGCAAAGGACTCGGGCTCAAGGACTCAATCCGGCTGAACCTACACATCGCTAAACGGTAAGAGTATTTCTGTTTAGCCATTTCATGACAATTGACAAACTTTTTTCAGCTGTTGTGATTAATCTTTCCATGTGGCTGCTTGACACAGAAGAACTGTATCGTCAGCGAAGGTCACGATTTTACAATCAATTTCAATGTCACATAATTCGTTAATGTATATGAGGAATATTAGTGGGCCAAGTACACTCCCCTGTGGGACTCCGTACGTGATTAAAAGTGGTTCACTTGTCTTGTTGTCAATTTTGACTTGTTGTGTTCTGTCAGACATGAAACTTTTCATTAATTCCAATTCTACTCCATTAATGCCAATGTTTTTTAGCTTCTTGAAAAGTTGTTTTTGCTAAATTGTATCGAAGGCTTTAGATAAGTCCAAAGAGATTGAAATTACTTTTTTTTGGCATCTAAATTATGTGTAATAAACTCGGTTACAGTGGCAATTGCGTTTTCTGTATTCCTATTTTTTCTAAAGCCGTGTTGGTTAACTGAGAGTATTTGCATGTTTTCCAGATAATGTTGCAGCTGTTCTTTTATTGCTTTTTCAAGAATTTTTGACAGCGTGTTTAATAGTGTAATGGGTCTGAAGTTGTTTACATTATTTTTAGGTCCTGATTTATGAATAGGAATAACCAGACCCTTTTTTAGGATGCTCGGAAAAATTCCTTCTTTCAGGCTAAGATTAATAACGTATGTTAGTGGAGTAAGTAGTTGTTGGCTTAGTTTTATTATTGTTTTAGAGTCTATTCCGTCAGGACCTGATGTTGTGTTATTCTTTAGGGAATGTATTATTTTTTTGGTGTCTTCCAGAGTTACTCTATGTAATTTGAAAAGACTGACACTATTTTTGTGTGTGCACTGAGTCGGAATTTTTTGAGGTTCTTGATTATCGTTACTAGACGACTTTTGTTTTATATTTTCGGCTAGGCTTGCTCCGATATTTGTGTAATGTCTGTTTATGTAATTAAGGATAAGTGTAGGATTTTTGTGGAAGTCGACTTCTTCGTCGTTGATAAGTAATTTTTTTTATTTCATCATCTTTGTTTTTTTGTGTATTTGTACTTTCCCTCAGAATAGACCAAACGCTTTTCGGGTCAAAGTTAGCAGTAATCAATTTGTTTCTGTAATATAATTCTTTGGCTTTTCGTATAATTAGAGAACAAGTATTTCTGTACCTTTTATAGAAAGAGTTCAGAAAAGTATCATTTGGGTTGCGTGTGACTTGTTTGTGTAGTTTATCCCGTTTTTTAATGCAATTTATTATGCTTTGAGTAATCCATTTTTTTAGTCTTATTTTGCGGTGCGTGAAAGATTTGAATGTTTTTGTGGTGTTTTGAGTGATGAGCGTTTGTAGGTATGTTATTAAGTAATTCCAAGCTTCTTCAGTGTTGTTAATTTTTTTAAGGTGTTCCCGCGTTTGTTTTTCTAGGCAATTTTTTAGGTTCACGTAGTCAGTTTCAAATTTTGTGATATTGTTTTGAATTGTTGGGTTCAATGTCTGTGTGGTCAGTCCTATCATTGTTGTGTAGTGGTCTGTGATTGTGGATTCGAATACTACGCTACAGAATTTGTTTTTGGATTTGATCATTATGTGGTCTAAGCATGATTCCGAGTCTCTGGTAACTCTGGTTGGAGTTTTGATTGCGCTTATTATGCCATGTTCCAGGAGCATCAGTTGGTATTCGATATTCTGGGGATGGCCTTGTGGAAGTATATTTATGTTGAGGTCACCAGTTACGATGATGTTTTTGAAGTGGGTAATTTTTTTTAAATGAGTGTCGAGAGCTGTTAGAAAGGGCGTAATGTTGTGTGATGAAGGTGATCTGTAAATAGCGAGTATGCACGTATCTGGGTCAGCGATTATTTGTAAACAATTTGAGTTTTCTAGGGTGAATTCTGAGACAGATACGATAAAATTATCTTTTATGTAAACGACAACTACATCATTTTGGTTTTGGTATTTTGTTGTGAAATATGAGGAGTAGTTATTTTTGTGTTTTACAGTAAAAGAGGTTGGGATCCAGCATTCTGTTAGTATAATAATATTGAAGTCTATTTTAAAGGAGGACAAGAGTATGTCTAGTTCGTCGTAGTTTTTGTTAAGGGATCTTATGTTTTGGTTTAATAGAGTAAGGGTGCCTGGCGTGCTAAATATTGAATCGCATAGTTTTGTATTATTGGTTGAATAATGTGAGCGAGTGCTAGTTGAGTGGATAGTATTTAGTAATTCGGCCATATTAAATTAGAAGCAATATATTTAATTTACTTTAGGTAGATAAGTCGTCTAAGTTTGTTTCCCCATTTTTTTTAGGTCATTTTCGTGTTTTATTTGGAAGATTTTATCGCCAGTTGCTTTGCGGACAAGCAATTTATTTGATTTAAACCACACGTATTGGTAGTGGGTTTTTTTAGCCGTCTGCTTAGTTTTCCACAGAAGTTCTTTAAAGTACGGTGAGAGCACCTCGCTGATGAAAATGGGAGAATTTGAGTCTATGGTTTTGGCCGCATTTTTTTTTTGAGAGCATAGATTCCCTTGTATTTTGATTATAGAAGGTGATGTGGAGTTTGTCTGGGGTGTTTTGTCTTCGATCTTGAGTCCTGGTCACCATGCGTATATCTTGTGGTTGCAAGGGCAGTCCCAGTGAGTTGGCTACTCGAAGTACTGCTTCCGAGGCTTGTTCTCCCGACCGCAATTCCACGCCCGCCATTTCCAAGCTGTCGGAGAGCTTCACTTGCTCTAGATCTGCAAGACGGCTTTCCAGGGATGAGATTCTTGTGTTTTTTTTTTTCATTCTCTTCTTTTAATAATTTTATACCTTTGAGGCCCTCCTCCAAATCTTTAAAGCGTGTGATCAGGTCATCATACTGGTTGCAAATAAAGTTAGTGCTTTTCTTAAGATCGCTGATTTCTACCTCAAACAGTTTTTTTCATTTCACTTATTTTGTTGTCAAAATGTTTAGTGAGGCGATCAAATAATATATCGGCTTCTGAACCTAATGTTGAGGCCGACGGAGCAGGTGAGCTCGGCCGGCTTTTACATTTTGGGCATTTCCATGTTTGTTTATTTTTAGATGCCATTTTTTTAAAGCTGGTATCAGAGATATTTAGGCAGTTATTATGAAAGGCAATCTTGCAGATGGCGCACGTAAGTGCATGGTCATTTTTGGAGATAATGTTCAAGCAGGCTTCACAATTCAGTGTAGTTCGATTTATTTTTGTCTTGCGTCTGAGTAATGGTATCCCGTTCTCTTTCTTGTTATTAATTTCAGTTGTGCACAAGGAAAAAGAAATAAAAATAAAAATCTTTGGCGGCAGTTGGGATCGTTCCGGGGTCCTTCGGATGTCTGCGAGAATGCAATAAAGACTGCTAGCTATCCGAGCGTTCTTACCAATAGACCACGAACCGGTTACGGTCACTAGACAACTAAGAGTAATATTAACTCGCTCACTCTTGTTATTATTTGGTGAATCCGATAATGATGATTTTTTGTTTTAGGCAACAACACTTCTGTCACAACACTTAATATTAAAACACTTAAAATGAGAGTAAAACCGAATTTTTATAGTTCACTAAAGTAGAAAATTCACTTTACTGGTTTTTAGGAACACGTTTACCGGTGAATTGCTTGGATAACTGTGTATTGTATAGTTTAATTAAGGTGATTTCAGAAGAGCGAAATTTGATGTGCGGTCTGTTTGTGATCCAATTACTTTCCCGTGTATATATGTCTTTCAAAGACCTAATTATCAAGCTTTCTCTCCCCATCTACTCTTCTCCATTTATTTCAGTCTCACAGCATTTACCTAGTTGGGGATGGCATAATTTCAATGGCTTCGGGCAGTTGGGACTCTAGTTTGAGTTTCAGTTAATAAAAAAAAGATAATGCGTGAGGCTGTAATAATGTCATAAAAATACAGCTTGCAATGTTTTCTGTGTATATATGTGTTTCTATTTTCCATTAAAACAAATACTGTTTTAGAAACTAGATAAATTTATCTTTCCGGTATATGTGTTTAAAATAAACTTTTCTATCTCTGAATAATAAAATTTTAATATCAATCTTGAAAATGGTTTTATGTCGATTTTTACACTATACCCTACTTTTTATTTTCATGTTGATTTTACCTTATACCCTACTTTTTATTTTCACGTTAATTATACCCCATTCGCTACTATTTTATATTCATGTTGATTTGACCTTATTCTCAACTTTTTATTTACCTACTACAATTTATCTACTTTTTTCTTTTGATTTTACCTTATACCCTACTTTTATTTACGTGTTGATTTTACCTCATTGCCTACTTTTGATTTTCATGTTGATTTTACCTTCTTCATACTTTTTATTTTATTGTTGATTTTACCTTCTCTCTACTTTTAATTTCATTGTTGATTTTACCTTTTACCCTACTTTTTATTTTATGTTGATTTTACCTTATACCTTAATTTTTAATTTCTTGTTGATTTTACCTAATAACCTACTTTTGATTTTACCTTATTCCCTACTTTTTATTTTCTGTTGATTTAACCTTATTCCCTACTTTATATTTTCATGTTGATTGTACCCTATTCCCTACTTTTTATTTTTATGTTGTTTTTACCATTTATATCCTATTTTCTTATTTTACGCTGATTTTTCCAAATACCCTACCTTTTCTTTCAATATTGATTTTTTCTATTTACTGTAGGCGGCAACTATACTTTTTCTCATCTTTTTATTTTTTGTTGAATAAACTATACTTTTATTGAGTATTACGTTGATTAATGTTGTTTTTGTCTTACCATGCTGATACCTTACTATAACCGACCCATGGAACGACGGGCTTCGAATGATTAATTAATTAGTTACCAAAAGGATCGATTTATAATTCGTAAATCAAAACAATTCTACAAAATAAAGACTCTGTCTTTCCTTTACACAGCATATATCCCCCCTAGTTAGAACAATGTTAACCGATCTGGACTCCTGCATACCAAGCCACGTTGAAGGCATTAAAATAATTCAACCAAATAAATTATACCTAAAAATTAAAAAACTTACTTACATTTTCCAAATTACACCGATCCATTAAATTTCGCAAATTCAACTCCCTCCATACGTGACATTTAAATCTTATTATGTATTTAAAATTCTTAATTCTGGCAGAGCTTACCAATTTAATAAACATTCAAATACCGTCAAGATCAATCCGACAAAGCGATTTCTAACGTTTGCCAACATGCAGAATTAACCTTTGAAAAACATCCCAAATTCCTCGTAAATGTGCGCAGTAAAACAAAATTCTTCACATACCCATTCTTTTCAATATAACCTTCAGAAATATCGAACAGAAGTAACACCTAACAATATACGAGCATGTAATGTATGGCCAGCATCTCTTATCCTAATCCTTAATTCCTATTCCTCTGCCCATATCTTACTAATTATTTTTAAGACATAATAAAACTTCTATCACTAAACAACCTTAGCATTAAATATCTCTTTGGATCAAATGCAGGACTAATTACACTATAAGCTTTTTGTTTCTTCAATAAATAAATTTGGGAAATGGAAAAACCAATAAGGAAATGAATATAATTTTATTTATTTATTTAATATAAAATTGTACATATTTTTACGTTATGTATACATTATGTTTTCATTTGCATAAATATTTACAGGGTATCCCAAAAGTAAACGTTACTCCCTGGGGGTGTAATAGACAAACTCACGACAGACCAGAATATTTAATATGTTGTTAGTTTTTGAGATATTGGCACTTTTATAAATTTTATGAAAATTGACACCAGATTAGTCTTTCAAGTGCCACAGTTTTTTTTTATTAGTACCACACAAGAGGCCCTGAGGAAAAAAATGTCGCAGGGACTGATTCATCTTTGGTAATGCTGTGGAGGGTCTTTTTCGAAGTAAAGAAAAAGGTATGAGAGGTGGGTAGGAATTTGGAGGTCAGTGCGTCCAGCGGCAATTGCAATTTGTATTATTCGCAATAAAAGTTCGAAAAAATGAAAAACTAAATTTTAAAATTGCAAATTACTGATTTCCATCACTTTTTTCTTAAACTGAAACACATTTTTTGCTTCTTTCGCAGATATACGGGTGTTCGGTTATCGATTCAGCCATTAAAATCAAACCTCCAAATGTTAATATGGAACATATGAACTGCTTATTGCGGTTTAAAGCCAATGATTCCCCCCACATTTCAACGTTTATCGTATATGTTTAGGTTTTAAAAAAAGATTAAAACATGTATTTAAATGTAGCTAAAAAAAACGAAATAAATAATTTCACTACAAAAGTTTGAAACGTGAAGTCAATGTTTGAGGTCCTTTTTTAGCAGCATTAGTAAAACAAAATACTAGGCAATAATTATTCAGAAGATGTACATAACTAAATAATGTTACAATTATTGATACAAATTGTCAATGGCGTCACCGTAGAGTATAAATTAATATTTATGAATATATTTTTTTACTGAGAGAAAGTTCTCACCGAATACTAGACACAAGAACAAAAATCGACTAAAGAAACAAAAAAATTAAAATACTGATATTCGCAGTAGCAAATAGCATAGCAGTCGCTCGGAACAGAATTCCAGATGAGTAGTTGAACTACAAATACAAATAAAAATAATACAAATCAATCAAATTAAATTAATTTGAGCCAGCGACCTCAGGATTGCAAGTCGAGCAACAGCGGCAAACTAATATGAACAAGCATGCAGCACGTTGAATACTAGAGTAGTTTTATATGAGGGTGTTTCATAATAACATGTCGCTTCAAGCATGACTTTTGAGAACATGAATAAATACATTTGGAACACGAGAATGGTTTAACGCCAGAGTGCGTCATCGTATGTTGTTTCAAACTTGACTTTTGAGAACATGAATAACTACATTCGGAGCACGAAAACGGTTTTAAGCCAGAGTGTGTCAAAAAATGTCTCGTTAGATCTGACTTACTCGAAGATAAATAACTACATTTGGAACACGAAAATGGTTTCTCGCCAGAATGCGTCATCATATGTGTCTTCAAGTGTGACCTATTTGAACACGCATAACTACATTCGGAACATGAAAATGGTTTTAAGCCAGTGTGTTTCATCATATGTCGCTTTAAATATGTCTTAAGAGAACACGAATAACTACATTCAGAGCACGAGAACTGTTTAAAGCCATTGTTGTGGGTCAAGGAGTGTCTCTTCAGATTTGACTTATTTGAACACGAATAATTACATTTAGAACACGGGAATAGTTTCAAGCCAGAGTGTGTCGACATAACATGTTTCCTTAAATACGCCTTATTTGAACATGCATAAGTACATTTGGAACACGAAAATGGTTTGACGACAGAGTGCGTCAAAAAATGTCTTTTTAGATTTGACTTATTGGAACATGAATAATTACATTTGGAACACGAGAATAGTTTCAATCCAGAATGCGTCATTATAATATGTTTCTTTAAATATGACTTATTTGAACACGCAAAATTACATTCAGAACACGAGAATGGTTTAACGCCAGAGTGCGTTAAACAATGTTTATCTAGATCTGACTTACGTGAACATGAATAACTACAATCAGAACACGAAAATGGTTTAACGCCAGAGTGCGTCATCATATGTCGTTTCAAACGCGACTTTTGAGAAAATGAATAACTACAATCGGAACATGAGAATGGTTTTTCTCTGGAGTGTTTCATCACAAGATGGCTCGCGGGTTCAGAACAGGAATAGTAAGCCTCAACCATCGTTTCATGCATTTCTTCTTTGCGGCTGGTTGGATGAAATGCATTCTGACTTTCTTCAAGATCATATCCAAGATCTGCAAAAAATAAACGTTAAGCATCGTAAAAAAAAAACGGTTTTTCAGTATTCAGTGGCAACAAATAGAGATTTCTCATAGAATTGTTCTATAATAATCTACAAATACTATTTCTGCCAAAGCCCAATTTATATTAGATTATGACGGTTCTCCTGTTATTCGAATTTCCTCTGAGGCAGATATAAACAAATTAGCATAACTCCTTCAAATACTCCAATGATTTCAATTACACTATTTAATAATAATCTTTTTTCTTTTAATATATTTTCGCATTTAGTATTTTTAAGTAGCATACACAATTTAAAACTATTCTTCGATCTTATAACTTCCAGTAAACAAATTAATTTTAATCAAGTGATGGCATATCATACGTCTCGTAAGAGTTTAAATTTACATCGCACGCTTTTTTGTCTACATAAATCGAACTCGCATTACTATTTTATCATATCATTATTTTTAGTATTATTATGAAAATGGAATTTTTGTGATATCTTATTTATGTTTTACAACGCGGGTTCTTTAAAATATTTTCCACTATACGCTAAACACTTTTAAAAACAAATGAACATAACAATGTACCATAATCAAAACGATCATTTTTTTATTGTTCGTCTATTCTTTTAATTCATTTTTACCAATGTCTTTAAATATAATGCTTTCTTCCTAAACTGTAACCATAAAAAATGTTGTAAATGGAATTTAGCTGGATTATCTTATATTCAACTTAAATGTAAAATTAATTCACATGTACAACTGTCTGTTTCCTAAATAAACTAAAATAAAACAGTCAACTTTCTAAATCTTAAGCAATTAAATCATATATGTCATATATGACCATGTCAAAGATATTAAACATTAATACTTAATATAAATGTAATGCAATATTAGTGAATCACTTGAACAAATAGTATCCATTGACTCATCATTCTTTGTGATTCACCTTTAAAATTGATGATTTATTTGTAACCCATTGACCTCTTTACTCCTAAACTTTTCACGCATAGGCTAAATTACAAGAAAGCCGATTAAAAAGAGGTACGGTAATATCTTTCTGTGTTTAATTGGTGCCCAAGTTTCATGTCTACAAAAGTAGAATAAACATTACACACAGAATATTCCCTTCTTGTTCAAGTGTGTAGATAATAGCTCTATAGAGGTGGGAAAAGATCACCAACAAGAGTCAAAACGTTGCTTGAAATTACTTTAACCTTGTTGATAGCCGGGAACTTCACAACAATCCTCTTTTCAATATACTCCCATCTCCACTCTCATTAGTCCGAAAATCCAAAATTGGGGACAGCGGCTTGTAGCCAAAAATATGACAGTCGGCCGAGCAGAAGTTGATTGAGTGAGACTACTTCGCTTGCACAGTCCTGTAGCTAAGAATTCACAACGAGTTGAGGGCATTCTTATTATTAATTATGTCGTACCTGGTGTTACACAGATTCATTAAAAAATTAATTGGTAGCCCTGCCATCGTCGCCATTATCAAATTCCATATGCCCACTAGGAACACAAGACAAAATGTAACATTCACTAACCAATGAAGTTTTGAAGTACCATTGAAATATATTTACTGACTCCATTTATAAAATTAAGCGTAATCTATACCAGCACTTGGTTGAATCCTACAAATTAAATTAGCGATGGTAATTTAGTTTTACTGATTTGTCTTACATGTAGTATTTTTCAAGTTTCTATATCATTTTATATTACTGTTACATGTTTTACTAATATTTTTTTCATGTTCAGGAAATCAGTTTAGCATTATTTAAAAACTTTATGTACAATTTTTGATAGCTCACTATATTCTGTTCTTAAAATCCATGAAAAGATATAAGATGGTTCAAAGGTAAAAAAACACTCGTCAAACAGCGCCAACTCTAAAAGACCAAACCGTCCGGAGTCAAAAGGACTATGCCATTTCCAATTGGGGAAAATTTGAGGTAAGTGGGAGCTTGCAGGCGAAGGAAGGTGGGCTAAACACTTGGCTAAAGCAATTTCAAGCAAGGTTTCGATGCTGAAGGGTGGTGTTTGAACATGGCGATATCTGGATATAGACATTATTATTTAATTTTCCACGCACCTGCCGTTTGCTCAACGCTTTGCTCCTCGCGTTCCTTCTTTATATCTTGTTGGTCTATATTCATAAACATTTCTCCTTTGTCTGACCCTCGAGTTCCTGGTTCCATCTTGAGATCCATGGCACAGAGCGTTCAAGTCAAGTACCAAGTTGTAGGAGGTCACAATGTGATGCCTAAAACAAAACCGTAAATTATTCAATTGCTAGTTGACTAGGCAATGATCGGGGTTATGAGTGATTTAGAGTAGAATTATGAGGTTGTGAATTCTAGTGTACCCGAAAACTGGGTGCTGTAGGGTAAATCATAGGAAGTTTACATCTCCAGAAAATAATAACAACATTACTTTTACCCACATTTATGTGAGACTGGTATCATTGTAAACCTGCGCGCGATACCTCGCGCGGCAAATATTTCATTCTCTCTCCGGTGGTCTAGCCGCCGGTTTAGCCCTAAATCTCCTCTAACATACGTGATCTGTTTTGTTCCTACAATTATTGTAACGTGAGTTTTGTTAAAATAAAAACTAAATTGAATTTTTTATTTTTTATTTAATTAAAATCAAATTTAATAATATAATTATTAAGTTCTGCAAGTATTTTATGGTTTTTGTTATTGTTACAGCTGTTTCGGCTTTCAAGGCCGTTTTCAAACTGTGGTTTAGCCACGTTTAGACGACTTATTAATATGATTCTATTTTACCCCCTCCCAAATTTAAAATGATTTATTAGCGGTTAAACTAATTTACTGATAAAAATAATTGTGACAATAGATTTAATATTCTGTGCAGAACATCTCTTAGTAAATAATCACGTCCCGCTTGACAACAATGAACTTAAACCCTTGCACATAGAAAGAAAGCGCCTTAGATTAAATTTACTTGAACAATTAGAAATCAATAAAAGAACCAATGACCCTAATATAACATTAATTAATAAAGTAAGGAAAATTATTTATTCCCCGCTTCTAAGTATGTTCACAAAACCTAAACAATATAACACATTTAAATAAATTAATAACTGCTACATCATTACTAAACAATTAAGATAACATTAATGTGGGGAAAACAGACTTTAAAATACCCCCATAGAATATGAAATCTATTGTCACAATTATTAATACGAAAAATATATATCAATAAAATAAAATATATATCAATAAAATTATTTTCAATTATGTTTTATTATTTTTATTCTTACGTAAATCGTGTACGACTACCATAATACGGGCATGAGCCTAGTATGGTAGTTGAGAAAGTCACCAAATTTGTAATTTTTTAATATTAAACTAAACTAATTTAATAAACTATTAAAAAATACAAAATCCTCCGACGGGACTGCGTATCAAATCAAAATGTCTTCAAAAATATATCAAGTTATAGAAAAATAACATTCGGACAAAGCACTTTCACAACATCCTCCCCCCAGATATAAAACAAATAGAAAAGTTTAATTGAGTGAGTGAGAATTTTAATTTTTAATTCAAGATATTTTTATTGATTCTTAAACGAAAATTAAGAATCGCAAACTAGGACATGAACCCAAGACCCTCACCTTGTTGGGCGCCGCTATATTATATATTACAATTTGATGGTTTACTGATTAAGTATTCCAAAAATAAAATAAGAAAATAACTTTAGTCCACCTCGGTACAACACGCTCAAGTGAGGTCTATGAAACACAATCCCTACACTATAAATCACCACTTTATATTGTATGTACAATGTATTGCAGTTTTATATAGTAGCTAAATAAAATTAGGAACTTGCCGTCTAGCAGTGTAATCACTGTTTTTGCGCTAAAATTGTCAAATTAAGCCAAATCTCGACGGTATGAGAAGTAATTATGAACTTACTACCTTGGGGCAAACGTATTATGCTTCATTTTAGTTGAAATAATAAAGGAAAAACATGAAAAAAAAACAGAAAATAGCTTGAGATAGACATTTATTAACAAATTATAAGCGGCCATGTTGATTTCTAATGATGTAATTATTTATACAAGTTTGCCAACATTAAAACAGAAAAAAACACTAATAAAACGCGATGAATTTAAAACTATTCATAACTGGAATGTTCACTTGCGTCGACATTTTCAACATCAGAAAAATTGACTTTGCTTACTGCTTTGAAAAATGATATGAATGAGCACTTATTTTTAATCAAGAACATATAATGAGATAAATATTTGTTGTAATCTCCTTTCCTCCTGTAGGTAGGAATCGCTTCGTATGCCGCCAGGTGGACTCGATGGCATTGGTGTACGCACCTGTCGTGGGATCAACGTAGTTGATGGAATGATTTACAGTCATATGAATATAACCTTCACAATTCAAAGTGTCATATGCTTTCCAGCAATCTGGAACAAAACCCCCGCAAGTGTGTAAGAAAATGGCGAAAAATGAAAAAGAAAACCGAAAAAGAAAAACGGGCGGTGCACGCACCGTCCGTGTTGTGTGATGTGCCGCAGCTTAAGGGCCCACTATTCGAATTTCATCCAATTTCCGAGATATTTTCCTTAAAAGTTTGAAGTTTTTAAGCTCTTAAAAAAATATATGTTATTCTTTAAGATAGTATCTATTTGTTCCAAAAGCCGAAACGGTAATTATTTGAAATTCCCTCGATAGAAATAAATCGCAAAGTATGCTCCGAAAAATATTATTAACACTTTTATTTCTGTTATTTTACAAGTTATATGTATGAAAAAAAACCACAATGCTTCTTTTAATGCTACTCAATAGACCCCAAAAGTGATTTTTGCTATTTTTGAAATACGCCGTGATTTATTAAACATTTCACAACAGTCGCTTACGTCTTATGATTCTAAGCATGATTATTTCAGCCCCTCTCACTTCCTCACGCGCGTACGCTATCTGCCTTTCAGTCACTGCTTAGAGAGCTTCGCGGACGGTCGTGTTGTTCTCCGTTTGAAGATCTGCTCTAATGATTCACAATGCAACGATGTCCGAAATATAATATAATATGTAATAATAATATATGGGCCACCTGTTTCAAATAACAATACTCGAACGTGGAATCCAGAAAAAAGCGTGCGAGCGAAAAAAGCTATTGAAAGTTCTGAAACTGTGGGGAATATAATTTAATAAAATAAAATATTTTTTTGTTTTAAAACCACGATATTTATTAATTTAAGAACCGACCGGTTTCGCTTTACTTAAGCATCATCAGGGTACAAATTAATACTAAACAAGAAGTACATAATGTGTGCATATATATAACAAAATATAGAGGGAGACAACATGATACAAATATAAGCAACACAAAGACGGTCATAAAATGTTTCCAGATCCGCATTTCGCTCGAAGCATGTTTAGGGTTCTTTCACCGTATTTATGGGAACATTTCAGAACCACCAATCTTTAATTTTGAGTGAATCTTGTGTTTGTGATTAAATTATATTTGACAATTTAAACAAATAATGTTTAGAGAAGTTAAAAATAAAATTGAAATTTCACTGAAAGCTTAAACTATTAAAAGTAGTAATTTCATAAAAATGTAAATAAATAGAGCCCCTTTCACATTTTAGAATGTAATTTTATGTTGCTTACATGTTTTATTACTCTTTATAATTATTGAATTGTTTAAATGAATAAATAAATAATTACAAAAAAGTCTTCTGATTTGTAAGTCCCCAGGAAGCACTAAGGATCTTTCTATCTATCTTTATAATATAATAAATTTGATGAGCATAAAAATGTAAACGTGTATATAATTTATATAAATGTACAAAAGTAGATATTACACGTGTATAAATATTATATTGCGCATATTATACAAGATGTCGGGGGTAAAGTGCCCAAACTTCGGGAGGTGATTCTAATTGATAGTACAAGTAAAAAAGAAAGAAAACGTTTTTTGGAATTCCAACGTTTTAAGATAGTTTTCGAGTAAAAAAGTTTAATTTTTTGTATAGAAAAAAAAAACAATTTCTTCTACGGAAAATAAATTTTTGTGGAAAAAATTTGGAAATTCGAATAATTTCCATTTCTTTTTTACTTCTTCTAGCATTTAGAATAACCTCCTGAAGTTTGAGCACTTTAACCCCGGACACCCTATAAAGATAACCATATAAGAAAAACCTTATTGATGTAAAAATATATTTATTGATTTTATAAAAGTTATAAATTACTTTTATAAAAGTGATAATAGTATTTTAGTAAAGTAAAGTAATTTTTATACCTATACAAATAACTTTCGTAAATGTTTTTTGTAAAATTTAAAAAAAAAAAAAATAATTAAATCCGTAATAAAACCCATATTTTGAGAACCATCTTCATTTCGACTTCGTTCTCATTTGCTCGGTGCTAACTAAAAATGGTTCTGTTTTTCTAAAATTGCAATAGATGTCGGTAATTTAATTTCATAATCCCCAAAATTATTCCTAATACGAATTCAGACACCTCTGTCGGATTCTTTTAACACTAAATATTGTTTATTTTGTGGGTATTGCCCAAATCTAAATTCTTTACGCGGAAAGCGGGCCCTTAAAGGGGGTACGAGGATGCTACCCCTAGCCACGCATCGGGAACAACACAACACATCGGTGCGTGCACCGGCCGTGTTGTGTGATGTGTTGTGTTGTTCCCGATGCGTGGCTGGGGGTAGCACCCTCGTACCCCCTTTAAGCTGCGGCACATCACACAACACGGACGATGCGTGCACCGGCATAAAAATAAAATACATCGTGCTCACCAGATATCTGTTGTTCCAAACATTCCTTTTTAACGTCCGTGAGGTCTATATCTATTTGTGTATACGAAATTCCATTTCGTCTTCTGCGTTGGACCCTGGTTCCGTCTTGTCGGGTTTAGGGATATCTATGGCAGTTCTGTAAGAAATTTTCAACTATCTCTCAGAATATGATTATTATTAACATTTAGAGTCCGTCCTGAAAATGTAGCGTAACGTGGGGCGCTGCGCTCGTTTAAATGCTTGAGGGTATGTAATATTCTTTTCA
Source organism: Hesperophylax consimilis (assembly GCF_061612785.1). Classification (NCBI taxonomy): domain Eukaryota; kingdom Metazoa; phylum Arthropoda; class Insecta; order Trichoptera; family Limnephilidae; genus Hesperophylax; species Hesperophylax consimilis. The sequence goes on along the minus strand of NC_142852.1, from coordinate 24,116,370 downwards.
TATTCAATAAGACCGACCAAGTAATGTCAGATTTGTAAACCATAGATTATTTTTTGCATAGAAATTAACTGCAATGTTGTGATGTAAAAAAACATTCTACCCCAACGTAGGTACCATATAAAAAGTAAAATAATGTTTCAGTAATACGGGTTTTTGAATTTAAAAGGGAGTTTTTGTTTAAATAATAAAAATCTAGGGAATTATGGGCGAAGGCATCGTCATATTTTTTTTCAATATCTATCTGTGAGTGATGTGTAAAGCCTAAATAAACAGGGTCAAAACATTTGGTTTATGTCGATTGCTTACCGATCCCTAAGACGACTGGCTTAAGAATAATATGTTTATGTTTTTTTTAATATAGTGTACGATAACTACAGTACAATATTTTCATTCTGACACTCTTAACATCTGGAAAGATAATTATACAAAAGTCTAAAGGCTATTTAAAGATAGATTAAATACATCAACTGTTTCAGAAATCTCAACCATAGCACCATTCCGCTATTGTGTGCTAAAACATCTGTTCTGCAGTGTGGTATATTGAACAAGTCATGGCAACGACTACGGCTGAAGTTTTCAGGCACGGCAAACTTATCTAATTCTGCTGCATGCAAACACTTGATTACAACTAATTAGATATCAAATGGATACAATTATTTTAGTCAGAGGTTTAAATTAACATGCCCAAAATATGTTTTTAGGGTGTCAGTTTTTGTCATTTTAAGCATTTTTGCGTATTTCCTAACCTTCAAACTTAACGTTGATTGAGAAAAAATAAAACTTTTGTGCATCTTTTACTATCCCCAACCTCAATATTTATTTTTTGTAGTAATTATGTTGAAACCAAGTGCTATTTATACATTTTTTGCGTATTATGCATCGACAAGTTTGTCCTGTACTAGCTGACATGTACTCGGTGTTGCTGGGGGTTATCTTTAAGACATAGAAAACAACTATCGCAGACTTTTCCGTAGGCCTTTTTAAGATAATATATAATTCAGTAGTACATTATTTTGATGTCTCTCATAAGGTTTAGCCAAGGTTAATAATGTAAGCTCCCGAAAATATATTTTTTCGACTCGATTACAAAACATCGACTTTTCTCTACTTTTTATACATATAATATGCATGTATTATATTTGGAAACATTCCGGAAGAAATTCTCTAAATGATAGTTAAAACTCTATCAAAATCCGTTTCGTATTTAAGAAGAACTAAGCGCACAAACAGACTTAATTTTATACTGTTTTAGAGATTTGATTAAAAATCATATTTTTTAATTACACAGTTGATATACAGTGTTTTTCAAATATGGGGAATTTTCACGAAAACTGGGGAGTTTTGGCAAAAACTCTAGGGAGATTTATGTTTTCGGCATGGCATCACTGGATTCATCTGACAATTTATTCTGACATTTCCGCAAGCGTCCCAATTGTATAATTATAAATAATAATAGTAAGCTTAAATATGTATTGCTAATCAAAACATTTCAACAGTAAGTATACAATGTGTGATTATTTCCTTTATTCTGTTTCTGGCGACTGTCGCATAGTTCAATCAAGTTATCTCCAAACATTGACAAACTATTTGCAAGACGGGATTATCTACATCTTGCCAGTCCTTTGGCGGGAAAGGAATTGTTTTACAATATTTTTTTATGAATATTGTTTTCCTCAGTATCTTTTTCGTGCGAAAGCAAATTTGGTAAACTTGTCGAATTCCGCTGCATGCAAAGGCTCTTTAGAAAAACAACACTTGATTTCAACTTAATTATCTAACGGAGACAACTATTTAAGTAAACAAGCACAAAATAAGTTTTTAGTTTGTTAATTTTAATAATTTATGCGGATTTCCTAACCTTCAAACATAACTTTGAGAAAAAATAGAACTTTAATGCATTTTTTCCATCTCCTACGACATAAATAGTCATTTCTTGTAGTAATTAAGTTGAAACCAAGTGCTAGTTATATATGCTTATGACAGTAAATTTGCTGATATTGTTTGTATTTTTGTTATGTTTGGAACAAGCGAAAACAATAACCCATAGACATATGAATATTAGTAGACCTGCCCTAAGTGATTAAAAGCGTATTATCGCCACTCCCCATACCGGTTCCATTGGAGCCGGCTGTGCTCGCGTATGGCCTCAAGTGAAATTTGAAAACGTGACGTCATCATTCTTGTGCGAACTATGGTCGAGGCATCATCGGTTCATTTTACGAAATAACACGGCTAAATGTTGACTTGTACTATGAAAACTTGTAAAAATAGATGTGAAAAAGAGAATAAACCCAATTGTCGTATTACATTCCATATATAAGCATTATTTTACTTTATTTTAAGCTTATTCACATCGTATAATATGAATCAGTTGTTACTATCACATCGAGAAACGTCTGGACGCGAAACACAAAGCTGGTTGGTTGCTGGGAAGTAAATTATGAACATTTATAAAAGTGTCTTAACTAAATACTTAAACGAAATATTCGACTCTGAAAATACAACCGAATTTTTTTGCCGAATTTGGACTTCGCAAATTAGTTCATAATGTGGCGAGTAATTTGCGCTCCCATGTAAAAATGTCTATTCATTCAAAAGCAGATTTTACTTTTAAGAAGTAAATGGTGATATTATAATGCAAGATGCCTATTTACTGTCAGATTGATTTATTGACGAATTACAGTCAGCTACACTCCCTTCGTTCTTCAACAGTTGATTTTACCCCTCGCCATTATCTTCTCGTCTATTAATTCCTATGTCTGTGCAATAACCATTTGATATTCAATAAAATATGCACATTTCCTACACACAAAACATCACTGTAAATATTTTTACTGAACTGCCGCACTTTTAATAAACACAACATATAAATAATAAAGTCGCTCTCCGCGTCTGTCTGTTTGTGCGCTTAGTTCTTCTAAACTACGCAACGGATTTTGATAGGGTTTTCACTATCATTTAGAGAATTTCTTCCAGAAGGTTTACGTATATAACACATTCATAATATATTTATAAAAAGTAGAGAAATGTCGATGTTTTATATTCAAGTCGTAAAATATATTTTCGAGCACTACATTGCTAACGCTGGCTAAACCTTATGAGATACATCAAAATAATGTACTACGGAATTGTACATCTTAAAAAGGCCTACAGAAAAGTCCTTAATGACATATGTCTATCTCCTAACGATAACCCACAGCAACTCCGGGTACACGTCAGCTAGTTACAACAATAAACTACTGTTTTCGGCCATGTTTTTTTTCTTGTTTGACATTTAGTGGAACGTTCCATTTCAACCAAACTTAGAACTTAATATTTTTTACATATTTATTTATCACGTATAAGCAGAGATGTGCAAAATGGGTACCCAAAACCATTTGAAATGCAAAATGGAAATGGGTCAAAACTTTTCCATTTGAAAATGCAAAATGCAAAATGGTTTTTAGAAAAGCATTTCAAATGCAAAATGCAAAATACCTATTTTCAAAATGCATTGAAAATGCAAAATGGTTTCTCAGGTCAAACAATTAAAATAATTATAGAATTTTTAAACGATTTTGTCATTTAATAATGGACATCAATGTAGAACAAACATTATATATGATGGTAAATCCAAAAACACCACGACTACACATTATGAAACCACAAATAATTTGCGCGGGACTAATGTTGCCAACGTAAAAACATAGAAACTATATCTAACATTTAATATAACAGCGTCATGGCCCCATATTCAGTATTTGAATCAGTATTTTTTGTAATGGTTTCACTCAATTGCCAGGGCTTCTACCAGGGAGCAACTTGACAAATGGAAATTATCTCTCATAGCGAGGTTGAGGACCGACTGATATTTGGGGCTTATGAAAAAAAGATGAGTAGAGATAGTAGGAAGAATGTTGCAAAAAGCATTTAAAATGGAAAATGCATTGAGAAAAGCATTTAAAATGCAAAATGGAAAATACCCATTTTGCATTTTGCATTTCCATTTGAAATGGATTTATTTGAAATAAAGCACATCTCTGCGTATAAGGCATATGTATACATTGTTACAGGAAAGTTGTTCAGAAGTACAATAATAAGTGTATAGCACATAACATAATAAGCGGAGAATGAACTATATAAGCGGGTACAACACAAGTTATCATAGAGAGTTTCGCTGTACAAATGAGTTCAATAATTGTACATAATTGTTGTTGTTGTTCACCTACTTTCTCAATAATCACACCTTATTATCTGTTGATGAAATAAGTTAACCTTTGACACTAAATTAACATTCATTAAACATATTAATAATATAACCAGTAAAGCAATGCAAATGTTAGGATTTGTCCTACGGATTTCAAGGGATTTTAAAAATTTGAAAACTGTCAAATTACTTTACACTTCACTTGTTAGAAGCCAACTAGAATTTAACACCACCATTTGGAGTCCTTACTACAGTGTACATGAGAATTCCCTTGAGCGAGTCCAACATACATTTTTACGTTATATAATAATATAATAATAATAATAAAAACGTTTATTTGACAATAATTTTTACATTTTTGCATATAGTTAGTATACATTATAGTTAGTATACATAAATATTAATTTTAAATTGGGAATATTCATCGAAAACATTAATTACCCCTCTCTGTTACAATTATTGGGACTCGATACATTAAAATAAAGAAGAATTTGTTCAGACCTATTTTATTTATTTAAAATCGTTACCAACCTGTTGAACTCCCCTGAACTTCTTTCGTTAATATGTTTCCATGTACCTAGTCGATCAGTTCGTTTCAAATTACCCTATCATTGCAACAATACAGGATCTAACGCTGAACTCAATTCCATAATGAATCGCCTGCATGTACTTGGAAATAAATATGTTTTGGATGAACCTATAAACATTGCTAGTTTAACCTCATACAAACACTACTTAATTAAAACTGTCTGTCAGCGCTTCTCAGATTGCCTATAATCAAATACAGTTTTAAAGTATTAATTTCTTAACACTCATTACATAATATCCGGGATTTATAATATGTTGTATTGTATTTATAATAACCTACTCATTGTACTTTTTTATCTTGATACTATGTACTATTTCTATTGTTCTCTTTTATGTATTTTATATTTATATTTTTTTTATCTATATATATTCTGTATTCATATGTAAAACAATTGTTATTCTTTTGTAAAAGCCGCTATAATGGGCGTCAATAAATAAATACATAAATAATAGCAAGAGTACAAAATAAGTACTTAAGGTTATCACGACGCTCGTTATTCTAGGTGCTCGTAGATTGCGTTAATTGAATTATGTTATTAAAATACGCTTTGCGCAAAGGTATTGGTATACAATATTAAGACAAATAATTTTTTGCACCGTACGTACGCAATATGAGTATGAATAAACGGTTTTGTCTGTAAAATATTCAATTCTTTCAACAAAGGCATACAAATACAATATTGAATTGAATCATTTGGTAAAACATCGTTGTTCGCTTCTGGGAACAATTCATATGATCTCATAGAAACCGTTGCGTCTCCCTCACTCTTGTGGTGAGAAATATGATCTAATTGGTCTTAGAAAGAGAAGACACCACGCTTTATATTCAAATCTAGAAATTTATCACGGAAGAATTAAAATGTGCACTTTTATGAAACCAAAGGTTCGGACCACAATTTGAAAAACGAGACTCAATAATTAGCAATCTTCCGAACAGGCCTTCCATTGATATGCTTGGTGTAACTATAAGTGACCAGCTCAGGTACGGGGGCTCCATCGAAGCCAGAGTAAAGCTGGCCTCTCAGAAGCTGGGCGTACTGTACAGGGCCCGCAGATACTTTAATAGTACACAACTGCTGACCCTGTACAAATCGCAAGTGCGCCCTACTGTCGAATTTGGCAGCCATCTCTGGTCCGGAGCCCCTAAATACCTGAAAAAAACCCTTGACTCTGTGCAGAAACGGGCGGTCCGTTTGATAGATTCCCCAATCTTAACAAACGGACTGCAATCTTTAGAGCACAGGCGTCAGGTAGGTATGCTGTCCTTGTTCTATCGGTATTACAATGGAAGATGCTCTGAGGAACTAGCGTCATTGATCCCTTCGGCACCGGTGCGTAGTCGGGATACACGCCAAACGCGCGCCCAACATTTGTACACGGTTGACATTTGTCACATGAGAACGGGTCGCTTCTACGATTCGTTCTTAAGTTCAACAGCTCGGCTGTGGAACGAACTGCCGGCCTCTGTGTTTCCTCCCTCCTACAACATGGGACTCTTCAAGACCCATGTTCACTCCTTCCTCTCCACAAAAAGACCCTCCACGCAGCATCCCCAAAGATGACATAGGCCCTGAGGGAAATTATTTTCTTCAGGGCCTCCTGTGTGGAGTTAATATAAAAATTAAAATCTGTTATACATTTGTCTAATAAAATAAGTGTGTTTTTATATATTCATTAATGTTAGTTACAAATAATGAGCTATTGTGATATATTTTTTTTATTAATGTTTCAAAAAAAATATATATATATAAAAATCACCTTTCAAAAACAGTTTTCAGATTTTGGATACGTTCAGAAATAATTCATTTATTTGGATTTTATTGCAAAGCGGAAATACTCCGACCTTCCGACAGAATATGTCAGAGGCCTGAGGAATTAAAAAGGGCGTGCTAGGGGTGATCCGAGTTCATTTGGCACTAATTCGGTCACTGTAAAATTGTTCAGTTGGCAGTACACTGCCGCTGGGCTGAGAATCAGTATTCGGAATACTGTTATATTATATTTATTTATTTTTATTTATTTATTTAACGCCCAGAGGGCTTTTACATGGTTGATAGTATAATTTTAATTTGACAGATACTTTGAAACATAAAAAATAAGAATAAAATTACATTTGATAAAAGCTATGCAACAAGTCATACAAACACAAGAAACAAAAACAGAAAATTACAGCTATTTGTTGGTTTACATGATGTGTTTAGGAGTATTGTTGAAATAAATGTTTTAAATGATCCACAAAAGGTTGGTATTGAATATGTCAACATCACCCAAGTAATGATTTCCCATGGTGTGAAGTCGTTGTATCGGAGAGTGGGCAATGTAGTTACGCTTATGTGTGCTGCTGTAGAATATTGTATTTTGTCGTGTTGTTACTGTGGGTGTATGTATGTTTATAAGTTGCAGGAGTTCACAACAGTCGAATTTAGAGTTAAGTATTTTGAATAAGAACGTTAAATCGTTTATTTACGTCTATCTTCTAATGTATGTATTTTTAGAGTATTTAATAAGAAATTGGATTTTAAGTCTTCGACAGGGATATTTAATTTAAAATTTATAAAACGTAGAAATGTATTCGCTCAATGTTGTTAATGTGAATTTTGTAAGATGGAGACCAAACTACTGAGTTATACATATTCAATTAGACTTCTTACTAGAGATACGTATAATAGTTTAATGGCTTGTAAAGAATTACAAGTTTTTAGTTGTTCTTAATACGAAGCCTAGTGTTTTTATATACAAGTAGTGGAAGCTGTACTGCTTCGTTATTGCTAATGTCTTTTTCGGACGTCTCCAACTTCTTCCATTATTCACTACTGTATAACACAATGTTACCGTTAAAAAACTACACTACCCCGACTCGGTGTCTCATTCCGTTACAGAGATATTGCGTTAAGTATTACTCGGGCATCCTCGACTTTTTATACCATTAAAACCGCTCTCTAAACACTCCTGGCACTAATAAGAGCAAACTTTAAAATTTTCAACGATATCGGTTGACTTGTTTTCGAGTTTTGCGAGCACAAACATCTACCATGCGTTTCTCGACTTTTCTCTACTTTCTATAAATATAATACGCATGTATTATATATGAGTCGTGTAATTTCTATACCTGCTATATCAACTTTCATTGATTTGGAGAAAACCGCAAAAAACTGTCACATGTCTAGCGTGCATAAGTAAATGCATTACAATTTTTTATATAATGAATTGGAGTAATAAAATTTCGAAAAGCATTTATTTTTCTATATATATATAGCAATAATTAAGTAATTTCGATAAATAAAATGGATATAGCGGATTTTGATACTCACTTCGTGATTTTGAAAGTCAACTGAGCCGACATGGCGGGTTTAGAAACTCACGCGTAGATCATTTTGACACACGAGCGTGGCGTCAGAGCGGCGGCCATATTGTATTTTGGCAAAATAACTGCTTGTGATTCGTTGAATCCGATATAGCGGGTTTTGATAGTAACTTTCTGTATGATATAGCGGATTTGGTTTCTCACTCGCAGTTTTAACATGGTTTTTGGTCGTGATAAGGAGGGTTTTGAAACTCAATTTTAGGCTCCTCTTGTTGCTCGCAAAAATGTGAACAAGATGTCATACTCAGATCATTTTGTCAAAAAATCGGATATAGGGGGTATAGAAATTATAGGATTCATATATAAACCTTCCGGAAAAAATTCTCTAAATGATAGTGAAAACCGTATCAAAATCCGTTGCGTAGTTTAGAAGAACTAAGCGCACAAACAGACAGTCGCAGAAAGCGACTTTATTTTATACTATTCAAAGAAGATATTTATTTTCTTTATCTATTTGTACCTGTCTTTTTATTATTTTTATTTATTTATAAAGCGGAGACAGTTTACATGTAGTTCCCGTGAGCACTTAGGCCATAGGCCCATTATGCTATCTCCCATTTTACCTCAATCCTTTAACAACAACCCAGTCCCTTTAATAAAGTTCCCCAGGGTTGTCATTGGGTATGTGGCTATGTCTTCTGGTTCTACTGTATGTCTCCCCAGGTATCTGAGCCTAGTTCCCACCAGGGCAGGACATTGGCACCATAGGTGAATTGGAGTCTCTTCATCCATTGGTGTTTTCCACTCCCAATATCTGCATGTGTCTCCTGAGATGGCAGTGTCCCGTTAGTAGTCCTACCAGTTCCCTCAGCGAGTTTCTGTCCATATCGAGTAGTTTCTTGGTTCGTCTAGGGTCTGGTCCTTTTATGAGTACTTTGGATTGTCTCATTCCAAGTGCCCTCTCCCATTCTTTGCGGTGCTGGGATTTGACCCACCTATCAATATGTATTTTAGTATGGCAAGCTGCTACTCCTACGGCTGGCTTGGATCCTACAAGTGTTGCTTTCGCCCCTTTCCTTGATAGTCCATCAGTCTGCTGATTGCCCTAAATTCCTTTATGTCTGGTACCCAGATTAGGGTTATTTTATTGATGGTAACAAGTTCTTCAAGAATGGTTTTGCATTCCATTGACAGGCTCCCTTCCACCTATGATGTCCGAACAGCTCGGGAAGTTTTGAAGCAAAAAATTGACCACCACCTCGAGATGGTTCGTGCCTGGGGTAAGGCCAACTTGGTCAGTTTCAACGTCTCAAAAACCCAAGCGTGTCTGATTTCGGCAAAGAGGGAGATCAATGACTGTCTGGTGCAATTTAATGGGAGCACTCTCCCCAATAAAGACTCCATTGAAATGCTTGGAGTTACTATATCAGACCAGCTCAAGTCTCGGGGATCCATAGAAGCCCAAGTAAATCAGGTCTTGTACAGGGCTAGGAGATTCTTCAACAGTGACCAGCTGCTGACCCTGTACAAGTCTCAAGTCCGCCCAACTATTGAATTTGGGAGCCACCTTTGGGCTGGTGCCCCAAAATACTTGATAAACCTGCTTGAATCTGTGCAAAGGACAGCGATCCGTCTGATTGACAATCCGTTGTTAACAGACCGATTGCCTTCTCTAATGCATAGACGCAATGTAGGCATGCTGTGTCTGTTCTACAGGTATTTCAATGGAGCCTGCTCCAAGGAGCTAGCAGCATTGATTCCTGATGCACCGGTGCACGTGCGCGAAACTCGACGGACACGAACTGAACACCCGTTCACGGTTGACGTTGGCTTCATGAGAACGGGCCGTTTTTACGACTCGTTTTTGTGTAAGTCGGCTCGTATGTGGAACGGCATCTGTTTTTCCTCCCTCCTATAATCCGAGCCTCTTCAAGGCCCGCATTAACAAATCCCTTCCTACAGCCCCTACCTTATTCCGCCTCACAACGCCGCCCAACCGGGTGGTGACATAGTGTCCCTGTCTGTACACTGCACAGACAGGGACACTCTTGTGAGGTGTCACATAAGTCTGGAGTGGCATCGGTTACTTTGCAGTACCATTATGGCTGCCTGGCTATCAGAACATGCCTATGTTCTTATTCCTGTACCCTATACATATGTTCTCCTGCGCACAAGCTAAGATGGCCTCCACCTCAGCTTGAAATACAGTGCAATTTGTTCCTAGAGGTATACTAAATTCCCTCTTTGTCTACCTGTCTTCGATTAGTGCATAATTATTTTTGTGTAATTGTATTTTTTTTGCTTTGTTCCAGATATCACATTGTGATCCTAGCCAGTATTGTCTCGCTGAGTCTTGTGTTTCAATAGTGTTGCCATGGACTTCTCTGACACAGACAGTGTGGCCATCAAAACAGAGCCAGTGGCAGACGAGGGGGAGATGTTGTACATCGATATAGGATTCCCCAATACGACAGATGAATGCCCGCAGTACTCTGAGAATGTCGACAGAATATCAAGTAAGAAGCATAATATTCAACAAATTTTTCTACTCGTTGACGTGTATCCGGCGATGTTGGGAGTTATCCTTAGGAGATAGACATATATCATAAAGGACTTTTCTGTAGGCCTATTTAAGATATACAATTCCGTAGTACATTATTTTGATGTATCTCATAAGGTTTAGCCAGCGTTAGCAATGTAGTGCCTGAAAATATATTTTTACGACTTGATTATAAAACATTGACTTTTCTCTACCTTCCATAAATATAATATACATGTATTATATATGTAAACATTCCGGAAGAAGTTCTCTAAATGATAGTAAAAATCCTATCAAAATCCGTTACGTAGTTTAGAAGAACTAAGCGCACAAACAGACAGACGCGGATAGCGACTTTATTTTATACTATTTAGAGATATTTTAGAATTTAGTGGTGTGTTTTTTTTACACATTAACTTCATATAACTCCATTAATGGAGAAATTATCGTGGTTGGCGCTAACAAAAAATTGTCCAAAGAAGCGAAGCTAGCAGTCCGCAATGGAGTGCTGGTACCCACCCTGATGAAGTGAGGCATGAAACTGGCAGAGGAAGAATGAAATACTGAATGAATCACTGAGGCCAATGTGTGTTAAAACATGTATGATTGTGTGAGTAATGCGGAGATCCGCAAAGGCTGATGTAAGCTTAATGAGTGAGATTAAGAAAGGGACGCTCAGATAGTTTGGGCATGTAGAGCGAATGAACGAAGAAACGAGCAGTCGAGTCGAGTCGAGCAAACGAGCAATGGAGTGCTGGTACCTACCCTGATGTACGGAAGTGAGGCATGGAACTGGCAGAGAAAGGATAAATGTAGACTGAATGCTGTAGACATGAGATCACTGAGGCGTATGTGTGGTAAAACCATGTATGTTCGTGTTAGAAATTTGGATATGCTGATGTAAACGTAATGAATAAGATTAAGAAAGGGATACTTAGATGGTTTGGGCATGTAGAGCGAATTAGAGATGAATAGAGTGTAAGGAGAATATATGACGCAAATGTGAATGGTATCACAAGTTGGGGACGCCTGAGGAAGACATGGCACGATCAAGTGAATCAGATACTTGAATCAGGCCATGTCAAGAGTCAGAATAATAGAAGAGTATGTATGAATGTGAATGAGGCAAGGAGTGTTTGCCAAGACCGAGTTGTTGGCTGTCCTCTCTGCCTACCCCTGGGGGGGAAACGGTGTGATGGTTAGTTAGTTAGTTAGTTAACTTCACACAGGAGTCCTAGAGGAAAATGATTTCTCTAAGAGCCTACAATATCTTTGGCAATGCTCTGTGGAACGTCTTTTTGAGGAGATAAATGTCAATTTTCATCTTTCATTGAAATTGCGGTAGAACGGGGACAGAATTCGCACCTGACGCCTGTAAAATCTATGCAATCCTTGAAGCTCAGGCGTCAGGTAGGTGTCCTCGTTCTACCGGTATTACAATCGAAGATGCTCTGAGGAACTATCGTAGTCAGAGTCGGAAAACACACCAAACGCGCGCCCAACATATATTATGTACACAGTTGACATTTGTCACATGAGAACGGATAGCTTCTACGACTTGTACTTGAGTTTAACAGCTCGGCTGTGACACTATTTGCCGGCCTCTGTGTTTTCTCCCTCCTACAACATAAGTCCCTTCAAGATCAAAGATTAAAAAACCCCCACACAGCTTCCCCGGAGATGATATAGGCCAGAGGGAAATTATTTTTAACACTTTTGGTCATCCTTCAATATCTTATTATACTCGGTATTCCCATTGAAAGTATAAACCAGAGGTTCCCGAAGTGGTCTATATGGACCCCCAGGAGTCGATATCGGCTTGCTGGGGGTCTATGTCAGCGAGAAAAATATTTGGGGTCCACGAGATTCAAATGTACATACAAGCAGACCCCCATTTACCTCAAGTCAACATTTAGGAGTTCCGTAAATGACACAATATACCTAACACAAATATCATATATATCACAACAATACTACATGTAAACAGTGCACGGTTTTGTTTCTGCTCCAGTTTAAAACATAAATAAGAATACTTAATTTTATACCTGTGCGTATAGGAAGTACTAAATTACAAGTGCAAATCGAGTTTTAGTGTAGTGACAGAATTCCAAGTGATTCCAATCTCGCAGTTAAAAGATATATCAAAAACAAAATAAATATAAATCTGTCAATCGAACTGTCGATTCGTTAGTTCGCACTTGCTTCAAGTGTGTGTGTAAGTAAAGTTACCTTCACATTTACGCATACTATCCCGAGTACGTGATCAGGGCAGCTAAACTTTTTCATATTTTATATTTCTGCTTCGATCTACTAATTATGGATTCGTGTGATCCCTACCATTTTATTACGATGGCAAGTAATATAATAAACTCTATGAACAGTACCATTATGGATCCATCGAATAAATTTACCAAAGAGCAAATGGCTAAATTAACTCCTAAACTTTCGGAACTTTTGGGGAATATTAGTGTTGTTGGTGCGAAAGTGGGCTTCCTGGAAGGAGAGCTGAAGGCCTATACAAACATCTCACAACAGAAGCCACCTCAGGTCCAACCTCTACCTAACACCATACAAGACCTACCTGGAATTTGCGAAACACTAGCGGAAATGGAGGAGAGAAAATTACGTTCTAAGAATATTATAATGTTTAATGTACCTGAGTGCTCAACTGGTACTCAAACTGACTGCATGAGGGAGGATAAGAACAAAGTTTTGAGCATTCTAAGCAAAGTTGAAAATGTTGATACCTCTGAAATAAAAATGTTCCGTTTAGGTAAAAAAGAAATGGATAAAATACGTCCGATCAAGATTGAACTGTCAGATCAACATCAAGTGAAACTGGTTCTTCAAAAAAAGGCGATAGACTACAAAAATTTCAGTATTAAAACCAAAAAAGACTTAACATGGGTTCAGCGCCAAGAAATTCAAAATGTATGGAAGGAGTTAGAAAACCGGAAAAATAAGGGAGAAAATAATTTAACCATAAAATATATTAACAACTCACCTAAAATTATCAATGTTCAACCAAAAAACTCCAGCCATATAAACGCCTCATCTACTACCAGAACGTCAGGGGCATCAGAACAAAATTAAAGGAGTTCAGAGTAAATGCTCCATCTTTCTCAAATGATGTCATCATACTCACTGAAACATGGCTAACATCATCAATCTTCTCAGCGGAGCTAGGACTACATAGGCACCATGTCCACCGAGCAGACCGGAGTCAGAATACCAGCTCCAATACAAGAGGAGGTGGTGTCCTGATAGCGGTCCGCAAAAATATTACTTCGAAAGCACTCAAAATCAAAAATACTGATGTGGAACAATTGTTCGTATTGTTAAGTGGTGATTTCAAGAAAACTATTATTGGAACTGTTTATATTCCTCCTAATGTCAACATATCAATCTATAAAAAACACTGTGAAGATGTTGAGTTAGTAAAAACAAAATATCCAAATCATCAAATAATTATTTGCGGTGATTATAATTTACCTAATTGCAATTTCAACGTTTTAGACAGTAATTTTAATTCAATACCAGCAACCGCCTGCGAACGAGTAATTCTAGATATGTCTTTACTTTTTAATTTAACCCAATATAACCATGTACGTAATATTAATAATCGTGTTCTTGATCTAGTTTTGTCAAATGAAAGCAACGTTATTATAAATGAATCATTAGAGTCTATTCTTCCGATAGACAACCACCATCCCCCACTAGCAATACTTATCTCTTGTACTAAAGAAGGCAATCAAAATAATTCAATTCCTACGTATAACTTTAAAAATGCGAATTATCGGGACATAAATGATCGTCTCCACAAGGAAGATTGGTCATTTCTTAAGGAAGGCGATATTAATCAAAATATTGAATCTTTTTATTACTTGCTGGATAAAATTATTACAGATCTCATCCCACTCATTCATTTTAAAGAATCAAAATATCCGAGATGGTTCAACAAGGAACTTGTTCAATTAACTGCCCTTAAAAAAGTTTTACATAAGAAATATAAAGAAGACAGGTCTTTATCAAATTATATTGAATTTAAAAACGTTAGAAAAGATTGTAAAATCTTATCAAAAATGTGCTACAATTCTTTTATTAATAATGTTGAAACTTCAATAAATCATAATGTAAAGTATTTTTGGAACTATGCAAAATCAATGAAAAATAACAACTTTGGTATACCCGCCAACTTGGAATATGCAGGTAAAAAGGCCAAAGACACTAAAAGTATCGCTGACCTTTTTGCTGATTTTTTTAAAAGCGTTTATGAATGTGAGACACCAGTTTCTGCTAGTACAGTATCAAATTTTACTACTGATCATAATCTTAATTTATCTTTTATCCACATAGAATATAATGATATATTGACTGAACTAAAATTACTAGATCAAAGCAAAAGTGGTGGACCAGATAAAATACCTCCTGTATTTTTGAATAATTGTGCTACCAATCTGGCGTATCCTTTATATTTGCTGTTTAATCAGTCTTTACGAACAGGATGTTTTCCTACTAAATGGAAATTCAGCTTTCTTACACCTATTTTTAAAAAAGGCGATAAACACGAGGTGATTAATTACAGACCGGTGTGCCTTTTATCAACAATTCCTAAAGTTTTTGAAAAAATTCTTCTTAAAAAAGTTATTTTCCGATTAAACCACGTCATTTCTCCTAAGCAACATGGTTTCTCTACTGGAAAATCTACCCTTACTAACTTGTTAACCTATCAAAACTATATATCTGATTCCATGTCTAGTAAATGTCAAGTTGACTCTATTTATACCGATTTTAGCAAGGCGTTCGATAAAGTCAATCATGAGTTATTGCTGAATAAACTCCATAAATTCGGTATAGGTGGTTCACTATATAAGTGGTTTAATAGTTACTTGACCGACAGATTACTGGCTGTTAAAATTGATGGCACATTTTCATACAAATTCACTGCTACGAGTGGTGTTCCCCAGGGATCACACTTAGGACCAATCCTGTTTTTATTATTTGTCAATGATGTATTGTATATTTTCAATGATGTTCAAGTGTTAATGTTTGCAGACGACCTGAAATTATTCAAAGCAATCAGAAACATTAACGATTGCCATATATTGTCAAATAACTTGTCAAGATTAATTATATGGTGTCGTGATAACCGCTTGCAACTTAACATAAGCAAATGTCAAATTATGAGGTTTCATCGAATAAAGTATCCAATATTTTTTGATTATTCCATTAACAACATGTCGTTAGTATCTGTCTCGGAAATTAATGACTTAGGTATTTGGTTTGACACGAAACTTAACTTTATCAAGCATATTGAAATAATAACCAATAAAGCTTTGAAAATGTTGGGATTTATTTTAAGGGTATCTAGTGATTTCAATAAGGTAAATACTGTAAAAACATTATATATGTCACTAGTAAGGAGTCATCTAGAATACAATTCCACGGTTTGGTCCCCAAATTATGAGGTTCATTCACATGCGATTGAAAGAATCCAAAATAAATTTTTAAGATATGTAAATTTCAAAATGGGCATTCCTAGAGAAAACCTAAATTACGATAACTTACTTTGTTCATTAAATTTAATAAAATTATCTGATCGCAGAATTATTTCCGATTTAACCTGTTTGTATAAAATCATTAATTCAATGTTTGATACCCCTGATTTATTATATGTAATCTCTTTTCATACTCCAAGCAGGTCGGTTTCAAGACAGTACCTACCGTATTATTGTAGCAATTCTATGTCAACGTCCCAATATCATACTCCTATGCGACGGATTCAACAGCTAGGAAACAAATATTCAGATGTTGTTGATATATTTAGTACATCAATTTCAATATATAAGCATACCCTATTGAAGTTTTTTTTTTCATCGAGTAGTGGAATATTTGAATAAAGGTATTTAATTTGATTTGACTAACATATAATAATTTTGTCAACTGAAATAGAAAAAAATATTTTGGATTTTTTATATGTTGTGCCTGCATTCTGTGTAGATCAAATCAAGTTGAGTGATATTTTGACTTTATATTTATTTTTCTGCAATTGTTTTAATAGTCGTTTCCTGCACTATTTTCATGTATAATTTCGTAAATATTTTTTATATATATGTATGTAAAAGCCTTAATAGGCGTGAAATAAATAAATAAATAATAGACTGAGAAATTACTTATTTTTTATATTTGCATTTTTTATATTTCGTAAAGTTGTTAATTGAGGTATATAAATAGAGTCTACGTTCCTTTTCTCGTCAGAATTAATATATTCAAGCAAAACATTGGACATTGGAAGCTGCGAATTTTCCTAGTTCCCCAACTTGTTTTTGAAAAATGTCCAGGGTAATAATGACGTTCAACATTGAAATGTACTTTACACAGACTTCAAAACTAAGTTTGAGGATATTTTTACTATCGAAATGGAATGTTAAAGAATCGGATATCACGTGACAAGAAGAACTGATCGGAATAAGCGCTAACAAAGAACTTAAGGAGCAGAGTTCTATAGGGCCAGCTACAGAAAGAAATTCCCGTTGCTTATCCTGATTCATTGTCATTTGGTGTAATACCTCACAAGGGCGCCCCTGTCTGCACAATGTAAAGACAGAGCAACTATACCGCCACCCGTTTGTTGGGCAGGCAAGGTAAGGGAATCTTTTTACGAAAAAAATAAATGATTATCACATGGGACGTAAAATTAAATTTATTAAAACTCTCAGATCGAAGAATTATATCCGACTTAATATTTATGTTCAAAATTGTAAATGGTAGTGTAGACAGCCTTGATTTAATAAACTTCATTGAATTGCATGTACCCATAAGAGCTACTCGCTCTAAAACACTCTTTAATTGTAACAATTCTAAGACTGAACATTTCAAACACTTGCTTGTACCTAGATTACATGAAGTTAGTAATAGGTACGCAGATGTAGCGGATCTGTTTATCTGTTTAAACGTAAGAGTAACATAAAGTAAAAAATAAATTACAACAACACTACATATAAGACAAAACATTATAACTAATTTACCAACGCTACTCTAATTTGTAGGATTCGACAAAGTGCTGGTATAGATTATGCTTAATTCTATATATGGATTCAATAAATAAATCAATAGCACCCCCATACTTGTCGCCCAGATCATGCATCCTATTGGTCAGTGAGTGTGTCTGATAGTTGGTCGTGTATGTATTGCAGAAGAATGTTATATTTTGTCTCGTATTCCTAGTCGGTACATGGAGTTTAATAGTGGCAAAGATGGCAGGACTATCAATGAAGTTGTTAATGACTCTGTGTAACACAACCAGGTCTGAAATTATTCTCTTGTCAGACAGTGTTATTAGATGCAATTGATTCATCAAACTGACATAATTAATGAAATCAATAGGAATTCTGACCTTAAAATTTACATACTTAAGAAATTTGTCTTCAATAATTAATTTTATTCTTTCTGTCATCATTTTATGATCAAATGCCACAGTTAATTATTCTGTGACATGAATTATGGTGTGTGGTATATTTATACCGTTTATATTCAATAAATAAATAAAAACTTATTTACTGCCTGGTAGTCATTTAGACAACCGTCAACCGTGTTTGTAGACCGGATCTTAAAATTTCATATTATTTTAGTGTCGCACATGATGGATAACTCGGCTAAAATGAACACAAAAAACCAAAAGAAGAGAAAAAGAAACAAGAATTGGGAAGAGCGCGAAAAGGTTTGGTTCTTTGCTTTTTATTATTTTCATCATTATAATTGGAAGATCACCCGCCGGTCAAATTTTCTTCTGATATTATTTATTTATTTGGAATTAACGACACAAATGCCATTTAATAATTATTAACAGTCCTAGTACAAATAATAGTAATACATAAAGAAAAAAGATACCTTACTTCATCTAGGAATAATTTACTTTGTCAATTTTCCTTCTCTTCATGCTAATTGTTCGCTTTTGGAAACAAAATATGGTCTCACTGAAGTCGTTGTTTCTTCCTTACTGTTGTACTTAGAAATATGATCTTAATGGTGTTAGAAAGAGAAAACACCAAGCTTTATATTCCAATCTTGAAAATAGCCACAAAACAAGTAAAATATGCACATGAAAACAAAAGTACCAACCGCAATTTGAAAAAACAAAACAGTGAGGTGATAGTAACATCTGTAATACATTTGTCTTATAAAATAAGTGATTTTATATATTTTTTCATTATCACTGATTTTAGTTACAAAAAATGTAAATTTTGGTAGTTCTTATTCGAAGTATGATACAGTTAAATATGACTGAAAGAGATAGGGTCCCATTAGCTCAGTTGGTAGAGCAGTGCCCCGGCAAGGCAAAGGTCTTGGGTTTGAGTCCTAGATGTGACCGTATCTTTTTCTGTTTCAAATTTGCGTTTAGGAATCGCTTCAATAATATAATAAAATGTTAATGTTTGTCCAGTCATTTGTTATTATTAAGTGCATGAGTTAATGAAGATGTTTTGGTTCTAGGTATTATTGAAACGGTGCATTAAGGAGAGTTTGCAGGTAGTGGAGAATAAAAGAAGTGACACCAACACCCTGTTTGCCAAGAGAAAAGCTTGGAAGTCTATACTGTTAAAGTACATACACCTACTTGTTAAGTATAATAGTTATATTCCACAAGGATCCCACTTGGGTCCACTCTTGTTCAACATTTATAGTAATAGTATATGAAATCCCTAGCTTCATACATATCAGGTGTAGACACTAGTTTTCCTTTAATTTTGAACTAGTTGACATGTACCCAGCGTTACTCGGGGACTTATAAATTGTTTTTTCGTAATTTAATTTTCGAGGTTGTGAGGGGTTTTTAAGATATACAATCACGTAGTACATTGTAAGTCACTAGATATAAGTCATTAGTTCTAGTATTAATTATTTAATAAATATATTTGTACCGCGCACTTTTTCACGAAAACGGCGCTATATAAATTAGCCAAATATTATTATTTAGATATATCTCATAAGGTTTAGCCAGCGTTTCTCAGCATTAATATTTTTTTTACGACTTGATTACAAAACATCGACTTCTCTTCTTTAACTAAATATAATATGCATGTATATCATTATATTTATAAACCTTCCGGAAGTAATACTCTAAATGATATTGAAAACCCCGTCAAATTACGTTGCGTAGTTTAGAAGAACTAAACGCACAAACAGACAGACTCGGATGGTGTGCAAAATTTCATCAAGAAGCATAAAAAATCTGCTTTAACCTTTGGAACACCAGACCCTTTTTGAGGGAAATCGAAAATGGAATCAAATATGAACTTTAAAGTGTTTCAAGTGCAAGCGATTCTGTCAAAAAATTGTATACACTTTCTCATGGCATACAGGTTTAAACAGGTTCCCGGTAAGCGACAGATCTTGGGTTCGATTCCCAGTTGAGACCTTTACCTTTTTTCTTTCTGTGTTTTGTTCTGTTTCATGTTTCGTTTAGAGTTCTTACTTTTATCTGCCTCTTCAATGAATGAGTTAATGATGAATGTAAGTAAGTCTAAAGTAATGGTGTTCGAAAGAGAGAGTACGAAAACAGTGTGCAATATAGTTGTTGCTGAGGAATACTTGGAGCAGGTGGATGAGTTTGTGTATTTAGGAAGTATGTTCTAGAGAGATGGGAAGGCTGACAGAGATATTGAAACAAGGGGAAATTCAGGTAACTCCATTCATGGAGGACTGAACGCAGTTGGCGCTAACAAAAAATTGTCCAAAGAAGCGAAGTTAGCAGTTCAAAATGGAGTGTTGGTACCTAGCCTGATGTATGGAAGTGACGCATGGAACTGGCAAAGAAAGGATGAAAGTAGATTGAATGCTGTTGAAATGAAATCCCTGAGGCGTATGTGTGGTAAAACCATGTATGATCATGTGGAGATACGCAAAGAGTGCAAGGCTGATGTAAGCGTAATGAGTAAGATCAAGAAAGTGACACTTGGATGGTTTGGGGATGTAAAGCGAATGAGCGAAGAAAGGAGTGTATATACGATGCAAATGTGAATGGTAGCAGAAGTCGAGGACGCCCGAGAAAGACATGGCACGACCAAGTGAATTAGATACTTGAGTCGGGCCATGTCAAATCGTGGTGGTTAGTTAGTTTCGATGAATCAAATAATGTTTATTTGAACCTGCGACCGCTAGATTTGTGGTGGAGAACGTTACCCCTCTTGTGCTGTTGCTATATAAAACTATTCTACTTTATATTCTGTATGTTTTCAGATTTAACACCTTCAATGACCGCCAGAGGGATCTACCGCAGATTCAGATGCAGTGGAAGACCATGAAATTGATCGCTAAGGCCAACAGAAGCCGAAGTGCAAGAGAGACTACTTCAATAGGAGACGGCAGTCCAAAAGTGGCCAGTCCACTGCAATATGACCACGCTGTGGCAGACGAAACCACAAATGAATTATCAGCAATTTTTAAACCTGAGGTTAATAAATATGTACCTATCCTAAGGTTCCAAGTTAAAATATAAAATTGAAAAAAAGTCAGACGCAGTTGGCTAACAAAATATTGTTTAAAGAAGCGAAGCTAACAGTCCACAATGGAGTACCGGTACCTACTCTGATGTATGGTAGAGAAGCATGGAATTGGCAGAGGAAGGACGAAAGCTGTAGAAATGAAATCCCTGAGGCGTACTTGTGGTAAAACCATGTGTGATCTTGTGAGAAATGAGGAGATTTGCAAATAATGCAAGACCGATGTAAGCGTAATGAGTAAGATTAAGAAATGGACGCTTACATTTGTAGAGCGACCGAATTAAGAAAATAGTGTAAGGAGAATATATGCGGCAAATGTGAATGGTAGAAAATTCGGGGACGCCGGAGGAAGACATTGCACGATCGAGTGAACCAGATACTTGAGTCGGGACGTGTCGAGAGTCGGAATAACAGTATGTATGAATGTGAATGAGGCAAGGAGTGTGTGCCAAGACCGAGTTGTATGGCAGTCCGTCCCCTCTGCCTAACCCTGCGGCGAAACGGTGTGATGGTTAGTAAAGAGAATGATCAAACCTAACCTAAAATTATTTTTTTTCTAATGTTTCTGTCTTTCACCCTTCAAGGGTGTTCTAGGCTATCATTTCAAATTATGGAGAAAGGGAAGGTGAATTCAGACTTAGAATAGATGAGATGTTGAATGGAGGGGAGGCAATGTTAGATAAGGCTTGATAGAAGAGAGGATATTTGTTTAGAGAGGGACAACCAAAAAAACATGTGATCTAAAGTTCCCACTTCTAGACCACAGAAAGTACTATCTGGGGAGTCAAGCATGTGCATTTTAAAGAGGTGAGAAGTGTCCAATTCTCATTTGAATAAGTAAGGAAATTTGTTTTTTTGAGAAACGGGGAATTGTTGAAGGATAGTCCTTTGTACAGAGGCGTAGCAGGCTTTCTTGGATTGACTAGCAATGTGCCAATACTCTGCCCAAACATTGCGGGATCTATCTTTGATGATGGAAAAAATCTCAGATAGGGGAAAGTGGTTTACGAGGGTAACAACAGGGTTAGATGCTGCTCGTTTTAACGAAGGAATCCGCAATATCATTACCCTCGATGCCAACAAGTCCAGGAATCCAAATCAGAGTTAAGACCCCGCAGTAAGCGTTCAACGATAGTTTGAAAAGGAGATATGTAAATATGAATGTTAGAGGGAAGACGCTAATATTAAAAAACAATAATAATTAAGCGAAAATGGTGAAAATATTTAATTAAACATGACTCGTTTGAAATAGAGCAAAACTCTCTCAACAAATGCTTTAATTGCATTTAAAGCACAGACATAGGAATTAATAGACGAGAAGATAATGGCGAGGGGTAAAATCAACTGTTGAAGAACGAAGGGGGTTAAGCTGACTGTGATTCGTCAATAAATCAATCTGACAGTAAATAGGCATCTCGCATTATAATATCACCATTTAGTTCTTAAAAGTAAAATTTGCTTTTGAATGAATAGACATTTTTACATGGGAGCGCAAATTACTCGCCACGTTATGAACTAATTTGCGAAGTCCAAATTCGGCAAAGTAAATTTCTTCTGTTTGCACAGTCGTAGTTAGTTTCAGAGTATTTAGTTAAGACACTTTTACAAATGTTTCATAATTTACTTACCCCAGTAAACAACGATGAGCACACTTGAGAATCGCTACATTGTGATGTGATAGTATATGTTTCTAAAACTGATCCATATAATACGGTGTGAATAAGCTTAAAATAAAGTAAAATAATGCTTACTTATGGAATGTAATACGACAATTGGGTTTATTCTCTTTTTCACATCTATTTTTACAAGTTTTCATATCACAAGTCAACATTTTGCCGTGTTATTTCGTAAAATGAACCGATGATGCCTCGACCATAGTTCGCACAAGAATGATGACGTCACGTTTTCAAATTTCACTTGAGGCCATACGCGAGCACAGCCGGCTCCGATGGAACCGGTATGGGGAGTGGGGATAATACGCTTAATCACTTAGGGCAGGTCTACTAATATTCATATGTCTATGGTTAACGCAAAACTTGTTATAAATGGGTAGAAATTGGGTATGCGGGGGTTTAAGGTTTTTCCAGAGCTTTTAATGGAGACTGTCAGCACTCGAAGAAGGTATACAAAGTGACCACCAGAATAAAAAAGAGGACTGGATTTATGTTTCTGGAGGGAACTAAGAGATTACAAAATATCGTGATTAATTTTTACTGAAAATGTGGAGTTTACCTCCCTCAGACCTCTGGCATATTCTGTGTAAAGATCGTAATATTTCCGCAATGCAATAAAATCCAAAAAATTGAATATTTCTGAATACATCGAATACGTTTTCAAATTTTGTTATTATAAATAAAAATATATTTTTTTAAATATTTAAATTCCATTTTGTTTTTTAGTTTTCGGATTCATTCAGAAATATTCCATTTTGGATTTTATTGCAAATCGAAAATACTCCGACCTTCTGACAGAATAAGCCCGAGTCCTGAGTGGTTAAGTATGAATGTAGCTATTTCTATACAGGGTGTATCGGCACGTACCCGACAAACTTTAACCAGCTATTCCTTAGCACATTTGGAGTAAAAAATGTTATGGGCACTTTGCTGTCCGGTAGCATTTTTTTTCAATTAAAAACAAAAAAATTTAAAATTTCCACACTACATCACTGTCATTGGCATTGCGTTTCGTGTTCAACAGCTGTTATAAGCAAGTATGTCAAAAAGCGTCTTCGCTCTTTCGCACACACTAAATAATAATAGTTAAAAATGAGACGAATGGTGCCGTGCCATTTCGTTGTGATTGTAAACGTGCGCCAATATAGGTACACACGTGCATTATTCAACGGAATTCGAATAAAATATTGTCAGATGTGTTTTCAAACTTTGACAAAGGATAAAACAGTGGTGACATGTGGTGAAAATATGAATAATAATTTTTTTATTAAAAAAAAAACGTTACCGGGCAGCAAAGTGCACATAAGATTTTTTACTCCAAATGTGCTAAGGAATAGCTGGTTAAAGTTTGTCGGGTACGTGCCGGTACACCCTGTATTCTTGCAGCCATTGATTATTTAAATAGAACCCTTCAAAAACGATAGACAGAGATTTCACTGTTTTCGTAGATTTAAATTGCAAATTTTTAAGTTAATTAGTTTTGTTATTATTGCAGATGGAATACACACACACTCCAAAATTAAAAGAACCTTCTGTGAAGCAATTGCCGTACCCCGCCCCTAACCAGGTAATAAAAGTACTTAGCAGTTAAATAATAAACATTTATTGTGTATGTTAACCCATTTCTGACAGGTATTTTTTGCACTGGCGCTACGTTGTCTTTGAATTTCTTTAATTTGTTTTAAATCGCTCTCTATCTGGTTTCAATCCTGGGATTGGTTTGCAGCAATTTTATCTAATCTCCTCTTCCATTCTTCCCTGTCTTGTGCGGCTCTTTTGACTTCTGCATATGATGAGCAGCGTACGTCCACCAGCAGGTCCTCCAGGTACTCTCGGCGTGGGCGTCCCCTAGAGTTGGTCCCCTCGGTCATACCCTCCATTATGACATGCAAGAGGCCTTCTTGTCGTATAACATGGCCGATCCATCTTGCACGCCTCTCGGACAAGGTCCTGAGCAGGTGCCTTCCTCCTTCGATTCTTTGGAGAACCTCCTCATTTGTAACATGGTCTCTCCAGGAAATTCCTAACAGTCTTCTATAGGACCACATCTCAAAAGCCTCTAGTCTCCGTTTATCTCTTTCAGATAGGCACCATGTTTCGCAGCCGTACATCAAGATACTCCATACATAGGTCTTGATGAGGAGTATTCTCAGTTTTAGGTCTATATTATTGGATTCTATTATTTTCGACCTTTTATTGAATGAAAGCCTAGCCTGATGTATACGGCTGTCGACCTCGCTCTTAGACCGACCGTCCCATGTTATTTTGCTCCCGAGGTAGACAAACTCCTTGGTGTTCTTTAGTGGAACTCCTGCCATCTCTACTCTCATCTGATGTTGCATTCGGCCTACAGTCAGCAGCTTAAATCGCTATACCTTCGAAAATAATTAAAATATTTTAGTCAAAGTTTCTATGTATACCCCGCTATAAAAGTACTAAACAAAAATGGAATATTATTTGAAAAGCAACTCAATTAACCTTGTAATATGTTTATTACGTTCTGCCTATCGGTATTTGCTCATACCTGCTTTCTTTAAATCGACATCTCTCACTCGCTTGCACATAGGAGTTGAGTGGGGCGCAACAGAGATAAAGATTCGAATCAAACGGTCATAAAAACCCTCATTTCAGCAATTGAATTATTTCACTAACAAATAATATACTATCCTTTTGTTGAAATACCGATGTAAACGAAAGGCACGAAGATAAATATAAAGAAAAGACTTGCATTGATATACAGGGTTTTCCAATAAGAGGTGTTATTTTGAATAGCCTGCTATTTCGGTAGATGTTGCTTTTGAAGCTGTCATTTTTTAACATTTGACAAGTAGAAACTACGCCATTAATAAAAACGGAACGATACACGCTTCAACAACGCATTGAAATTATTAAAATTCATTTGAGTGAATCAAATGCAAATCATCTTGAGTGATGAGGCCCATTTCCACCTCGGTGGCTTCGTCAACAAGCAAAATTGTCGCATCTGGGGCTCGGAAAACCCAAGAGTTATTGTTGAAAAGCCTCTCTATCCTCAACGTGTGACTGTTTGGTGCGGTTTATGGTCCGGCGGAGTCATTGGATCTTACTTTTTCGAAAATGAGGCTGGAGCAACAGTTACGGTGAATGGATTGCGCTATAGAGAGATGATTAATGATTTTTTATGGCCGGAATTGGATGGTATTGATCTGGACAGCGTTTACTTTCAACAAGACGGCGCTACGTGCCACACAAGCAACGAAACCATTGATCTTTTAAGATTGAATATCAAAATAACACCTCTTATTGGAAAACCCTATATTTGGTGTTAATAATTTTGTGAATTTCAAAAGGCCACTAATTTCAGACCTATTTGCTAGTCATTAACTTGTATTATTTATTAGCTTTAAAAAAAAAATCTTGTCTCTATATCTTGGAACATTTAAATCACATACTTTATATAATCACATTGTTTATTTGTTTTTTTACACGCATATCAATGACTGTACGCATGTACGGACATTCTTGATATGTATATTATACTTTGATTTATTTACCATTTCAAGTACTATTATTTAAATTCGATATTGATTACAGCGTTGATATTTTGCCATTACTTATTAGTTTTTTTTTTCTATAGATACAAGACATTATTTTTCTTCTTTTTTTTAATCTTCTCTTTTATAAAAAAAATAACGGGTTTTCCATTAAGAAGTGTTATTTTGATATTCAATCGCAAAAGATCAATGGTTTCGTTGCTTGTGTGGCACGTAGCGCCGTCTTGTTGAAAGTAAACGTTGTCCAGATCAATACCGTCCAATTCCGGCCATAAAAAATCATTAATCATCTCTCGATAGCGCAATCCATTCACCGTAACTGTTGCTCCAGCCTCATTTTCGAAAAAGTAAGGTACAATGACTCCGCCGGACCATAAACCGCACCAAACAGTCACACATTGAGGATAGAAAGGCTTTTCAACAATAACTCTTGGGTTTTCCGAGCCCCAGATGCGACAATTTTGCTTTTTAAAGAAGCCACCGAGGTGTAAATGGGCCTCATCACTCAAGATGATTTGCATTTGATTCACTCAAATGAATTTTAATAATTTCAATGCGTTGTTGAAGCGTGTATCGTTCCATTTTTATTAATGGCGTAGTTTCTACTTGTCAAATGTCAAAAAATGACAGCTTCAAAAGTAACATCTACCGAAATAGCGGGCTATTCAAAATAACACCTCTTATTGGAAAACCATGTATATTTATTTTTTATATACCTTACGAGTAAATTATTTTCCTGTTTTCAGTGTTACTGTTTTGCAACAAACATGAATAATTGTATGCATATACGAATGTACAATGTACATACTTACTTTATATTTGAAACTTTGCTTTATTTACAATATCAGGTGTTATTATTTGGATTTGTTGTTAATCTTAGTATTGGCATATGAGATTTTTTTGTATATAATTATTCTATTATCCATGTATTATGTTACACTTACATACATAATTTATCAATTTCCGCTGTAAAATCCCAATAGGGCGTTAATGAATAATAAATAAATAAATTACAATTAGATAATTACGTACATATAGTTGAGACCTTTACAAAGAGATTGTATTAACCTTTCCCTTACTGTGCTAAAAAAATCCACGCGTTCCGGTGCTGTGTAGTCAATACACATCTCTAAATAAGCGATTTAATATGGGAAAAATATTAATATTCATAGCTAATCGATTATGTTTATTATATTTTATATCAAAAGTGATAATAATTGTAATTTAATTGCTGAAAACATGAAAAAACCATCGGCAGATGCTAAAAAAACGTGCGAGGGGTCCACATCTAACGACGGTCCGCTTCCGACTGGCTGGTGGCTGGCACACACACAGCTATGCGATATAGGTATCGATAGTCTAAATCAAAATACAACTGCGGACGTGTGGATTTCTCATGTTCGCGCGTAGCGAATTAAAGCGGGACATCAATAGCGTGTCATTTCCTCGCACACTCTTCGCGTATTAGTATCACACTGTTGATTGTATTGGTGTATGTGTTTCCAATTTTTAACAAAAATCTCTGATTTTTAATTGAATTTGAAAACTATGTAAAATATTATTTTTTAATTCAGTGCATAAATGTATAACGGAGGAATACCTAAAATCTGAACACAGAATTTATTATATTTATAGAGTTATTAGAAGCAATGTGTAGTAAATACACTCTACAAATAAGGAAAGGTTAATATGATAATATTCATATGAAAACATTGAATAATTCCGTCTTTTTTGCCATTGAAATGAGGACGGCGCAAAAGGTAGAATTACCCTTCCCGGCGTTAAGCATCAATCAAATCAATCAAAGTGTATTAACACTCTTTGTGGGTCCTATTAAAAAAATTTAATTTATTATTGTTTTTTACACAGTTCTCACAAAATCTACCGTTTAATGTTTTTTAAATTACATCTGGGGTAAAAATAATCTCGTCGAATTTAATGTTTCAAAGACCCAATCCTGTCTGATTACGTCTAAAAGGGATCCAAATGATAATCTAGTGTCCTTCAACGGAAGCAATCTTCCGAACAGGCCTTCCATTGATATGCTCGGTGTAACTATAAGTGACCAGCTCAGGTACGGGGGCTCCATCGAAGCCAGAGTAAAGTTGGCCTCTCAGAAGCTGGGCGTACTGTACAGGGCCCGCAGATACTTTAATAGTACACAACTGCTGACCCTGTACAAATCGCAAGTGCGCCCTACTGTCGAATTTGGCAGCCATCTCTGGTCCGGAGCCCCTAAATACCTGAAAAAAACCCTTGACTCTGTGCAGAAACGGGCGGTCCGTTTGATAGATTCCCCAATCTTAACAAACGGACTGCAATCTTTAGAGCACAGGCGTCAGGTAGGTATGCTGTCCTTGTTCTATCGGTATTACAATGGAAGATGCTCCGAGGAACTAGCGTCATTGATCCCTTCGGCACCGGTGCGTAGTCGGGATACACGCCAAACGCGCGCCCAACATTTGTACACGGTTGACATTTGTCACATGAGAACGGGTCGCTTCTACGATTCGTTCTTAAGTTCAACAGCTCGGCTGTGGAACGAACTGCCAGCCTCTGTGTTTCCTCCCTCCTACAACATGGGACTCTTCAAGACCCATGTTCACTCCTTCCTCTCCACAAAAAGACCCTCCACACAGCATCCCCAAAGATGACATAGGCCCTGAGGGAAATTATTTTCTTCAGGCCCTCCTGTGTGGAGTTAATATAAAAAAAAAAAAAAATTTTAAATCATAGATTAGAACTGGCACCGAAATTTTTTTTTTTAACCTTTCAATTAGTCGAAAAAAAATAGACAAAATATTTTTTTAATATCAAAATGTTTTTTTGGGTTATGTTATGTAGGTTCGCCAGTTTCCAGCTTGTTGTATGATTTTCCAGACACTGTTTAATAATCATTCATTTATATTAATAGGTGACAGCTTCAAGCAGTCAGATTTCAAATGGACCGACCCCCGTGCTTCATTCTCCTCAGAAGAAGTTACATACTGAGGTGCGTATGCTTTAACAGCTTGCCGGCGTATCCCTAGCAGAT
Organism: Hesperophylax consimilis; assembly: GCF_061612785.1. Lineage (NCBI taxonomy): Eukaryota > Metazoa > Arthropoda > Insecta > Trichoptera > Limnephilidae > Hesperophylax > Hesperophylax consimilis. The sequence goes on along the minus strand of NC_142852.1, from coordinate 24,087,011 downwards.
ATTGTTGGCTTACTAAATAACTAACCATCACGCCGTTTCTCCGCACGGGTAGGCAGAGAGGACGGACCGCCAAACAACTCGGTCACACCACACACTCCTTGCCTCATTCACATTCATACATCGTGTCATACATATTCGTCTATTATTCTGACTCAAGTATCTGAGATAAGGTTTAAATTCCCGCTTAACACCATCCGCCTGTTTTGATTTATGCAAGAAAAAAACATGGCCAAAAAGTGCCTTTTATTTTATTTTGTGGATATTCAGTCATAAATATTTAATTTTTTTTTGATCATTTTATAGATGACTTAATTTGCCACATTATACAATAAAATTATAACCGAAAATGGGTTCGTGAGTAGGAGATTTTGAACTTTAAAGCAGTTTTCATAGGCCTATACATTATTTTTTTCTGGGCTTATAATAAGACTTATCTAAAAAATACTCGTTTATTTCAAAGGCCAAGATATATTCTACTCGCAGTATTTAATTAAAGCATCTGAAACATTTCTAGGCGACAAAATTTTCAAACCAAAAACACATGATTTTGCATTACTACGTGTGGCATCGCCTTAAACTTACTCATTACGCTTACATGTAGCCTTGCACATTTCTCACACAATCATACATGGTTCTACCACACATGCGCCTCAGTAATCTCATTTCTCCAGCATGCAGTCTACTTTCATCCTTTCTCTGCCATTTCCTTGCGTCACTGCCATACATCAGGGTAGGTACCAGCACTCCATTGTTTACTGCTAGCTTCGCTTCTTTGGACAAATTTTTGTTAGCGCCAACTGTGTTTAGTCGTCCATGAATGGAATTACCTGCATTTACCCTTCTTTCAATATCTCTGTCAGCCTTCCCATCTCTCTAGAACATACTTCCTAAATACACAAACTCTCCAAGTATTCCTCAGCAACAACTATATTGCACACTGTTTTCGTACTCTCTCTTTCAAACACCATTACTTTAGACTTACTTACATTCATCATTAACTCATTCTTCCTACATCTTCGTTCATCCTAGACACGAGAGACTGTAGATCTTCCATACTGTTAGCAATCAGCAAAGTAATTTATTACCAAAAAATAGTGTCAGCCGGCGCATGGCAGATCGCTCGACATTTTGACTTGCACGCTAAGCCTACACCTGATATTCAAAAAATGTAATTTTCAGGTGGTCCAGGATAATATGTCCAGTAGCGAGGATGATAATTCTCCACCACACACTGCCGAGACACGTCCTTCAACAAGGAGCGCATGCACTAAAGTGAGTATCAAAAAATTTAAAAGGTGCCAAACACTTTCAAGAAGCCCTGAGTCTATCGTTAACTACCCAATCATTGTAACCCGCTAACGAACCACCGATTATTGATCAAGTCACTTTTAAAAAAAAGATTCCATCGTCAGCACCCGTGTCCTGTGATGGGAGCCGGTTTAGCGACCGACCATAGATATAATAATTTTGTAGACCGGGCGTCTCAAATCTCACCGTCGGAACAGACAATTAAAAATAGATGGGAATTTTTTTCAAAGTTGAGTTTTTGCGTTTTTGTCATGTTCCACGATTTTGATAAGTTTTTTCATAATTACGTATTGTAAAATATTTGAAAGTTATATATTTTTAACATGCACATTTACTTTATGTAGTTACATACAACTGACCAACCTGTATTTATATTTTTAATTAATTATTAACCTTTCCTTATCTGTGGTGTGTATTTACTACACATTGCTTCTAATAACTTTAATAACTCTATAAATATAATAAATTCTGGGTTCAAATTTTAGGTATTCCTCCGTTATACATTTATGCACTGAATTAAAAAATAATATTTTACATAGTTTTCAAATTCAATTAAAAATCAGAGATTTTTGTTAAAAATCGGGAACAAATACACCAATACAATCAACCGTGTGACACTGTTACGAGAAGAGTTTGCGAGGAAATGACACGCTATTGATGTCCCGCTTTAGTTTGCTATGCGGGAACATGAGAAATCCACACGTCTGCAGTTGTATTTTGATTTAGACCATCGATACCTACGACCGCATAGCTGTCTGTGCCAGCCGCCAGCCAGTTGGTCGCGGACCGTCGTTAGATGTGGCCCCCTCGCACGTTTTCAGCAATTAAATTACAATTATTATCACTTTTGATATAATATATAATAAACATAATCGATTAGCTATGAATATTCATATTTTTCCCATATTAAATCGCTTATTTTGGGATGTGTATTGACTACACAGCACTGGAACACGTGGTTTTTTTTAGCACAGTAAGTGAAAGGTTAACACAAGTTAAAGACTTAGGCATCACTTTTAAATCAAATCTTTTTTTTTTGCTAACCACACAGCGGAAATCTCTAACAAAGGCTTACAAATGTTGGGATTTATAACACTAGATTTATATTTAAATTTCAACAATATTAATCTACGTTTCATACGAGGACAGTACAATACTGTCTCGTCCCAGCTTCAGACCCATTGACCTAGTGTGAACAGTAGTTTAGAGGACAAGAGGAAAGGTTAAATATTAGATTATTGGAACTAAATTTTTACAAAGATTTAGGACCGGTTGTTTCACAGAATTTGAACAATTCATCAAAGTTCTGTGAAGGTTCTATTCGAGTTCTGACATTATTTCAATTTTGTGAAATAACCGGTCCTTTGGTTTTCTGACCTGATTCCTTTCTCCTGTGGCCAAGTATGTAAAAAAAAAGTAATTTTCACAAAACTTGAGGACTACTGTCTTTTTCCTAAACATAGTCGACTAAGTTAATAATTTTTTTTATTTTTTTCAGAAGGCAAAGATAATTACCGACAACAAATTGAAAATAATGGTATTTCAAGAGACGAAAAAGATGCTTTGCAAAGAGCATGAAAAGAGAATTCAACACATGCAAGAAGAATCGCAGGCCAAAATAAGATTAATGGAAGAAGAAAATAAATTAAAATTGATTTTATTAAGAGAGTTGCATGATGCAAAAATAAGAAAACTGAACTCAGTAGATTAGTAATTGTTTTTTTTTTTATTTTAATAAGGTTTTACTGTAAACTAAATAGAGGGTTTTCCAATAAGAGGTGTTATTTTGAATACCCCGCTATTTCGGTAGATGTTACTTTTGAAGCTGTCATTTTTTGATATTTGACAAGTAGAAACTACGCCATTAATAAAAGTGGAACGATACACGCTTCAAAAACGCATTGAAATTATTAAAATTCACTTGAGTGAATCAAATGCAAATCATCTTGAGTGATGAGGCCCATTTCCACCTCGGTGGCTTCGTCAACATGCAAAATTGTCGCATCTCGAGCTCGGAAAACCCAAGAGTTATTGTCGAAAAGCCTCTCTATCCTCAACGTGTGACTGTTTGGTGCGGTTTACGGTCCGGCGGAGTCATTGGACCTTACTTTTTCGAAAATGAGGCTGGAGCAACAGTTACGGTGAATGGATTGCGCTATCGAGAGACGATTAATGATTTTTTATGGCCGGAATTGGATGGTATTGATCTGGACAACGTTTACTTTCAACAATACGGCGCTACGTGCCACACAAGCAACGAAACCATTGATCTTTTACGATTGAATATCAAAATGACACCTCTTATTGGAAAACCCTGTACAATACTCTCTCGGTAATCTCCACTCGAAATTACTAACTAACAAACAACTCGGTCTTGTAACATATTCCTTGCCTCATTCGCATTCATACATCGTCTCGTACATGCTCTTCTATTATTCTGACTCTTGAAATGGCCCGACTCAAGTATCTGATTCATTTAATTTTGTCATGTCCTTGGGCGTCTTTTTTTAACATTCACATTTGCGAAATATATATTCCTTACACTCCTTTCTTTGCTCATTCGCTCTACATGCCCAAACCATCTAAGCCTCCCTTTCTTAATCTTACTCAATACACTTACATTCTTTGTCCCCAGGGCCTCCTGTGTGGAGTTAATATTAAAAAAAAAAAAAAAAAAACAGAAGTATCAAAAAGTATACTTCTGTTAAACCAAAGGTTCTCACTGCAATTTTATGATTTTTTGAACAACTAGAAAACTAGACTAAAAATGAAGTGGCAATAATATTTATTATATATTTGTCTACTTAAATAAGTGTTTTTTTATTTATTTTTTAGCCATTTTTTTAAATTTCAGTGTTTAAATGGAAAAACTGAAGTGAGCCATTTTTAAAACAATTTTTTTTTTTTGATATCAAAATTTTAAAAATTAGTTTTTTAGCAATAATAAAATTTTAAAGTGTATTTTAACACTTTTCAAAAACACTTTTTTTGTTTTTGGATAAATTCAGAAATATTCCATTTATTCCATTAAATACTCCGACCTTCTGACAGGATATGCCAGAGGCCTGAGGGGATAGTGCGGAAAAGTACGCAAAATCTGCAAATTTCTGAATAATATAACTGTCAATATGCCAGAGGCCTGAGGGGTTTAACCAAAATGTGGCAAGTAACGAACGTTCTTAATTCAAACGTTGTTCATGTGTGACAAAGATAGACATTCAAAGGATATGTATGTATGAACGAAATAGATATAAAACCAGGCAGCGTTTGTGCACTTCAAAGTTGCGGCGAATACTACATTCTACACCACGGGTGTGACTGAGATGACAAGATACGCTTACTCGCTTACACCAATTCCGTATTCACATGTCAAATTTAGTAGTCCTTAACGTGCCTTGACTTGAGCGCCAAGACAAGTACACTTGCTCTAGTTATCGTACTCGTACACGCGCAGTCAATATTCCTCCGCGTCTAACTTGCTATAGTTGACCATTTCACCACTCACCAGGGTTCATTATCGTTGTTGTAGGATATTTGTTGCTCGTTTTGTTCTGCCACGTTTTTTGTTTGAATAAGTTTACAAAAATGGAGTCTTCTCGCAAGCGTAAACATGACACCTTCACTTCAAACCGAAAACTAGAAATTTTACGAAAGATCGATAGCAATGTTTGTTTTTACGAAATATCTGTCTTAATTTTTAGCATATTTTGTATGTATGTGCCGCTATTTTTTTTTTTGTACAATTAGTTTTCAGTGCTTTTGATTTTTTAATGTTCCTCTTCTATAGAAGCTAGCATTTGTGTCTAGAAGAGTGGTGAGTATCAAAATGAAGAATATTAAGGTCGGGTTGTTTCGGAGAATCTGAACAATTCATCAAATTTCAACGTTCATTTTCAAGTTCTGTGAAAGATTTTTTCAAGTTCTGTTTTTATTTCAGTTTTGTCAAGCAACTAGCCTACAATGATATAAAAACAGAACTTGGATAAGTCTTTCACAGAACTCGAAAATGAACATTGAAATTTGATGAATTGTTCAAATTCTCCGAAACAACCCGTCCTTAGTGTTTGTAATTATGAATATTAAAATTTATAATTAATTACAAATATAGTTTCAACATTTTGGTATTTTTACATTGAACTTCTCTTTAATTGCTTTTAGTGGGTGTTTATCGTTTTCTATTGTTCTGATATTTTCGGGTAGGCTGTTGAAGTATTTTTTTCCTAGATATATGTAATGATGTTGAGCAAAAGTGGTGTTACATTTTTGTGTTAGAAATATATATTTTTGACGAGTACGACTTTCAGTTAAAAAGCTCTGATTTTGTTTTTCTTTTATTATTTGAGTTATTATGTTTTTTTGGACAAGATCATCAAATTTTAATACTTTAAATTCTTCAAAAATTAGGTGTGTTGGATAATCTCTTGGTTTTTTCAATATTATTTTTATAATTAGACGTTGTACAATTTCAACAGGGAGTAGATTTGTTTTGTATGCAGCTCCCCAGCTGATTACAGCGTATTGGAGATTTCATTGTACTAAAGCATGGTAGACTGATGTTAGAATTTCCAATGAGAGAAAATTTCGAATTTTCAAAAATATATAAATTCATTTTCTTATTTTGTTGACGGTTGGTTGATTTGATCTTTCGAGTTTAGGTTTTTGTCTATTATTATTCCTAAGTATTTAATTTAATTTGAAATTTTCAATTTTCAACAGTTTATTGTAGTTTTTTTTATTGTGTTTTTTTAAATTGTCATGTATAATTATGTCAAAATTTTGTGGAACGTCATTTGATTTTATTGCAAATGGTATAACATGAGATTTTTCACTATTTAGAGATAGTAAGTTTATGTCAAATCAGTATTTAAGAGTGTTTATGTCTTCTGTTGCTTTTAGTTTTACTAATTCCTATGTATCGTCACTTTCAATTATGACTGTATCGTCAGCATAAGAGGTTATATTACCATGTTGAGAAAATATCCCGTTTACATATAAGATGAATAATATTGGACCCAGTACCGTACCTTGTGGGATTCCATAATTAGATGTATCTTCATCGCTATATACATTGTTTATTATCTGCCGCCTTCACAAATCGTACATCTGCATGGCTTTTTAGGGTGGTGTATTAACGAGAGAGTATTGTACATTTATAGATCTCAAACTTTTTAATTGTGTACTTTGTTACACATAATGAAACTTTCTTTAAACATAACTGAAATGTCCCCGCAACAATCTTTTGTAGTCTTTGAATGATAAATTGAAGATGTCCATTGACTCATCATTATTTCCCTCCGTTAGTATTCTGGGTAATGAGGAGTACATATGGTAGTTAGTCCCAGAATTTCTGCACTGAAATAAATCCTGACTTCTAGTATTACGTAGTGAAATCAAAATGTTGTGTAAAAATTAACTTATAATATGTTGATTGGAAATAAAATTGATTTCACCATTAACCCCTCCGACTTTTCGCGAACTTGAAGCTAAGATGTCTTTACCGAAATGTCAATTTCACGAAAACGTTGTGTTATTACCGCCTCACAATCAAAGCTCTATAAATGAAACATTACTGAACGGAGCCGAATAGTAAAAACTGTTTTAGAAAGGTTACAAAATAGGCTTTCAAATTGTTGTATCATAAATAAATATTAACATTTGTAAATATTTAAATTTAGAATGGAAACATGAAAAAATTGTAAAAATTACTCACCTGTAATGTTTTATGTAAAAACGATACTAAAATCACGGATAATGTAAAAAAAAAACACTTATTTCATCGTACAAATGTACAATAAACAATTCTGTCACTTCACTTTTTGACCATTTCATACAAAATATATTTTTAAAAAAGTAATTAAACTCGGCACGTCAAACGGCTTTCTTGGCGTCGTTTTACGATTTGGCGGGTAAAATTTGCTTCCACTGAGTAGGTCTTTTTACGGGTTTCTATGGATAACTTTGAATAGAGATGTGAAGCTTCATTCAATACGAATATTCTACTTTTTGTTTTAGGGATGTCACTAGAAGAATAACGGAGTTATGACGATTTTTGTGGAAACACACGCGTTGACGTGTAAACACGCTTATTGTACTTGACTGCTATCGTTATTTTATCGTGTATATCTGCTTACGTTGCTGACCGGTTAATGTACTTAAAACTTTTGGATACATTTTTATTTATTTATTCTAATGAAATTAAATTGACTAAAAAAGAAATGTGTTGTGTACAAATAATTTAAAACTATCTTAACCCTTCATGTCCCGGAAGGACATTACTAGCCACAAACATCATATTCCATTATTGCCTCTGAAGGACAAAACTGACCGGGGCGTCAATACATTATAAAAGTATTTTTATCTTTTTTTCTATAATGCGTACATATGTGATATGTTCGTCATTGGAAAGATAAATAAATATTCTGTAAATTTTGAATCAAATATTCATATATTATTACATGAATAAAATTTTTTTAAATTGTCTAAGTGCATGATTACTAATTTCCGCATTTGTTCATTAAGTTGAAAGTTAAAAAATTATTTATATTTTTTTATTGTATAAATGGTATAAAAAGTGAAGTTACAGTTTTATTACTTAAAACCTACACAAAAGGAATATATTTTTTAAATATCGAATTTTTTCACAATTATGGACGTTCAGAGTCAAAATGTTCTGGTAAGTTTTTTTGTTAACATTTTCATGTTTGATATTAAAAAAATATTATTTAGAAAGATTTATGTTTTTTTCACATGCAAATATTTAAAAGATAATTTAATCTAGTTTCTAAAATAGTATTTCTTTTACTGACAACTTCAAAAATAAGTAATATGTGGCACATTTTAGATACCTCGGAAGCATTCCGAAATTCCAAGAAAATTCACCATGTCGTTGGGACTTGTTGGTAAAAATATTTAAAAACCTGAAGGTTATTGTATATAAAATACTCAATCAAATGAAATGTTTTAGCAACTTGTCTGTTTCCATTCTCATTGGCATCATAAATTCTCCTTACACTCCTTTCTTCGCTCATTCGCTCTACATGCCCAAACCATCTAAGCGTCCCTTTCTTAATCTTACTCATTACTCTTACATCAGCCTTGAACTTTTTGCAGATCTTCACATTTCTCACACGATCATACATGGTTTTACCACACATACGCCTCAGGGATCTCATTTCTACGGCATTCAGTCTACTTTCATCCTTTCTCTGTCAGTTCCATGCCTTACTTCCATACATCAGGGTAGGTACCAGCACTCCATTGTGGACTACTAGCTTCGCTTCTTTGGACAATTTTTTGTTAGCGCCAACTGCGTTCAATCCTCCATGAATGGAGTTACCTGCATTTACCCTTCTTTCAATATCTGTGTCAATTAAAACCTGTAAAACGGGTAATAACCAAAGATATTATAAGAACGAGATATGCTATGTTGGCCGCCGGACCGTAGGCGGAGTACTACCTAATTAGGGTACTTTGAACAGTATCGGGACGTGTACGCACAGTAATCTGTTCTATGTATTAGTGCGGATACCTTAGCGTAAGCGAAGGCGTGCAGTAGTATTGGTGAACAAAACCGGCGACACTGGGCAAAACAATTCCACACAGTATGAACTGCTCATAGCACATCTCGTTCTTCTAATATCTTTGGTAATAACATTCATACACTAATAATAACGGTATTTTCTTTAGTCATTGTAAAATACATATATATATTTTACACACAAAACATCACTAAATGGTCTGTTATGAAATAATTATTTTCTAACATTAAACCGACCGACCCCCTATTAAATTAATTAAATTATAATATTTACCTGGTCGGTAAAATATTATTGTAATCGCTCTATGTTACAGTAGGCAACACAGAACGACAACATCGCTCAGACTTCTCGATTTAATGTCGACGGGGGACGACGTCATTTCGATTTATTCGAAAATTGTGAATTTTAAAATAAGTAAAATGTGACTTAACCGTTTGAGTGGTTGGCCTTTTTTTTCTCTAATATGTACTAAAATTGGGTGTTAAAAAACAGGGAAAAAATTATTACAATCCTACGTATTTTTGCGGTGAAATCACAGCTCGTAATTCAATGTTTTTGTAATTGAAATAAGCACACATGCTATCTCGCTCGCTGAACTCTCAACGCGTACTAAAGAAGCGAAAATCGTCGAAATATCGACGATACGCATTCAAACAGTGTATTCAAGTGTTATATTAATTGCACGGCCGATAGAGTTATGATTGTGCTAGTTTTATATTCAAACGTTTGAGAGATCATAAAGTATGTTATTTCAAATTTAGTAATGGCAGCCACGCGACCGATCTTCACCGTACATAATCAGAGTTTATTGGCGATATCCGTTATCATCCGTGATGGAGGATGATTAGAACACTGTCACATGCTTTATCCGCAACCTTAAAGCTGTTATTTATCAAGACTTGGGAGTCTTCATCATTACCTACCACATGGAGATCACGGAGCCTACACATGGTCAGCTCCTTTACATCACGTACAGCTATCCCAGGGGATGGATGACTCCAGACCTGACCGCAGCTGAGGGAGGAATCGGAGACTTTGCCAGCCAGCAAACTTCTTAGTTCAGGGTAGAATCAGGTTTAACATGGTCCACAGGTATATCTTGTATATTCTCTACATGTTTTACATTTAAATATATGATGACTTTAATTGCAATTCCACATCTATATTATACCCATAGACATATGAATATTAGTAGACCTGCCCTAAGTGATTAAACGCGTATTATCCCCACTCCCCATACCGGTTCCATTGGAGCCGGCTGGGCTCGCGTATGGCCTCAAGTGAAATTTGAAAACGTGACGTCATCATTCTTGTGCGAACTATGGTCGAGGCATCATCGGTTCATTTTACGAAATAACACGGCAAAATGTTGACTTGTGATATGAAAACTTGTAAAAATAGATGTGAAAAAGAGAATAAACCCAATTGTCGTATTACATTCCATAAGTAAGCATTATTTTACTTTATTTTAAGCTTATTCACACCGTATTATATGGATCAGTTTTAGAAACATATACTATCACATCACAATGTAGCGATTCTCAAGTGTGCTCATCGTTGTTTACTGGGGTAAGTAAATTATGAAACATTTGTAAAAGTGTCTTAACTAAATACTCTGAAACTAACTACGACTCTGCAAACAGAAGAAATTTACTTTGTCGAATTTGGACTTCGCAAATTAGTTCATAACGTGGCGAGTAATTTGCGCTCCCATGTAAAAATGTCTATTCATTCAAAAGCAGATTTTACTTTTAAGAAGAAAATGGTGATATTATAATGCGAGATGCCTATTTACTGTCAGATTGATTTATTGACGAATCACAGTCAGCTTAACCCCCTTCGTTCTTCAACAGTTGATTTTACCCCTCGCCATTATCTTCTCGTCTATTAATTCCTATCTCTGTGATTATACCATACAAAAAAAGCAGTCCCCACGATCTTGCGAGAGAGAGAATCTATGTTCCACCCTGAGCTCATATTGTATTGGTTCTATAGCGATGCTACGAGAATTTTCTAGAACGATCGCCAATACAAAACACATTTATTTATTCCTTTAGATTTACACGCAGTACAATATGATACAAGATATATTAAAATATTTTTAGTGATTATAGATTATTGTACCTTATCAGGTCGAAATTATTGGTTCCTAACTAGGCAAATTGCCCGTTCCAAGGAACCAAAAATATGTGAAAGTAAGTGTGTGATTTGTCTATGTCTATAATATATCTCATTAATGTTTTAATTTGTGATGTTTAATCGTTACAATCTTATGATAGAGTCGAACTTGAGCTGTTGTGTATGTTTCAATTGTGTATGAGCAATAATTAGAATAATGGAAGATATATATAGTGTGTGATTAGTCTAGGTCTATTTATTATGTGACGTTTTTTTAACATTTTTTCAGATTCTCCTCTACCCAGTCCAATCAACCATTTAGTTATTATTGGGCCTATGTAAGAAATATTACAAGTTTTTATATGTAATTTGCTTTTATAAATGCATTATAGCGGGAACTCGGATAAGATACAAATGCGAGCGTTCGGCGTTCCTACCTACAGTTATGAAATGTTCTCGCGCCCTGGCCATCGTTCCTGGCCACCGCTGACCTCACGCGCCTAGACCCTGCGACCACTTCGCCGGTCTGCGCTTCGGCTCCGCGGCATCGTCCCGGCCTGCATCTCCCGCTCATCTGCCGACCAGGTCCATCACATTTTCGGCTACCTCGTTCTCACTGGAGTACCCGGAAGACTCCACGTCTTCACCAGTGCTGAACACATCCACGAGTCCGGTCTCCACCAACGCAGTGTCGACTCACTGCTTCGCCGCCTACACCTGGTGTCATCCTCATCGGTCCCGGTCATCTCGCAACTGCGCAATTCCACAGACTCGCAATAAGCGCTGTGACACAATACACTATCATCTTTCATTGTCTCCTTACCAGAACCCCAAAGTTCCATGTTTGGCGGTGCATTCTGGAAGAATCACCTGGCGCTCTATTTTTCAATAGTAAAGTCAAACGTGTGAATTGAACCAATTACTCTCAGCCTTCCTAGTGTAACTTTTGTTAATATTGCCATCTAAAAGTCCCTTATCATTATTGACACAAAATCTATATCAATTATGGATACATATCCCAGAATGCAATCAAGTGTATTTCTATATCAGGTCCAAAACTGACTTTACCTTCAGTTTAAAGTCAGTTTTGGACCTGATATAAACTGAAGTTAAAGTCAGTTTTGGACCTGATAAACTGAAGTTAAAGTCAGTTTCGGACCTGATATAAACTGAAGTTACATTCAGTTTTGGACCTGATATAAAAACTGAAGTTAAAGTCAGTTTTGGACCTGATATAGAAATACACTTGATTTGCATTTTGTAATACAACTTCAGTTTATGAAGTTGTATTACAAGGTAAGCTTTAATTTCAGACAGTACTTTTATACTACTAAATTTAAATAAAATAAATCATTCAAAAATGTGTATTATTTTCGAAGATATAGCAGCTTAACAAGACCCTTTTTTGCAGGCTTGAAGCGTTGTTCATTGATAAATCAAAAACTAGTCATGTATGTAGTTTTTCATTAGAGAGAGTCCGGCTGGAGAAGTCAAAGGGTCTCCCTAAACAGGTCCGCCACGCAGCAGATGGGCTGACGCATCCGTCGTCAAGACTTGGACAAACCTCACCCCATTGCGCCACTGCTAAGTTTCCGGACGTATCTTGCCACTTGGGGTGACTTATGGCAGAGGTTTTGATTATACACCTCTCAAAATTAAATAAAAAAAGGACAATAATTAATATTTATTTGAATTACTATAAAGACATTGATTAGTAAATTAAAAACTAGTTGCTTTAATTCTAAGGAAGAAAATTCATTTAGAGATCGACAGGTCAACAACAACCAGTGAATTAATGGTCTCCAGAAGTGTTGTCTGTGTATAACGATTTAAAAAAAAAAATATTGTCGCCTATTTATCTACGACTTGCGACCCCTTGGCCCCAGAAAGGCCAATGAAATTGATCATCTGTCCAATGTATGATCATTTTCATCTGATGTAAGCTTAAACTAAGCGTAAACTTTGTGCAGTTATATTCCACAAGGATCCCACTTGAGTCCACTCTTGTTCAACATTTATAGTAATGATATCTGAAATCCGTAGCTTTATACAAATCAGGTTTAGACACTAATTTTTCTTTTATTTTGAACTAGTTGACAGTTTGTCGTAATTTAAGTTTCGAGGTTGTGAGGACTTTTTAAGATATACAATTACGTAGTACATTGTAAGTCACTAGTTTTAAGTCAGTAGTTCTAGTATTAATTATTTAATAAATATATTGTACAGCGCCCTTGAGGTGATATTTCACAAAAACGGCGCAATTAAAATTAGCCAAATATTATTATTACTTTGGGCTAACCGCCAAACTTTCATTGGTTTATTGCTTCGGTGTCAACCAATGAGATGAGAGATTATCATCAACGTATTATAATATACAAATAACTACTTCAAACACTGCAAAATTATTTTGTGACACCATTTTAATTAAAAATAACTCTTTAGTCTGCCTGAGGGAAAAGTGTCCTCAAATATAATATACAAATAACTCTCCAGTTTGCCTGACAGTAAAGTGTCCTCAAATATAATATATAAATAACTCTCCAGTCTAACTGAGAGTAAACTGTCCTCAAATATAATATACAAATAACTCTCCAGTCTGCCTGACAGTAATGTGTCCTCAAATATAGTATATATGTAATACTATACAAGTAACTCTCTAGTCTGCCTGAGTAGTGTGTCCTTAAATATAATATAATATACAAATAACTCTCGTCTGTGTCCTCAAATATACTATACAAACAAACAACTCCCCAGTTTGCCTGAGAGTGGTGCGTCCTCACATGTATATATATGTCCTCACATGTGTCTATTCTGTTTGAGAGTGGTGCGTCCTCAGATGGAAGTTGAGATGTGTGGACTGCTTGAAGGAGCGCTCGCACAGGCCGCAGCGAAAAGGCTGCAGGCGCGTGTGCGTGCGCATGTGCTGGGAGAGGTGAGCGCTCTGTCGAAAGCCGCGCGCGCACACTACGCAAGCGTACGGCCGGCGGGGCGAGTGCGTTCGCGCGTGCTGATCCAGCCCCCCCTTCTGCGTGAAGGACTTGTGGCACACCTGGCAAGCGTACGGTCTCACTCCTGCAACAAACAAGAAAATTTATTTATACGATGCTTTTTAAAGTTTTGTGGTTTTGAATTCTAGTGAAACTGAAAACTGGGCGCACTTTGAAGTATTTATTTCACTTGATCGTGCCATGTTTTCCTCGGGCGTCCTCGATTTCTTCTACCGTTCACTTCCACGTCATACATTTTCCTTACGCCTCTTTCGTTGTTCATCATGTACGCCTCATTTTAACATAAATAATTATTTGATTCATGTCTTCATCGGGCTTCCCTGGCTTTTTCGATCATTTACTTCATTAGTATCATGAAATCCCGAAATTAGTATCATGAAATCCTGAAATTAGTATCATGAAATCCTGAAATAAGTATCATGAAATCCTGAAATTGGTATTGTGAAATCCTGAAATTAGTATCATGAAATCCTGAAATAAGTATCATGAAATCCATTGTTGCTGTTAAAAAAACTACATTTTATTAACGTTAATTCGTTATAATACGTTAATTTAATAGTACACAACTGCTGACCCTGTACAAATCGCAAGTGCGCCCTACTGTCGAATTTGGCAGCCACCTCTGGTCCGGAGCCCCTAAATACCTGAAAAAACCCTTGACTCTGTGCAGAAACGGGCGGTCCGTTTGATAGATTCCCCAATCTTAACAAACGGACTGCAATCTTTAGAGCACAGGCGTCAGGTAGGTATGCTGTCCTTGTTCTATCGGTATTACAATGGAAGATGCTCTGAGGAACTAGCGTCATTGATCCCTTCGGCACCGGTGCGTAGTCGGGATACACGCCAAACGCGCGCCCAACATTTGTACACGGTTGACATTTGTCACATGAGAACGGGTCGCTTCTACGATTCGTTCTTAAGTTCAACAGCTCGGCTGTGGAACGAACTGCCGGCCTCTGTGTTTCCTCCCTCCTACAACATGGGACTCTTCAAGACCCATGTTCACTCCTTCCTCTCCACAAAAAGACCCTCCACACAGCATCCCCAAAGATGACATAGGCCCTGAGGGAAATTATTTTCATCAGGGCCTCCTGTGTGGAGTTAATATAAAAAAAATATAAAAAAATAAATTCTTCCTTGGGCGTACCGGACTTCTACAATTCAAATCACTATCTAAACACTCTTGGCACTAATAAGAACAGTCTATAGGGCACACACATACGGACATTGCCTTATATTTACAGAAATTAGTTACATAATATGTAGTTTTTTTTATATTAACCCATTGATACACGAAGCCGTCGAAGCGCCGGTCTGTCTTTCCGTAGTCATTTTATCCATAAAAAATCATTGACAACTTAACGACGGATACGGGTAAAAAAGACTACAAAACTGGGAATCCTATTCTAAAACACAAGGCAGTCATGGATTATAATCGTTGGATGGGTGGAGTCGACATAAATGACCAGTGCTTGGCTTCCTTTCCACTAATGCGGGGGTACTCCAAGGGATACAATTTTTTTTTGTGTTATTTGGCCGACATGGCATTTTTGCGGGCTGTGTACATTCGATTATCGAATTTCTTTTGTTGTTATGTTGGTACACATATGTTTATCATATGTTAGCATTATCAGCCATTTTGCATCAGTGGTTTGTTTTTGACAACTGGAAAGGTTAGTCACGTTTTTTTGGGTTCTTCAATTTTTTACTTTTGAAAAAAATGGACCAAAGAATATGTATTAAATTTTGCGTTAAAAATGGAATAAAGTGCTCCAACGCAGTTAAAATGTTAACTGTGGCATCTGGCGAGTCTACTTTGTCTCAAAAAAGTGTTTATAAGTGGTACAAGCGCTTTAAAATCGTCGAATCACTATTAGGGAAGTTGCAGAGGATGTTGCGCCAAGTTCGATCAAATGTGAAGGTTTTGCTAACTGTTTTCTTCGAGTACAATGGGGTGATGCATCATCAGTTCTTGCCAACAGGTCGTAAGGTTAATAAGGAATACTACAATGCAACGTTTGCGTGAAGCAATACGGCTCAAACGATCGGAATTGTGGAAAAACAAATCGTGGATTTTGCATCACAATAATGCACCAGCTCACACATCAATGCTTGTTCGTGATTATTTGGCCAAAAACAACACCGTAATCCATGCCTCAACCACCGTATTCACCAGATTTGACTCACTCTGACTTTTTCCTATTCCCGAAACTGAAGAGACCAATGAAAGGAAAGCGTTTTGCCACAATTGATGAGATAAAGTCAGAATCGAAGAACGAGCTGACGGCCATACCGAAAAGCGCATTTCAGAATTCAAACCTTCGAGGATTGGAAGAAGCGCTGGCATAATTGCATTATATCTGAGGGGGATTACTTTGAAGGGGAGAAAATGGATATTGATGAAGAAATAAATATTTATTTTTCGGAATAACTTTATTGAGTAAAACCTCAAATTGTAATATTTAAATATTGAAGACAATATTAGTGATTTCTAAACGAAAATCTGAAACAGAAAAATCAGAAAAGGATACGGTCACATCTAGGACTCGAACCCAGGACCCTTGTCTTTCCGGGACACTGCTCTAACAACTGAGCTAATGGGACCCTATCCCCCTCGGTCACTTTTAACTGTATCATACTTCGAATAAAAACTACCAACATTGTCTTCATTTTTTCACCGCACATTTTTATTGGCAACTATCTTTATGTATGATCGCAAGATTGAACCCGAACTAAATGCAATCTAGACAGCGTCTTTTTAGATAAACCTATCTTATTTTTTTTAAATGTGCGGTTAAAAAATTATGTTGGTAGTTCTTATTCGAAGTATGATACAGTTAAAAGTGACCGAGGGGAATAGGGTCCCATTAGCTCAGTTGGTAGAGCAGTGTCCCGGAAAGACAAGGGTCCTGGGTTCGAGTCCTAGATGTGACCGTATCCTTTTCTGATTTTTCTGTTTCAGATTTTCGTTTAGAAATCACTAATATTGTCTTCAATATTTAAATAAATAAATACTTCTCGATAAAATTCGAAATTCACCTTTTCTTTTGAACAAACCTCGCATAAGAATATTACGCTACCACCATCAAAATGCGAGGAAGGGCATCTGGAGGAGCTTTCCCTTTACGATTACAGGCAGACAAATTCCTCCAAATCCTGTCAAACAAAACCCGTCCAGGCTTTGTAAATCACGTTGGGAATATGAGAAATGCTTGGTGGCTCTCCACATGTCAGAATTTTTCAAAAAATACCCATACCCTTCCAAAACTGCCTGGAGATGAAAATTGTAGCGTCGAGAAAAATCTAGATTAACTAATTAATAATAAACCGCTCGACCTACTTAGTACCTACTCCCGAATTATGTACCTGCAGTCCAAATCGCATCGTAAACAAAGTGATCTACGTACTACAAGCACCTACTTGTCTAACGACGACAATAATATCGCAAGTCGGTCTTACACATTACGAGAACTCGCCAGAAGGTTCGAGTCTACGGCCTAGGCATAATTGCCACGCCGTCGAAACTTCGGGAAAGGGCCAGACCGAGCGAGTGGTCTCGATTTAGTTGCCGTTTAACTACCTGCTGTTGCCACCGACCGAACAATATAAATAAGCCCGACGCAGCCAGCATATTATTAGTGTTCAGTATTTACTATCGTCGGCTGCACCTACCTACGAGTACTACGACCTAGTTTCGCGAGCATTCATAGTATTTGTGTATAAATAAACGTGAAATATTGTGATTGTAAATCAGCTTTCAACTTATCAATAAACACTATACCTGAGTTGGAGAGATCTTTCATTTATACACCACGATAACCACAAAATTAAACAAATATCAAAATTACAAAAAAAATAATTATAGTTCTATGTTGTACCATTTTAATTTTATGTGGAGTTTAGTGTTTCGGCGAAGCTGCCAAATCACTATTTTGATTAACCTTTATAACGAATTGGTGTACATATTGAATACCAAAAAATATACTTTAGATAAATTGAAGGTTTTCCTATCGTTTCGCTTGAGTAGAATACAAATAAAAAAATAAATTACTCAATAAAGAATTTAAATGCAAACTACTACAAAAAATATTTTTTCAATAGAAATGTATGAATGCGTAAAGGAAACAATTTAAAAAAAAATACAGTATTATAGCTAAGATTATCTGTGACAGTTTCACTTGATTAACTTTTTTGCTTTCTTATAAAATTATTAAAAAAATAAATAAAAACCAGTTTTGTGCTTGAAATCGAACGTTTCTAGACTCCGTTTGTCAAGCGAATTTAATGCCTATTACCTACAATATAAGGTATACCAAAAATATACATATTTTTGGCTAGTAGCTTCCTCTTAAGGTTTCTTTGAAATAAAAGTTGTAATAATAAAATAGTGTTTTTACTTAACCACTCAGAACATTAGAACGTCAAAAGACGTAAATATGATAATAGCGGTCAAGACATTAGAACGTCTTTTCACGTAAACGCGGGAGATTTTACAAAAATCGATTTATTTCCATCACTAGTATACGGATTGCCATGATTTAAAAAACAGAGTATCGATAATGAATAACGCTACGCGTCTGTATTCAACAATATCTATGGAACGTAGAGTTTCATTATCTAAGCCGATTGAATCTGTCATCTTGTTCGTTCATAATTTATTGCGTTTCTAAATAATTTATTAAAAATATTTTAGTTTGGACGGTTAATATTTTGAGGTGACTAATAGTTTTTAATTATATTTCTTCAATATATAAAGTGTTATTTCTTTATGATACTCAGAAAAAAGTACATTTTTCAAGGCTTTGAAATAATTGTAAGCGATTTTTACATATTTTTGACGTTTTCATAAAATGTATATTTAGAAACGCAAATATTTACGTATAACTACACAATGCGATAGTGGATTTCATAATATTTCCAAAACATTTTTTAGAATGAGGCTACGTTTCCCAAAACGTGAGTTATGAAGTTTTTAGCAAAACTCGTAAATAACACAAAAATTATCACGTTTTGACAGTTCTCAAAGGAACACATAGTAGATAAAAGTCTTTGTCTGAGAGGTTAAGTCATTAGTCATATTATTAGTGGTGGAATGGGTTAACTCTTAGGGATGCTGTGATGAGGGAGTCGTATAAACAATACGTTCTCATGTGACAAATGTCAATCGTTTACAAATGTTGGGCATGACTATGCACCAGTGCCGAAGAAATCAAGTATCATGTCTCGAGAGAATTTTAAAATAAAAAAACGTAGCAGAAAGAAACGAAAATAGAACTCATACAACAGTAGCTAGAATACAAAGAGAACATGTCCTAAAACAACAATAATGTACCCTGGTATAAACCAAAGTAGACGCGGAGGTATAGAGACTGCGCGTGTACGAGTACGATAACTAGAGCGAGCGTACTTGGCTGCGCTCTCCAGTCTAGGAACGACAAGTACTACTGAATTCGACATACGAATACCGGCCAATTACAGAGCTTGATTTTGTGCTTTCAACTAGTAAAAATAACGGCAGATCATAATAGTAGTTGTTGAATAATCGAGCAGCGGATTACTAAGAGAATACTGTATTTACATTAAGAGAGAGAGAGAGGGGTGATCAAGCAAATTGAAAAACTTAACTGTAATTGTACCTGAATGTATCTTCAAATGTTGACTGAGGCCAGCTCCCTGGGAGAAAGTTTTGGAACAAAGGTTGCACTGGAATGGTTTCACCTGCAACAGACAAAGTACCATGAAATGTAATTTTTTTTTAATTAACTCAACGTATTGCCTTGGTTTCTAATTATTTAATATTTTCATTTGTAATTATTGATTTTAAAAACAATCTAAAACCGCACTGTTTCTAAACGGTTCCAACTGACTACAACATCATTATGACATAGAAAAAGCCAATTTCCAGTAAGATGGCTGTCACCAACGTCGACCGATTCAATTCACAAATAAAAACAAACATGTCGATTTGGCGACAAATCAAAAATAGCACATTGCAAATCGTTATAGAATTTTTTTTCGTTAACATAAAAATATCCCAATTATTATTATTATTAAGACCTTTCGACTCCTAGGCCCCAGACAGGCCAATAAAATTGAATATATCTATTCAAGAAAGAATTAAAATGCAAAAAATGTAAGAATTTGGCATTCAACGAGCATTTCCCTCACCTTGGAGTGCCGGGTATAACGCCTTGTAACCAGATCTAAATAGATCTGTAACCAAACTAACCTAACCTTCCTCTAGCCCATCTGTTTCGCCTTCCCACTTCCTTCTCTCTCACTACGTATGCCAAATGATGATACAATATTTATAAATAAAAATAAACTATATCTGTGAGTATTTCTCTCGCCTTGGAGTGCTGCGTCTTGTTGTCACAATTTTACAAAAGATCTGCTGATTCAAAGACTCCAGACACACCAATAAAATTGATCATCCGATCAAGAAAGAACTGAAAGATAATGTGAGCATTTCCCTCATCTTGGAGTGCTGCGTCTTGTGATGTCGCAAATTTACCCAGACAGTCCAATGAAATAATAAAAAAATAATAGTAATACTCAAAAAACATAAACTAACCGACACAGACCAAATATTTAAAAGCTGTGACGTACTTGATATACGCCGATTATATGTTAAAACACTACTAAACTACATTTTCGACCAAAAAAACAAACCCCAACAAACACAAAATATCACTAATAGACCGGTCAGACAAGCGTACAAAGAAAACATAAAAACTCCGACGGTAAACACTACCTTTGGACAAAGACACCATAAATACCACGCTATTAAAGCATTCAACAGACTTCCACTTGAAACAAAAATTGAGAAAAATAAAAATAAATTCAAACACAAAATAAAAAAATGGATTAAAGAACAAAAAGACAATATTACCAAAATTCTATAACATAAAAGAATAAAACATATACACGCAACACAAAAAAATATATAAAACACGCAACATGCACAAAAACATAAATCATTATAAATGCCGATTTACATTCTCTTTTAATATTTTTCTTTTAGTGTGATAATTATATTTTAATTTTTAATCTTTATTTTTAGTTTAACTTTATCTTTATTTTAATTTTGTTTTTCTTTTTTTTTTTAAATGTATAAATTCTTATATTATAAAATGGGGGCCTCAGCACGGGTAAATAACCCAGTGAGGCCATTAAATTACTGAATTAAAATATGAAATATTGTAAAATAATGTATCAACAATAAAAAAATAAAAAATTGATAATCTCTCTAAGAAAGAACATAAAAGAGAATGTGAGCTTTTCCCTCACCTTGGAGTGATGTGCCTTGTGATGGTGCTGCAGCAGGGCCGCGCTGGAAAAGGTCTCGGAACAGACGGGGCATGCGAGCAGAACGCTCGGCGCAGCAACCTCATCGACACCCCTGGACAGCGTGCCCAGCCGCGACACATCCAGATCGTGGTCAAATCGCTTCTCACAAATCTGGCATCTGGAATTCAACAAAAAAGCATTATACTCACAAAGGAGGGAGGAAACACAGGGGCCGGCAAATCGTTCAACAGCCAAGCAGTAGAGACGACTCGTTCTCATGTAACAAATGTCAACTGTTGGGCGCGCATTTGGCTGTGTTCAGATCAATGACGCTAGTTCCGTGGAGCATATTCCATTAGAATACCGGTAGAACAAGGACAACAACAAGGAGACTATTTTATAATTTTCATTTTTATCTCTTTTAGAAGTAAGATTGTATGACATATTGTGATGTATGGTAAAAAGTTTGGTAGTTCAGATTACCGATGGAAGATCGAGAGCAGCCTAGTACTCAACCAAGACCATGGGACGGAAGACTTCGCTCAAGGCGTCCTGAACGTTCCTCCCAGAGAAACAGAAATACTTAAGATAAAATATTTTAAATCATGTCTTTTGTTGTTGAATTTAGAATGTAAAATCGTGTTAAAGTGAAATATTTAAATCTTATTTATTTGTTTGTATAGCATCACTTGTGATAATGATGTATTGTAATTTTTGTAGACTAGGGTTTCAGATTAGGTCGGGGAGGGTGTGATGTATGGTAATAAGTTGGGTATTCAAGCGATAGATGGCACTAGTCAGAAAGCTTACTCCAGAGTCTGACAGATGTCGCTAGAGTGTGTAGCAATTGCCTGTGGGGTATCATTGTCAGACTTCAAGCTTCTAGAAACAGAGAATTACCAACCCTCGGGTAATGAACAGTGTAGCTAAATCCAGACTTATTTATTGTACGTAAATACACGCAATTATTGTAAAAAACCTTTTACTTTATCAAGAGTTCCCAACACACTAAATCTGCAAGTAAAGGCAGAGATATAACACATATTAACAATGTGATTCTGGATTTTTACTTTGCATTCTATAAGAAATTAATATATTGAATGCACCAACCTTGTAAGGCGTTTTCTCTTGGAATGCATACTGTGAAAGTGTTGAGAGTACTGGCAACATTCGTTGAAAGTGTCGTCACATTGCACGCACCGGAACGGTCCACCAAACTCCACCACTTTCACATCCTTCATTTCTTGTTTCATCCTACTCTCGTACGGTTTTCTCGGACGTGTTTCCACCTTTCTAGCCTTTCGATTCGGCCCGGAATAACTCACATTCGATGAACTCGGAGTCTTGATGATGACATAGCTGATTTCATCGGCGGTTTCGGCGTCGGTGCCATCGCCGATGAAGCTCGAATCGACGACTTGATACTGACTCCCGACCGGCATACTGCTTTCAATTTGATCCCCATCGAGCGTTTCGTCACCCAAATTCGCATCGAGCTTTAAAAACTCGTCGTCTATGGTTTCAAAATGGGTGATTTTA
This sequence comes from Hesperophylax consimilis, assembly GCF_061612785.1. Classification (NCBI taxonomy): domain Eukaryota; kingdom Metazoa; phylum Arthropoda; class Insecta; order Trichoptera; family Limnephilidae; genus Hesperophylax; species Hesperophylax consimilis. Next base: position 24,064,210 of record NC_142852.1, on the reverse strand, counting down.
GCGTGATTTCGTAGAGCGATATTATTCGCAAATGATTTATAGCACTGGCGGCATTTCGGCATTCCGCTGATGCCTTTGGATATCGGCGTACGTATTATGGGAAGGTTTTTGGTTGTGTCCGCCGGGCGTTTGTCCAGTGTGTTACCGAGAGAATCCACCGTCGAGACGCTACGGACTTTGAAACCCTTTTGAGCTAAGTAAGCAACGAGATCTTGGCTGTCCATCTTTGTTTTCGTGTTTTAAAATAGTTCAGATACTCGGCACAAATCTGAAAATAGAAAAAAATCAACTTATAAAACCAGAAGTTTTTTTTTACAATATTATAGCTATTTTAAAAAATTTGGTTGGTATGTATTGGATTGTACCTTCCTACCAAGGAACTAACTTTCTTGAACCCAAGTTTTTTTACGGGATTCCACTGCTACTCCTTTTTCAAATCAACCACACCCAGAGAACTCAGACCTGAATACCTCTTCGCATGTACCCAGCGTTCGGCAGCGTGATTCCCGTCCCCCGCGTCCCCTCGCATTCGCCACACTTCTTCTCATTGTTATCTGACTGAAGCACAATGGTTCTTCTATTAAATTATTCTGCATATTAACCGTTTCTCGTAGTAATCAAGTTGAAACAGTGTTATTTCGATCATTTATGCATATAAAGCGTGAAGCGAAATTATAGAATTTTACCCAGATCTTAAAAGCAAGATACATTTCTCTTCTACTCTACACTACTTCTGCCTAAAATACCCTACTTGGAGATGCCATTGTCTCACTCGCTCCAGACGGTTGTCGAATTACGCTGCTCAATACGCAAAAAACTATATAAATAGCACTTGGTTTCAACTTAATTACTACAACAAATAACTATTTATGTCGTGAGATGCATTAAAGTTCCATTTTTTATCAAAGTTAAGTTTGAAGGTTAAGAAATACGCAAAAAAATATTAAAATAACCCAAACTAACAACATAAAAACGTATTTTGTGAATGTTCACTTAAACCCCCGACTTAAATAGTTGTATCCATTAGATATTTAAGTTGAAATCAAGTGTTGTTTTTTTTTAAGAGCCTTTGCATGCCGCGGAATTCGAAAAGTTTACGAAAACAAGATTTAAACATGCTGTACTCTAGCATTGCATCTGTGTGTGCCCTGTGTTCAAATCAACTCGGCTGCCTTACTTTTAACAACGAAATTGAGGTTATGACCGAGACGCTCAAACGTCAAACAATACTAAATTAATTAAATATAACCGATTGACAATAACAAATTACTTATTAAAACAACTGCTATGAAAATATTTGAGTCTAATAAAGATTTTATGTAAAATACAACGGAAAGCGAAAGAAAAAGTAAGATTTTGATAATTCCGGCTTCATTTTAAAAATAGCTAAAACAAATTACTTACCTTTGAGATTAATTTATATATAATATGACATCAATAATGTATTGTTAAGAATGTTTTTTTGTGTTATTTATTTCAGAATAACATTATTTATAAGATATTATTTGGCCACATTATCCACAATTCACAAAAACAAGAGAACGTCAAATAGAATGTAAAAGCAACAATACAATGTTGCCAGATCAAAAACCTCATAAAAAGGGATAAAAAATCCCTAGAATGCAATAAAATCCCTAGATTTTAGACAATCACTCTAACAACTCACAAATAAGTTTTCCACATGCCGTTACGGCAGGGTAGGCAGAGCTAATGGATCACCACACAACTCCACCTTGGCGCACATTTGTTTCTGCATTCACATTCATAAATTATCTCATATCTTTGCCCACATCACAAACAGGCGTATCCCATATTTAGAATTATTTTAGTATATCCAAAAAAACTGTTTTTTTGTCGGATTCTTGTACATCTTATTTAATATTTCGCTAGCGGGTTTCTCTAGTACTTTTAATTATGCAGTTTTAACCAATTTAAATAATGTGGAATCCGGCAAAAAAAAACTACAGTTTTTGGCTCTCCTAAAAAATTAATAATATGATATACGCCTATTTGTGATGTGGGCGACATTATTACACAAAATTATATTCTAACTCATGACAATATACTGACCCGACTAAAGTGTATTTGATAAATAAAATTAAACCATTCACTTTCCCTTCATTTTTTTCTTATACTCCTTTCCCGTCCATCCACTCTACATGCTCAAATAGTAATACTATATCGTTCCTTTATTGTCGTTACTTTAATTTGATTCTACAGCTCTCCGAATTGGTAACACGGTGCAATGTGGACTTACGTTTCGCAATAACCTTACATTACAAAATAAAGAAAGGTTTTTATTTTTTTCCCTTTATTCGTAAAATATATTTGCATTCAGTTTTTTACATGCTTTTCGACTACCACATTAGACACATGTCCGTATTCTGGTAGTATTATTATTATTATTAGTATAGAAACATGGGTTACAGTGATGAGACAATTGACAGATGTTAAAAATATTACACTGTTGTTATAATATGTTTACTTGTAATGTTTTTTCGTGGTATGTATATTTAATAACAATATTACTGGGTGACATATTACGTAGTGTAAAGGTGAATGTGTATGTGTGAGTGTGTTAGAAGGAGTGAGAAGTGGTGATCTGTGAAGGGATGCGTTTATGCATTAAACAGTTATATCATTGACATGACGCTCCTTTTAAATATGGGCAGTGAATCCAAAAAAGTTTCGATGTTAGAGTTATGGAAAATTAAAAATAATTTAATATATTTTATTATACAAGGTATAAAGAGCATGGTTAATTACATGGGGAATTTCAACTCGTGGATCTCATTTTTACAGCAGTCAATCACTTTCTTTCTTCCTATGCCAGTTAGATGCCTCACTGCCACACAAAAAGGTTGGTTATCATTTATTAACACCATTGTGGACTTCAGCTGATAGCCTAGCTTATTTTTGGTAACTTTTTCTTAGCAAATACCCCATTTAGTATTCCGTAAATTCCGTTTATAGAATCCCGCGTTTTCACCCATATTTCAGTTTACTAACTAACTAACCATGTTGCCGTTTCTCCGCTGGGGTAGGCGGAGAGGACGGACCACTTAACAACTCAGTCTTGGTACGCAATTTTTGCCTCATTCACATTTAGTTATATTATAATTTCGTTCAAAGCTATGTTAAAGTTACGTTAAAATATTGTTAATTTCAGTTACATTATAATCAGGACCGTTACTGTGCAGGCGCAATTGAAGGAGTTCGTAACGGCACCAACTTGGCAAGGCACCGAGGAGCCAAGGCGCTGATAATAACCTAACACAACGCACTTGAGGTTTTAAGTATCGCCAATCGCCGTTTGTCTTAGGGCAGACCATGGTTATAATATTTTCATAGTGATAATGTAACAAAAATATTATTCGTATCTTTCACTCGTGGTTTACGAAAATTGATTTTTTTTATAATATTACATTTTTGGTGATTTTCTCAACTACCATACTAGGCTTATTTCCGTATTATTTATAAATAACAAAAATTGCATTATATCTCTAGATTTGATCAAAAACTCCCTTTCTCTCCTGGAACTCTTCATTTCTCCCTTGATGTAGGGAAAAATCTCTCGACATGGCAACCTCAACACAATGCGTTTCTTATTTATTATTTGGGTGTGGCTAAAATGAACGTGTCCATACTAATAATGGGATAGATGAATAATAGATTTTTAACGAAAAAACAATTGAAATAATTATATCTGGCGAGGGACAGTTGTATTATTTATTGTATTGCAATAAACTCCATTTCGTTACTTTTGTATTATCTGTTGAATTTTTTTGGAAAAATCTGTATAAAAATAATACGTAAAAAGTTGGCAAAAGTCTCTTGCTAAAATTGGGGTAGATAATTACAATACTTCAACAAAATAATCATCTGAAATTATTGTTGTTTATATGAAAACCAATGAAAACTAAGCCTGTCGTCTCACGGATTTGTTAGCAAATCGACATAAACCGAATGCTGCAAGACCTTGCGCTGCCTTCCGGAGAAAAGCTTCACTCGGAACTGCGCTGCAGATCGTTACCTTATCACAGCGAACTTACTTTTCTGCTCAGGATGTTGCAGCGTTTGGTTTATGTTGATTGATTACAGACCTGTGGGACAACGAGTTAAGCTAAAAAAATAACAACATTTTCAATGAATAATTTTCTGAGCCATCTGTGTTGTATTTCCGTATGAAAAAGTTCTAACAGATAAGTTTTGAACACCTTAATTTATTTTACAAGTTTCTAAGATCACTTTGAATATTTTGATTTAGTTGCCATTTAGTTTGTGTCTGACAGTTGATCGTTTTTACGAGTTCGTCACAACTACTACCGTATTCAATAAAAATCCACCAGTTGGAATTTTTCTAGCTACCCTCTCTCTTCCCTCCCCCACAGGATGCGACTTATTATAGGGAAATCGTGTTTTTGGAAATTCTCTAGCCACCCCACAAGGCCACAATCCTACAAATATTAATGGCTTACCGATTTTTGCCACCAATCAACCGAATTTTTCAACTAACATCTACCGATATTAATTTTCGTGGCATGGCATCACAGGATATATATCTTCACTTTACCATGTTTTTGATAATGCTTTTTGATAACATCAACATATTTAAACAGGACGTAACGTTTTCACAGGAGAGAAAGCGTTATCTTGCTCGGAATGCATGAAAGTTTATCAAGCTAAAACTCGCACTGAAGAGAAACTATTTTTCTTGCTCGGAAAGCATACCCAGGTGCAATCAAAATAACAATTTGGTAATTAATTTGAAAACCCAGACTAGAGAGAAACCATTATCATGCTCGGAATGCACTTAAAAGTGTTTTTGCTTAAATAAATTAGTTTTTCATACGAGAACCCACACGGGATATTATTCGCATGCTTGGAATGCTCGAAAATCATTTGCTTACTGACATTGGCGAAAAACCTGTTTCATGTTCCTAATGCAGTATTCATGTTCACAGAAGGGTTAATTTAAAACAGTGGATAAAAGTATTTTTAATGTTACGACTGAAAGTATTCATTTTCAAAGGAATGGAAGTTAATGTCGCAAACGCTGACTGCTGACCCATTGTATGCAGCTATTCATGTTCACAAAAGGAAACTTCAAAACATCACACTTAAACAATACGCGGAGAAAACCTTCTTTATGTTGCTACTGCAGCTATTCATGTTTACAGAAGCGAAGTGCAATCACACACTTGTACAAACTTATTTTAAAGAGGAGGGGATTAAATACGTAAACTTACCCTTACTTGCAAGCAGCTTACCTTGTGCGCTGACTTCAAAGTGGTTTCGCATCTCCTTGAATGATTTTTTTTTAACATATAGTCATTTTCGCATCTCCTTGAATGATTTTTTTTTAACATATAGTCATTTTCAACTGGTTCCATATTACCACCTCATTTTTTTGACTACCTAAACAGCATATTCTTCTTGTGGCATTTAGTAAAATTCCATGCTTCACTACACTTTTATTATTTTTTCGTTCTATTCCTCGCTCTCCACATATGATTTTTCTTTCATTTCCCATGACTTATCTCTGTTAACCACATACATTAAAATGACATAAAAACTCCGACGGTAAACACAAGCTTTGGACTAAGACACCATAAATACCAGGCAATAAAAGCATATAACAATCTTCCACTTGATATAAAAAAGCAAGGATAACAAAAAAAAAACGTTTCAGAGACAAAACAAAAAGATGGATGGAATTTTTGTAAAAAATAATTTGTTTTCATGAAGTAACAAAACATAGGTATCAGCAACAACAATTATCTTAATTTAGAAGAGAAAGAGAGAGAGATGAATGTTTCTGGAATAAATAATAATAAAAATAACCCGATGCCCAAAACCAGGAAAAGAAGAAAATTAAACGTAAATTATTTTTATATGCTTTGTCAAAACAAAGTTTTCACTCTCTCTCTCTCTCTCTCTCTCTCTCTCTCTCTAACTTCTTACAAAATAACAATTATAAATGGAAATAATAATTGGATGTGACTCTGTTTACTACTTCAGCTCAATATACTCTTCAATTTGCTTTGAATTTAAGTGTAATCATAAGAAATTCTTTCTTAAACGAATTGCCTGGCGTAGTGACGCCAAAATTGACTGAGGTGGGTAAATTATAACAGATTTTTAAAAGTGTCTAACTAAATACTGTTAAAGAAATATTACAATTTGTAAACAAATCCGATCTTTTGTTTACCCGACTCGAGATATGTATTTTAGTAAAGTTTTCTTTATTTTCGAGGACCGAATGGTGATATTACAATTCGAGTTGCCTGTATACTGTCAGATTCGTTTACTGTCGAATCACCGATGGTTTGGTTTGTTCACTTTTCCCTGATTGACTCGTGTATTAATTTGAATGTCTGTGAGACTATCCGTGATTTTTCTCATGGACCTTAAAAACTCTTGACAGAGCATTGGTGCGATTTTGTACGAACGGCATTAAAGAAAAATCTAGGGTAAGGAGAAATTTTCTAGCAGCCATCTTGTATGACAAACTTTTGGGATGATTTGTATGCAAAGTGGTGCATAATTAAATATTATTATTTTATTTAGTGTTTTTAGTGCAGTTAGAATGGCTTGTAATTTTTTTGTTATTTGAAGACAAGGAATGGGATATTTCTTTAAAAGTTTTAGTAGGTTTAGGCAATTTTCATACATCTTCTCCTTTCTTCAAATTGTTCTCGAATTGCTCCGTCCAGGGCTTTTTTATGTTAAAAGTTCCGTTGTGTAACACAGTTTTACTCTATGAGAATTCAAAATTGTTTCGCTATTTTGTAAAAATATTGTTGTGAATATTATTCATGTGCTCGAGAAAAAAGATTGATTTTTTAATTAACCCTTCAGGTCTTGAAAGGACATAACTACCCACAAATATCATATTCCATTATAGCCTCTGAAGGACAGATCTGACCGGGGCGTCAATACATTATAAAAGTATTTTTATCTTTTTTTCTATAAAACGTAGAAATGTGATTTGTTCATCATTGGAAAGATAAATAATTTTTCTTCACATTTTGTATCAAATATTTATAAATTATTTCATGAATAAAATTTAAAAAAAAGTTCACTTTTAAGAATTTCGCCATTTTTTCATTAAGTTGAAAGTTAAAAATTATTTATAATTTGTTATTGTATAAACAGTAAAAAAGTGAGGTAAAAATTTTATCACTTATTACATACATAAAGGGAATATGTTTTATAAATATCGAATTCTTTCAAAATTGCGGACGTTCCGATTAAAAATGTCTAGTAAGTTTTTTTGTTAACATTTTCATGTTTGATATTAAAAATTTATTGTTTAGAAAGATCAAAATATTTTTCAAGTGCAAATATTTCAAAGATAATTTAATCTAGTTTCTAAAAAAGTATTTCTTTTAACGACAACTTAAAAAATAAGTAATTTGTAGGACATTTTAGATACCTCGGTAGCATTTCGAAAATAAGACAATTCATCTGATAATAAAATATTATTTGCAAATGGCTTCGCGACTTACGACTGTTACTTTGCTTGCGGTAAATGTCGGGTGCGCCTGTTCTCACATTGCCGGAGGATTGGGGGCGGAGCTACGAAGTTTTCCGAGTGAACACGAAGGCTCAAAGCGGCTCGGAACTACGAAGTTTGCCGAGTGTACACGAAGGCTGGCAACAATCAACTTGATTTTGAATAATTTGTTTGAAGTCTTGAAGTTTGACTGTGGTTCGACGTTCGAAAATCTCTCAAGTATGAGGGAGATTTTGAGTTGAAAGAAACGAAGCGCTGCATTCAATACTGACTTGAAGGCTTCAGGGTTTTCATTCTCAACCAGAACCAGTTATGGTAGAAAAGGTATGTAGCCCTACCCTACTACAATCACAGAGCGTGCAGCGTCTAGCCTAGCCTAACCTAACCTAACCTAACCTAACCTAACCTAACCTAACCTTCTACTTCCTGGTTACGAAACCATTACTAGGATAGGTTATTGTACTTTTTATTACTAACCTCCAACTTACCTAGCTCTGGTAGTTTGTATTGATATTTGAAGGTTATGTTTGTATTATTTAAGCTTTCTGCCAGAAGCCTGACCTCACAATTGTTATTTAATCTTATATATTCTAGGTTTTCCGAATAAAATCACAAAGTAGAAGAAATTTGTGTTTAATCCGTGACCTATCCTGATATTCCTTTACGATAGGCCTACTTCACTAGTAACTCTTAAGATCATTTAAACTTGAATGCACTACTTGTATTTTTATGACAAAGTGCCTTCTTCGATGTAATTGTTATGCAGTCTTATGGAGAAATAACAACCAACCAAGAAAGCCAAGTTCTCATTGTCACAGGTTTAAATTTGCCGGGCAGATATGAAGTGAAGTTCGGATTTCGTAGCTCCGCCCCCAATCCTCCGGCAATGTGAGAACAGGCGCACCCGTAAATGTCTACATATGAAATGCTGGAGAGTTCCATAGATCTCAAGCGGTAGACCAACACTTCATACAGCTGATCAAAAGTACATTCTCGTTTGAAAAACTAATTAAAAAACTTTTTATTTAGATAAATCTGAGCTTTTTTACAAATATTATTGCTGCAGCGATCAGATTCAATTATTTTTTTCAAGATTATCACATGAAAATGGTTATAAAGTTATAAAAAATTCGTAATATTTATTGGAATTAAAATATTAAATAATCTTACGTTTAGGAACTCAAACCACAAAAATTATGTTAAAATACTTGAAATTATTATAAGCTATAATTAGTCGCCTAAAATATCAATACAAATTGAAAATATCTCCCGAGTATAAATAAATGCCGCCAACGGGAATTGAACCCGCACCTTCTGATGTCCGGTCAGGTGCTTTGGACCACTGAGCTACGTCGGCTTATTTCCAACAAGCCAAATAATCAAATATGTTCTATTTGATTGAAGTAATATTTTTACTCGGGAGATATTTTCAATTTGCATGGATATTTCAGGCAGCTAATTATTGCTTATAATGATTTGTTATCCTTTGTGCTATTCATAAAAAATCTTGTCTTATAAACATTAGTTTATATATATTTTTTTATATTATCTCCACACAGGAGGCCCTGAAGAAAATAATTTCCCTCAGGGTCTATGTCATCTTTGGGGTTGCTGTGTGGAGGGTCTTTTTGTGGAGAGGAAGGAGTGAACATGGGTCTTGAAGAGTCCCATGTTGTAGGAGGGAGGAAACACAGAGGCCGGCAGTTAGTTCCACAGCCGAGCTGTTGAACTTAAGAACGAATCGTAGAAGCGACCCGTTCTCATGTGACAAATGTCAACTGTGTACAAATGTTGGGCGCGCGTTTGGCGTGTATCCCGACTACGCACCGGTGCCGAAGGGATCAATGACGCTAGTTCCTCAGAGCATCTTCCATTGTAATACCGATAGAACAAGGACAGCATACCTACCTGACGCCTGTGCTCTAAAGATTGCAGTCCGTTTGTTAAGATTGGGGAATCTATCAAACGGACCGCCCGTTTTTGCACAGAGTCAAGGGTTTTTTTCAGGTATTTAGGGGCTCCGGACCAGAGATGGCTGCCAAATTCGACAGTAGGGCGCACTTGCGATTTGTACAGGGTCAGCAGTTGTGACTATTAAAGTATCTGCGGGCCCTGTACAGTACGCCCAGCTTCTGAGAGGCCAACTTTCAAGAGGAGAGGTCATCTTCAGAAAAAACATTGAGATGATTTTTAGCGTTTATTTCACGGTACGATTGAGGCCCATGTGGAACCACTTGGTAGCGTTTAATTATTTTATCTAAGTAGTTAAAATTTTTATGAATTTTAGAATCTGTGTGGTAATTATTGTCCTGGATCAACGGCAGATTCTTAAACAGTAAAGAATATTCAGATTTATCCTTGGCCCAATCCAATACTTCGCTTATAGGGTAATTGTTTCTAAAAGCATCCACGAAATTATCAATCTCGTGAGTTTTCACATTGTACGAAGCATAGTTAATATCGAATTTGGAAAAATCAATTGAAACACGATATAATACTGTTCCGACATGCGCACCGCACGTGTTGATACGGTTTGGTGCCGAAACATAAAGCGATATATCTAACCTATCCAACTTGTCCAAAACTTCGACATCATATCTGCTGTAATAGTCATCACGTATCTTATCTAACATGGACTTAGCGCCCGGACTGTCGAACACCACGGTCTTGGCGTGAATTCCGCAGTTGGAGTTCTTCACCAGCGCGCCGCGAGACACTGTCACAAACTTGGCAATGAATGCTGTTATCTGCGCCAGCCATCCACCGAGGGAATGTCCTGTAATGGCCAGGTTATAACTCCAACCATGTTGAGTGTTAACAGAATGAATTACTTGCCTTATGTGCTCCACAAAAGTGACTGCGGAGTTCATACACGACGTATATTTGGTTCCAAGGATTCCGAAAGCATCGGTGAACAGCGCTCCCGTGTTGGTTAAAATGGTTCCCTGATGGGCCACCACCACTTGCTGTAAATTGACGTTCACAAATGCCACTCCAAAGTATCCATTGGTACAATTCGGGTTGCAGCCGGTGGTTAGGAGACTCCAGTCATCGGGAAGAACTAGTCTCTTCGCGTAAACTTCATTCGTTTCTCCTGACTTCTTCTGTGTATAGACTTTGGCTGCCAACAGAACGAGGGTGAGATCGCTGGGGTAAGGGTCTGTATACAAGATGTCCAGCGGGTGTTTTTGTAAAGACTCCGAGGAGAAACCAATCAATTGTGATAAATCGGAACCCTTCAACAGCAGTCCTACATCGACGTCCATGACTGAGAAGGTCGAATGTGTAAATAACCTGAAACATGACAGTTTTTTTTAAATATTGATACAATATTTTTCTACATTTCATAGTTATCCAGTAATGTTGGCCTCACTGGATGGATTGCCCGTGCTGAGGCCTTCATTTTATAATATACTCAATAATACAGTTAAAGAGAAATAAATATAATCTTGTGTGTTTGTGAGTGATGTGTGTTTTATATTGGTTTTGTGTGTTAGGTTTTATTATTTTTATGCTATGAAATTTTGGTATTTTTGTCTTTTTTGTTCATTAATCCATTTTGTAATTTTGTGTCTGAAATTATTTTTGCCTTCCTCAATTTTATTTTCGAGTGTTAGACTGTTGAAAGTATTTATAGCATGGTATTGGTAGTATCTTTGTCCAAAGCTTGAATTTATTGTCGGAGTTTGAATATATAATATATAATCCATCCATATGAAAGATTTTTTTATATCTTTAGAGAGTTTGTTAAAACATTTAACAGCTGAGTATATGTAATGGTGTCATGAAATGAGCGTAAATTTAAATTGCAAGCTATCGATTCAGGATTTTAATTTATGTTTTTATTCAACAAAATTATGTATTTAATAATTAAAATTCCAATGTTGCCTCATAATTCATGCAACATTGATGGCCTCTTCAATTGTCTTTATTTTATAATTTAAAACACAAATAAATAAAATATCACATATTCGTACTAGATATTTCTTATGCCTTTGGATTAAATAACATGGCACGTATCCGTACTAGATATTTCTTATGCCTTTGGATTAAATAACATGGCACGTATCCGTACTAGATATTTCCTATGCCTTTGGATGAAATAAAATAGCACAAATCAGTACTAGATATTTCCTATGTCTTTGGATTAAATAAAATAGCACAAATCAGTACTAGATATTTCCTATGTCTTTGGATTAAATAAAATATCACATATCCGTACTAGATATTTCCTATTCCTTTGAATTAAATAAAATATCACATATCCGTACTAGATATTTCTTATTCCTTTGAATTAAATAAAATAGCACATATCCGTACTAAATATTTCCTATTCCTTTGAATTAAATAAAATAGCACATATCCGTACTAGATATTTCCTATGCCTTTGGATTAAATAAAATAGCACAATTCAGACATAATATATACATTCAAATAATAATTATCATTAGGTATAATAATTTTTTTTCGTGTTACTTTGCTGGCACTTATCAAATATATTTTTTCAGACATCAAACAACTTCATTATGCACATCCAGAGCTAAACTGTTTTACTAAATAAATCTGGTCTATTTCAAGACAAAACGCCAACTTTCCATGCAATATTGTTAATAATAATGATATTTGTATAATTTATATAGCGTCGTTTTCTTGAAAAATCATCTCAAGGGACTTGTACAAATATACTTACTAAATAATAAATACATTTGGCTCACAACTAGGATTCATAATAACTAGTGACTTACATCTAATACTTATTTCTAATGACTTACGACTAAGGTTCATAACTACTGACTTATATCTAGTAAGTAACTTAAGACTAAGGCCTATAACTAACTCTTAACACTTCAGGTTTAAAAAAAAAATTACCAACTAGTCCCAACGACATTTGTGAATTTTCTTGGAATTTTGGAAAGCTCCCGAGGTATCTAAAATATCCTACATATTACTTATTTTTAAAGTTGTCATTAAAAGAAATACTATTTTAAAAACTAGATTAAATTATCTTTGAAATATTTGCATTAAAAAAAATATTGACCTTTCTAAACAATACATTTTTAATATCAAACATGAAAATGTTAGCAAAAAAACTAACCAGGACATTTTGACTCGGAACGTCCATAATTAAAAAAAAAAATCGATATTTATAAAACATATTTCTTTTCTGCAGGTGATAAGTAATAAAACTGTTACTTCACTTTTTATACTGTTTATACAATAAAAAAATATAAATATTTTTTTAACTTTCAACTTAATGAAAAAATGCCGAAATTCGTAATCATGCACTTTGAAAATTTAAAAAAAATTTATATATGTAATAATGTATTAATATTTGATACAAACTGTGAAGAATAATTATTTATCTTTCCAATGACAAACAAATCACTTATCTACGCATTATAGAAAAAAAGATAAAAATACTTTTATAATGTATTGACGCACCGATCAGATCTGTCCTTCAAGAGGCTATAATAGAATATGATGTTTATGGCTAGTAGGTACTGTCCTAAAAAAATCCTCACGTTCTGGTGCTGTGTAGTCAATACACATCTCAAAATAAGGGATTTAATATCGGAAAAATATGAATATTCATAGTTTATCGCTTATGTTTATTATATTTCATATCAAAAGTGATAATAATTGTAATTTAATTGCTGAAAACATGAACAAACCATCGGCAGATGCTAAAGAAAAACGTGCGAGGGGGCCACATCTAACGACGGTCCGCGACCGACTGGCTGGCGTCTGGCACACACACAGCTATGCGGTCGTAGGTATCGATGATACAACTGCGGATGTGTGGATTTATCATGTTCCCGCGTAGCAAACTAAAGCGGGACATCGATAGCGTGTCATTTCCTCGCACACTCTTCGCGTAGCAGTATCACACGGTTGATTGTATTGGTGTATTTGTTTCTGATTTTTAACAAAAATCTCTTATTTTTAATTGAATTTGAAACTTATGTGATATGTTATTTTTTAATTCAGTGCATAAATGTATAACGGAGGAATACCTAAAATCTGAACACAGAATTTATTATATTTATAGAGTTATTAAAGTTATTAGAAACAAACCATAGATAAGGAAAGGTTAATGACATATATATTTACATGATGAAATTTATATATATTTTGACTAAATTTTGGATTGGTCCCATAAAAGAATAGAAGAATTGCTACAATAAGTATGTACCACCATGTAACTGTCTTGCTAGGAACATGGAACGAATGTTGCCATCAGAATGTATGGGAAATATCAGAAGCTGGAGTTATTATTAATATTTCAGTGTATTTGATACAACTTTCCATGATTACATTGTACTTCAATTGATTCCCATTAAAAAATTAAGCAAACATATTAATTGCGCTGTGAATAATCATTATATTGCGTTAATTTTTCTTCTATGCCCATCCAAAAACTCTGTATAAACAGACTGTTCCACATATGCTATCAATCATTTTGCCAAACGGATCGCAATTACGCCAAAGCACTCAAACAAAGTCTGTAAACAAAACTACGGCACTATTGTGCGGAGTTCGTTGAATAATTAAATGTCCACAAGTTTAAAACAGTATTCAATCTTCCAAAAGATCATTGCACGAGGTGACAGTTTAGAAAGAGTTTTGTGATTTGGTGTAAGCATTTTCCAACGGAGTCTTTTAAATTTGTGAATTTCATTAGCGTTCTGTTCAAACAGAAATTCACCATGAAAAAGTTGCGGACAGTTCTGAACTTCAGTTTTTTGGCGATAATCGTTTTGAATGTAAGTACTTACAGTATATAATATATAACGTGTGCCCGGAGTTGTTCGGGGTAATCAATGGTGTTGAGGTTGTGAATTCTTGTCCAACTGAAAGCTGGGTGCATTTTTAAAAGGAAGCTACATGCCAAAAATGTGTATATTGTTGGTATACCTTATATCGTAGGTAATAGGCATTAAAATCACTTGACAAACGGAGTCTATAAACGTTCAATTTCAAGCAAAAAACTGGTTTTTATTTATTTTGTAAATTATTTTATAAGAAAGCAAAAAATTTCATCAAATGAAACTGTCACAGATAATCTTAGCTATAATACTGTATGTTTTAAAGTTGTTACCTTTACGCGTTTATTCATTTAGTAGTTTGCATTTATATTTTTTATTGAGTAATTTATTTTTTATTTGTATTCTACTTTAGCGAAGCGATAGAAAAACCTTCAATTTATCTAAAGCATATTTTTTGGTATTCATAATGTACACCAATTCGTTGTAAAGATTAATCAAAATAGTGATTTGGCATTAAGCTTCGCCTTAAGGTATAAATAATATAATTGTATTGTAATAAGTATTTTTTTCACTAGTTCACTTCCATTCACCTTTTACATTCTCCTTCTTTGTTCATCTCGCATTCACATTTTACCGACATTCTACATAATTATCTAATTCGTGTCTTCCTCGTACACCCCCGACATTTTCTACATTCAATAATTTTGTATCATGTTATCCTCTTGGTTGTCGATAAAAAAAACTACATTATATATCGTATTTAACTAGACTACGCATTAGTGGCGGTCGGTGACTTTTTGTAGAAGGGATGCTGGACATCAATTGCTTATACTTGTACTAACTACGTATTTGATATCAAATATGCACATCTAGACGCTAGCCCACGAACAAGATACAATTAGGTACTGTCTAAAATTATCTCCATAAATCCATTAAGGCGATGCCATACGTAGTAGGTAATGCAAAATCACGTGTTTTTGGTTTGAAAATTTGGTCGCCTAGAAATATTTCAGATGCTTTAATTAAATATAATGCGAGTAGAATACATCTTGAACTTTGAAGTAATCGAGTATTTTTTTATATAAGTGTTTTTATAAGCCCAGAAAAATATAATGTATAGGCCTGTGAAAATTGCTTTAAAGTTCAAAATCTCCTACTTACGAACTCATTTTCGGTTACGATTTTATTGTATAATGTGGCAAATTAAGTTATTTATAAAATGATCGGAAAAAAATTAAATATTTATGCCTGAACATCCACAAAATAAAATATAAAGCACTTTTTAGCCATGTTTTTTTCTTGCATAAATCAAAACAGGCGGATGGTGTTAAGCGGGAATTTAAACCTTATCGCCATCTACGTAAGGGTTGTTATTGATAGCGGCTCAGTTTAAAATATTACACGACGTAGTGCATCGCCTTAAGCTCCATAACTCAATATTTCCAGTATCCAGAATAAGTTGTTTTTTTTTCAAATGGCCGAGACACAAAACTTTTTTCGCATTAATGATTCAATTATACAACCAAACAATTCACTATTATCATTTAGAACACGTTGGCGAAGGATCCATCCACAGACATAAGAATATATAGACTAGAAATTAAAGGTGAGGGGTAAAATCAACTGTTGAAGAACGAAGGGGGTAAAGCTGACTGTGATTCGTCAATAAATCAATCTGACAGGATATAGGCATCTCGCATTATAATATCACCATTTAGTTCTTAAAAGTAAAATCTGCTTTTGAATGAATAGACATTTTTACATGGGAGCGCAAATTACTCGCCACGTTATTAACTAATTTGCGAAGTCCAAATTCGGCAAAGTAAATTTCTTCTATTTTCAGAGTCGTAGTTAGTTTCAGAATATTTAGTTAAGACACTTTTACAAATGTTTCATAATTTACTTACCCCAGTAAACAACGATGAGCACACTTGAGAATCGCTACATTGTGATGTGATAGTATATGTTTCTAAAACTGATCCATATAATACGGTGTGAATAAGCTTAAAATAAAGTAAAATAATGCTTACTTATGGAATGTTATACGACAATTGGGTTTATTCTCTTTTTCACATCTATTTTTACAAGTTTTCATATCACAAGCAACCATTTTGCCGTGTTATTTCGTAAAATGCCTCGACCATAGCTCGACGCTAGTTCGAACAAGAATGATGACGTCACATTCTCAAGATTCACGGGAAGCCATACGCGAGCCCAGCCGGCTCCAATGGAACCGGTATGGGGAGTGGGGAATAATACGCTTTAATCACTTAGGGCAGGTCTACTAATATTCATATGTCTATGGATCCATCGTATTTTGGGTATTCATTTTTATTTATTTAAATTATGATTAAAAAGTAAATCGCATGTTAATAATATTCAATAAGAATTCGACTTCAGTATTCAAGCTCAAAGCAAACTGTCAAAGCAGCGCGCGCATACAATCCAATGGATTAGTAATAGAGTATACGATTCTGTGCATTATACATATGAGCATTAAATACGGTTTTTGTACGTTGGATGCTGTCATTGATATCGTATAAGATTGACGAAGATATTGGCTTGCGGGTCTCAGTGCGCATGCGCGGAAAGAACGCACGTTCTAGCATATTGGATGCTGTTTACAGATCGCTTCCACACCACAGTATTATTGCTTGTATATGTGTGTTTTACGCGTTTCACAGTATTTTAGAATGTATGTGTATTTAGACTCGGCCGCGCTGTTTGTATCGTGACGTTCGTCGTGCGTACACAGAAACGATTTCTTATAATAATAATATTTGTATGATTTTTTACAGCGCTGTTTTTGTAAAAAAAATCACATTATAGAAATAATAAAATATTTAAATTGCAATAATGCTGTTTACGACTAGAAGTCCAAATCTTTTAAGGCGAAGCTTAATGCCAAATCACTATTTTGATTAATTTTTACAACGAATTGGTGTATATTATGAATACCAAAAAAATATGATTTAGATAAATTGAAGGTTTTCCTATCGTTTCGCTTGAGTAGAATACAAATAAAAAATAAATTACTCAATATAAAATATATATGCAAACTACTTAATGAATGAATGCGTAAAGGAAACAACTTTTAAAAAATACAGTAATATAGCTAAGATTATCTGTGACAGTTTCACTTGATTAACTTTTTTGCTTTCTTATTAAATTATTTACAAAACAAATAAAAACCAGTTTTATGTTTGAAATCGAACGTTTCTAGAATCCGTTTGTCAAGCGATTTTAATGCCTATTACATACGATGTAAGGTATATCAAGAATATACACATGTTTGGCTTGTAGCTTCCTCTTAAAGTACGTTTTAGGGTTTATGTCTGTTTTTGAAAGATAATATTTCATTTTGTAACTTTAAATATTTTTTCAATAAACATTACATTTCTTTTTAAATACATTCATTCTTCAATTCTTCAGACTTTTATGCATTTCATCATACATCTCTAGTCCTTTGTACATTAGGCAGTTCTGTGATTTTGATTTCTTCATATGTGGCAATCTAATTATATTTACATTTCTGGTTTCGTAATTATGAACATCTTGATTAATGCTTTCGTATTTGACTTTTCCCAGTATACATCTCATGGCTCTATTCTGTATAGCATCTAATTTGTTCAAATTTCCTTCATTGGCCAAATTTAATATAACATAGTAGAACAATAATCTAAATGTGGAGTAACTATAGTTTTATAAATCAGTTCTGTAGTGTTTCCATTTAGTTTATTTCTTAATCTTCTAAGAAAATTGACTTGTTTTGATACCTTCTTTAGCACATATTCAAAATTTGCTGTTAAAGTGAGTTTTGAATCGAGTATTACCTAGGTACTTAATTTCATTAACTTTTTCAATTTTTTCATCATTAATTGTCAATTTTAAGTCTGTGTTATGCGTTTTGTTGCTTATTTCCATATATTTTGTTTTGTTTACATTTAGTTTTAATTTGTTTAATTTCAGCCATTCGCTATATTTTGTAGGTCTTCATTTAATTTGTTGATTGCATCTATGCACTCTTCAAAATGATTAAAACTAGAAAGATATGTTTGAAATTACACAGAAAACAAGTTTTTAATTTTAGATTTAAGACAATGTAACGATTTTTTGTTAATTAAAGTTGGATATTTGACAAAGGAAACTGGACGTTGGACAAATGTGAAGCCATTACTTAGCATTTAATGATTTATATGGGCAGATGTGTAAAAATTAGATAAAGCGTTTTGTAATTATTATTATCATTATTTACTTACCACATTTTGTTTTACAAATGTTGGAAAATAACACTGGACATCACACACAGGAGGCCCTGAGGAAAATATTTTCCTTCAGGGCCTGTGTCATCTTTGGAGATGCTACGTGGAGGGTATTTTAAAGGAGAGGCTGTTTTGAGAAGGAAAAAGTGATGTGAGGGGTGGGTAGGAAACGAATAATCTATCCCTCCCGCTGCGATTGCTGACCAAATCTATAAGAACTAGCACTGACCAAATCTATAAGAACTAGCACTGACCAAATCTATAATAACTAGCACTGACCAAATCTATAAGAACTAGCACTGACCAAATCTATAAGAACTAGCACTGATCAAATCTATAAGAACTAGCACTGACCAAATCTATAAGAACTAGCACTGACCAAATCTATAAGAACTAGCACTGACAAAATCTATAAGAACTAGCACTGACCAAATCTATAAGAACTAGCACTGACAAAATCTATAAGAACTAGCACTGACCAAATCTATAAGAACTAGCACTGACAAAATCTATAAGAAATAGCACTGATAAAATCTATAAGAAATAGCACTGACCAAACCTTCAAGAACTAGCACTGACCAAATCTATAAGAACTAGCACTGACCAAATCTATAAGAACTAGCACTGACCAAACCTATAAGAAATCAACAAATTTTAACATGATGTTAAAATCTTCAACGATCTTAACATCATGTCAATTAAACAGTTAAACAAAGAAACATAAGAAATAATAACTAACACATAATATACTAGAACTCGAGATCTCCAGTTCTAAAACTATTTAACAAGCAATTACATCATACAACATTTGGGCAAAATATACTATGCTGCTAAACCCGACAGTAAAATCCCTCATTCAATACTCATAACAACATTTAAATCTCAATTAAAAAGCAGGATGTATTTTGTAAAACACAAGGAGATCAGAAACAGATAATATATTGACACAAAATACAGACTAAAACCGAAACAACTCAACAATATCAATAACACTAAATTTGAAAAAAAAACGTTTAAGTAAAATCCTCTGCACTGGAGATCCCAGTGAACATTTCATGCTTATACGTATTTGTTACAAAAAATAAATAAAACATTTACTATTAGTTGGCCTCCGTGCACCGGGGTGAGGTTCTTTACTAGCAAGCTGCAGGTCTAGGGTTCAAATCCTGGCGTGCGTAAGTAAATTATATTTTATTAAATTCTGTTATTTCATAGTTTACTCATTTAAAATAATATATAGTATATTTGCGGCACGTTCCAGTGTGGACGATACTCTCAGTATAGCCCTGGTGTAAGACCCCACTGAGAGTTGAAACGTTGCTTTAAATGGCTTTGGTAGTGTTCGGTGACCAGATCTGAATAGCCAGGTCACCTTCCTCTTCTCCGTCTACTTCTCCTCTCCTCTACCTTCAGCCTCACACCACACCCCAATAGGGAATTCCATTATTTCTCTGGCAGTTGGGATTCTCGTAAAACACTATTTCATATATGCCAAATCACTATTTTGATTAATCTTTATAGGTAACGAGTTGGTGTACATTATGGATACAAAAACATATGCTTTAGATAAATTGAAGGTTTTCCTATCGTTTCGCTTGAGTAAAATACAAATGAAATAATAAATTACTCAATAAAAAATATAAATGCAAACTACAAAAAAAAAATTTTTTCAATACAAATATGTATGAACGCATAAAGGAAACAACTTAAAAAAAATACAGTATACTGGCAAAAAATATCTGTGACAGTTTCAATTGATTAACTTTTTTGCTTTCTTATAAAATTATTTACATAATAAATAAAAACCAGTTTTTTGCTTGAAATCGAACGTTTCTAGAATCCGTTTGTCAAGCGATTTTAATGCCTATTACATACGATATAAGGTATACCAAGAATATACACATTTTTGGCCTGTAGCTTCCTCTTAAGGCGATGCTCTACGTAGTAATGCAAAATCATGTGTTTTTGGTTTGAAAATTTGGTCGCCTAGAAATGTTCAGATGCTTTAATTAAATACTGCGAATAGAATACATCTTGGCCTTTGAAATAATCGAGTATTTTTTAGATAAGTCTTTTTATAAGCCCAGAAAAAAATAATGTATAAGGCCTATAAAAACTGCTTTAAAGTTCAAAATCTCCTACTTACGAACCCATTTTCGGTTATGATTTTATTGTATAATGTGGCAAATTAAGTAATTTATAAAATGATCGGAAAAAATTAAATATTTATGCCTGAACATCCGCAAAATAAAATAAAAGGCACTTTTTGGTCATGTCTTTTTTTTGCATAAACAAAACAGGTGGATGGTGTTAAGCGGGAATTTAAACCTTATCGCCATCTACGTAAGGGTTGTTATTGATAGCGGCTCAATTTAAAATATTACACGACGTAGTGCATCGCCTTAAATGTATTATGTATATTATTTCAACCCAATACCTCTAAATTCGTAGTCGAGAATCTTCAACGTTTTACTATGAAGGTTTTCATATCTACAGATAGCATATTTTGCTGAATGAAAAAATTACAACAAAATACCTTTGTTTGCCATTATCATTGCGCATATTTCTGTGTGGTTCATTTCACAGAAAACCGAGGACTACGTCACGTTACCAAGAACAATATTAAAACTGCGTAAACAGTAAGTCAATGATGATTTTTGAAATCAATTGAATTGATACGAATCGATATATTGACTAATATTTGTTTAGCTTTTTGATGACAGTGAGTTATTGATGATAAATTTGTTGGCATGTAAAATTCATAATTTTATGTATTTATTTAGACACCCATTGGGATTTTACATGCATACGGTCATATCTACTGAAAAACGAGGGGAAATTTTTATTCAATTGATAAACGAACATGTGTGAAAAAACCAAACCAATTGAAACGTTCAGAAACTAACAATAAATAATTCATTGAAGATATAAATAAAAAAATTCCACTCTCTTTCAAAACTCACAACAATATTTTAAAATTTAAATCTCAAATAAAAGCTGTATTTTGTAAAATTTAAGGAAAACAGAAATAGATAATAATTGACACCAAATACAGGGTTTTCCAATAAGAGGTGTTATTTTGATATTCAAAGAAACTTTTACCGTAAAATATCAATGGTTTCGTTGCTTGTGTGGCACGTAGCGCCGTCTTGTTAAAAATAAACGTTGTCCAGATCAATACCATCCAATTCCGTCCATAAAAAATAATTAATCATCTCTCGATAGCGCAATCCATTCACCGTAACTGTTGCTCCAGCCTCATTTTCGAAAAAGTACGGTCCAATGACTTTGCCGGACCATAAACCGCACCAAACAGTCACACGTTGAGGATAGAGAGGCTTTTCAACAATAACCCTTGGGTTTTCCGAGCCCCAGATGCGACAATTTTGCTTGTTGACGAAGCCACCGAGTTGGAAATGGGCCTCATCACTCAAGATGATTTGCATTTGATTCACTCAAGTGAATTTCAATGCGTTGTTGAAGCGTGTATCGTTCCATTTTTATTAATGGCGTAGTTTTTACTTGTCATATGTCAAAAAATGACAGCTTCAAAAGTAACATCTAACGAAATAGCGGGCTATTCAAAATAACACCTCTTATTGGTAAACCCATCACAAACTAAAACCAAAACTACTGAACTACCGGAATAAACACTTTTATTATTATTATTGAACTGAACAAAAAAACACCTAGTAATATGATTTGAGATTTTCACGGCCTAAAGTATTACACATAGTGATTTCTTTTTGGGGTATTATGCCGTGTTGTGATACCTCCTTCTTTAGCCAACGTTTCGGACAGCATTACAGTGTCTATATTCAGGGCAGATGTGTAATCTAAGGTTGTGGTGAAGTGTGTACTTGATACACCTACTTTAGTCTGTGCAATGGAAGGCTGTCAGACCGATTGCCATCATCTCTAATGCACAAACGCAATTTGGACTGCTGAGTTTGTTCTACGGGTATTTTAGTGTAGCCTGCTCTAACGAGCGAAACACCCGTTCTCAGTTGATGTTGGCTTCATGAGAACTAGCCGTTTCTTCAACTCGTTTTTTGTTTAAGTCTGCTCGTATGTCGAACGAGCTACCGGCATCTGCTTTTCCTCGTTCCCTTCCTACAGTCCCAACCTTAATCCGCCTCACAACGATGTCCAACTGGGTGGCGACATAGTTCTCCTCGCTTTTCATTGTACGGCGCTTTGTGAGGTGTCATATATTTTTTATTTATTGATTGATGCCGTTTTTAGGGGATATAGTTAATAATAATACATAGTTATTGTATATCACTTAAATGCCTCAGTAACAATGTATTTATAAGCAATAATTAGTCGCCCGAAATATTAATACATATTGAAAATATCTCCCGGGAATTTTAGTGATAAATTCAAAATGTCTATATTTTCCCCCAATATTTTATTTTTGAAATTAATTGATAGGCGTAATTAACGTGAGTTTCAACTAAAAGGTTGTGTAAAATATGAAATAAATTGTAAAACGATTAAAATATTTAAAAAATCAAACCGTAAAAAGTAAAGCTCACTGTGATACATTTATTTTAAAACTTAAAAACAAAAAGAAAAAACTTCATTCATTTTTATTCTGTAGGATCCGTTTTCTTTTGTAGGCCAATTTTATGAAATTTGGTATGTTTAAAACATTAACATGGTAATTTTACATTCCAGATCAGCTCAATCAATGCAACCGGAGATGGACAAACAGGAGATATTGCTACTAATGATGCGAACGCAATAAGCTATACCAATGCTGGTGAAGAAATGACTAGCGCAAGTTATGATTCCTCGTCTGACAAATCATCAGATTCCGCGGACAGCTCTGCAAAATCAACTACAGAAAGCGGATCGCTCGATGATCTTTTAGAAAATTGGAGTTCAGCTGATTCCAGTAGCAGTTCTAGTCTATCATCCGATGATTCATATGCTTCATCTTCAGCAGGCAGCTCAAGTTCATCAAATTCTAAAAGTTATCCGCAGTCAGCAGCTTCTGGTTCATCGAGTTCAGCCAGTTCATCATCTGATGCTGTTTCAGCTTCTGATATTAGTTATTCCACCAGTTCTGCCACTTCAGATGTTGCCCAACCAACTTTTCTAAGAACTGCTCTCAAACCTGTTCATCGTACTAGCCATAAAGTCACGAATAGCAGGGAAATTGAGGAAGAAGTCTGGGAATGGATGGAAGACGGAGGTAAAAGTGTGACCGAAGAGTGGGAAGAAATTTCAGAAGGATCTAAGGAATCAGACAAAAAAATCACAAAGGAGATAAGTCCTAAAGAATTGCGGTACAAGAAGATGTTGGGAGAATCTAAGGCCAAAATCAACAAATCAAAACTGAAGACTCACTTTGGACAACATGTCCATTCACACCCATATGTTGTACCAGATAAGACATCGGAAGTTCACACTCGTAAAAGTATTCAAGACCATCACCATAATTATCCTTATAATGCCCGCGAGTATAAGCACAGACACCGTGGACATGATCATGTTCACAACCATCAAAAAGATTACGATTATCCCATCCATAAACATCATCATAGCTCCCACCATCGAAAACCTTATGGTGACATGCTCGGTTTCAAAAACAATTTGGGAAAGAGCCACGGACAAACTCCTGACTCAAGGAAAACAGCAAAATCAGTGAAAACACCTCACGCAAGGTCAAAATCACATATATCTGAAAACGGGGATGATTCAAGTGAAGAATTTGTTGTACACAAGCCAAGAGTTCACGTTAGAGAAAACATTAGTATCAGTAATGAACATATTAGACCAAAAATAATCAGAGAGAGTTACAGTATCAGTGATGAGTACATTTTTACAAAGCCAAGTGGTCACGTCAGCAGTGTTGGTGAAAAATATGTTCTACGTAAACCATCCACAGATAGTGACAACGTTAGCGAAGAAAATATTGCCACCAAACCAAAGCATCATGTTAAGGAGAAGAATAGTATTAGTAAAGAACATGTTATCGTTCCAAAACCAAACAGAGAGAGTCACAGTAAGGAAATCTCTAGGCCAAAACAAAACTTGTCTTACAGTACAAGTGAAGAATATGTTTATCCTACACCAAAGGCTCATATCAAAGAGGACAGCAGTAAAGAATCTGTTGGGTCAAATCCTGTCAGAAGATATAGTTATAGTTGGAGTGGGGAGAATACTAGACCAACCAGAGAAAACTATGCTTATAGCGTAAGTGAGGAGTACGTTCTTTCTAAGCCATGGATGCATGTCAAAAATACTATCAGTAGCGAAACGGTTCAGCCAAAACCAACAGATAGACAAAGTTACAGTTTCCACGAGGAATTCGAATGGCCTGTTAAGGACTTGTACGATAGTGTGCATGGACATCCTCTTACAGTTTGGGAACATAACTACGGGAAAAATGAGCATCCAGAATTTTACTCCGTTAGCATCAGCGTCGAATATACAACACCAACAAAAGTAGTTACCCATCATAAAAATCACAGCTATGAACAAGGTCGACCAAGGCCAATAAACAAAGGCAGTTACAGTATCAGCGAAGAATATATCCGACTGAAACCGATATTGGTCAAGAGCAAGGAAAGCGTTAGCGCAAGTGATGAATACGTCATACCTAAAACAACAGTCAAACCAAGCATTCAATTAACCACTACACCAAAGCCAATCATTATTGAATCAAGCGAAAGTTACAGCGTTAGTGAGGAATACGTCAGACCTAAGACAACAGTTAAACCAACCGTTAAAATAACCACCACACCAAAACCGGTGACCCAAGCAGCCACTACGCCTGAACCAATATTTATCGAATCAAGCGAAAGTTACAGCATTAGTGAGGAATACGTCAGACCTAAGACAACAGTTAAGCCAATCGTCCACATAACAACCACACCTAAACCGGTAACCCAAGCAGCCACTACACCAAAACCAATTGTTATGGAATCAAGTGAAAGTTACAGCATTAGTGAGGAATACGTCAGACCTAAGGTAACAGTTAAACCAATCGTCCACGTAACAACCACACCTAAAGCGGTAACACAAGCAGCCACTACACCAAAACAAACTGTTTTTGAATCAAGCGAAAGTTACAGCATTAGTGAGGAATACGTCAGACCTAAGATAACAGTTAAACCAATTGTCCACGTAACAACCACACCTAAGCCGGTAACCCAAGCAGCCAATACACCGAAACCAATTGTTATCGAATCAAGTGAAAGTTACAGCATTAGTGAGGAATACGTCAGACCTAAGGTAACAGTTAAACCAATCGTCCACGTAACAACCACACCTAAACCGGTAACACAAGCAGCCACTACACCAAAACCAATTGTTATGGAATCAAGTGAAAGTTACAGCATTAGTGAAGAATACGTCAGACCTAAGGTAACAGTTAAACCAATCGTCCACGTAACAACCACACCTAAACCGGTAACCCAAGCAGCCACTACACCAAAACCAATTGTTATGGAATCAAGTGAAAGTTACAGCATTAGTGAGGAATACGTCAGACCTAAGGTAACAGTTAAACCAATCGTCCACGTAACAACCACACCTAAACCGGTAACACAAGCAGCCACTTCACCAAAACCAATTGTTATGGAATCAAGTGAAAGTTACAGCATTAGTGAGGAATACGTCAGACCTAAGGTAACAGTTAAACCAATCGTCCACGTAACAACCACACCTAAACCGGTAACACAAGCAGCCACTTCACCAAAACCAATTGTTATGGAATCAAGTGAAAGTTACAGCATTAGTGAGGAATACGTCAGACCTAAGGTAACAGTTAAACCAATCGTCCACGTAACAACCACACCTAAACCGGTAACCCAAGCAGCCACTACACCGAAACCAATTGTTATGGAATCAAGTGAAAGTTACAGCATTAGTGAGGAATACGTCAGACCTAAGGTAACAGTTAAACCAATCGTCCACGTAACAACCACACCTAAACCGGCAACCCAAGCAGCCACTACACCAAAACAAATTGTTATCGAATCAAGTGAAAGTTACAGCGTTAGTGAGGAATACGTCAGACCTAAGCCAATAGTAGAAATAATCAGCATTAGTATCAGCGAAGAAATTTTTCAACTTAGACCTGTTACGAGTAGAAAGAGCGTCAGTTCGAGTGTAGAATACACTATCTCAAAACCGACGATACATATCAGAGAAAGTATTAGCAAGGAAACCAAAAAGCCAAAAAAATCAGGAAGGAAATCAACGATTGATAGCTTTAGCCTCAGTGATGAAGATTTGAGATGTAACCCCAGTGCTGCTATTGCAATATTTACAAACTCCAAAAAGCCAGGACACAAGAACAAATCTTGGTTCAACCGATTGATGGTATTGGTTTTTGATTTGAACGAAGATGATTCCAGTTCTTCGAGGGAAGATAAGCCAATCTTTTCAAAGTACGGCAAGTGCCGTCACGGTCACTTTGGGCATCAGAACCGGTGCAACTGTCACAGAAGAATCGAAGCTGCTTCAGGTTCAGTCTCCGTATCAATTGAACACGTCACAGTTAGGCCTACTATCCTAACAACAAAAGCACCGACAAATGCACCAACGAAATCTCCCACAAATACACCGACCAAAACTCCAACAAATACACCAACAAATGCACCATCTAAGGCTCCAACAAATGAACCAACGCTAGCACCCACCCAAGCACCAACAGTGGCACCAACAGTTACACCAACAGTTGCGCCAACAATTGCACCAACAGATGCACCAACAAAATCAACGACAACGGTGCCAACAGTGACATCAACACCTGCACCAACAGTTACACCAACAGATGCACCGACACTAGCACCAACAATGGCACCAACAGAGGCATCAACGCCTGTACCAACAGTAGCACCGACTCCTGCACCAACAGTGGAACCAACACCTGCCCCAACAATGGCACCAACGCCTGCACCAACAGTTGCACCAACACTTTCACCAACAGAGGCCCCGACACCAGCACCAACAACGGCACCAACAGAGGTACCATCACCTGTAACAACAGAGGAACCAACACCTGCACCAAAAATGGCACCAACAGTGGCACCAATAGTGGCACCGACTCCTGCACCAACAGAGGCACCAACACCTGCTCCAACAGCAGCACCAACAAATGCACCAACAGTTTGCTCAACAGGTGCACCAACAGCAGCACCAACAAATACGCCAACGGTTGCACCAACAGCAGCACCAACAGAGCCACCAACCGTTGAACCAACAGCAGGACCAACAGTTGCACCAACCGCGGCACCGACAGTTGCACCAACCCAGGGCCCAACAAATGCACCTGCGAAAGCGTCAACCCAGGCACCTACCCAGAGAGCAACAACAGTGTGTTCGAGAAGAGTAGATAATGATTATAATGATGCTTCGTCGAGTTCTTCATCATCTTCTTCGTCTTCCACTTCAAGTGCTTCCGGCTCAGACAATGCAGCATCAAGCTCTTCTTTATCTTCTGCGTCAAGCGCTTCCAGCTCAGATAACTCAGTATCAAACGCTGCGTCGTCTTCCACATCAAAAGGAAAGGACCGAAAACGAAAATCAAAAGCATTCACGGTGATTGGAGAAGAATCTAATTCCGATGAAACCGAATCTAGCTCATCAGCCAACTCAAATTCAGCATCTACTTCGAACACAGAATCTAACTCGTCAGCCAGCTCTAGTTCATCAGCAAGCGCTAGCTTCTCAGATAATTCAAGCTCCGAATCTAGTTCATCAGCAAACGCTAGTTCTTCAGCAAGCGCTAGCTCCTCAGATAGCGCAAATTCAGAATCTAGCTCGTCAGCAAACGCCAGTTCAGTGGCCGACGTTAGCTCTAACGCAAGCGCAAGCTTTTCAGATAGCTCCAACTCAGAATCTAGCTCTCCAGCGAGCACCAGTACATCAGCAAGCGCTAGCTCCTCAGATAGTTCAGATTCAGAATCCAGCTCTTCAGAAAGCGCAAGCGAAGACAACTCGGAAAGCTCTGCATCAAACAGCAATTCGAACAAAAAGTGGAACAAGGGAGGAAAAGGAGGAAAGAAGGGATCTCACGAAAACAATGGCAAAAAAGGATCCTACTCCCGCGAAAACAATAACAAAAAAGGATCCCACGAAAACAATGGTAGAAAAGGATCTAACTCTAAACAAAGGAATGGTAGGAAAAACAATCAGACAGCTACTTCAACAGATTCCAGCTCATCAGCAAAAGCAAGCTCATCAGCTAGCTCAAACTCAGAATCCAATGCATCAGCAAGCTCTAGCTCGTCAGCAAACGCGAGCTCGTCAGACAGCTCAAACGTAGAATCTAGCTCATCAGCAAGCGCCAGTTCATCAGCAAACGCTAGCTCGTCAGATAGCTCATACTACGAATCCAGCTCTTCATCAAGCGCTAGTGCGTCAGCAAATGCTAGCTCAAGCTCAGAATCCAGCTCATCAGCAAGCGCTAACTCATCAGCAAGAGCAAGCGAAGAAAACTCGGAAAGCTCTGCATCAAACAGCAATTCCAACAAAAATTGGAACAAGGGAGGTAAAGGACCCAAGAAGGGATCTCACGAGAATAATAACAAAAAGGGATCGCACTCCCACGAAAACAACAACACAAAGGGATCGCATTCCCACGAAAACAACAACAAAAAGGGATCGCACTCCCACGAAAATAAGGGCAGAAAAAAGAGTCTTATGGAAGAAGAAGGTAGGAAAGGAAAAGTTGCAGCTCAAGTAGTAGTAACGCAATAGAGTTGTTATTAATATTTTGAAAGGATTACATTTCCAAAGCTTCTGTCTTCTGTGTTAATTTTTGGTTTGAATGTAATACACATTGCAAAACATGTAGCCGTTCAAAAAAGTATACTTTATGTCTCAACTCACACACAACGTCACCTCGACAAGAGTCCTCTAGGCGTCCCCGACCCACTCTGCTCACAGCAGGCCCAACCTCTCCTCGCACAGCAGTTGGAGTGGTTTCGCCCGACTTTGCATCCACTAGAAGTTTTCCCAAGGACGTTCTTCTAAACAACATAACATTATGTTACAATTTTGTTTTATCTGAAAGGAACTAATAAATATACTCTGTGATGAATTCTCGTTTATTTTTTAATTAAATTAATATAATTTGAATACAAAATAACTATTTTCCATCGTTCACCATGTAACAGACAGATGCCTAATGTGGTAATTTAATATAATATGTAAATTTATATGTCAAATACAATATATTTATAAATAAATAAAATAAACCATAATTAATTGAAAAAAATATTTCAAGTGGGTTTGAACTGGGAAGTAGCACAATTATTTATTTATTTATTACAAGTGGGCTTTTCTTTAAAAAAAATACAAGCATTTTGTATCAGAGTAAACACTTAAAAACTAATACAATAAAGAAGAATGTAAACATAATGGCAAAAATGAATCCTCACGCATATAATTGAATTTAAAAGATTCAAGAAAACAAAATAGTAGAAGCGGAGAAGTTTTATAGGTACATAGGTCTATTTGTGTCTAGAAGAATAAAAGTGATAGAATATACAACATTTATACTGATTAGTTTTCAAATGAAATATATCACCCAGATCAGAATATTTGTTTCCGAGATTGTGAAGTCTCGGAATCGGAGAATTTTGGTAAGCTAGTGTCCTGGTGTTATTGAAGTAAAAAGGTAAGAAATGTCGGCATGATTTTTTGGGAACATGGATATTGATACATTGAAGTAATTCGGGACAGTCAATTTTAAAATGTAGTATTTTTTGTAACAGTATTCAATCTGTGCTTATTCTTCTTTCTGAAAGTTTCAATGGAGACATTTTATCCAAGAGGTAATTGTAATTTATGTTTTGTATAGGAATATGCAATTTATAATTTATAAACCTTACATACTTCCGTTGAATCTTTTCAATGTTATCTGAATAAATATTGAAAAATGGAGACCATAACGTAGAGTTATACTCAAGTTGGCATCTGACAAGGGTTTTATATAACATAATAAATGTTCCTAAATTATTGAAATCTTTTGCAGCTCTCAAAACAAAGCCAAGAGTCTTTAGGGCCTTGTTGATAATATTATTAATATGACATACAAAGGTGAGTTTACTGTCGAACATAATGCCTAGATCAATAATTTTATTAACACAAATTAAATTTTCATCATGAATATTGAAAAAAATAGGATTACTTATTTTAGAAAATGAATGAACTGGCATTTATTTATGTTTAATGCTAATTTGTTGATTGAGCACCATTCAAAAAGATATTTCAAGTTAGTTTGAAGTGTAATACAATCATTAATGTG
Organism: Hesperophylax consimilis; assembly: GCF_061612785.1. Lineage (NCBI taxonomy): Eukaryota > Metazoa > Arthropoda > Insecta > Trichoptera > Limnephilidae > Hesperophylax > Hesperophylax consimilis. The sequence goes on along the minus strand of NC_142852.1, from coordinate 24,033,391 downwards.
GTTAATCTCTTAACAAAGTTTCATGTCATCAGCAAATAATAGTGTTAAATAAAGTCGCTATCCGCGTCTATTTGTTTTTGCGCTTAATTCTTCTAAACTACGCAACGAATTTTGATAGGGTTTTCACTATCATTTAGAGATTTTTTTCCGGAAAGTTTGTATTTATAATACATGCGTATTATATTTATAGAAAGTAGAAAAAAGTCGATGTTCTGTAATCAAGTCGAACAAAAAATATTTTCGTGCGCTCACATTGCTGACTCAAGTAATTGTATATTATCTTAAAAAAGCCTCACAATCTCAAAACTTTACAAGAATAATGTCACTATCCGCGTCTGTCTTTTTGTGCGCTTAGTTCTTCTAAACTACGCAGCGGATTTTGATAGAATTTTCACCATCAATTAGAGATATTCTGCTGAAAGGTTTATTATAGAAAGTACACGTCTGCTGGTGGTTACTACAGCATACTAATAAGTATGATAAAAATAATAATAATTGTTTTATTATATTTTTTTATGTAATTAATAGATATAATGATGTCTTCACTGGGATTTCCCGTGCTGAGGATTTCATTTACATATAATTAATATTTAGTAGTATGGATAATTTTCCGGCTGGAGAGGTCAAAGGTCTCCCTCAACCAGTCTCTTCCGATTCGGCCCGCCACGCAGTAGGTGGGCAAACGCATCCACCGCAAAGACAAATCACCCCATGACCCGGGCACTCCTGCTAAGTCACCAAACGTAGCGACCCACTCGGGGTGACCTATGGCAGGGGTGTTGGTTATCCTATAAATTGTTGCCAGAGTGGCGGTAAAATTCCAATAGAAAATCTTTTTGAATGTGCATCTATTATGTTTTTCCCATTGTAACTTACGCCTTATAAACTCCCCTCCCACTCATACTTCTCCCATTGCATCCTCAATTCGGACAATTCCTCTTCCAATTTTGGGAGATATTTTTCACAGACAATAAACAACAGTATAGTATTTTTGGAGATATACATATCTCCCAACCTGACACTCACATACAACAAACAACAGTATTGTCTTTTTGGAGATATATCTCCCAACCTGACACTCACACACAACAAACAACAGTAGGTATAGTCCTTTTGGAGATGTATCTCTCACCCTGACACGGTCTCATAAAAGTTAATCTATCTCATTTTGTATTACGGTGAGAAATACGATTTGAAGAGTGTTAGAAGGAGAGAATATCATAATAAAAATAATAATATTTGAATGATTTATATAGCGCCTTTTTTGTGCAAAATCATCTCAAGGGCGCTGTACAAATATATGATACACTTTTACAATGATCTTTGTTATTACTAACTATATATGGAGATAATATACAGTACAATACTTACCTGGTAGGTCACTTGAGATTAAAATTGACTAATTGTTTATTAGCGAAATGTAGATACGGAAGTTAGGACATTCTTGGAAAATTGGAAATAATTGGACTTTCTCTGAAATTTAAGGGTTTGACAGCTTAAAAAGGTAAGTTTTTAGTTTAGACCTGAATTCTGTTGGACTTGTTATGGATCTTAGTTCCGGAGGGAGTTTATTCTAAGTCTTCGGCCCAGATTCTCCGAAAGCGCGATCACCAAACTTAGTATTTGGCTTGCGCTTGGATTCTATCAGTTTGCCTACAGCTGATGATGTTGCTGATCTAAGAGTTGACTGCCTCAGACCAGTGTTTTCCGGGACGCATAGTTCAGAGATGTAGGGTGGGGCCATTTCATTGATGGATTTAAACACCATCCAGCACAGTTTGTACTGGATTCTTTCAGGGCACTTGAGCCAATGAAGGTTACGAAGGTGTTCTGAAATGTGCGAATATTTAGAAACCCCGGTTATGAGCACACTTTTAGTTTGCATTAAAAAAATACGATAAGCGCTCTAGAAAAAATTATCAATTCTGCGAAACAACATTTAGCTTTTAAAAATATTTGTCATGACTTACAAATAATTTTTTTTAATATTAAATGTACAAAATTGAAGTGACAGTAACTTTTATAATACAGGGGTTTCCAATAAGTGTTATTTTATATATGTTATTTTGAATAGCCCGCTATTTCGATAGATGTTACTTTTGAAGCTGTCATTTTTTGACATTTGACAAGTTGAAACTACGCCATTAATAAAAATGGAACAATACACGCTTTAACAACGCATTGAAATTATTAAAATTCACTTGAGTGAATCAAATGCAAATCATCTTGAGTGATGAGGCCCATTTCCACCTCGGTGGCTTCGTCAACAAGCAAAATTGTCGCATCTGGGGCTCGGAAAACCCAAGAGTTATTTTTGAAAAACCTCTTTATCCTCAACGTGTGACTGTTTGGTGCGGTTTATGGTCCGACGGAGTCATTGGATCTTACTTTTTCGAAAATGAGGCTGGAGCAACAGTTACGGTGAATGGATTGCGCTATCGAGAGATGATTAATGATTTTTATGGGCGGAATTGGACGGTATTGATCTGGACAACGTTTACTTTCAACAAGACGGCGCTACGTGCCACACAAGCAACGAAACCATTGATCTTTTACGAATGAATATCAAAATAACACCTCTTATTGGAAAACCCTATAGTTACAGTTTATAGGCTAAAAACTATCGGTAATCGACTTTGAAAACCTTATATTTGTTTGCGTTCAACATTTCAATATATTTTATATTGCATTTATCGATTTGGAAAAAAATAATAGTTTTTAATCTTCTTTTAAGAATAGTATGTTATTTTGAAATTCATTAAAAGCAGCGGAATTGATCTGGAGTGAAAATATTGATTAGTTTTCTGACAGTTCTTTTAAGAGAAGTAGGTACATTGTAATATGTCAGAGGCTGTAGGGGTTAAGTCTTCAAATGTAGTTTAGTTTTAAGTGAACCCTGAATAAGTTTGACGGCCTCTCGACTAGCAAGCGATGGGGTCGAGGGTTCAGATTAAATTAAATTCTATTTGATTAACTTGTGTTATTTCACATTTTACTATTTTAAAATAATAAATAGTATACTTGCGGCACGTTCCAGAGTGGGAGATACTTTCAGTAATGCCCTGGTGTAAGACCACCATTCAGAATAGCAACTTTGCTTGAAATGGCTTTGGCCGTGTTTGGTGACCACATCTGAATAATCAGGTACTTTCTTACATTCCTCATCCCCATCTCCATCCCACAATATACCCCGATTGGGGATACCATAGTCTCACTGGCTCCAGATGGTTGGGAACTGTTGGGACTCTTCCACATAGAAAGTGAGCAATGCTAATGAAATATATCGGTTGTTTTTTAAACAATAAAAGTACCTACTTAAATTTAAACTAAGAGTTCATTATTTACTGTTAATAATTTCAAGATTAAACATCACCCAAATAATAATAAAACACGTTTGAGTTCGTAGTGCAACCACGTCCAACGTTCCCCTGCGTAATCTTTTAAAAATTGGCAACTGTAAAATATATATTTGTTTGCACTCTGCACGCACAAAACGGCATCGTCCCAAATTAGGCAATCAATCATTATATTATGGTTAAATACAGCAATGGAATATACGTCCTACGAAACTTGTGACGTTCGAATTCACATGTTTTTCTTTTACATACAAAATAAATCAAATGCCCGAATAGGATGGTTACGATATAATTGATTGAATTAAATTAAATTATTGATTAATTGAATTAGTTAATGGCTCAATTTGGAAGGCCACCCAGGGAACCATTTATTGGATAACCAATACCTCTGCGATAAGTTGCCACGAGTTTTTGCTACGTTTGGTGACTTGATCTTCTACGTGTATCGTGTATCTGCTCACTTACAGACCTTTTGACATTCAGCCAAACAATCTCAGAACATCCCCTTGCACGTCAGTGGGAGGGATGGATTTAAACGTTTATCATTCTTGGACACACTGACACCCTGATTCCTACCCAACCCTCATAATATCTTTTCCTGCCCTGAATTTCCTCTTATTTCTTTCCTTGAAAATACCCTACTCACAAAATTTCCAAAGACGATATAGTTTTTTTAGGGCCTCCTCTGTGGAGCTAATGTAACAAAAAATCTAATAAAGTCCAGAGTACCAAATGGTAACACGAGACTTCCAGAGTTGTTCTTTGTTTAATCTGTATAACTGACGTTTATATTGTACTAGCTGACGTATACCTGACGTTTATATTGTACTAGCTGACGTATACCTGACGTTTATACTGTACCAGCTGACGTATACCTGACGTTTATATTGTACTAGCTGACGTATACCTGACGTTTATGTTGTACTGGATGACTTATACCTGACGTTTATATTGTACTGGCTGACGTATACCTGACGCTTATATTGTACTAGCTGACGTATACCTGACGTTTATATTGTACTAGCTGACGTATACCTGACGTTTATACTGTACCAGCTGACGTATACCTGACGTTTATGTTGTACTGGATGACTTATACCTGACGTTTATATTGTACTGGCTGACGTATACCTGACGTTTATATTGTAGTAGCTGACGTATACCTGACGTTTATATTATACTAGCCGACGTATATCCGATGTTGATCTTACTTTTTTTATAAATATAATATGCATGTATTATGTATGTTAACCTTCCGGAAGACATGTTCTAAATGATAATGAAAACCCTATCAAAATCGTTTGCGTAGTTTAAAAGAACTAAACGCACAGACAGGCGCGAATAGCGATTTGGTTTTATACTATTTAATCAATAAAGATTAATTTACTTTTTACGTTTATTTTTACGATATATCTTTCTGTTTCTTTTGTTGATTTTCGATATTTAATCTAGGCAGATATCAATACATTTTTATCCACAATTCTCTTTGTATTGCGTTAATTTATTTTGTTCCCATCTGATTTTGTTTATTGTCTGTTATTTGCCATTATCTATAGATAATTTAAATTTTCTATCCCATTTAACAGAGCTGGAAATTACATGTTTTTTTTTAAATTTTAATGCGCTAATGTAATTTATTCTTCTTCTTTATGTGCCGTATCAGGTCCCCCCGACGTTGGCGATCACTCTAGAAAATGTCTCTTTGTCTTGCGCTGCCCGGAATAGCTCCTCCACACTTCTAATGCCGGTCCACTCTCGTATATTTCGCAGCCAAGACATTTGTCTCCTACCAGGCCCTCTGCGACCCTCTATCTTGCCTTTCAATATTAACTGGAGCAAGTGATACTTCTCCCCTCGAAGTACATGACCCAGATATGAAATTTTCCTGATTTTTATTAATCTAAGCAGTTTTCTCTCTGCTCTAGCCCGCCTGAGAATTTCTATATTGGTGATCATGTCGGTCCATGGGACTTTGAGTATTCTCTGGTGAAGCCACATTTCAAAAGCCTCTAACCTGTTCATGGTATTTACTTTCAAGGTCCATGTTTCACATCCATACAACAAGACCGACCACACATAACATTTTAGCATTCTCTGCCTTAGTTTTAAGCTGATATTATCATTGCAGAAGAGGGATTTCATTTTAATGAACGCAGTTCTTGCCGCTTCAATTCTGCACCTAACCTCTACATCTGGGTCAAGAGTCTCCGTGAGAATACTGCCGAGGTATCTAAATCTTTCGACCTTTTCGACATTGCAACCATTTAACTGTATCACTGATCCAGAGTGATCTAGTCGTCCAAAAGTCATCCATTTTGTTTTATTGACGTTCATTGTTAGGCCCAGTTGCTCACCAGCATTATTAACAAGATTTAATAGGTCTTGGAGGTCATCGATACAGTCAGCTAGTAATACAGTATCATCTGCGTATCTTATGTTATTAATGACAACTCCGTTGATCTTAAGACCCTTCTCAGTATTACTTAGGGCTCTTTTAAAGACATAGTTGGAATAGAGGTTAAACAATAGTGGCGACAGGATACAGCCTTGTCGTACTCTACGCTGAATGGCAATTGCATTAGATCTCTCATTCCCATGTCTTATTTCTGCTGTTTGGAACCAATACAGGTTTTTTATGAAATTCTGGTCTTTGGTGTCAACGTTACAATCCGCAAGCATTTTCATTAGGTCAGCATGTTTTACCCTGTCAAATGCCTTTTCGTAGTCAATAAAACAGGCAAAAACTTCCTTTCTTTGGTCACGACACCTTTGCAATAGTACATCGATAGACAATAATGCCTCACGCGTCCCAAACGCATTTCTGAAGCCAAACTGAGTGTCATCCAAGTCCTGCTCGCACTTATTGCGTATCCTGGCATGTATTATTTTAAGGAATAATTTAAGGACATGACTCATCAGGCTTATTAATCGATAGTCACTGCACTTCTTAGGGTATTGATTTTTAGGCAATGTCACGAAGGTGGATTTTAGCCAATCTTGGGGTATATTCCCTGTGTCGTATATAGAATTAAATAACCTCAAAAGGTAGTCAACATTTTCATCATTAAAGAGCTTCAACACCTCAACTGGAATATCGTCTGGTCCGCACGCTTTTCTATTGTCTGAAGTCTTTATCGCATGAAGAATTTCTGATTTTAAAATCGATGGTCCATGCAATTGATCATTGGGAATATTAATGTCAGGTCTAATATCTTTGAATGTATCATGAATATACTTTTCCCATGTTTGTAAAATATCTTTTTTATCCAATATTAATTTATTGGAATCGTCAACTAAACATGATGGAGTAATTCTTCTAGAAGTGCCTGTAATTTCCTTTAATTTTTTGTGAAGTTTGAATGCATTGTGACTACGACTGTACGATTCTAGTTCTTCACACTGTGACTTCATCCACTCTTCTTTGGCTTTTTTAATTTCACGTCTAATCGTTCTTTGTAAGTTTTTATATTGTGTCTCATTATGTTTGTGTTTACGTCTCTCATCCATTAAGTTCAAAATGTGGTCAGTCATCCAATTCTTTTTTCTAATTTGCTTATCAGCTTTCAAATTTGCATCACAGGTTTCACGTATAACTGACTTAAGGTTATCCCATTGTGTTTGTATTTCTATCGATGGATCACAAGGGAGTAGCCTAATATTATCGTTCAAAGTCTGAGATACCCTATTTCTGACCACTTCTTCATGGAGTTTCGAGATTTCCATTTTAATTTTGGTTTTGGACTTTTTTATTTGTTTTAAGCGTAAAACAATATCGGCAGTTAACAAAACATGGTCAGGACCAATGTCCGCACCAGGGTACGTGGTGACTCTCTTTACGGAGTTCCTGAATCTATGGTCTACTAACACATAGTCAATTTGGTTCCTGACAATATCATAGATTGTTCCATCCTGAGGTGATCTCCACGTATAAAGCCTTCTTTTCGGGAGTTTAAACCAGGTATTTAATACAACCATATTTTTATCCTGGCAGAATTCATATAGTCTATCACCTCTTTGATTGCTTATGCCTAAGCCATATTCACCAACTATATGAGAGCGGCGACCTTCACCAATTTTGGCATTTAAGTCTCCAATGACAAAATTGACTTCTCCTCCTTTCAAACTTTGCAATGTACTGGCTAGTGAGTCATAAAAAGATTCCACATCACCATCATATCTCACTTCCGCTGTTGGTGCATACACTTGAATAATATTCATGTTGATGGGTTGACAGTGTAATTGTAATAATATTATTCTGTCCGAGATGGGTACAAAATTCTTAACAAATTTTACATACTTCTCCATGACAAATACAGCAACTCCGTTTCGACGGTTTCTGTCCTCTGGGTCACTTTCTGAGTAGTATAGATTTCCCTTCTCATGTTGGTGTATGCCGCTGCCAGTCCATCTCAGTTCACTAATTCTAAGAATATCTACTTTTAATCTTTCCATTTCCTGTATTGCATTATCCAATTTACCGCTGTATAAACTTCTTACATTCCATGTTCCTAGTCTTATTTTTGAATTCACTATTTTGAGCCGGGAGATTCTTTGCACCCCTGACCCATTTAAGGGCTGCCCGGGACTCGGGGCCATTAGTTGGTTTCTCTCCATAGTGATATGCTGGGAAAAGATACTGGAGTGGTTTCCCATTGCCTTCTCCAGGGATTTTTCTGTAGGGGTTACCTTCCCTTAGCTGAGCTGATCCGGTTTTATGGCCCGGAAACTCGCCATTCGCCCTCTCCTTATCAGCTACGACCATGATGTTAGGGTCAGTGGTCATATTGCCCGGGACTCGCGGGATCCTAAAGACCACTCTAGGACGCTAAGGAGTAGGACTTACTGGAAATGTTGCTGATGTTATTGCAAGATGGCGTATCACGGTATTTTATAGGCCCACATCCCCCAGCAGGAAAATGTTCCACCGTGGCCTTTCCAGTCATTGATTTATTAACACTTATTTAATGTTTGGGGCTTTCGCCCCAAGGGTAATAATATTTTTTTCTGAGACGGAAAAAGGTATGAATCCACAAATTCATTCCTCCCACTGCGGTGAAAGGCGATGTTCCGAGAGAGTCCTGCTGGAAAGATCAAAAGGTGGCCCTCAACCATTCTTTCCCGATCCGGCCTGCCACACAGTTGGTGGGCTGACGCATCTGCCGCCAAGACCCGGACAAATCCCCCATAAACCTGGGCACCCCTGCTATGACATCAAACGCAGCAGAGCTCTTGTACAAGGTGGGGCAAAAGTAAGTGTCATAATGTAAATGCTCCATAATTTTCGCAAATGGCATCAAATGTCATTGTGCTTTGACATCTATACTGTAAACAGATATAAAATTAGTTGAAAACAAGCAATAAAGTGATACACACCTAAAGAAGGCGAAATTATTGTTACTGCTTATTTGACCAATTTCCGGTCTGTTGTTTTAACGCAGATTTTCTGGATGCTGATGGGTTAACGGCTAACCCATCTGCATATCTACCGTCATGATCGGGCGATTGTGTTTTTTTCGGTTTGTTTGAAGCAAATCTCTCTTGTCTCACATATCACATAGTCTCCTGGGCCAGCAAAATACTAACGGAATCGCAATATGGAAAACATAAATGAAGCCTGACAAATTATTATAAGCAATAATTAGTCGCCTAAAATATCCATACAAATTGAAAATATCTCCCAAGTAAAAATAAATGCCGCTGACGGTAATTGAACCGCACCTTCTGATGTTCAGTCAGGTGCTATGGACCACTGAGCTACGTCGGCTTATTTCTAACACGCCAGATAATTCAATATATACTAGTACTTCAATCAATAATTACTGCTTATTATATTTATACATCTGGTGTATAGTTATTGCTTATAATAATTTGTTACGCTTTGTGCTATGCATAAAAACATTGTCTTATGAACATTAGTTAACATTAAAAAAATAATAATATTTGACAAGTCACAATATTTCACCAACAAATTTTTATTTATTTTTTTATTTATTTTTTATTTCTTTTTATTAAGGAAGCAAACAGTCGTACAGTAAAAAATATAACAATACACATTCATATGTTCTAGACCAATTAAGTTCCATTGAGTTAAATGTTGATTTAGTATTTTTTACCTACACAACATATTAAATGGCAAAAAAATAAACATAATAAAGAAAAACATAAAATTAAAAACAAATAAAAAAATACAACTTTTCGCATAGCTATACTATTCACTACGGGTAATAAATAATAATGTAATTTTCACAACAAAAAAAAATCGAATAAAATAAAAGTATTCTAATTTATTAATTTATTAAGCTGAATTTTATATGATATCAAGTTATGGTTGAAAATGTGTACATCTCTAGAGGCATTGCACTCAGATGAATGAAGAAAGGAGTGTAGATCAAGTGAATCAGATACTTGATTCTGGCTATGTCAGGAGTCAGAATAATAGAAGAGTATGTTTAAGACGATGTATGAATGTGAATGAGGCAAGAAGTGTGTGCCAAGACCGAGTTGTTAGACAGTCCGTCCTTTCTACCCAACGGCGTGATGGTTAGTTAGTTAGTTAACGTATTGTTTGTTTGGAATGATAGATTTTGTGATAACAGCCAGCTTGCTATTAATTAACATGTTTATTAAAGTCATCGACGTATCCAGTACATTCAAATAAAAAAACGGTGCATCAGCAAACATTGATCATTCTGTGCCAGCAATAATCGGAAGTTCGCTTACGCAGAAAAGGAAGAGAAGAGGCCCAAGAATGCTTCCTTGTCGCACACTCTTGTTAATTTGGATTCAAGCAAGTATTGCACATTTTTTTCGTCGAACATTGATCATTCTGTGCCAGCAATAATCGGAAGTTCGCTTACGCAGAAAGGGAAGAGAAGAGGCCCAAGAATGCTTCCTTGTGGCACACTCTTGTTAATTTGGATTCTAGCAAGTACCTACTGCACAATTTTTCCGTCGATATTTCGTCGAACATTGATCATTCTATGCCAGCAATAATCTGAAGTTCGCTTACGCAGAAAAGGAAGAGAAGAGGCCCAAAAATGCTTCCTTGTGGCACACTCTTGTTAATTAGGATTCTAGCAAGTACTGCACAATTTTTTCGTCGATATTTGAAACGATTTAAGGTACGATTCAAACCATGTTATCTCGTATGCCAACGTGTTCAAGTTTGATTGGAAGACGCTTATGATCATATTGAATGATTTTGAGAGTTTGTTTACGTACATAAAGAATAGAAGAGGCCCAAGAATGCTACCGTGTGGCACACTCTTGAGAATTTGGATTCTAGCAAGTGCTGCACAATTTTTTCGTCAACATTTGAAACGAATTAAGGTACAATTCAAACCATGTTAAGGCTAAATCTCGTTTGCTAATATGTTCAAGTTTGATTGGGAGTCGCTTATAATCATATTGAATGATTTTGAGAGGTCGAAAAAAACGCCTACAGTTTTTTTGCTAACATGAATTATCTCCAAAATTCTGTTCATAAAATTAAAGACTCGTAAAAGATTCATGATCATCTTCAGCACGTTTATTACGATCCCTGTACTTTGAACCAGATTGTTAGCAAAAGGGCAATTAATCATGTTCTCTATTAGCTTGTTTGCCAATTATTGGCCAGCAAGTTGCTCAAACAAGACTTAGTAAATAAATGGTCAGGTCTCGAAGCTAACCGGACCACTAGTTGTTCACCCGCTATATGGGTATAGAACAGTAACCAGTCTGCAGGGGTCGACATAGGTTCATAACCCACCGAACAAGGTGACAAGGTAAAAGGCTTTCGACAAGGCGTCCGAGAATTTGACAAGGACGCACGATGAGACTGGCACCGTCTTCTCTGATTGGTGCGCTGTTTCTTTTGATTCTGAACGTGAGTACAATGTTTTTTTTTCTCTCAAATTTATCGTCACGGCTTTTGATAAGGCGTACGAGAATTTGACTTGATTTTGGATACGAGTGTAGTGAATTTCTGTCTCCCAAATTAATGGTTATGGATTTCGACAAGGCATTCGAAAATATGACTTGATTTTGGATCTGATTATATAGAATTTCTTTCTCCTAAATGAACGCTTATGACTTTTGACAAGACGTACGAGAATTTCACTTGATTTTGGAGATGAGTATGGTGAATTTCTTCCTCCCAAATTGATGGTTATTGCTTTTGACAAGGAGCACGAGAATTTGACTTCTGAAATTCTTTCCTGCAAACACAATTTATAACCCATTAATTTGATTTTGACTGTAAGAAATTGATATAATTACATTGGCATAATTGTGTGATTTTTGTGGTGCTTGAAGAAGCAAAGTTTGTAATACAGAGTTTTCCAATAAGAGGTGTTACTTTGATATTCAATCGTAAAAGATCAATGGTTTCGTTGCTTGTGTGGCACGTAGCGTCGTCTTGTTGAATGTAAACGTTGTCCAGATCAATACTATCCAATTCCGGCCATAAAAATCACTAATCATTTCTCGATAGCGCAATCCATTCACCGTAACTGTTGCTCCAGCCTCATTTTCGAAAAAGTATGGTCCAATGACTCCGCCGGACCATAAACAGCACCAAACAGTCACACGTTGAGGATAGAGAAGCTTTTCAACAATAACTTTTGGGTTTTCCGAGCACCGAGGTGGAAATGGGCTTCATCACTCAAGATGATTTTTCGATGGAATTCTAATAATTAATAGTAGTGAATTTTAATAATTCAATGCGTTGTTGAAGCGTTTATCGTTCCATTTTTATTAATGACGTAGTTTTTACTTGTTAAATGTCAAAAATTGACATCTTCAAAAGTAACATCTACCGAAATAGCGGGCTATTCAAAATAACACCTCTTATTGGAAAACCCTGTATATTCAAGATTTTTTTTGGTTTAAATCGCAAAATGTCATCTACAATTTTATTGACAAACACGCATCATTTATTTGCGTAATTTTCAGCTGTACTTTTTTGATTTAAGACCTACCTGCAAACCAATTTTTTTATAAAAAAATAATTAGCTTCATAAACTTAGTTCAAAGTAAACATGACAGAAAATTAGAAACCCGATGCGAAAATATCACAGGAAGGTATTAGTTGTTAGGTATTATCAGCGCTCTGAATTCTTGGCTTGCTGGGAAGTCAGACTGCTCGAACAGCGCCTGCATAGGGCTGTTACGATTAATTATGCTTACAAATTAAATCATATACCCCTACAACAATTGAAAACAATCAGAGATCTTAGAAAACTGGTAGATTCTCAAACAATTGGGCTTTAGTATACGCATTACAAAGCCTTTCATTGTAGCACACACACTAATTCTGCTACATATTCTGTCATCTGTAAGTCACAACTCGGGTTTGCCTCAGTCATTTGGAATCCTCAATATCAAACATACATTGATCTTATTGAAAATATCCAATACATATTTATCAAACACCTATCGTATCGCTTTAAGGCGATGCACTACGCCGTGTAATATTTTAAATTGAGCCGCTATCAATAACAACCCTTACGTAGATGGCGATAAGGTTTTATTCCACAATTCCCAAATTCTTAACACCATCCGCCTGTTTTGATTTATGCAAGAAAAAAACATTGCCAAAAAGTGCCTTTTATATTATTTTATGGATGTTTAGGGATAAATATTTAATTTTTTTTCGATCATTTTATAAATAACCTTATTTGCTACATTATACAATAAAATTATAACCGAAAATGGGTTCGTAAGTAGGAGATTTTGAACTTTAAAGCAGTTTTCATAGGCCTTTACATTATTTTTTTCTGGGCTTATAAAAAGACTTATCTAAAAAACACTCGATTATTTCAAAGGCCAAGATGTATTCTACTCGCAGTATTTAATTAAAGCATCTGAAACATTTCTAGGCGACCAAATTTTCAAACCAAAAACACATGATTTTGAATTACTACGTATGGCATCGCCTTCTGCTTGTATAAACGTAGAAAAATTTGTGATGCTCTATTCTTATATAAAATCGTGAACAATCTTGTTGATTCATCATATCTGCTAGAAAAGATTGCATTTCGTTGCCCTGAACACGACACCAGATCGAATGACTTATAAATAACACTACACTGTAAAGCCAAATACACGCAAAACTCTTTAATAGGACGTATCTGCAAAACTCACAATGCCTCTAGAGATGTACACATTTTCAAGTGTTACTTGAAAACATATTAAATGCTACTTACTAAACTGATAAGTATAATCATGAGAAAACTGTATTACTACTAACTGTCTTATACTTGTTTTATAACATTTTGTAATTTGTTATAGTGTTTATTTATTTGTACATTTCTTTGTCATTTATACATATATTGTGTAGGTACAAATACTAAATCAACAACTAAACTTAATGGAACTTTATTGGTCTAGTAGAATATATGAAAAATTACTGTTTATGCTTAAATGTACAACAGTTTGTTTCCTGTAAGTTTTTAGATTTTCACGGCCAAAAGCATTTTTGTTGTTTGTTTTTGGGGTGTTATGCCGTGTTGCGCTAACTCCTTCTTTAGCCGACGTTTCGGACAGCGTTGCAGTGTCCATCATCAGGGCAGATCCGGTAGATCCGAAGATGTGTAATTGTTGGTTGTCGAGTTTGTGCTTATTTACTTGGTTTTTATTTAGTTTGTTTCCTAAATAAAATAAAAATAACACAAATTAGTCAAATAAAAGTCCTTCGATTTCGTATCCACTCAACCACCGAGGCCGTCGATGGAAGAGATGAACAATAACACGTAGAAGAGTGAGACATATAATAAGAAGAAAATAATAACAAAATTGAGCAAGTGTACCATCTGAAAGATGTCATTAGCATTATTGAAACTGTTTTCAAAATTATTTTTTAGCGAGAATTTGTCCAAATCAAGCTCTCAAAGAACCGCAGTTTTATAAAAGACTGGAGGAGGCCCACCACTTCCCCGCCCTGTTTTAGGTACTGATGTTACCTCTTTAGAGATCTTGCAAAGACGCTAATTTTTTTTGATATAACGAGTCTACATTTAAAATTTCAAAACAAGACCTCCAAAATGTCCATGCATACAATGTGATTCGCAGTATGCAAGTGCTGCGTATTACTAACTTGTTAGTAATATCTACTCTATTTGGTTAGTTTAACAGGTCATATGAACAAGGTATCAACAATAACAGGTATAAGACTCTTGAAAACTGAACACTATACCGGCTGCGCCACTGTTATATTGCTGTTAGGAATATTCAGTGTATTTGGATGATCAGGTATCTCCAATGATTACTCCAATGTAAATAATTTTACATTAATCAGATCGAATTCAAGGATTTCGGAATCGTTTTCTCTGGTAAACAGTTGAGCTGTAAGAGAGATCGAATTACCTACTATTACGAGCATACGATACATATCGAATAATATAGACCTAAAACTGAGAATACTCATCAAGACCTATGTATGGAGTATCTTGATGTACGGCTGCGAAACATGGTGCCTATCTGAAAGAGATAAACGGAGACTAGAGGCTTTTGAGATGTGGTCCTATAGAAGACTGTTAGGAATTTCCTGGAGAGACCATATTACAAATGAGGAGGTTCTCCAAAGAATCGAAGGAGGAAGGCACCTGCTCAGGACCTTGTCCGAAAGGCGTGCAAGATGGATCGGCCATGTTATACGACAAGAAGGCCTCTTGCATGTCATAATGGAGGGTATGACCGAGGGGACCAACTCTAGGGGACGCCCACGCCGAGAGTATCTGGAGGACCTGCTGGTGGACGTGCGCTGCTCATCATATGCAGAAGTCAAAAGAGCCGCACGAGACAAGGAAGAATGGAAGAGGAGATTAGATGATATTGCTGCAAACCAATTCCAAGATTGAAACCAGAGAGACGAGCATACACTTTATACTAATTGACCACTCAGTATTACCAGAGAGAACCTCTGTTGGTAAACTTCAGTCTCTTTTTAGCATTACACACGTCGACCAACGATTATCCAATTTTTCGTTGCAAATTCCTTCAAAATAGCTCTGTTTCAACGCATTCGACTCAAATCTCTTACCTCTTAGCCATTTATTAAAGTTTTAATTTAATTAAAGCCCGTTAAACTGCCAAAGAAGTTTGTCAGCAGGTCATGTGCACAATATTAACTATAAAACAATAGAACACATATAACAAGAAGCCACAACATAGAAAATAGATACAAAAGAATAAAATTTCAAGTGCCTACGCTACAAAGACATAATATACAGATATATATAACACAGTCAACATACTCATAGGCATACACACACTCAAAAGCATACGACAACACTCTCACGTGCATATTTATAGAATTAAATGCATACAATCGATGGATACAAATGTATTTAAAAACGAAATTTTTTTACAAAAAAAATTTCTATTAAGGTGAAGCTTAATGCCAAATCACTATTTTGATTAATCTTTATAACGAATTGGTGTACATTATGAATACCAAAAAAATGCTTTAGATAAATTGAAGGTTTTCCTATCGTTTCGCTTGAGTAGAATACAAATAAAAAATAAATTACTCAACAAAAAATAAAAATGTAAAAAAATGTATTTTCAATAGTATGTATGAACGCGTAAAGGAAACAACGTAAAAAATACAGTATTATAGCTTAGATTATCTGTGACAGTTTCACTTGAATAACTTTTTTGGTTTCTTATAAAATTATTTACAAAATAAATAAAAACCAGTTTTGTGTTTGAAATTGAACGTTTCTAGAATCCTTTTGTCAAGCGATTTTAATGCCTATTACCTACAATATAAGGTATTCCAAGAATGTACACATTTTTGGCTTATAGCTTCCTTTTAACTCTTGACAGGCCAAGATGCCAAACAAAACGTCTGTAACCAAGTGTGTCTTCCGACGACCCCATGCAGTTTTCTGTCTTATGGGCTTTTAAACTATAGAAATTCCAATTATTAATGGTAACTTATGTATTTGCGCAGAAATACGTAAAATACTAAAATGATATGTCAAGTATTGAAGCTCATATAAGGAGGATAGTAATTTTGGGTACCACGTTCTACCCCACTTGGCTACGGGATATTTAACATTTTTTTAGCATTTGTAAGTTCAGTTGTGCATGTTGATTCGCCATTTACATCCATTGGCATCTTATTAAATATAGAAGGCACAAAAAAGTAAATTAAAGTAATTTTTGGAATGGACATACCTTCACTTTGACGAAATCTTATGTTATGTGTGTGATATACTTTTTTTTATACGTGGAATCGGACAATAGTAGCAGGGGGCCAAGTCTGGAGAATATTGTGGAAGAGGAACTAAAAGGAACTTCTAACATATACTTGTTTGTGGTATATTTTATTTACAAGCCCTTCATTTTTTTATTAAATTAAAAATATTAAATTAAAAGTAGTTAAATTAAATTATAAAATTAACTGTATTAAATAAAAAGTTTCTATTAAGGCAAATATAAGCGTAATGAGTAAGGTCAATAAAAGGACGCTTAGATGGTTTGGGCATGTTGAGCGAATAAACCAAGAAAGAAGAGTAAGAAGAATATATTATTGGTAATAGGGACACCCGAGGAAGACATGGCACGATCAAGTGAATCAGATACTTGAGTCGGGCCATCTCAAGAGCCAGAATAATAGAAGAGTGTGTATGAAACGATGTATAATGTGAATGAAGCAAAGTGTGTGGTGTACCAAGTTATTTGGTGGTCTGTCCTCTCTGCCTACACCTGCGGGGAAATGGCGTGATTGTTAGTTAGCTGGTTATCAACATTTGCTTGACAGTTCAGTGCCGGAATTTGAAAAAATTTAAAACAAATTGTTGAAAATATTCTATATATTATTCCCCTCTGGGTACGTCTCTGCTTCCACTAGTATCTCCTTGCGAAATACCGCAGGTGCGAACAAAATCATCATAGGCACTAAGCAAGAACTTGCACATTCATAAAAAAGGCAAACGAATACACTATCCGTCAAAAATTGTCTCATACGTTCCTTTGACCCTTTGCTGCAAACGTGTGCAGCTGTTTTGTAAAACCAACATTTAGTCCTTCCCAGGATGGTCGTCACGATCAGATCTCTAAAAAGTTGAAGTATTATTTCCTCCTAACAGCCACACACTTCAAAAAGTCAAAATAATGCAAGTGATTTGTGACCGACAAATGCTGGGACATTTCAAACGGAAATAAACCATTATAGGAAACTGGGTAAAACCATCAAAAGGGCCGATCCGCCTGTGGGAAAACTCGAACACACCATTATAGTCATAACAAGTTATACCGGTCAGTGGCTAAGTTGGCATCGCGCCTGGTTCCCACCGAGGCATCGTGAGTTTAAATGCATGGCTTGCCAAGTCTTCCATCATGACACAAGCGACATTTTCCGCTTAATTTGTTGACGATATTATATTTTTAAATTTTGTCATGTTTTCCCAACCCAGGAATCTTTGTCTTTCAAAAAAAAACAATTGATTGCATACGTTTTGCTTCACACTTTTTACTGTCTAACTATCTATCTATCAATTTGCTAGTTGGGAGCGTCTCGGTGCGTTGTGCGGCTCAGTCAGGACGTAGCATATGAACAATTTTCTTGTGTAGGTTCAAAATATATAATTTTTATTTCCTTCACGTCTGCTAATTTGATTTCTTCATTTGAAACTTTTGATTTCTTTAATTATTCGCAAAAATCTTCCACGAGCATGGACAGCGTTCATATTTGCGAAAACGTCTTGTAAATCAAATATGCACAATAGCTGACTATTCAAACAGTGTAAAGTCGAAGCAGAAAATAAAAACTTGAACCAATATTTATGGAAATTAATCAACAGCTGGATCAGACTGATCCAATATTTGATTAGCCTTACAAGTTTAACAGTGTCACTGTTTGTGTACACATTGCTATGATGAAAACACTGTTGTTGCGTTGAAGACAAAGTTACAGGTTTAATTTAGTGGTTTTTGGACAGTAAACAAGTATTTACTTTTGAAAATAAGATTCCAATATGAATATTTTGAGCAATGTCAACAAATTCAGCCTCGGTATCGAGGAACAATCACGAGCGAAACCAACAGTTTGGTGTCTCTAATAACTTGATTTATAAAGCTAGGACGGCTTACTTGAACGCAATTAAACAAACAGGCTTTTTTATAACTGGACTCCAGAATAAATGATCGTTGGGAGATATTATTTATTAGTGAATCGCTTTGAGAAGGATATGGCATCTTTGGATTATTAAAACAGGTGTTTATGATGTCACATTATAAAAATAATTTCGCTCAAGGCCTATGTCACCTTTAAGGATCCTATTTGGAGGGTAGTTTAAGGAAATGAAGGAGTGGAGATGCTGAGAAGGAAAGGAAAATGTCCAGAAGCGACAGACGTATGAATCTATCCATCCCAGTTGAATGCAGTGCAAGGCGAGAGAGTCCGACTAAAGAGGAAGGAAAAGGTACGAAGGGTTGGTAGGAATCTGGGCTCAGTGTGTCCAAAAGCGACAGACGTATGAAAGAACCTCCCAGTTGATTGCGGTACAAGGTTATAGAGAGACCGGCTGACGAGGTGAAAGAGTCTCTTTCAACCGGCCTCTCCTACCACTAAGACCAGGTTAAACCTCAACTCATGACTAATGAATGTTAGTTTAGTATCAGCTTTTAACAGCTTTGGTACTTCTTAACCTTTATTTAGTCATTCTACTCCTCTTGTTCTTCCACAAGTCACACAACATTCCTAAAATACAACGCCATTGTTCCACTAGCACAGTTCTGTTAGGATTCTTGTGCGATCACAAATTTAATGTTTACGCAGCTGAGATGATTGCAAAATTATAAATGTTTCAAATAACAAATGCTAATTTATTATCTTTGATATTTGATTTTCTTCTTCTTTACACAAACAGTCTTTTAAAATAACAGAATTTAGGGTGACGACTGTAATCTAAAGAATCTAATGGACCTCGAAACGAAATTTATTACTAACGTGGGAAAACTAATTTGATCTTACATTATTAACTCTAACTACTAAACTTAAAACAGATTTCTAATACATATTACACACACAATTTACAATTTTTCGTTCAGTATTTAATCGTTTTATTCATTTAATTTTTATTTTTTTTTATATATATATAAATTACAAACAATACAAAACAAAATCAACCTTTGTCTGTCCAACTGGGAAGGATTCCCGTTTCAGGACAGCCAAATTGTGTATTTAGTACATAATATTCTTACAATGGAATGGCGATGCTGTCAAAAAAAATTTTGAGAACATTGTTGATTGCATTTAAAGTGACAAGATGTTTTCTTTATCCTTGAAAGAATCGCAAAGATGTAATTTATTACCAGGATCAATTTGGATAAAATTAGTAATTGCATTCAGAACAGACGAATGGTTTTTTTCAGGACATCACAAGTCTGAGATTCTTTCCAGGGCATTTTGGAGAACATTTACAATTGTATAGTTAGAATTTCCACATTTAAAAATCAGTATAAGACATATGAATCCTATTGTACTCTATTTCTAGAATTTCTTAGGTGATAGAAATTTACACATTACTAGACCAGACTATATGCCGTATGACATATGAATTTCCAATTTTAAAATTTCGAATCTTTACTTAAAATAAAAAGTGACTTTAGATCCTTATCTCTCTTAAGTATAAAAATAGCCTTTTGGAAGATAAAAAATAAAATTTAGGTTTATATTTAATTTCACTGGGAACTAAGTTATACATTTTTATGCCTATGTACAGTAAGCAATTCTGTGTTTTTGATTTATTAAATATTTTTAGTCCATTGCTTTCTTTCTGTTTTGTATGGTTGTGTGGAAGACTTTATTGTAATGTTGTTTGTATCTTAAATAATTGGTAGTAAATAAAAAAATAAAAATTTCAAATATAAAATGAAAATGTTATGAAAAATGATTTGTTTAACACCAATTATATTCAATTTTATACGCATTTTCTGTTTTGATTAATATTTATTACATTTCTTTTTTAACATTAACCCCACACGGGAGGTCGCGAGGTAAATAAAAAAAGTCCTCAGGGACGATGTCATCTTCTCGAGTGCTGTGTGGCGGGTTTGTGGATAAATAAACACAAAGGCAAAATTTGCTGTAATATCCAATATTATAATTAAATATTTAAAAACAATGAACCAAAAACTTGCTTACAGAAGTCTTTCTGCATTTCAGATCGACTTTATACAATCCCACGGACATGCCGGCGGAGGAGCCGTGAGCGGTGCTCATGCAGGAGCTCATGCAGGATCCCACGCTGGTGGTCATGGAAAGGGCTCTTCTGAATCGCACGCCGCTTCACACGCTGGAGCTCATGCTGGTTCTCATGCAGAAAGCGCTACCCATGCTGAATCTCATGCAGAGAGCTCTGCTTCTTCTGCAAGCTCCGCTTCTTCCGCAAGTTCATCTTCATCCGCAAGCTCTTCTTCATCAGAATCTAACGCTGCTTCTCACGCTGCAAGCTCTGCTCATGCAGGAAGCGAGGCCCATGCTGGTTCACATGCAGAAAGCACTGCTGAATCCCATGCTGCTTCACATGCTGGTTCCCACGATCACAGCTCTGCTCATGCAGGAAGTGCTGCTCATGCTGAATCTCATACAGACAACTCTGCTTCTTCCGCGAGCGCGGCTTCATCCGCAAGTTCATCCGCAAGCTCTTCTTCATCAGAATCCCACGCTGCTTCACACGCTGATAGCTCTGCTCATGCAGGAAGTGCAGCGCATGCTGGTTCACACGCAGACAGCTCCGCTTCATCCCACGCCGGAAGCGCAGCTCACGCCGGAAGCGCAGCTCACGCAGGTGGTAGTAAAGAACACGGAGATAACCACAAAGTGACACATACAAAGGTCGACACCGGAAACGATGATGAAGAAGTGTGGGAAGTGCAAGAAGAGTGGACCGAACACGGAGAAGGTGACGTCAGTGAAAGCTGGGAAGAAATCTGGACAGAAAGTATCGAAGGAGGAAAGAAAAAGAGTCGAGTGAAGAAATCCAAACACGGAGGAAGCAAGAGCATCCATGAACATATCAGCGGTTACGATTTCGGAAACGTCCACGGAACCAAGGGCGTTCACGGTTCTGATCATATCCACGACCACATCCACGACTCCGACCACACTCACGGACATGGAAGAGATTTGGGTCTTGAACTCGATTACGACCTAGGACTGGGTTACGGCATTGAACTCAGCGGCCAACACAACCACGTGCACGATAACGGTCTCGACGACATCTATGGCGACTACTTCGGTCTTGACATCAACGATCTGGGAAGTAAGCATCACAGTCACAAGCACGGTACTGAGATCTTCGAAGGCGGCGAGGTAATCGAGATCAAACACAAACACGGAGGCCGCCGACATAAAGGAGAAGGTATCCACGGAGACTACGACATCAATATCTCAATCTCCTTCAGCGATAGTTCTAGCAGTTCTAGTTCTAGTGAGAGTTCTCAAAAGATCGGCAGACACGTCCACAGAAAGAGGCACGGTCCAAAGAAGCACAAGAAGATTACCAAGAAGACCATCAAGAAGAAGAAGAAAACCACGACCTGTGCAACCAGCACTACTCAAAAGCCCCATCAGCACAGCAAAGAAACCGTCTCCATCAGCATCAGCACCAGTATTGAAATAGTGGATGTTGATATCAAGCCGGAAATCAAACTCGAAAAGTACAAGATCGGCAAAGGAAGGACTGATTCTTGGATCAAGCGATTCTTGAAGCTGCTCTATCTCTTGAACGATGACAGTGGATCAGGTTCCTCCAGCGAATCCTCCGATATCAATCTCATTTCCAAGTACCGCAAATGCCACCATGGAAATTTCGGGTGGCAGAAGATGTGCTGTTGCCATGGAAAGAAAGACGCTTCTATTTCCATCTCAATCAGCGTTTCCAGCGAGCATTTGGTAAAGCCGACCAAGACCACGACTACTTGCAAGCCGACGACATGCACAACAACACGCACAACATGCACCACACCCACAACATGCACCAAAACAACACCCACAACGTGCACCACACCCACAACATGCACCAAAACAACGCGCACGAGGTGCACCACACCCACTACATGCACCACAACAACACCTACAACGTGCACCACACCCACAACGTGTACCACAACAACACCCACAACATGCAGCACAACGACATCCACAACGTGCAGCACAACAACACCTACAACATGCACCACAACAACACCCACAACGTGCACCACACCCACAACTTGCACCACAACAACACCCACAACGTGCACCACACCCACAACTTGCACTACAACCACACCCACAACGTGCACCACACCCACAACATGCACCACAACAACACCCACGACATGCACAACAACCACAACGTGCACCACAACAACACCCACAACATGCAGCACAACGACACCAACAACGTGCACCACAACAACACCCACTACATGCACAACAACAACACCCACTACATGCACAACAACAAAACCCACAACATGCACTACAACACGTACCACCACATGTAAGACAACCGTGAAGCCAAATAGGGAAGAATCTGAAGAGTCCTTCAGCAGTTCTTCAAGCAGTTCATCAAGCAGCTCTTCAGACGGAGAATCCAAGAGCACATCGTGGAGCAGCAACTCTGACGGTTCAGAGAGTTTCACAAGCAGCGTGAGTGAAGGAGGCAAGGCACCGAAGACAGTCACCTATACCAAGGGAAATGCCCACGCATCAGGAGACGCCTCAAACGATGACTCGCACGCACACTCCGAGAGCGTAAATGGCTCAAACACCGAGGAACACTCAGAAAGCTGGAACAATTGGCAAAACTCACAAAACTTCCAACAATCGGAAGCGAACGAAGCTAGCTCAGCTGCGTCAGCATCTGCAAACAGCGCAAGCAGCTCAGCTTCATCCACCAACGAAAGTAGCTCTGCCGCTTCTTCTTCCTCCAGTAGCGACAGCAGTTCAGCTGCTTCGTCATCTTCCAGTAGCGACAGCAGCTCCGCCGCTTCGTCATCTGCCAGTAGCGATAGCAGCTCCGCCGCTTGGTCATCTGCCAGTAGCGATAGCAGCTCCGACGCTTCATCGTCCGCTAACAGCGAGAGCAGCTCATGGAAAAAAAACAGAGGGTGGGGCAGAGGAGGAAAGGGATCAAAGGGTAAGAAAGGTTCCCATTCCAAGCAGAAGGGAGGATCTCACTCCAAGAAGAAAGGATCACACTCCAAACAGAAAGGAGGATGGCACGGCAAAAAGGGAGGATCCAAGCAGAACAAGGGATCTCACTCCAACCAGAGAAATTCTGCCTCTGCAGCCTCATCTAGCTCAGCATCTAACTCTGCCAGCTCAGCATCCAGTGCATCCAGTGCTGCCAGCGCATCAAGCGCATCAAGCGCATCAAGCGCATCAAGCGCATCAAGCGCATCAAGCGAATCAAGCGAATCAAATGCATCATCAAGCGCCTCTGCCAGCTCATCAGCAGATTCTGATTCCTCATCAGCAGCTTCCGCATCCGCATCTTCATCTGCAGACAGCTGGGAAGAAGAAGAAGAAGAATCTTCATCAAGCTCAAGCTCTTCATCCTCAAGTTCTTCAAGTTCCGCAAGTTCCGCAAGTTCTGCCTCCAGCTCATCTTCGTCCGCAAGCTCATCAGAAGACGATAGCTCAGATGACGGTGACGCCGTGGCAGTAGCCGTGGCGTACGCTGGTCCTGATGGCGCATACTCCGGAGCTAGTGCTGGAGCGGGTGGAGCCCAAAGTGGCGCAAGTGCTTTCGCTGGCGATGACTAATCGCTCAATCAAGTATCATTCATTTTAAACTGGCCAACTCATGTTCCCTTAGTTCACTTTATGAACTATTGTTTTTTTTGTCATAAACCTCCCCCTTAATGGGGTAGATAGACCCTCGTCCCTGCTCCAACACAGGCGACTTTTGACCCTCGTAATTTTTCCTCTTAAATTTATAGAATATTAATGCTTTAGTTTCTGTACCGTATTATAAGAACCATTAATGTGATTTTGTTCAAATTTTTTTTTCTGTTGAAATATCATTACTGTTCACTATTGTATAAATACTAATCCATCATCCACACTAATTTCTGCTGTGCAAGGACTCTTGAGGGCCAATAGTAGTTGTTTTAAGATAAATGTAACTTCGTTAGAGTCCTTGCAATGTGCCTTGAAGGAGTAACAATTTATTGCTTATAACATGGCGAGGAAACGGTGGGTTCCCTCCACTGGGCGATTTATTAAAAAAAAAAACAAACAACTTACCAGAAAACTTATCGAGAAAGGAATCAACTGCATTATAATCAAAAAAGAAAACTTCGTTGGTTAACTACTGAAAGAAGGAAAAAAGACTTGTGTTCACACCCATAAAATATTGGAATTATATAACCATGTACATTATTAAATCTGAACCAAAATTAATTGAATTTATGTCGCAATAATATGTTCAGAAAATAAACTCCATATTATTTTTTAAAGGTTTTTTTCTCATTGTGCAAATTTGTTGTTAGTTTACAATTAAAATTGTTGTTACTTTACAAATAAAAGCATACCTACTTCCAACTGACTTATTTTTTTCACATGCCAGATTTGCCAGCACATAAAAACCATTTTTCAAATGGCGGAGCAGATTTTGTGAAGTTTATTTGTCAGCATCTGGAGTCACTTAATTCCTGTAACTCATTGACCGAAATTCTATAACAGGGCGTGTGGACGTCGAAAATGACACAGAAACAAAATGATTGATAAAAATTTTGGCTTACGGAAACACTACATGACATTCTGCTTATGCGCTCATATGCACTCGAGTGTTACAGTTTTCATTATCACAAAGCTTTTATAAAAAATTCCTATCAATATCAATAGATGTCACCGATTATCCAGTTAGACCGTTTTAAAACTAGATGTCACCGATAACTAGGGTTTCCAGACGTCCTTTATTTTAAAGGACGTCCTCTATTTCAGACCCAAAAATTGATATTGTTTTCTAATTTAAAATCTTCAATAGAGGACAATACTTTGTCGATTAATTTGGAAAAAATAAATGACGTTAGAGAGCGTGTTATTTCATCTGAACGCAAGTAAATACATATTCTTCATTTGTTAAATTTACTGCAGGATGTAGTGTCGTGTCAGTGTTGTACTGATGAGTGCTATCATACCTCACTAAACATACCTATGTCTTCAGATACAGATTCTTCAGAAAACAGTGGTGGTGAATCAAGTGCAAACAAAGCAAACGTCTTTGTAAATGCAGGGAGCAATGGAGTGACATATATTCATGGGTAAAGCCGTCTAAAGACAATATTTCTAAAGCTTATTGCACGTTGTGCAAAAGAGACTTCGTGTTAGCAACGGAGGTTTCAGTAACCTCAAACAGCACGATCGAGGTAAAGAACATCAGAATAAAACGAGGCTGGCTAAGACAAGTAAAACTATTGATCGCTTCTTCGGATCTCAATCTAACTCTCCATCATCCTGTGTGCATATGAAGAAAATTGCTGCTGCCGAGCTAACAAACGTATATCACAACGTGGTGCATGGACATTCGATGCTTTCTCTGGATTGTACAAGCAAATTAACTCCCATAGTTTATTTGGATTCGAAAATCGCTGGTGGCATGCAATTAGGTAGGTCAAAAGCAACTAAAATAGCATATTCTGTACTGGCCCCTCTGTCCATAACACCAGCGGTGAAGCAATTAGTTGACCATGATATTTTTTATTCAATAGGTACGGACGCTTCAAATCACGGAAACATAAAAATGTTTCCACTGGTTATAAGATATTTTACTCCAGAAGTCGAACATCAACATGAAATGCAAGCAATTTTATAATTTCAATGTCGAAAACGAAGAAGCTCTTAGAGCAGCCAAAAGTAATACCAAGTATTAACTTTATTTATTACTTTAAATGCAAAATGACTAATTAAGGTGGTACTACTTACTTGGCTTCGATTAACATTGTTTTTTTTATTAATAAATGTAATGACTGATACCATAACAGCATTTTATTAAAAAAATATTGATGTCCTTTATTTTCATCATATTATGTCCTTTATTTAATCGTATCAAATCCTCTAATTCATAAAAGGAGAGCTGGCAACCCTACCGATAATGCAGTTAGTTCGTTTTAAAACTAGATGTCACCGATAAACCAATTAGAACGTTTTAAAACTAGATGTCACCGATAAACTAGTTAGAACGTTTTAAAACTAGATGTCACTGATAAACTAGTAAGAACGTTTTAAAACTAGATGTCACCGATAAACTAGTTAGAACGTTTTAAAACGAGATATCACGGGATCAGTTTGCCCAGGGGTGACGGATGAATGATCTATCCATCCTGCTACGAGGCAAGGCGATGGGTCAAGAGAGACCACTTAGAGAGTTCAAAAGGTCTCCCCAAATCAGTCTCCTCCGATCTGGTACGCCACGCAGCTGGGGGCAGACGCAACCTGAACACACCTCACCTAGGTCACCAAACGTAGCGAAACATCTGCAGTGACCTCTGGCAGAGGTGTTGATAATCCATTAAATGCTTCTCGGTACCCAAACCCGCCTCCCAAAATGTAATTGGTACTCCCACTAACTTAATTATAAACAACAAATATTTTATTTTGTTATTTGTTTTTGAGGTGTTATGCCGTGTTGCGCTAGCTCGAGGTTGTGATCACAACCTCATACGTAAGCTCACATTTCACCACAACCTCAAATAACACATCTGCCCTGATGATGGACACTGCAATGCTGTCCGAAACGTTGGCTAAAGAAGGAGTTAGCGCAACACGGCATAAAAATAACAAAAAATAAAAATAATAAAATCACTGTCGCGTATGTTCCGCTCACAAACTACGCAGTGAAACGCGGTACATGTGCAAGTTTTGCAATGTGCCCCTGCATAAAGGAAAGTGTTTCGAACGCTATCACACATTGAAGCACTATTAGGTTATAGTTTTTTTATATGTATTGAAAATTTCTAAATAATCTTGTAATTTTGTATGAATAAATTTCGATATGTTATTTCGATTGTGAAATAATGTTTTTTCTATGATTTCCAAGAAAGTAGAAAGTTTTTGTTCATAAAAAAGGGAATTACACATACGTTGCTATGTAAAATAATAGAGACATCTTTTTAAAGTAAAACACTGAAAGTTTCGTCGAAAAATATCAAATAAATCATAAGATATGAATATTTTGCGGAAAGTCTAATTTTGGCGCTAAAATTTAAAAAAACGCGCTTCGCCCCCAATTTGGCGGTAAAATGCCCGACCATATAGTGTCAAGATAATTTAGAACAGAAAGAAGAAAATATGTCAAAATATGCACTTCTAAAGTGTTTAATTAGTAAAGATTTTTACTTCAATAGATGCATATTACAAAACATCAGATACATCAGCTTAGGAGTGTGTAATTGTTGTGTTCCCACAAACAGTTCTCCAACTCGTCGTGGAAGGAGATTATAAATAAATGGTTCTTTGTGATAAATCAGGGATTTATTAATACTTCGCGTATTACAATGGTGACTCGATAGTCGACCTAACTAGAAGCTGGCTAAATGAGATCTGAGAATAGTAAGTTTGTCTGTGAGCATTCTCACTGGCCCTGGCGACTACTGGCCACTAGCTGCCATCTTGCGGACTTCCACGCAAGCTCTATGCACTGCCCTCTATGAGTGCATCTATGAAGCTCTTACTTCCCAACAGTAATCTATTTATAATGTGGGAGGAGGGTTGCGTACCCCCCCCCCCATTGGTCACCCCAAGTGGTTGGCTACGTTTGGTAAGTTAGCAGGATGTTTGAGGTGTGTTCAGGATGCTTCTGCCCATCAGCTGGGTGGCGTGCCAGATCGGGAGAGGCTGGTTGAGGAGATGCTTTGACTTCTCCAACTGGTCTCTCGACCCATCGCGAGGGGTATTTCCATCTAAATATACCCTCCACATAGAATCCCAAACGATAATTTAAGCCCTGAAGGAAAATATTTTCCTCAGGACCTCCTGTGCGGGGTTAATGTATATTAAAAATGACTTGACTAACTATGATGCTTTTGGAAGGTGAAAAATTTATCATACTGAGTAATAATTTCACAAAGAACCTGTTTATGAATAAACGGTTTTTAGAAATGAAATCTCTAAATAGTATAAAATAAAGTCGCTATCCGGGACTGTCTGTTTATGCGCTTAGTTCTTCTAAACTACGTTGCTGATTTTGGTAGCGTTTTCATTTTCATTTAGAGATTTTTTTCCGGAAGGTTTTTATATATAAAGTCGATGTTTTGTAATCAAGTCGAAAAAAATAACTTTATGATATACATCAAAATTATGTACTACGTAATTGTATATCTTAGTTAGAATATACACGGTGTCCGGAAACTCGTAGTACAAGCGGGAAACTGGAGAATCTACACCACATGGGGAACCCAAAAAAATATAAAGTTTTTTGATTTGAGCATTTTCAAAAAAAAAAAAAAAAACAAAAAAAAATATTTTTCGGCTATTTTAGGGTTAAAGTTTTTTCTGGTATTTAGGGTTGAATAACAGATGTTTTAACCCTGCAGAGCAGAAATATTTTATGATTACACCGGGTTAAATGAAGGGTGATTTAAATAATGCTTCAAATCCGAGTTTCTTCATTTGTTTTACCATCAAATAGTTTTATTTAGTTGGGTACTTTGATCTTCAGTAATAATTTATAAGAATTTGATTAAAAAAAAAAAAAAAATCAACTTCAAACTCGATTTACTCGATAACGAAAGCTCAAATAAAAAAAAATATACTACAAAATCGACTCCAAATGTGATGTAGATTCACCAGTTTCCCGCTTGTACTACGAGTTTCCGGACACCCTGTATATCGTAATAGAAAAGTCCGCGACGGACTTTTATGTAGACTGTTTATATCTCCTAAGCGTAACCGCCAGAAACTCCAGGTACACGTCAGCAAGTAATACTAATCCTCAAGTATGGCAAAAAAAGAATTTACCAACTTTGTTCCTTCGTTCTATTACCGGATGAATTTTACATGGATGGTTCCCACTTGCTAGGGATCATACATGGCCAGCATGGGTGGAAAGACTTCTGAGAAAAAAGGTTATATTTGGGTTATAATATCCATTCTTGGCCAGCATTGATGGAAAGATCTGAGACAAAAGGCCATATATGGGTTATAATATCCACTCTTGGCCAGCATTGATGGAAAGATCTGAGACAAAAGGTCATATATGGGTTATAATATCCATTCTTGGCCAGCATGGGTGGAAAGATTTGAGACCAAAAAAGCCATATAATGGGTTATAATATCCATTCTTGGCCAGCATGGGTGGAAGGACTTCTAAGACAAAAGGCTTTATGGCTTTATGGCTTAAGGCTTTATAAGGCTATGGGTTATAATAGCCATTCTTGGCCAGCATTGACGGAAAGATCTGAGACAAATATAATACTGA
Source organism: Hesperophylax consimilis (assembly GCF_061612785.1). Taxonomy (NCBI): domain Eukaryota; kingdom Metazoa; phylum Arthropoda; class Insecta; order Trichoptera; family Limnephilidae; genus Hesperophylax; species Hesperophylax consimilis. Next base: position 24,003,630 of record NC_142852.1, on the reverse strand, counting down.
TTTTAATACTGAACATAATTTTAAATAAATATTTAAAATTAAACTTTTCATAATTTTCTTATTAAAGAATTAATCACCAAAAAATGTAACCATTAAAACAAAAACAACAAGTTAATTTACTAAAATACCATGATGTACAAATTTACAATCATTTTAGTGAACTTTTAAGAAGTTTTTCAAAACGTTTTTTTTTGTTATGATGAGAATTGAACCACCCTCCCTAGGTACTGTAGTCAACAACGCTAACACATAACCCAAATTCTAACTGAGAGACCGACATTTATTTCGTAAATTGACTTCTGTTCCAATTTCACAGAAATGTCCACGTGTGTGTGTGTGATTGACATCAAAAAATGATATAATTTTCTGACAACAACAACGAGTCTATCTGACGAGTTTCAGCTCGATCGGATGTCGGGAAGTGGGTTAGTTTCTACTTCAAAGATTTCACTTCATTCATCCAATTAAGGAAACAAGATCGAAATTCAAATAATAATATATTTAAAATTAAAAAGAGGTTCTAAATGAGTCCTTGAAGAAATTAATGCTTTGGGTATTTAGATATTTACTACTTTAAAAGTGTATTTAAAATAAATTGAATTGGGTCACTCATTGCATAAAACGGTGAAAAATTACTGAAAGATACTCGTAGATGACGTATCTAAATACGTGGAAATGTGGTATGCATCACAAAGTACCAGTGGCTGCTCTACATAGTGGGGCAATGGGGACAGACTTCTCCAAATATTTCCGAAAACTGATAAAAGAAGATATAAAACATTCGATGTCTTGTCTACACCAAAACGAATAAATTCTTTAAACATAAAAAAACAATCAAAATTATTTGCAGCTGCACGTCTTGAAGCTATCTTTCATCCTGACAAGTATTACTGACAGATCAACATAACAGCTGTTAAGAGGAAGCTACAAGCCAAAATTGTGTATATTCTTGGTATACCTTATATTGTAGGTAATAGGCATTAAAATCGCTTGACAAACGGAGTCTAGAAACGTTCGATTTCAAGCAAAAAAATGTTTTCTTTATTTATTTTGTGAATAATTATTCGTAAATTTTATAAGAAAGCAAAAAAGTAATTGAAGTGAAACTGTCACAGATAATCTTAGCTATAATAGTGAATTTGTTTTAAAGTTGTTTCCTTTACGCGTTCATATATTTCTATTGAAAAAATATTTTGTTTAGTATTTTGCATTTATATTTTTTATTGAGTCATTTGTATTAAATACCTGGTTTAAACTCCCGAAAAGAAGGCTTTATACGTGGAGATCACCTCAGGATGGAACAATCTATGATATTGTCAGGAACCAAATTGACTATGTGTTAGTAGACCATAGATTCAGGAACTCCGTAAAGAGAGTCACCACGTACCCTGGTGCGGACATTGGTTCTGACCATGTTTTGTTAACTGCCGATATTGTTTTACGCTTAAAACAAATAAAAAAGCCCAAAACCAAAATTAAAATGGAAATCTCGAAACTCCATGAAGAAGTGGTCAGAAATAGGGTATCTCAGACTTTGAACGATAATATTAGGCTACTCCCTTGTGATCCATCGATAGAAATACAAACACAATGGGATAACCTTAAGTCAGTTATACGTGAAACCTGTGATGCAAATTTGAAAGCTGATAAGCAAATTAGAAAAAATAATTGGATGACTGACCACATTTTGAACTTAATGGATGAGAGACGTAAACACAAACATAATGAGACACAATATAAAAACTTACAAAGAACGATTAGACGTGAAATTAAAAAAGTCAAAGAAGAATGGATGAAGTCACAGTGTGAAGAACTAGAATCGTACAGTCGTAGTCACAATGCATTCAAACTTCACAAAAAATTAAAGGAAATTACAGGCACTTCTAGAAGAATTACTCCATCATGTTTAGTTGACGATTCCAATAAATTAATATTGGATGAAAAAGATATTTTACAAACATGGGAAAAGTATATTCATGATACATTCAAAGATATTAGACCTGACATAAATATTCCCAATGATCAATTGCATGGACCATCGATTTTAAAATCAGAAATTCTTCATGCAATAAAGACTTCAGACAATAGAAAAGCGTGCGGACCAGACGATATTCCAGTTGAGGTGTTGAAGCTCTTTAATTATGAAAATGTTGACTACCTGTTGAGGTTATTTAATTCTATATACGACACAGGGAATATACCCCAAGATTGGCTAAAATCCACCTTCGTGACATTGCCTAAAAAAAATACCCTAAGAAGTGCAGTGACTATCGATTAATAAGCCTGATGAGTCATGTCCTTAAATTATTCCTTAAAATAATACATGCCAGGATACGCAATAAGTGCGAGCAGGACTTGGATGACACTCAGTTTGGCTTCAGAAATGCGTTTGGGACGCGTGAGGCATTATTGTCTATCGATGTACTATTGCAAAAGTGTCGTGACCAAAGAAAGGAAGTTTTTGCCTGTTTTATTGACTACGAAAAGGCATTTGACAGGGTAAAACATGCTGACCTAATGAAAATGCTTGCGGATTGTAACGTTGACACCAAAGACCATAATTTCATAAAAAAACTGGGTCATGTACTTCGAGGGGAGAAGTATCACTTGCTCCAGTTAATATTGAAAGGCAAGATAGAGGGTCGCAGAGGGCCTGGTAGGAGACAAATGTCTTGGCTGCGAAATATACGAGAGTGGACCGGCATTAGAAGTGTGGAGGAGCTATTCCGGGCAGCGCAAGACAAAGAGACATTTTCTAGAGTGATCGCCAACGTCGGGGGGACCTGATACGGCACATAAAGAAGAAGATTGAGTCATTTATTTTTTTATTCTACTCAAGCGAAACGATAAAAAAACCTTTAATTTATCTAAAACATATTTTTGGTAGGTATTCATAATGTACACCAATTCGTTATAAAGGTTAATCAAAATAGTGATTTGGTATTAAGCTTCGCCTTAAAGACAATAATAGGCCTTTAAGCCAAATATTTTTTACATGAATTTAAGAGAAAAAAAAGATGTACCATAATAAGAAAATTACATATTTTTTATTAATTTATTTATTTGTTTATTTAGGCCAGAGAGGGCTTTTACATGTAGGTGGTACAATTTTGATGACAGATAATTAAAATAAAATGGCATTAAAAAATGCAAGAAACAAAAATAAAAAACAAGAACATAAATAAAAAAATACAGCGATTTGACTGGTTTACAAAAATACAATTACCATTTAGGAATATTGTTGGATTAAATCTAATCGATAAAATCCATACAAATCCGATACGTAATCCATAAAATTCGCAGAGTTAATACTAAATATATCGGCATCACCTAAGTATTGGTTTTCCATAGTGTGAAAGAGTTGTATTGGGGAGTTCGCAATGTAATTGCGTATTTGTGTGTTGCAGTGGAATAGTGTATTTTGTCGTGTTGTCATTGTAGGTATTCGTAAGTTTATGAGTTGCAGAAGTTTGCAACAGTCGAATTTAGAGTTTAGAATTTTGAATAAAAAAGTTAAGTCGTTTATTTTACGCCTGTCTTCCAATGAGTGTATTTTTAGAGTATTTAATAAGAAATGATATTGTAAGTCTTCTAGTGGGATATTTAATTTAAAATTAATAAAACGTAGACATTTTTTTGTATTCGCTCAATATTATTAATGTGAATTTTGTAAGAGGGAAACCAAACTACTGAGTTGTATTCAATTATGCTTCTAACTAGAGATATGTATAACAGTTTAATGGCTTGTATGGAGTTAAAGTTTTTAGTTGTTCTTAATACGAAGCCTAGTGTTTTCATGCCTTTGTTTACAATTTGGTGGATATGATTGGCGAAACTTAGTTTTTCATCCAAAATAATTCCGAGAACTCTCATTTCCGTGACTCTTTCTAAAGCTGTATTGTTAATGGAATATTCAAATAAAACAGTATTTTTATTGTTAATGGAATATTCAAATAAAATAGGATTTTTATTGTTAATGGAATATTCAAATAAAACAGGATGTTTATTGTTAATGGAATATTCAAATAAAACAGGATGTTTATTTTTAATGGAATATTCAAATAAAACAGGAACTAATGTGGAAAAATAGGAGAAAGAACACAATATCCATTAAGAGGAAGCTAAAAGCCAAAAAGATGTATATTCTTGGTATGCCTTATTTCGCGACGCATTAGGCATTAAAATCGCTTGGCGTTTGCAAGTCAAGAAACGCTCGGTTTCAAGCATTCAAAAGTATTTTTTATTTATTTTGTAAGCAATTTTATAATAACGCAAAAAAGTTAATCAAGGGAAACTGTCACAGATAATCTTAGCCATATTAAAGTATTTTTTTAAAGTTGTTTCATTAATGCTTTCATACATTTTTATTGAATAAATAATTTTTTTAGTAGTTCACATTTATATTTTATGTTGAATAAATACAAATTATATTTGAATTCTACGCAAAGGAAACGATAGGATAAGCATCAATTTATCTAAAGCATATTTTTTGGTATTCATAACGTAAACAAATTTGTTATAAAGATTATTGGAAAATCACTATTTATCATCAAGCTTCGCCTTAATAAATGTTTACAATTACTTTTTAGAGAATAGAAGGAAAAAATCAATTAATTCGAAAAAAGAAAAATGAGAGAATACATAATTTATGAGGGAAGTATGTCAAGATTGTAATTTTTATAGGGAAAATTTTCTGCTAAAATTCAATTTTCTAGTTCAGGTTTTGATTTGATTAAACAATTCACACATTCTTCTGATTGGATCAATGACACCAGCATTGCAGCAATGGAATAAGTCATCAAACCTTGTTCTGGTAGTATTAAAGTATACTAGTTTGGCACATCAGAGGTCACTGGTTTCCACATACAATTGTGTCTTCGTAATGATACAGCTTAAGTACGTATGTTTGTATGTAAGTGTATGTAAGTATGTTTTAAGTATGAAACAAACCAAAGTAAATTTCCCTAAAATCCGTTGTACATAATTTTTTAATCGGAGTTGGGTTGTCAACTTTACAAAAAGCTTATTTGAAATCGCAAAAACAATAATGATAATTGGATAATTTATACAGCGCCTTTTTTGTGAAAAATCACCTTAAGGTCGCTGTACAAATATATTTACTAAATAATTAATACTAGAACTACTGACTAAAAACTAGTGACTTACATCTAAGTAACTTACAATGTACTACGCAATTGTATATCTTAAAAAGCCCTCATATCCTCGAAACTTAAATTATGACAAACCATTTATAAGTCCCCGGTAACGCCGGGTACACGTCAACTTGTTAAAAATAAAAGGAAAATTAGTGTCTTCACCTGATATGTATGAAGCTAGAGATTTCAGATACTATTACTATAAATGTTGAACAAGAGTGGATCTAAGTGGGATCCTTGTGGAATATAACTATTATACTTAACAAGTAGGTGTATGTACTTTAACAGTATAGACATCCAAGCTTTTCTCTTGGCAAACAGGGTGTTGGTGTCTCTTCTCCACTACCTGCAAACTCTCCAATGCAACGTTTCAATAATACATTTTCGCGCTCTTCAATTGCATTTACCTGATGGCGTTGGTAAATGTTGCTGGTAAATAAGAAATTTGAATAAACACGCAAATTACTCAGGGTATTTAGTAATTAAGTAAAATGCTAGTTGTCATATTTATGATGACTAGAAAACTTAAGAAACAAAGATTTCCCAAGAATATTTTAGCAAAAGCAACTCGAACTTGTGAACTAAATCTAAGTTTATGGGTAAATAAAATAGATTATTTTCCAACAATTATTCAACAATGGTTTATTTAAAATAGAAATTGAAGACAATATAGACAAATAGAATTGTCCCTTTTTTACGAATTTTCCACAACGAAATTTTATTTAAAATTGAGAAATTAAAACCTAGCTAAGCAACCTGCATTTCCCCACACACGATAAGTTGTGGCTGTTTGATTTGCTTGTTCTGCCATATGTGTCCTGCTTCAAATATCAATCTACTGTTTTTTTGTTTGCAGATTTATGACGAGGCCCCTATAATACTAGTCACTTTGTTTTTGATTATTTCTACATTTCTAGATGATTCATACGTTTTTTTCTTGGAATGCTCGACGCCAGCGCACAAACAAAACTTTTACGTAGTAAATATTTGACTAGATGCCTTAATAAATGATAAATTAATCTAACGCCACGACATACTGTTTATTAATTAATGCCATATTATTAAAAATATATTGTTTACTTAAAAAAACGTACCATGGAACTATTTATTTACTGTAAGACTATCGCAGACCTTAACCTTTCCCTTACTGTGCTAAAAAAATCCACGCGTTCCGGTGCTGTGTAGTCAATTCACATCTCAAAATAAGCGATTTAATATCGGAAAAATATGAATATTCATAGCTAATCGCTTATTTTTATTATATTTTATATCAAAAGTGATAATAATTGTAATGTAATTGTTGAAAACATGAAAAAAAACAGTGTGTGGCAAGCCTACGCACGACGGAAGTGAAACTTTTAGTATTCTTCTCTCTCTCTTTTCATTTCATTCTCTCTTTTTTTCTGTCTATTGACATATTTATAAGTAGCATGTGATAAAAAAAATAAAAGTTATAAAAATATGGGATTCGAACCCGGGTCCTGCATAACGAGTGTCGAACGCTCTGCCTCTAGACCGCGAGGAGAGGTATCTCGCGCGACGAGAACCGCGTATACAACGTGTACTCCTCAATTGACTTGTCCCGCGCAAATTTTCGTTTTCAAACACGGCAAATGAATAATATCACATAACGTCTCGTTAACGCTTTATATAGGGTCGATTCGAAGATATATCGGCAGTGTGAAGTCATATCTGTCGTTTTTCAAAATATTTCCGTATATTTGTCCGTTTTGGAAAAGATTTATCGTGTTTTAACAGTCTCATACCCGTATGGAGTCTGAATTTGAAAAACATTTCTAAATTTTGAAAAACTCACTTACGGCTGTGTTTTTTACTAAAAAAAACTTGTCACGCACGTCTGCGAGTGTAATTAGTCGCGTTATCGGCCTTGATTAGTAATTTTAAAGATTCAAAATAAAAATAATTAATCAAAATACCGAGCGACCCTACCGGCTCGATTTGTAAGCTATATTTCGACCAAAATATCATATAGTCAAAATATCTAAAAGTCGCAGCACGAGAGCATTTTATCACTTTTCCTCGTATTAAAAAAAATCACAAAAAGAAAAAAAAGTTAAAGCGGGGATCGAACCTCGGTTCTTCACGACGACAGTCGGGCGCTCTGCCTCTAGACCGCGAAGCTGAGTTTGGAGAGTGACCTAAACTAGGTATATAATATTAGCTAGGCTCCTATAGCGAAATGATCACGGTTTTTCGAGACGGTCATGAGTCGGTTTTACTCCGGTCCTCGAAAATGCATAACGCGCGTAAAGAAGTTTCACTTCAAAAACCAACGGAAGATGCCAAAAAACGTGCGAGGGGTCCACATCTAACGACGGTCCGCTACCGACTGGCGGATGGCACACACACAGCTATGCGGTCGTAGGTATCGATGGTCTAAATCAAAATTCAACTGCGGACGTGTGGATTTCTCATGTTCTCGCATAGCTAACTAAAATGGGACATCAATAGTGTGTCATTATTTGTTTCCGATTTTTAACAAAAATCTCTGATTTTTAATTGAATTTGAAAACTATGCAAAATGTTATTTTTTTAATTCAGTGCATAAATGTATAACGGAGGAATACCTAAAATCTGAACCCCGAATTTATTATATTTATAGAGTTATTAAAGTTATTAGAAGCAATGTGTAGAAAATACAACCACAGATAAGGAAAGGTTAAATAGCTTTAAAATATTTACCATCATATGGTTGTATATATTTGGATAACTTAGAACATTCCAGAACTTACGTTGAAAGAGGTTAACATATATATGCATTACGAGTAGATAGTTCCCATGTATTTTATGCTCCGAAAGCGAAGACTTCTGCCTATCAGATGGCACCAATCAACATAACGCCTGTTTATCGAATCTGCATTGGCTATTGACATTTTCAACGTCAATTAGGACAAATTGTTTCACAGACTTTGAAAAATTTATCAAATTTCAATGTTAATTTTGTAGTCTTGTAAAAGTCATATTCAAATTCTGTTATAATGACATTACGGGCCAATTGCCTCACATTTGACAAATTGTTAAACTTTTATGAAACAACCCGTCCTTAGAGACAGTTCAGCTTTTTAAAATTACTATTAATTCGCAAAAGTGTATCTAAAATTAAATTCTTGATTTTATAATTTAAAACACAAATTAATAAAATAGCACATCTCCGAAATAACTATTGATTGATTTAAAAACTGGAAAACGGACAATATGGGAAATGCCCACCTCATACAGGACCCCACCGAGAGACAGCCTGGGTTCTCATTGCCTCGCAAAACCTGGTCCGCCATCAATAGGTTAAGGTGCTCCCATAGCCATTGTGCCCACATGATGCACAGATGGGGCCTTAAAGAGTCGGCGATGTGTGAATGTGGTGCGGTGTAGACCATCGAACATGTGGTCAACGAATGCCCGCACCATTCATTCCCCGGCGGGATTGATGAGGTTCACACGGCGACGCCTGAGGCCCTAGAATGGCTCACAGACCTAGATGTCCCCGTTTGACCCTCCCTATCATACGAAAGAAGAATTAAAAAAATAATTTTTCAGTTTGATAAAGAATTTTGACAAAACCAAATTTATTTTTTTCCGCTTAAGCCGTTCCTCTTAAATAAGGTGATGTAAAGGTAAAGGTAAAGGTTAGGTTTCCATTACGTTCTAGAAATTCTAGGTATAAATAGAGTTATTTAGAACCTAGAACATTCTGTGAGCATCGAATATGACTACTTTAAAATACACACAGATGTTAGAAACCTATTAAAAACATATAACATTGTTTTTTCATCTCCGGACAGGGGCGAACTGTAATCGAAAACCGTTTTTCTACTATTCAAGAGGAGTCGATTAAATATTAATTTTCAAGTTCTGTGAAAGATTTTTTCAAGTTCTGTTATTATTTCAGTTCTGCCAAGCAACTAGCCTACAATGATAATAATAACAGAACATGAATAGGACTTTCACAGAACCCGAAAATGAACGTTGAAATTTGATGAATTGTTCAAATTCTCCGAAATAATCCGTTCTCAGTTTTTCATCAACAAATGGCACCTCATAACATCACATTAGGTCGGTAACATGTAGAATTTAAACTGGTCGACCAAACACAGGACACGAAAACTTTTTTATCGTGTTGGGCATTTTTTAGTAAATAAGTTTGACATCAAGAAATCGATGCGTGGGTGTGATTTGAGTTTCACATACTTGTAGACACTTTAGGAGTGCAAAAGTGAGAAACAATTGTCCAACACGTCATGGTACCATGAATAATAATAAACATTACTTGAATTTCCCTTTGTGACGAGCTCTAGAAACACGTAAAAAAATAGATTTTGTAATTTAAGGTTAACCGCGCCACCTAAAGATGTCATCAGATGATTGCAGGTTAATAAAATTTTATGTTTTTTTCTCATGTGGAACTCAATGGGATATTTAAATTCTAAAAATAAAAAAATGACTCCGATTTACTATACGAGTATGTCTTATTTTTGAAGTCCCCTTTAGAAACTAGTTAAAATTATCATCCAGATGTTTTCAAGTCAAAATAATCAACATTACGCGATGTCTACAGAACTGTTCACGGATCTATTAGTTAAGCCGGTTTTCCAATAAGAGGTGTTATTTTAAATAGCCCGCTATTTCGGTAGATGTTACTTTTGAAGCTGTCATTTTTTGACATTTGACAAGTAGAAACTACGCCATTAATAAAAATGGAACGATACCCACTTCAACAACGCATTGAAATTATTAAAATTCACTTGACTGAATCAAATGCAAATCATCTTGAGTGATGAGGCCCATTTCCACCTCGGTGGCTTCGTCAACAAGCAAAATTATCGCATCTGGGGCTCGGAAAACCCAAGAGTTATTGTTGAAAAGTCTCTCTATCCTCAATAACTGTTTGGTGCGGTTTATGGTCCGACGGAGTCATTGGACCTTACTTTTTCGAAAACGAGGCTGGAGCAACAGTTACGGTGAATGGATTGCGCTATCGAGAGATGATGAATGATTTTTTTATGGCCGGAATTGGATGGTATTGATCTGGACAACGCTTACTTTCAACAAGACGGCGCTACGTGCCACATATTCGTATTTTGAAATATTCTAATATTTAATATTCGAATATATACAAATATTCGTATTTTGTTGCCTGAACAAAATACGAATATTTTGTCTACTTCTTTCGGTTGTGACTGTCTGTAACTCGGATTTGCTTTGAATTTAAGTGTCATTTTGAAGATTATGGAAACAATACATTCAGACAAGCGGGCGCCAAGATAATTTTGTTCTAATTAATGAATAATCTACACCTGAAACGTGAATGTCTTTTGTTTATTTTTTAATTTAGATTTTCACTAACGGTTTTCATTCAAAACAAAAGTTACATTTCTGATCGATGCTAAAATTGAAAATGTTTGTTTTCGAGAGGCGAATGTTTTCATCAGTGCTTTAGTGATATTTCACGGGTCATTTGTCGGGTATTTTTCACTGCAGTTCCTTATTTTGATATGTCCATCTATAATCCAAGGAATCCTGTTATGCCTCAATACGAAGAACTATCCCATCAAAACAGTGCATTCCACAATGTACAATTCCGCAATTTTTTCAAATAATAAGTCTTCACTTATTCCAATGAAAATTGGACATTGTTCCATTCCTTCTAACCTTCTCATCTCTTCTGTATTCACTTATTCTAATGAAAATTGGACATTGTTCCGTTCCTTCTAACCTTCTCATCTCTTCTGTATTCACTTATTCTAATGAAAATTGGACATTGTTCCGTTCCTTCTAACCTTCTCATCTCTTCTGTATTCACTTATTCTAATGAAAATTGGACATTGTTCCGTTCCTTCTAACCTTCTCATCTCTTCTGTATTCACTTATTCTAATGAAAATTGGACATTGTTCCGTTCCTTCTAACCTTCTCATCTCTTCTGTATTCACTTATTCTAATGAAAATTGGACATTGTTCCGTTCCTTCTAACCTTCTCATCTCTTCTGTATTCACTTATTCTAATGAAAATTGGACATTGTTCCGTTCCTTCTAACCTTCTCATCTCTTCTGTATTCACTTATTCTAATGAAAATTGGACATTGTTCCGTTCCTTCTAACCTTCTCATCTCTTCTGTATTCACTTATTCTAATGGAAATTGGACACTGTTCCATTCCTTCTAACCTTCTCATCTCTTCTGTCTTCACTTATTCCAATGAGAATTGGACATTGTTCCGTTCTTTCTAACCTTCTCATCTCTTCTGTCTCCACTTATTCCAATGAGACTTGGACATTGTTCCGTTCCTTCTCACCTTCTTATCTCTTCTGTATTCACTTATTCTAATGAAAATTGGACATTTTTCCGTTCCTTCTAACCTTATCATCTCTTCTGTCTTCACTCATTCCAATGAGAATTGGACATTTTTCCGTTCCATCTCACCTTCTCATCTCTTCTGAGTCAGAACATGACTCCATTCTTCCATATAATTTTGAAATTTGACAATTTAAATAAAATTAATATATAAATTCACCTTCCCTCTAATTCAACACCCTTGAAGAGTCAAAACCAGAAATATTTGAAAATAAAAAAGTTCTTATTGAGATACTTTGCTGGTACTAGAATTTTTTTTTCCAATCCTGCTCTTTGTTGTTGACTAAAACAATCGAATTGCTAATATAGACACGTTGTATATATTCACACAGGTGTCTGCAAATTGTTAGTTGTTCATATTACTTCAGGAACGGAGCATGTCAAAGAACTATCAGAGAAACTGATTGTCCAACTAAGAATATTTGCTTTTTGAAGTCAGAAGGAGATTGCATACGAAACGAACATGGCGTATATATTTTTGATTGTCGCAGCTGTCATCATGGCACAGGTATGTTCATTATTATTTATTTAATGTTGGTGTTCAGTAAACATGTGCATGTTTTTGATTACACATCTGCCCTGATGAAAGACACTGTAATACTGTCCGAAACGTTGGCTGAATAAGGAGGTGCACAACATAGCATAATAGACGAAAAATAAATCACCATATGTGCTTGTCTTGGCGTTGGTTGTATTTTATTTTATATATTATATAGGAACAGCGTTAAAATCGTCAAATACACATACAACTAAATCTCCCACAGGAAAATGGGCTTCTAGTTACGTCACGATTTTCTAGCCAATCACCTTCTATCCCTCAATGAGCTAACCTTGATGCGTTTTCCAAGAACCTTGCCTGTACCGACCTTAAGACGGTCACTAATAATATAGGCCCACACAATAGTAACTTACATGATTTATAATTTTTATGACTTTATGTCCGGGTTAAATCTTCCCCATAGGAAAAACTAAACCCTTCCACACACTTTTCCACAAATGATCATCTAGTCAATCAACATTATGCAAGTGCATTATATAAGCAAAATAAATACAAAACAATACAAGAACACCACGTCAACTCACCAGAGATCAAATGGGAAAATAATTCACCGAATCCAGATATTTTCATATCAGAGGGTTCGGCTCGGTAGAACTTCTAACAGGGCCTATAAATCCTACTGATCCCTCAACATATATATTTAAAAAATCTTTCGTTATCCTGCATGTATTTAAAATGACTGATTTTTGCATTTTTATATATAATTTTTTTGATAGATCTAATACGCCTAAATTTTTAATGAGAGAGCTAGGTTTATATAATATAATTATATTACTTTATTATTATTAATTATATACCAGCTGTCCCCCGCCACGCATTGCTGTAGCTCAGTCTGTCTGTGAAGATAGAGAAACAATATTATATCGTGTTGCTTTTACGTACAATAGATGTTGCAGTTTTGAAAAAACATGTTTTTTCCAGTCACAGGTGACATATAGGTATATAAAAACACACGCGTATTCGAAAATTTTTAAGCACTCGATGACGAATTTCCGCATATTTAAGATTTTTAACAAAAGAACATTTAAATTTTATTTAAATAGATTATACTTCGATTCCTTTCAATTGATTGATCGATAATGCTCTGTAAAAACAAAACAACTAAACTAACACACTTTTTACCAATACTCCTAGTGAAAAAAACAAAGAAAGGTCATTTAAATTTATTAAATCAATCCATTTCCAAATTCCTTTTATGATTTATTCCAACAATCTATATTATGCTTTTGGTTACTTCGGTCATGTAAAAATGTGACGCAATATCGCCATCTTGGTTTGTGTTCTTTTGTTTCTTACACGTCATAAGTCATCTGTCAGTTTTGACGTTTTTCTAACTGTGAAGCACTGCTGAATACATTTACTTTACACATATTATTTAATTATTGAAGACAATATTAGCGATTTCCAAACGAAAATTTGAAACGGAAAAATCCTAAAAAAATACGGTCACATCTAGGACTCGAACCCAGGACCCTTGTCTTTCCGGGCCAACACTCTACCAACTGAGCTAATGGGACCCTATCTCCTTATAATAATAATAATAACATGGCATTTATTTTGCGCAGTTTAGTGTCATTTCACTTCATAGTTCTTCTCCTTAGTTCATATTCAAATGTAGTGTCATTTCACTTCATAGTTCTTCTCCTTAGTTCATGTTTAACTGTCGTGTCATTTCACTTCATAGTTCTTCTCCTTAGTTCATCTTTAACTGTCGTGTCATTTCACTTCATAGTTCTTCTCCTTAGTTCATATTCAACTGTAGTGTAATTTCACCTCATAGTTCTTCTCCTTAGTTCATATTTAACTGTATTGTAATTTCACTTCATAGTTCTTCTCCTTAGTTCATATTTAACTGTAGTGTCATTTCACTTCATAGTTCTTCTCCTTATTTCATATTCAACTGTAGTGTCATTTCACTTCATAGTTCTTCTCCTTAGTTCATATTCAACTGTAGTGTCATTTCACTTCATAATTCTTTTCCTTAGTTCATATTTAACTGTAGTGTCATTTCACTTCATAGTTCTTCTCCTTAGTTCATATTCAACTGTAGTGTAATTTCACTTCATAGTTCTTCTCCTTAGTTCATATTCAACTGTAGTGTAATTTCACTTCATAGTTATTCTCCTTAGTTTATATCTAACTGTAGTGTCATTTCACTTCATAGTTCTTCTCCTTAGTTCATATCTAACTGTAGTGTCATTTCACTTCATAGTTCTTCTCTTTAGTTCATATTTAACTGTAGTGTCAGTTCACTTCATAGTTCTTCTCCTCAGTTCATATTTAACTGTAGTGTCATTTCACTTCATAGTTCTTCTCCTTAGTTCATATTTAACTGTATCATACTTCGAATAAGAACTACCAACGTTGTCTTCATTTTCTCACCGCACATTTTTATTGGCTTATCTTTATGTATGATCGCAAGATTCAACCCGAACTAAATGCAATCTAGACAGCGTTTATATTAAACATATATTATTTTTATTTCCTGGGTTCTTGTCCTAGATGCGACTGATTTTTCTGTTTCAAATTTTCGTTTAGGAATCGCTAATATTGTCTTCAACAATTAAATATTATAATTTGAGGTTTTATTCACTAAGTTATTCCAAAAAATACATATTATTTAGCTGGTCGGTTTTTGAAATTTTATTTGGTTTTTGTTAGATGAGGCTTATTTATGTTAGATTGAATGAGTTCTCCAACATTCTGCGGGGCTTTAAGATGATTTTTTATAAATTAGATGGAGAGAGTAGTAATTTTCTTCTTATTTTGATAACTTCAAGTGTGTAAAATATTATCAAGAAGTTTCAAAACTCTGCTTTAAGAGGTGAGAAAGCAGTATGGGGATGTTTTTTTAGAACTCTCATGTAGACAGTAACCTTTCTCTTGTTTTAAAGGTCAAGTTTGCAAAAGTTCATAAATCTTAAAATAAAACTGTAGATTTGTAAAAAAAAAAACAAATACCACTCCACACACTACCTAGATCAATAGAAACATTGTTGATATTGGCTATTGAATTTCAGAATTGTATCTTACAGAGTCAGTTATTTTTTTATGCTATTGAATCAATTCAGAGTGTGTGAGGTAAGGCTGGTTGAGATGTTTTTTACATAGCATTAGTTAAGAGTCTCTGGGGATTCATAAGTTTGAATAAAGTTTTTAAAATTACATTTTAACATACGTTTAGGAGACTGACTGACTTTATGGCAATGAATCTGTGAGGCGAGCTTAAGTAAAGTTTGTTTGGATTTCATAGTCTCGCTAGCTCCGAACTGTTGGAAGCTGTTGGGACTCTTATGCGGGTATTTAAATATTTAAAAAAATCTAAATATCACATCATTTCTGGGTAAAAAAAATTGGATTTTTCAGGTCAACGCAATTATTTTTATCTTGCAACATCAATACCACCACGAGGTGTGCAGCCATTAATATTTATTTTATTGTCAAAAACACCGGTAAAAACGCGATAAGTTGCTATATAAATAAACCAATGTAACAATCCACACAAAATTTGAACAATTCACCATATTTTAAAGTTAAAATTACATTCCGGTGAACGTTCTATTCAAGTTCAGTAAAAAAGTGATAAATTTTTTTGTATTTGTGAGATATGTGTGTACATTTCGAATACTTATCTGAACATTGGAAACAACTATTATTTGTTTGGTATGACAGTATGCGCGAATGTTTGGATTGGTGGCCCGTTCTTGCATGAGTGAAATTACTGTCGGACGAACAAACGTCTCTAGTATTCCTCTCGGGACGCAAATCACTGTGAATTATGAATGATGCCAAACCAGCAATTTCATATCACAAAACATTTA
Source organism: Hesperophylax consimilis (assembly GCF_061612785.1). NCBI lineage: Eukaryota > Metazoa > Arthropoda > Insecta > Trichoptera > Limnephilidae > Hesperophylax > Hesperophylax consimilis. The sequence continues at coordinate 23,987,728 of NC_142852.1, read as the reverse complement.
TAATGGCTACCGATTTGTTGACCAACTACCTGCATAACATTTGTTAGGTCTGCACAGACCTTGTAGAGTTTCAAACACACGTAATCGAACTGTTTTTGCGCTCGTTGCCTTTCGCCGCACCGACCCGAGGAAGTATCTACTATCATTTTGACAATCAAGTTAACATCTTCTCGGTATCAGTTTCAAAACAAAAAATAGAAAAAATAATCGATACTATTTCTAGCTCACTGGGTGCGGGTAGTGATAAAATTACGGCTTTCTTTATCAAAATGTGTAGCAAGGTAATCTCGAGGCCCCTATTATTGCTCTTTCAATCCTCATTGAAAGAAGGTATCTTTCCTAATCGTTGGAAGAGTGCTCTCATCAAACCAGTTTTTAAGTCTGGGGCTAAAAATGATGTCCAGAACTATCGACCGATATCTAAATTACCAATCTTGAGTAAAATTTTTGAAAAAAATGTTCATGAACAACTATATAACTGCATCGAGTCTGTAATACTCGTGAACCAACATGGCTTTATGAAAAAAAGATCGGTTGTATCTAATCTTGCCATTTTCATTGAAAATATTACTAAATCAATGGATGATCAAATCCAAGTTGACGTAATCTTTACAGACTTCTCAAAAGCGTTTGATAAAATTGATGAAGTATCAAAAGCATTTGATAATTCATAATAAAAATAAGACGTATAAGGTTTATTAAATACAGTGCCATGAATTACTAAGTGCGTTGAGTTACTGATGTTGAGTTATGGATGTTAAGTGATTAATTCCGAGCAAACCCAAGAGAAAGTCAGCAGAATAGAGTTCACATCACTTCTGACCCGTAGATGATTCATTCCGAACAAAACCAAGAGAAAGTCAGCAGAATAGAGTTCACATCCCTTATGACCCGTTGATGTTTCATTCCGAACAAAACCAAGAGAAAGTCAGCAGAATAGAGTTCACACCCCTTCTGACCCGTAGACGGTTAATTCCGAGCAAACCCAAGAGAAAGTCAGCAGAATAGAGTTCACATCCCTTCTGACCCGTAGATGGTTAATTCCGAGCAAACCCAAGAGAAAGTCAGCAGAATAGAGTTCACATCCCTTCTGACCCGTAGATGGTTAATTCCGAGCAAACCCAAGAGAAAGTCAGCAGAATAGAGTTCACATCCCTTCTGACCCGTAGATGGTTAATTCCTAGCAAACCCAAGAGAAAGTCAGCAGAATAGAGTTCACATCCCTTCTGAACCGTAGATGGTTAATTTCGAGCAAACCCAAGAGAAAGTCAGCAGAATAGAGTTCACATCCCTTCTGACCCGTTGATTTTTCATTCCGAAGAAAACCAAGAGAAAGTCAGCAGAATAGAGTTCACATCCCTTCTGACCCGTAGATGGTTAATTCCTAGCAAACCCAAGAGAAAGTCAGCAGAATAGAGTTCACATTCCTTCTGAACCGTAGATGGTTAATTTCGAGCAAACCCAAGAGAAAGTCAGCAGAATAGAGTTCACATCCCTTCTGACCCGTTGATTTTTCATTCCGAAGAAAACCAAGAGAAAGTCAGCAGAATAGAGTTCACATCCTTTCTGACCCGTAGATGATTCATTCCTAGTAAACCTATGAGAAAGTCAGCAGGATAGAGCCACGGATAATGGCCCTGGCCACATTCCTTCAGATAGGGAAATTTCAAAAATTATTGTTCAATAGTCACTTCGTTTAGTTTAAGAACATTTTTTTAAATGTTACATACGATGAGAGATCATAACGAACCTTCAAATAATAGAATCATATATTAAAAGCTTGAGTCATGTAGAATTCGTTGTTTTTTTGTTAGTATAGACGTATCTATTTACACATTGGTCATTAATTTAATTTTCCTGAAACATGACCAGAGGTATGTGTGTATTTATCGCAATTCATTAATATTACTCCAATATATTTAATATTTCTTTAAAAACAATTCAAAACACATGCCCATAGCTCATCCGCTTCTTAGAATTGTTCAACTGTACCAATTTACATAGCGCCAAACACAATACAATAGCTAAACAGTAGTCACTTTTATGTAAATACAGATTTTTTCAATGGCGAAGCAAACAAGAAAACATTTGTTCAAATAACCTGAATGTATATTTTACGCAGCAATTTAAAGATAAAATGTAAGTTTTCTTTGGATAAACACCAGTCAAGTTTTTATAAAACACGCGGATATTTTTCAGTGCAATCTCTATACAGAACATTTAAAAATGCAACAAGAAGTTAGAATTAAATTAGTGCGATGCCAATAAGAATTTATTTAATCCTTGTTGGCCGTACGGTCTTTTGTTATTGTTCTCTTTTTGATGTTTTTGAAAAGAATTACAAATATTCCCCTGTTACGAATAATTAATCTGACAATATTTGTATTTCTCCTTCTACAATCATTAGATTGACTTTGAAATCAGGTTTTATATCATTAAACCTCACCAATCTCACCATATGGAAGAAAACTAAATAATTCTCAATCATTGTGCCTTAGTAATTATTATTAATTCTTTTTTTCGTGTGGGTTGTCCGAGGGGAACATCAAGCAAGTCTACGGACTCTATCTCTCTCAATCCCTGTGGGGAATTTATGGAGCGGGTATTCGTTGAACGTTCATGGTGGTCTACACCGCATAGCATTCACACATCGCCGACTCTTTAAGGCCCCACCTATGCACCTTGTGGGCACAGCGGCTGTCGGGGCATCTTATCCTATTGATGAGGATTGGGGTTTATAAAGCAGTGAGAAGCCAGGCTGTCTTTCAGTGGGTTCGTGTACGAGATGGGCATTTCGCCATTCAGCTAATAGAAATAATTGAGAGAAAATCAGCTCACTTTTTACGATTGAAAAAGTACCTATCAATCAAAACTTATTTCAAAATTTGAGTTTACCTAATTAAACAAATGTTTTCTGGTTTTTAATTGCAGGCTGAATCTGGACTGGTCCTGAAGTCATGGTGCGATGAAGACGGTTGCCACAATGGCTGGGTGGAAGAATCAGCTGGCGCGGGGGCTTTCGCCATGGCTGGAGCAGGTGGAGCATTTGCTGGAGCAGGTGCCTTCGCCGGTGCCGGTAACGCTTTTGCAGGCGCAGGGAATCCCTTCGGCCAACATATTCCGAGGCCTTTCGCCCCAGTGCTTCCAGTTGTTCCAGTAAGGCCAGTTGTACCAATCATTCCATGCGGCGGTTCTAGCAGTAGCTCTTCGTCCAGCAGTAGCAACAATGGGGGGACCGGCCAGAGCTGGTCAAGCACCACCAACGGAGACGGAAGCACCAGCTTCTCTAGTAGCGTCAACGATGGCAGCGGAAAACCCAAAACTTACACCTACACAACTGGAAATGGACAAGCAGCAAGCATGGCTTCGGACGGATCAGATTCCGCAAGCTATTCGAGCAGCAACAGCAACGGAAACGAAGACCCTAAAACCAAAGCCTTCGCCGTTGGAAAAGGAGAAGCTTCAAGCGACGCAATTAACAAGGAGGGAAAGTGGAGCCACTCAAGCAACGAAAAAGGTGAGACCAAAAACTGCAAGAAAGTTAATAAAAACAGCGGGAGCGGAGAGTCCCAAAGCTCTTCGTGGAGTAGCAGCACTGATGGTGATGGAGCTGTCAGCTATTCCAGCAGCGTCGACGATGGGAAGAGTGTACCCAAAACATATACGTATACTTCCGGTAACGCCAAGGCGGCGAGTTACGCGGGAAATGGAGATGGATCCACCAGCTACTCGGCGAGTGAGGGAAACGCAGGTAAAGCAAAGAATAAGAGACGCGCCGTCCGATCCAAGAAAAGGGCACGGGCACCAGTACACTACAGACCAAGAAGCAGACGGGAGTATTAATCAAAACAATCTACAGCATTTTTGACAAGATTTACACAAACTTACCTACATTTTTCTCGTTTAGTTTTTTTATGATACCTAATGTTCAGTTGACTGTTTTATTAATCTGTTTTTATAACTTCTCATAGATTCGTTCGACTGATTGCTTTGTGACTCTGTTATTTTATATCTTCTAATTCGTTCAGATATGACTTTTTAATTCTGTTATCCTTAACTTCTTGTAACTCATTGTTTCATAAGATCATTGTTTTGTTACTCTGTTTTTTATAACTTAACGATCAGTTCATGATTTTATAAATCAGTAATATATTCAGTGGATTGTTACATGGTTACATTTTTAATAACTTCTTTACGTCCAGTTAATGATTTTCTCAGTAATATATTCAGTGGATTATTACCTAGTTACGTTTTTAACAACTTCTTTACGTCCAGTTAATGATTTTCTCAGTAATATATTCAGTGGATTATTACCTAGTTACGTTTTTAATAACTTCTTTACGTCCAGTTAATGATTTTCTCAGTAATATATTCAGTGGATTATTACCTAGTTACGTTTTTAATAACTTCTTTGCGTCCAGTTAATGATTTTTTCAGTAATATATTCAGTTGATTATTACCTAGTTACGTTTTTAATAACTTCTTTACGTCCAGTTAATGATTTTCTCAGTAATATATTCAGTGGATTATTACCTAGTTACGTTTTTAATAACTTCTTTACGTCCAGTTAATGATTTTCTCAATAATATATTCAGTGGATTGTTAACTCTTTACGTTTTAAATCACTTTTAAATACTACACAATGTAAAGATTCTTCGTAAAAACAATCCCATAAATAATTTCGGAAACAAAACAATCATTTACACACTATAAAAACGATTATTGCCTATTCTTCTGAAAATTTTAAATTCATTATTTTGTACAATTGGTCAGTATCTAGAAGGTCTAAAGATAATCAGAAAAAAATTAGAATTTTAAAAAGATTTTTTTTCCAAGTGTTTTCTTTAAAAACATAACTCATATTTCCAACCCTGAAAATTTTTCTTTAATATTTAAGGGAATTCCTACAGTATTCGGCCAACGATTTTATAGTGTTTATAATTATTTGGCTAATTATAGAATTTTTTCTCTCTTTTCAGAACCAAGCCCGTAATTTCACAAAGCTGTATATTTAAAAAAACATTGTGAAATAAATTACTTAAAAGCAGACGTGCATTATATATTTTCTTTTATGTTAAATTACGTATTGTTTTTAATTTATTACTATTTTATATTATGAACTGCATCTGAAAATACTTGTTCAGTTTTAATAAATTTTTGGAAACACCGAATTTGACATTTTGAACTATTTCAAAGAACTTACTTATTAACTAAATAATATGTTTTTTTTAATGTCCCTTTATCAATTTTTATGTTACTTATTACTTACTTACAATGTCCCGTTAAGGCGAAGCTTAACGCTAAATCACTATTTTGATTAATATTTATAACGAATTGGTGTACATTATCAATACCAAAAAATATGTTTTAGATAAATTGAAGGTTTTCCTATCGTTTCGCTTGAGTAGAATACAAATAAAATAATAAATTACTCAATAAAAAATATATAAAGGAACACTACTAAAAAAATTATTTTTTGTATTTGAATGTATGAACGTGGAAAGGAAAAAACTTTTTTTAAATACAGTATTATAGCTAAGATTATCTGTGACAGTTTCACTTGATTAACTTTTTTGCTATCTTATAAAATTATTTACAAAATAAATAAAACCAGTTTTGTGCTTGAAATCGAACGTTTCTAGACTCCGTTTGTCAAGCGATTTTAATGCCTATTACCTACAATATAAGGTATACCAAGAATGGTTCCATGATAACTCAACACAGTGACAATTCAACGCACTTTTAAAAAGTGATATAAAGTCATTAGAAACGAAGAAAAAATTGAATTTTTAACCTAACCTAACCTAACCCAGTTAATAAAGTTTTTGTTTCATCACTTTCCATGACTTTACATAACTTTTTTAAGTTTTGACGAATTATCATTGTGATGATTTATCCGGTCACCACCAAGAATATACACATTTTTGGCTTGTAGCTTCCTCTTAAGGCGATGCAATAAGGCGTGTAATATTTTAAATTGAGCCGCTATCAATAACAACCCTTACGTAGATGGCGATAAGGTTTAAATTCCCGCTTAACACCATCCGCCTGTTTTGATTTATGCAAGAAAAAAAACATGGCCAAAAAGTGCCTTTATTTTGTGGATGTTCAGGCATAAATATTCTTTTTTTCCGATCATTTAATAAATAACTTAATTTGCCACATTATACAATAAAATCATAAACGAAAATGGGTTCGTAAGTAGGAGATTTCGAACTTTAAAGCAGGTTTCATAGACCTATAGATTATTTTTTTCTGGGCTTATAAAAAGACTTATATAAAAAATACTCGATTATTTCAAACGTCAAGATGTATTGTACTCGCATTATTTACTTGAAACATCTGAAACATTTATAGGCGACCAAATTTTAAAACCAAAAACACATGATTTTGCATTACTACGTATGGCATCTCTTTAAACTGCTAGTTATCAAAAAACCAACAAAAGTAGGGCAGGGGTAAATAGAATCATATAAATAAGTTGTCTCTATGCGACATAAAAGCATTTTGACAAGGGCCATGAACGCCGAAACAGCTGTCATGAAATACAAACTAAAATACTTGAAGATTTTTTTTTACACTATCTCCACACAAGAGGCTCTCAGGAAAATGATTTCCATCAGGGCCTGTCATCTTTGGGGATGGTGTTTGGAGGGTATTTTTTAAGGAAAGGAAGGAGAGAAAGATCAGGGAAGGAAAAAGGTATGAAGGTTGGGTAGGAATCAAGGAATCTAGGGATTAGTGTCCCCAGGAGTGATGGACCTATGAATATATCCCTCCCACTGTGGCGCAAGGCGATGGGTCATGATTAGAGATGGCAAAATTTCGTTTTAACTAAAAACGCGAAAAAATATTTATGTTTCGAAAATAGGGCATTTATAAGTTTTCTTTGCGTTTCAAGGCATTTGAAAGTGTTTCCAGTGATTTCTATTTTGCGAATTAACGAGAAAAACGTGATTTTGGCCGTATTTCAGCTAAATTATTCTATTTAGCGAAATAAGCGCGAATTTTCCGAAAATATCGGTTATAAAAATAATATGTGAGAATTTCAAAAAATCGATATTTACATTACGATTTTTTATAATTTTGTAACTATTTTATGTGTAAATATTTAATATTTTTGTACTGTAGGCTAAAATTGCTTTTTGACATTACACAAATTGTGCGAAATAAATGACGCCTATTGATGTTAATCGCAATCTGCATTTGTTGTGTTTGTGTTCGACCCGTACTTAGAGTTTACTTCCTTATTAATTTAATATTAAAATTAATTATTTATAATCTTTCACATGGAAATACTTGCAAATGAAGGTTAAACATATATTTTACCAAAAATACTTAAAATATGCGCTAAAAACATTCAGGAAATAATTTTTTTCTATTTTGCTACAAAACGCTAAATTATGCCTCAAAGTGCTATAAAACGCTAAATTTCCAATTGTTAATGCTAAAAAATCTGAAAATTAATTCTAAATTTTGCCATCTCTAGTCATGATACCAGTTGGAGAGGTCAACCTGTTTCAAAATATCGATCATGACCATTTTATAAATGCGTGCGTCTTTACTTGTTGCCTCCGAAACAACAAACGGATTATGTAACTTCAGATTCAGATGAATTTGCAAATTAAAAATGAAGATGGACTTGACTTTGACCGTTCGGTGTTCATGTAGCGTCGTGTGTTCAATTCCTCGTCTGGCTAAGTTCTCCATTACAACATTTTTCGCTTACTGTTGTGGTAGTAGGAGATTTTCAAAAATTGTCGGGTTATTCGTAACCCGGGAATGTTTGTCTTACATAAAAAAATAAATTAAATTAAATGGACTGCAAAACCAATGATCACGAAATGGTGTTTGACAGGCTTGGATGAAAGCAGATATAGGGCACAAAACAATACATTTATTTATTTATTATTGCTTTCCATTGTATCTTTTTTACGTTAGTATTTTTAACCTTACTAGGATAAGCCTGTGTTGAGGGTAATAATTTTACAAAATAATAAATAGCACAAAGATTATATTTATTTATTTATTTTTTCATGTTCTCCATAAAACGGTTATACAACAATATATCATGGAGAAGATTACAAATTAAAAAGTTTACAGAGGCAGTTTTACTATTTTGTGACACGTGTCAAAAGATAGTTACTGAATTGTCTGTATGTGACATTGAAAATGTCGATGGCTAATGCAGAATCGTTAAGCAGTTGAGTCACTCTGTTTATTGGCGCGTTCTGATAGGCAGAAGTCCTCGCTTTCAGAGCATATAAGAGTGCATGGGATCTCCCTCGAGTATAATTGTTAGGGACATAAAAGTTAACCTCTTTCAACATAGGCGGATTGTGTATTGTACCAGAGATTAACTTAAAAAAGTGTTTGCCTAAAAATATTTTTCTGCGGGCTTCTAATGTATTGAAATCGAGCATTCCTGTTAAGAACAAGGATGGATACAGGAATGGATAGTATGTATATTCCCTCATATACAGGTAACGCATAAACCTTTTTTGTCCTTTTTATTTCTAAGATATGGTTTTGTTCAGAAGGGGCCCAAATAATGGAGATGTATTCCAGGATGCTGCGGACAAGTGCTGCATATGTTCTTCGTATTGCAATTCCATTAGTAAATGATCTCGCATTACGAAGAACAAATCCAATATATTAAGATAACAATATTGTTACCTACATTAACGTTTCTACAAATTGGTATTTAAATCAAAAAACAAAATGAAAAATAAAATATAAGACACATAAAACACAACCTCTTAAACCAAAAACAATGTCAACAAGAAATAAAGTGGAAACTAGACACTCCACAAAGCAAGATGGAAAAATATAAGACTAGGAAAATTACACAACTTTGGTGAGATAAACAGAGCTACGTAGTTTCTATAGTTAAATTATATTATATTTGATATTCTTCTGTCTGAAATAAATTGGGTAATGACTTGTTTATATTTGGTGAATGATGTGTTGAATATATCAACAACATCTTTATAGTCATTACCCAAATTTTGTATACGGCGAAAGGGGGTATAGAATTGAGATTCTGTGTTGGAGTTATCACAATAGAACGGTAGATAATGCCTCGGTGTTGGTTTGCGAGGTATTTGTAAAGAAATCAAGTATAATAGTTCAGGGCTGTCAATTATTGAATTAATGATTTTATATAAAGATTTTAGGTCATTAACTATTCTACGTTCAGATAATTTTAATAAATTGAGTTGACATAGTAGATAATCATAGTTGACGCATTTCCTTGTAATACCCATTCTGTATTTTTTTAAAATTCTTTATTATATACATACCTATACAAAATATTATGCCAATATTTAAAAGGATAAAGATGAAAGTATATGTTGGAAATCCTCAGATGGCAGAAATAATTTAACATTTTTTTAAATCTACACAAGGAATGTGATTTGGATGGCTATTAAATAAAAGTGGAGCCTGGTACAAATAATGTCTTTGCCCAAATGAGGATTTAGGATGAATTGCCATAAAGTTCAGACCAGAGCCGATTTTCGTAGTACGAATTTGCTGCGTTCTTTTCGCAGAACTAATATTGTTAAAAATCTGCACAGGGTTTGTATGATAAATAATTGTTTTAAATAGGTATGGAAAAATATATTAATACATCAAAAGTAAAAAGGATAACTAAATCACTTACTACTTTAGTATCCCTGTATTCTGCAACAGAGTTCCAGCACATCAAACATTATCAGTTTCTCTTTGATTATAAATAGGTTTAACGAAAGCAGAACAATTATTATAATTCCCATCAGATAGCTCAATGTAATTGCCATCAGATAACAAACAAGTGGCAAACTTTAATATTTTCCTCAAAAAAAAATTAAGTAAAAACTTACATCAACACTTATCTTTTCCATCTCGAGTTCAAAACACAAGAACTCGAACTTTCACAATTTTCTTTAGTGAATAGTGATAATGTTCCATTTTTCAAACAGTTTCCTTCTACTATTATTTATTGCATCTCACTATGCATAAATCATGTTTTTCCTCATAAAAATCAATCTCGACTAAGCGTGTATCGAGGTTAACAATTTACATTTGAGTGAAGAAAACATAGAGTAATCACAAATATAACGTAATACTACATACAAACACAAAATATTTCTAAAAGAAAGAAAAAATATGTACCTAATACATGAGTTACCAGATGGATAATTTGACTGTATATTATTGTAAAAATATTTGAACCATAACTAATCATTAATCATTATTCCCAAAAAGAAACAAAGTAGATAATAAAGACAAATAGGGTGACATTCAGTTTTTAGCAAACGGGACTTATACCTATATACAAAATCTTATTATTTAAGAAAGGGCAAAATGAACATGAAAAAATATTAAGACAATTGTGTATAAAATCTAAAATCTTAACTTACTTTTTAAATTTCATTAAGGAAATTGTAGACTTACTATGATTTAGAAGAATAATAAAAATAAGTGGTATAAATAGTTTCTTTGACCAAATTAAGTTCAATGTAGATGTAGAACCATTGCAAATACTAGATAATTACTATTTTGGCCAAACTCAAAAAATAAAATATTTTTTATGTTAGGTACTTAAAAAGCATAATTTATTTATATTTAGGTTTTATTATGATTATTGTTATATTTGACCTAACCTATAAAAACCTAACCCAACCTAACCTAACCTAACGTATATCCTAACCTAACCTATAATAATCCAACCTAACCTATAATAACCCAACCTAACCTAACCTATATCCTATAATATTAAAAATAATTCGTATAATCCGTGTCCAGCGATTCCGAAAAATTACATTTTTTTCTCATACACAAAATAAATTGCACAATCCAATATAATTTTTCTAACTTTGTAGCAGATGCCAAATAAATTTTTAATTCTATTTGCTGACATCAAATTTACAGCAGTTTGTATATTTTTTTATGAATAGTTTTAGTGCACACCTAACCATAAAAGATCCTACGTTTTTTAAATTTCAGTTTTTAATTTCCCCGTTAAAGACCCCGCTCCGCGGCGAATGGTTTATTTATGATTCCGCGTCTAGATTGCATATTTTCTATGGTTAAGTGTTTAGCGCGTGTGAGTGGTTTATTTATGCAGTTTAGTTTGCCTAGTTTATTGATAGTGTAGGATAAATTATAGGGAGTTTACATCTCCCGAAAATAATGACAACATTACTTTTACCTAAATTGATGTTGGTAAATTTAACTACTTATAATTTAAACCTAAATTCAGACTGGTATCACTGTAAGCCTGCGCGCGATACCTCGCGCGGCAAATAATTTATTCTGTTTCCAGCGGTCTAGCCCGTCGGGTTAGCCCTAATCTCCTCTAGCGTACGCGATCTGTTTTGTTAAAATGAAAACTAAATTATAAATATCCGGATTTTCATTATTACACACCGACAGTAATTACGCAACATTGGATTCTGCGGATTGGAGAACCACAGAATCCTCCAGCCAACAACCCAATTAAATTGGCGATAATCTCAATCCTCCAAAATAGCATCGCGTAAAGTAGTTATAAATAATGATGCCATGAATCTCAAAATAGATGTTTCCACCATCAAGACATGAAGAAGAACCGGTGGAAGTGTTCCGTACTGAGATCTTTGTAGAATACACGGGAGGAATGTTTGACATTATTCACATAAAAGTGGTTCCTTGACAAATTAGAACATCGAAGAAAATTTAATTAGAGAACAAACAAAACTAACCTATAATTTTAGCATATTCTGTTACCAGTCATGGTCGAGCGTGTATGATCCTCGACTACAAATCCTGAGTTGCAGATTTAAATCCCGGCGTACGCAATATTATTTATTTTTAATCACTATTATATTGTGATATTTCACGTGAATTACTATGAAATAATATAAATATTGTGTTTGCGGTACATTCCAGAGAAGTGTAGGTACTGTTATGTTCTCTCAGCATCGCCTTGTTTAAAGATCGCCATTTCCAATTGTGATTTGGCTTTAGCCATGTTACCCGGATCAGTTCCAACTAGCCAGGGACTTTAATTTAATTTTTAATTTATTTTTTATTTTTTTTATTAATTTACGGACAATATGTCCATTAACCATAATATTGACACGTATAAGAAAACATAGATGACAGTGAATGGAGAGTACCTACATGTATGTGGAGGGCAAAGACAATATAAAATAGAAAAAGTACATATAGAAAATAACTACAAGTCAGAGCATCAATAACGATTAAGTTGTGAAAAATTACACATTACGTATCGCTTTTCGAAAGTCATTTAGACTTACACCAAAAAATTCAATGCTCTGACTTGAGTTTACAAGTCTCGACATTCTGGACAAAGAAGAATGGTACCCATAGTTAGTTGAGTGGTGATTGAGGAACACCAATTCATTATTTCGGAGTCTACGTGATGGGATGTTGAATTGAATGAGTTGTAACAGTTCAGGTGAGTCGGTTATACTGTTGATTATTTTAAATATGCAAATTAGATCGGAGTCTTTTCTAGGTTTTTATAAAGAAGATAGGTTTAAAGTTTGTTCAATTTCCTCATATGAGTAATCGCCTCTTTCGAGTCCTAACCTCCAAGCAATTCGCCGCAGGAAGCGATGTTGGACAGATTCGATGTGACTAATATGGACAGCATAGAAAGGAGACCAAATGACACTGGCATATTCAAGGTGAGGGCGAACCAACGAACAAATATAGAGTTTTAAGTGTTCTTATATGTTTAAAGTCTGAGGTAATTCTATGGATGAACCCGAGTGATTTATTTACGATGTTATTTATATGATTTCGAAAAGAGAGTTTGCAATCAAGAGTGACCCCAAGGTCCTTGATGAATGTGACAGTTGATAGACAAGCACCATTTAGTTTATACTCAAACTGAAAAGGTTTATTGACTCTGTAAAAGGACAAAACTTTGCATTTATCAACATTAAGTTCCAAGCAGTTTAGTTTGCACCAATCATTAAATGAATCAATATCAAGTTGAAATAGTAAACAGTCAAGAAAGGATTTAATTATCTTAGGAATCTTACTGTCATCAGCAAAAAGCCAGAAGCGTGTGTGCGAAAAAACTTTAGTTAAGTCGTTAATAAAAAGGTTAAAAAGAAGCGGTGCCAAATGGGCTCCTTGGGGAACACCGGACGTTACATCAATGTTAAACTCAAACAGACAAACCTCACTCCATGAACCCGGGCACTCCTGCAAGTCGCTAAACGTAACCAACCACTTGGGATAACATCTGGCAAAAGTTTTGGTTATCCAATAAATGGTTCACGGGGCGGCGGTAGGTACTCATATTTTCCAAATTGTTTTTCTGGGGCCCGGTTTAAATCATATTCTCTTTTTAGTGATCAATGCTATCACAAGAAACGAGTAGATGTAAACATTTTCCGTACAATCGTAAGTATTACATTTCAAAGTAGATTACAGTGTTTTAACGATATAATAATAATAATAATTAAGTGTTTATTCCGGTATGTGGGGAGGTTAGTGCAGTCCCACACATTCCATATAGAGATACAATAAAATATATAATCAAAAACAAAAAGATAGAACAGAAAAACAAAGAAAAGAAATTCCAATATAACCTACTTAACTTCTATAATCGAGTACGAAATAATCATAATCTGTGAATTGTACACAAAATTAGAGCAAGAAGCAACTACATGAAATGGAGCAAGGATTCGCGTATTGTGTTTATTGGATACACGATAATTAATCATCCTCCAAGTCATTCATGTATACTTACCTCTTTCGTGCGCTAAAATAAAAATTAATCTTGTAATACAATCCTACTGAAGTAATACATCGTTCTAACTTCTAGACCACAGAAAGTACAATGTGGGGAGTCAAGCACCTGAATGTTGAAAAGGTCAGAGGGAACGGAGCAACGACCGTAAGTTTATTTTTTGAAAAAATGGGGGAGAAATGAAACCACGGTATTGATGAGATTTTTGAAAAGATTTTGTATTAAGCATAGTATAAACATCAGAGACAGTTTTTTACATGTAAAAAAATTATATCAATACAGAAAATGTGTAAAACAAAGAATCTCTACTATATTCTTATGCTATTTATTATTTTATATTATTTAGAAATAGTCGATATTCGCGTTTGTTTGTTCGTTTAGCTCTACTAAACTACAGAACGGATTTTGATACGGTTTTCACTATAATTTAGAAAATTTCTTCTGGAAGGTTTATATGTATAATACATGCACATTATACTTATACAAAGTAGAGAAAAGTCTCCGAGCAAAGCCGGGTAACTTTCAGCTAGTATAAAATAAAGTCGCTATCCGCGTCTATCTGTTTGTGCCCTTAGTTCTTCCAAACTACGCAACGGATTTTGACAGGATTTCTTCCAGAAGGTTTATATATATAATGCATGCATATTATATTTATAGAAAGTTGAAAAAAATCGAGTAACGCCGGGTACCTACATCTCACGACACCATCAGTATAACATTACTTAATGAACTAGGCGTTTTTTAAATACAATTTTGAGAATATTTATAATTCCATTCGGAACATGGGAGTGGTTTCTCTCCCGACCGACTTCGTGCATTGTAACCGGTAATTAAGGCTTTTGAGATGTTAAAGCTACATTTATCTCATGGCAATAGTTTCGTTCCAGAGTGCCTAAAAACGTAGGCTTTGTAGATGCATTTATGACAACATTAATAATGCATTCAGAACATTGAAATGGTTTTCCATGGCTAGCAAGAACGTGATTCTTTCAAGATAATTCCATTCTAAACATGGGAATGGTTTCTTCTCAAGGACCTTAAGTAATTTCAACATTACAATGGATTTTTCGATAGTTAAACACTTTATTCCGAACACTGGAATTTTTTTTTGGGTGCCGAGGACGTAATTTTTTGAGATCGTGTGACAAAATCATAAATAGTGACATTCAGGACGTATGAATTTTTTGAGTGAAAAAACTCCCGTTTTCGAGGTTTTAGGTTTGGGAACAATGCTTAATAGTTCCAAAGTTTAAAAATTTTTGATAAATATTTTTTAATACTGATTTCATTTCAACTGTGGTTTAGTACCTAAAACGTTTCTACAAACAAAATATAAACTACAAGAGACGATAAAAATAATGACAAATTCGTAAACTTAAGGATGGCCTGTTTCACAGAATTTGAACAGTCCTTTAAATGTCAGTTAATTTTCAAGTTTTGTTATTACATCATTATTGTCAGTTGTTTCTTAAAAATTAAATAATAACAACTTGAAAATAAACTTTGACGAATTGTTCAAATTCTATATATAAATTTTGATGATCATATCGACTGTAAATCGCTTCAAGCCACATCTTTTGGGAATGTTACTTTTCAGCGGTTTCATATAGTCTTCAAATTAAAACATAGTAGGGTAGTTTTGCCTGTTTAAGGAAATTTTAATGCTAAAAAGTAATTTTCTCAAATAATGAGGGTTTTCTCAAATCGACCTTAAATAAATTTACGCCTAAATTTAGTTATTAGTAATAAAAATGCCTTAATCAGCTAAAATTGCTTTAGCATATTATAAGTTGAAGACTATGTGAAACAATTGAAAAGTAACCTTTCCAAAAATATATGGCTTGAAGAGTTTTACCAAAACAATCCATATTATTTGTGGCTTCACAGATTATGATAATTTATTTTTATATGTCTGAAAAATAAAACTTTGCTGTTTGAACCAATTATTTATTAGTAAGAGAAAACACACTCACAAACTACGCCTTTCCTTATATTTAAGTTCTGGAGTACAGCATTTATGTTATAAACTACGTGTTTTTGCAAATCTATATTGATTTATATTTGTTTTTTATCAGACCATTTATATTCGTAGATGTGATTGTTCACAGTTCTATTGTAGATAGACCATAGAAGTTATGGAGGCCGGGCCGTCCTACACATTCGTTCCTGACTATTTAATTTAGATTTATTTATTTAGTTCCTGAATAAAAGACACAGTGTTTTGTAGTGACGAATGCGTCATCATTTAAAGAATCAATAGACAACAAACTGGCGCAGCCGGTCAGAGTAACCAGAAAGACCTCCATATTTGGGTTCAATAAAATTAACAAAACTGGCGCTAACAGTATCAAATTCAGCGATTTTTATAATAATAATCTTACGAGTACTACATAGTATTAATTCATTTCAGAGGATCGATCCAAGGCATAGATAACTCTTCAGGAAGATAGAGTGATCTATTATTGCATTACATTGGAACATAACGAATTCCATTAAATTGATCGATTATAGTATTTGTACAAGATAATTTAACGTCGAGTCAATACAGTGATTACTTACAAGTCAATTTTACCTATACAAGAAACATAAGTATAAGAAATGATAAAAGCATAATAAGTTGCGTATATTCACGTTTATACCAAAGCGTAAAATGGAAAAAAATAACAAAATTTACTGTTCTCATTTACGACCTAACCTAGTTAATATTATTAACATATAATCATCACCGACAAGAAAATCAACAGAATGTGACCAATTTCAATGAAAACTAATGTCGCCAAAACAGGCAAATAACATAGATTATAAATATGTTCAAGTCTATAAGAAATAATGTTGAAGTTTTAACTTGTTTGATCTGTTACAACAGAAGTAAGAAAAAATTGAGCTTCTCTCGGTATATTTTTTCAGTACTTACATATATATTATAAATATAATACTCCTCATTATAAGAAGTTCTCAGTAAACTTAAAAAAACGAATTGTAACTATTTAATGTCGATTTAATTAGGGGGTGCGGGTGCCATCACCTCTGCTATAGGTCACTCTGAGTACCAAGCTACAGAAGGAGTACCCGGATTCATGGGGTGATGTTTGTTCAGATGCGTCTGCCAACCAACTGCATGGCGAATCGGATCGGGAGAGACTCCCTGCCGGACTCTCTCGACTCAACACTTTGCAGCGCAGCGGAAGGAATGGTTTCAAACATCCGTTACACTGACCCCCAGATTCCTACCCAACACTCATTCCTTCTTCCTTCCCGGAATTTTCTCTCCTTCCTTTCCTTAAAAAGATCCTTCACAGAGAATCGTCAAATATGACACATGCCCTGACGGAAATTATTTATATCAGGGCCTCCTGTGTGCATTTAATGTTAAAAAAATGTGTTGCTTACTATTCTAAATTGAAGATACGGTTCCCAAATAAACTATATACCTTAAAAAGTCATGAAATCTTATTTTACTAAACGGATATATCACACTCCCACAACCGCACTGTCAAAAAGCGTAGCCCCTTGATGTTAGGGATTTATTTGGGACCCAAAACATTGGCATAAGTCATACCCACGAAAGGAGTTGTCGCAAAAAATTACAAGTTACCACGTTTTCGTGTAACAAAGTTCATTGCAATAATAACCTTCAGAAAAGAGACTTCGCCATTCGTACAAAACTCTAATAGTCTAACACTTGAAGATGCAAAACTTGTTAATACAGATGTTGACTTACTAATTGCAGTGTGGTACATTATACATCCTCGTCTTATTAGGAACTACGAATACTACAACCTAATATATTTATCTAAATATTCCAAATGGACGGATTGAGAGCCTTATTGAAAATGCGTCTGGAGAGAAAACGGCGTTTGTTCTATAGGTATTTCAATAACACCAATATGAGTCAACTCATGTCTTTTTAACAATTCATTCTCCGTAGTTGAAAAGCTGCAGCTGCAACACGAAAACGTTTTTTCCTTATCATGCGTTAACATGTGTCTCTTTAATGTGTGTCTTCGCGAACTTGAATAGCGGCAAGACGAACACGAGAAGGTCTTTTTCTTTTTGTGAGTTAACGAGTGTTTTTTTAGTAATGTCTTTTTTGAACTTGAAAAGCTGCAGTTTGAACATGAGTATAACTTTTCCTTGTAATGCGTCCGAATGTGTTTTTTTAATGTTTGCTTTCGTGAACTGACATAGCTGCAGTGGGAACATGCGAATGGTTTTTCTCCCGTATGAATCAGAACGTGTTCTTTCAAAGTTGACTTCAAAACGCATGAATAACTACAGTTGGGACACGCGAAAGGTTTTTCCTTTTTATGAGTCAGCATGTGTTGTTTTAAAGCCCCCTTTCTGGAGCTTGTATATGGACACTCGGAACATAAGAAAGGCCTTTCGCCAGTATGAATTAGTAAGTGTTGCTTTAATCCTGCAAGTTGTGCACCTGAATAACTGCATTCGGGACACGAAAACGGCTTGTCATCAGTCTGATTCAGGAGGTATTTCTTTAGTATTGTAGTTGTTGGCTCCGCAGGGAGATATTGCAGATGAGATTGATGTTCGAAGACTTTTGGTTGCGTGTGGTAGTTCATATGTTCAATCTCTTTGATGGAATTTATATTTTCACGCTTTTCCCCTGAAATCAGAAAAAAAAGTCGGATGTAAAATGTTGCCATAAGGTAGGAAATATAGAAAATGTGCTTAAAAATAATTTTAACAGGTAAAATAATACTTTTAACAATCTGTAGTGGTACGACACTACTCGAGTCAGACGGTATCAGGTACTACTTAGTACACAGTAGTACCTAGGTCGTGGTAGAACCTCCTGGACACTTCGGCCGTTGCCTAGAGGTCAAGCCGGACGGTACCTGAAACTACTGCGCTATTCCTTCAGGCGTTGGGCGACCGTTAGAATCTTTAGCGTTACGGGCGGCAACATATTGTAGCGATAGTAACTAGAATGTTCATAGGTGCAACTTGAATCGCATTGGAATCAATTAGCGAACACCGTAGGTACTGCCCACTACTTACCCGCTGTATGATTCTCGATGCATTCGCACCTTATAAAAGCGAGAGCGGAAAGGTACTCAGGCGGTCTAATATTTACATATCTTTAACGCGCTAATCAAAACAAATTAATCCTTTCGCGCCGCGATTGCGTCTGTTGTGATTAATTATACTCATCGCTGTTTTATCCCGGCAACAGAATCAATCTATTATAAAATATTACATAGTTTAATTTCAACGCCGAGCACATCTTCAACCTTCGCAACAAATCC
Organism: Hesperophylax consimilis; assembly: GCF_061612785.1. Classification (NCBI taxonomy): domain Eukaryota; kingdom Metazoa; phylum Arthropoda; class Insecta; order Trichoptera; family Limnephilidae; genus Hesperophylax; species Hesperophylax consimilis. Next base: position 23,968,708 of record NC_142852.1, on the reverse strand, counting down.
AACAAAAGAGTATGAGAAGTTGACAGATTAGCAAATGTATATAGTATTAATAACAAATAAATGTTGCTGATTTGAGCGAAACAAAGCGGTGAGCGCAACTATACTATGTCTGCCATATAAAAAAGTAAAATATAAGGTTAATACTACACGAAAGATAAAATAAAGTAAAAGGAGAAAATTAAATAATACGACATAAAACAGTAAAACAAAAACATTTATAAATGTTAATTTAACGCTCGCAAATCGGTGATTTGGGAAAGCTCTCTGTTAACCACCGTGCTTGCTAATAAACTAGGCGACAGCACGTACGTTTCTCGAATTTCCTGATTTAATATATAGTAGTCACATTGATAAGCAAAGGAATAGAGATGGTTCAATGATGAATGTGAATTATTGACATACAATTTGCGAAAATTTAATAACATAGATACACATTAGAACATCAATTTATGAGCATAATTACAAAAAATCGTTTCAACTTTATTACTGTAAGAAACAACTATTTAAGTTGGCGGAAATAATGTATTTGAATTTCAATTTCGTAAAAATTAATATATGTTTGTTCGGGCACCGCAGAGTATTCTTACTTTGATGTACACTTAAATCTCCCACCATAAGAACTTAATAATTAGTATAATTACAATCGTTAAATAAGTTACATACCTTAAGGTTAGGCAATAACAAAACTATTTACTCCAGATATCTTATAGTGTTAGTTATCAAATGTATTATTTCTTATCCAAAAGTATCATTAAATCGCTGACAGCCCTGAATTATTAAAGCCAAATTGCGATACCTGCCCAGCTATTCCAAGTACAATTAATTTTGAAGGTAACAACAAACTCACTACTAATTAGTATATTATAATTTTGCTAGATTATACATGTTATTAAGTCTCTTTTTTATACATATTAATATTCTGTTCAAATAAAATATTCTCTTTAATAATAACATTCTAGGACTTAATGGAATTTATTTTATATTAATTACTATTCATTATCATAAACACCTCATACCTCGATTTATGTCAGGTATTATACAAACCTAGTATTCATTCAACTATTACTACACTAGTAGATATTTCTTTTAATTATGTATTGTTTAACTACACTTCTATTAACAACTCTATCACTAGCAATAATATCTTTGTATACACATTACTTGTTCTGTAATTTATTACTAATATTCTCCTGTGTACCACTGTATGCTTATAATCCGATGTATCACTCTATTGTAAAAGCCATTTTATGGCGTTTAAATAAATAAATAAGTTACAAGTTCAACGCAGCGGTACTATCTTTATGAAGCAATTCTAATACGCTGAACAGGAATAAGAGTTTAGCGAACAAGGGGACATCCGCCATCAAGGTAGGCTATTACAATATTCTGGTGACATCCTCCCAGCTGTACAAATTTCCGTTCCTAATTCCATCATTTTGTTACAAAATCAAAATCAGAACTTCGCGGCTTATAAATGCTAGCTTCGAAAATGTTTTCAAAATCAAATTACGATGAAGACGCCTTCATTATTATTATTACCAACAAAGGCGGAATCTATATAAATAAGATTTTGCTCTATTGAGAGTACTTCACAATAATTTCAACATGATACCATTTGTCTTTCAGACCCAGACACAATACCATCTTCAGAAGATCATAAAATGGGTAGTTACCATATCATCAGAGACTAATTGAAGAAATTACTTATCTATTTTATTTAAACCTACAACAGAAGCAGCACTTTCATTGTACTTGAATCACACTGCAATAGAATAAAAAATTAACAAATATAATACCTGGTAAATTATCTCTTCCCCACTTTGCTCTAAGCTTTTCCAGTTGTTTGTTTTTTAATCTTAAAATAGTACATACTGTAATATGTACGGTGGTTATATGTGTACTCATACAAAAATAACAATATTATATAGCAATGAATAATACCTGCTATATTTACAAACTAAATATAGCAGGTATTAGGAACTATGATGTTTAATATGAATGTTTAATGTTAGATCTTTTGTGCATACTTAGAAAGCAACGTAATTTATCAACTTCCTGAACAAATTCAATGTTTGATCGCAAACTGACAGCTCACCACCAGCACGGCAAGTTCGAAGAGACTGGTTGCGTACCTGTAGAAAACTGGCCTTTGATAAGTTGCGTAGTGTACAAACCACCATTGAAATACACAGGAGAGTGACTTGAGTTGCCAACTGCTTTCTTTGTAGTTTCCCCGTGAGCGGATGGCCTAAATATTATATTGATGGTTGTACATTATTCCAATAAACAAAATAAATGTTTCCTTACCTGAAGTTTGGCTGTTTTCGCTAAACTGTGCCAAACATTCCACCTTTATATCCGGATAGTCTATATCAACCTTTGTGTTAAGTAATTCATCTCCGTCTTCTTCATGTGGCCCTGGTTCTGTCTTGATGGTGGGAACGTCTATGTTGAGATCCATGGCACCGCCGTGAGATTCGGCACACGATCCAAAATCACACTTTAAGACTCAAATTTTGCTGTCTGCAGAAGTGAGAGATGTTTCAATTTGCGTTAAAGACTATCTAATACCAATTTGGAAGAGTTATTCACGAAAAATGCGGACAAATTACAGCGCGCGTGATAAACTAGGTAAACGAAGTTGCAAACGTCATATTGTGGAATAATGGTAGATTTCCATGGAATTATCGTTTAATGACGCTAGTGATGCGCAGTTAAATCCGAAGTGTTCGAAATCAAAACCATATAATATACGAAATCTTTATAATAGGCATACAAAACTACTTTGCAGCTCAAGGATCCATTGGATATGAGATATTAAAAAAGCTATCGTAATTCCCTCAAAATTGAATAACATATTTTCTCGCCTTTGGATATTTACATGCTCCAACAGATGCTATTAAAATATCTGCTACACCTAACACCGGTTACGCTGAGTATGCTTAGCATTACTCATTAAATATAGCGGTACAGATAGCGATACGTTTCGGGATGAAAAAAATATTTATTAAAGATTTTTTTAAATTTTATAAATTAAAAGATTACAATTTTGGTGATTTTCTCAACTATCATACAAGGCTTATATCTGTATTATGGTGTTTGTATATGATTTATTTAAGAGTAAAAAAATATATGTTGTAGAGCAAATAATAAAACATAAGGGAAAAGGAAATTGTAATGATACAACAAAAAAATAAAAATGCGTAGTATAGACACCATATTTTCAAAATTAATATGAATATAAGACTGATTGATAAAAATATTGAAAAAAAATGCAAAATAATACAAAATCATTTTTTTCTTTAAAACAGGTTAATCTTGGTACGTACTTATCTAGAAATGTACCTTTTAACGGTGACATTGTCGCATTTGAATTTAGCGAGATAAAAAGATATCGAAAGTGAAATTAATTTTTCGTAAATCATAAAATAAAATATATTGTGAAGTCATACGCTTTTCGGCCGGCCACAAATATCAAAGTTTATAACATTATCTTCGCCATTTTCCACAAAATCTGAGCAGTCTTTAAGCATACACTAATTATTTATATACATACATTAACTCTTCCAGCGTTTGAGGGTTATATTTGACCGGGCGTCCTTGTTTTATAAAATTATTTTTAACTTTTTTTTCTATCATACGGATAATTTTTTTTTACGTAAGAAAGAAAAATAATAATTTTTTCCAGTATGTCTCAAATATTTATTCTGGAATCCACAACTAAAATCCTAAAAATAGCCAAAATGAATAATTTATATTTCGCGCCGTTATCGTAACAATCAATAAATTTAACTTTGAATATATTAAAAGTGAAGAAACATTTTTTTTACAAATTCCCCAAACAAAACGATTGTGTTTTCGAAATATCGATTTTTTTCAATTTTTCTGTGATTGGAGTAAAAAAATGAGTAAAAATGTGATTTGCGTTTTTGACATCAATATTTTTTGTTTGATATTAAAATTTTAAATTTTGAAATAGTAATGTTAATTTTAAATGCATACACCAGATAAATAATTTAATCTAGTTCCTAAAAAAATATGTTTTTACGGAAATTTAAGAAATGAGGTGTATTTAGCGCATTAATGCACAGAAAACATTGCAAGCTGAACAAATGTGATGAAAATACTGAAGGGTAAATGTTTTAAAATTTTGTAAACAATATGAAAATTCATTGTAGAAAACAACCACATTTCTTATCAGAAAGTACCGATTACGTTTAAGTGACAGCACTATTAATAACCATCACTGGTAGTGTCATGGCGATGCTCTATTCCATAGAAAATTGTCTTTCTCTCACAATAAATATAATATCTGTCACTTCGCAAACCTAGTTCGCGGTTATTTGTCCGCATAATTCGTTAATAACTCCTTTAATTTGGTCTAACAGTGTTTTTGTCACGAAATGAAATACAGCACACTTCTGGAGCCATCATTTGAATCTGTAAATTTTGTCTTTGGTGTCAGATATATTATTGTTTAAAGTAGTTTGCTAAAGTTTAGTACGGTGCCATGGATATCAATACAGATATTCCCACTATCAAGACAGAACCAGTGACATATAAAGAACATGGAAGGGAAGTACTCCACACGGAGGTGGATATAGAATATTCAGATAATACAGATGATTATTTGGCAGATTACTACGAATACAGCCAGCCGACAGGTAGAAAAAGTTATAATTTACAACATTATTTGTTCTTTTACACATCATTTGACGTGTGAGAACGAGTCAGTTTTACGACTCGTTCTCGTGTTTATCAACTCGGCTATGGAATGATTTACCGGAATGTTTTTTCCCTCGATTATATAATTGTCTCCCTAATTTCTTTTTTCGTTTTTGTAAACATACAAAAAAAGGGTCACGTTTTATTTGCTATTTCGTTTAAAAACGGATAATTTGACATGTATTCTAGTTATTACATAATAATATTGAAATAGATTTGAATTTTTTTTTCTTACATAAGAGAAGAAAAAACTATGTTTAGAACTTTGACATCAATAACAATGACCGCCAAGTGAATAATCGATTTGAATTTTAATGAAATAACTGTTTAAATGGAAAATACTAAGCATGTCTCTATTTTCTGAATGTATATTTGCCTTCTTAAATACATATAATAATAATATTTGGATGATTTGTATAGCGCCTTTTTTGTGCAAAATCCTTTTGTTTCTGTGACTGAACGAATGAAAAACTTGGAAAAAGAAATTAGCCCATTTCCAGACATCAGATCGAGCTGAAAATCGGCAGATACACTCGTTGTTGATGACAATGCATTCTTTCAACTTTTGGTGGCAATCACGCAATGGACGTCATATACGCGTTTCTCTTAAATTGGATGACATTACAGCAGTTAATGTACGAAATAAATGTTGGCCCAATCTGAAGTTTAAATCCTTAGTCAACCCAAACAAAAGCATGTTTTTCTTGAAAGAATTGAGTTTGTGTTCAGATCACCAAACTATTTATTTAAACAAATAAATTTTGTATTAATATTTTAACTCGCAAAAATTTGCAGCGGTAGCTACTAGAATAATTCATAGTACATCGAAAGCTTGAGATATTCGAGAGCAGCGTAGTACCTGTCTAGAATTATAACCAGCCTAACTACTTACGGCCTGAAAGGTTCTAGATTTTACCAGGCGCGTGTGACCACTATATAAATATCATATCGCGGTATCTAAGCCGTCAGTCCTGCGCGCGCAGTCAGTCGCTTGCCGAACCACCACTCTAACTACGGAAGGACGAACGCTCCCTGTTCCGCGCTAACTGCACAGGGTCACGGGTACGTTCCGTCGTTGCCCGTGCCATGAGCTGACATTTCCAGCCGACTAGGTCCATCGTACCTTCGACTTTCTCACTTCACACTGAAGTACCTGAACCCATGGTCTTCACCAGTGCTGAGCACTACCCACAAGTCCAGTCTCCACCACTGTTCATCTCCGCTTCATCTGGTGTTGACTATAGGCATGGAGGATTCACCGTTGACTACATCCACCGATTCGGTGTTGGTTTTCAGCTTGGGGAATTCGCAACCGATCAAGTCCACCACTTCACCGTCAAGCATCGGTTCAGTGTCATCGTAACATCAACTTCACTGACTTAATAAACAATGTGATACAGCACCATCTTTCATTCGTCTCAGCTGTGTATTTTACAGAGATGTGCTTTATTTCAAATAAATCCATTTCAAATGGAAATGCAAAATGCGTATTTTCCATTTCGCATTTTAAATGCTTTTCTAAAAACCATTTTGCATTTTAAATGCTTTTCTCAATGCATTTTCCATTTTAAATGCTTTTTTGCAACATTCTTCTTACTATCTCCACTCATCTTTTTTTCATAAGCCCCAAATATCAGTCGGTCCTCAACCTCGCTATGAGAGATAATTTACATTTGTCAAGTTGCTCCCTGGTAGGAGCCCTGGCAATTGAGTGATACCATTACAAAAAATACTGAACATGGGGCCATGACGCTGTAATATTAAATGTTAGATAACAGTTTCTATGTTTTTACGTTGGCAACATTAGTCCCGCGCAATTTTTTTTGTGGTTTCATAATCTGTAGTCGTGGTGTTTTTGGATTTGATTGTTTGTTCTACATTGATGTCCATTATTAAATGACAAAATTGTTTAAAAATTATATAATTATTTTAATTGTTTGACCTGAGAAACCATTTTGCATTTTCAATGCATTTTGAAAATAGGTATTTTGCATTTTGCATTTGAAATGCTTTTCTAAAAACCATTTTGCATTTTCAAATGGAAAAGTTTTGACACATTTCCATTTTGCATTTTAGGTACCCATTTTACACATCTCTGGTATTTTAATAACATAATTAAATTAGCGACATCTATGAAAGAGCAGATTATGAATTCTTTTAAGTGTACGCTTAATGAATTTTGCGCATACTTATGTACGTATGTAAAACTGTATTGTTTAGCAGTTGACGTGATGAGAACTGCTGATCAGCTCTGCAGCCGGGCGGAACCAGTCCATCCAGGAAAGGAAGGGATCTCCAACGCACGAGTAATTATTAAATTTCATTATAGCCCACCTTTTTCTTCTTCACGATATACCTTTATCAAAATCAATCCGTGAAAATTAAGTTTATTACTTTGTTTTGACTTGAGGATTCAACCTTTTTCCCGAGGGATTGCAGTCAACTGCTAATAACTAAATACACCGCTAGTATTATTATTATCTTTAAAAATTCATGAAAATTGTAATTTTTAATGTTTTAACCTTTCCTTATCTGTGGTGTGTATTTGCTACAAATTGCTTCTAATAACTTCAATAACTCTATAAATATAATAAATTCTAGGTTCAGATTTTAGGTATTCCTCCGTTATACATTTATGAACTGAATTAAAAAATAATATATTACATAGTTTTCAAATTCAATTGAGTTTTTTGTTAAAAATCGGGAACAAATACACCAATACAATCAACCGTGTGATACTAATACGCGAAGAGTGTGCGAGGAAATGACACGCTATTGATGTCCCGCTTTAATTCGCTATGCGGGAACATGAGACATCCACACTTCTGCAGTTGTATTTTGATTTAGGCCATCGATACCTACGACAGCACAGCTGTGTTTGTGCTAGCCGCCGGCCGCTAGACAGTTGGCCGCGAACCGTCGTTAGATGTGGACCCCTCGCACGTTTCTTTAGCATCTGCCGATGGTTTTTTCATGTTTTCAGCAATTAAATTACAATTATTATCACTTTTGATATAAAATATAATAAAAATAATCGATTAGCTATGAATATTCATATTTTTCCCATATTAAATCGCTTATTTTGAGATGTGTATTGACTACACAGCACCGGAACGCGTGTATTTTTTTAGCACAGTAGGGGAAAGGTTAAAATAATATGTTTATCCATGCCATTGGTCCCCGGTAGCTTTTTTTTGTTCCCGCCAATCGCAGAGCCAGGATTCAAACTTTTATAGTGTTCGATTGCTTCCTGGTACCCCGATGTGATTGCCGTGAAATGATTTACCTATTGCCCTGTATCGGTAACTATTGATATAGTTGGACGTAACAGCCGTGGACGAACATAATCATCTCAAGTGTCGATCGCCGTGAGATATTAGTGGTTGTAACGTGCCTTTTGATCTCACATCATCAGAGTGTAAACCCCACTTAAATCAACACGTCAAAAGAACCAACGCTGCATTGTGCATACAAATCTGTATGGGGGATCACAGATCATCATTCGGCACAGAAAAAGAACCATTACTTTCCTCTGACCCATGAGTAGATGCAAGGAACTTATTTATTTATTAACGCCGATTATAGCGGCTTTTACAAAAGAATAACAATTGTTTTACATATGAATACAGAATATACATAGATAAAAAAAATATATAAATATAAAATACATAAAAAAGAACAATAGAAATAGTACATAGTATCAAGATAAAAAAAGTACAATGAGTAGGTTATTATAAATACAATACAACATATTATAAATCCCGGATATTATGTAATGAGTGTTAAGAAATTAATACTTTAAAACTGTATTTGATTATAGTCAATCTGAGAAGCGCTGACAAATAGTTTTAATTAAGTAGTGTTTGTATGAGGTTAAACTAGCAATGTATATAGGTTCATCCAAAACATATTTATTTCCAAGTATAAAGGGTGTATCGGCACATACCCGACAAACTTTAACCAGCTATTCCTTAGCACATTTGGAGTAAAAAATCTTATGTGCACTTTGCTGTCCGGTAACGTTTTTTTTTAATAAAAAATTAATTAAACATATTTTCACCACATGTCACCACTGTTTTATCCTTTGTCAAAGTTTGAAAACCCATCTGGCAAATATTGTATTCGAATTCCGTTGAATAATGCACGTGTGTACCTATATTGGCGCACGTTTACAATCACAACGAAATGGCACGGCACCATTCGTCTCATTTTTAACTATTATTATTTAGTGTGTGCGAAAGAGCGAAGACGCTTTTTGACATACTTGCTTATAACAGTTGTTGAACACGAAACGCAATGCCAATGACAGTGATGTAGTGTGGAAATTTAAAATTTTTTTGTTTTTAATTGAAAAAAAAATACTACCGGACAGCAAAGTGCCCATAACATTTTTTACTCCAAATGTGCTAAGGAAAAGCTGGTTAAAGTTTGTCGGGTTAGTGCCGATACACCCTGTATATGCAGGCGATTCATTATGGAATTGAGTTCAGCGTTAGATCCTATATTGTTGCAATGATAGGGTAATTTGAAACAAACTGATCGACTAGGTACATGGAAACATATTAACGAAGAAGGAAGTTCAGGGGAGTTCAACAGGTTGGTAACGATTTTAAATAAATAAAATAATACATATTAACGAAGAAAGAAGTTCAGGGGAGTTCAACAGGTTGGTAACGATTTTAAATAAACGAAATAGGTCTGAACAAATTCTTCTTTATTTTAATGTATCGAGTCCCAATAATTGTAACAGAGAGGGGTAATTAATGTTTTCGATGAATATTCTCAATTTAAAATTAATATAACGTAAAAATTTATGTTGGACTCGCTCAAGGGAATTCTCATGTACACTGTAGTAAGGACTCCAAATGGTGGTGTTAAATTCTAGTTGGCTTCTAACAAGTGAATTGTAAAGTAATTTGACAGTTTTTAAATTTTTTAAATCCTTTGAAATCCTAACATTTGTATTGCTTTACTGGTTATATTATTAACATGTTTAATGCATGTTAATTTAGTGTCAAAGGTTATACCAAGGTCTCTAATTTCATCAACAGATAATAAGGTGTGATTATTGAGAAAGTAGGTGAACAACAATGGGTTTTTATTTTCATTAAGAGTTAATTTGTTTTTAAGACACCAATCGTAAAAGCTATTGATATTAGATTGAAGTGTTAGGCAGTCCTCGATATTGTCAATAATTCTATGTATCTTCATATCATCAGCGAACATTAGAATGAGAACACGGATGAATATGTTAGTTACGTCGTTAATTAATAAATTAAAAAGTAAAAGGCCAAGATGTGAACCCTGTGGTACGCCACTGATAGCTTCGAACATGTAGGATAAGTGATCATTAATACAGACAGTTAACTGACGCCTAAGTAAGTAATCTGATAGGTAAACTGCATCACCTTACATGATTGATTGATAATAAATTTTTATTGTTTTTACAGATTGAAAATGGAAAAACAGACAAACGCGAACGCTCCATCAACTTCACCAGGGAGGAATGTGTAAAACTGGTGAACATAGTAAGCCGTTACAAATATGTGGTGGAGAATAAAAAAAGTGACACAGTGTGGTGGAAGAGAAAAGAAGCGACATGGAAGAAGATCGAAGCAGAATTTAACACGTCCTCCTCGACTTTTAGATCCGGCAAGACCTTGAAAATTAAATATGAAGGTTTGTAACCCATTTATTTTTCATGGGCTCCACAAAATGACTATCCACTCGAGCGATTTTTGGCATATTATGCAAAGTTTGTAAAAACGTTTGCTTGCAATGTGCCTAATTTATAGAACCTAAAAATATGAGATAAGCGATGAAATTTAGGTGGATTCATTGGCTTTAAACCGCAGTAAGCAGTTTCATATGTTTCCATATTAATATTTTTAGGGATTATATTAATTAGATAATATAGGACTACTAACGGGACACTGCCATCTCAGGAGACACATGCAGATATTGGGAGTAGAAAACACCAACAGATTCAGGAAATGTGAAGAGAATGAAGAGACTCCAATTCACCTATGGTGCCAATGTCCTGTCCTGGTGGGAACTAGGCGCAGATACCTGGGAAGACATACAGTAGAACCAGAAGACATAGCCACATACCCAATGACAACCCTGGGGTACTTTATTAAAGGGACTGGGTTGTTGTTAAAGGATTGAGGTAAAATGGGAGATAGCACAATGGGCCTATGGCCTAAGTGCTCACGGAAACTATGTGTAAACCGTCTCCGCTTAAATAAAATTAAAAAATATTTTAAATGTATACGAATTAGAATTGATAAACCAACTAATCAATGAAAGGGGAACCAACTGAGTTGTGAGGATTAATGTCTCCTAAAGATACTGCCCAAATTCACAAACTCATCCACCTGCTTCAAGTATTCCTCATTCACAACTATACATATTGCACACTGTTAAATACAGACTTGGTGGTACTGTGAGGATCTCAATAATTATACGCGTGTGCGGATAGAATGTTTATTAACACTTTAAAACGGATTGTCTACTACTATCTTCTTAGCTGTCGGTTGGGTAAAGAGAGCGAGCAGATGCATCCGTCATCTTTTATACCTCTATCTGCCATCTCGCTCTTACACATTCAAAAAGCAGGCGTACCACCTAAAACCTTTCTTACACACACTATTTCGTACTCTCTCTTTCAAACACCATTACTTTAGACTTACTTACATTCATCATTAACTCATTCTTCATACATACTTCGTTCATCCTACACACGAGATACTGTAGATCTTCCATTCTGTTAGAAATCAAGTATCATCAGCTTACAACAAGCTCATAGCTCATAAATACATATACTTTAACAGGTTTCAAAAGGGCTGTGAGGAAGAAGAGCGCGCTCATCAGGTCTGGCGAAGGGGCCAGCTCCGTAGCTCATCTGGATGCCACGGAAATTATTGTCATGGATATGATCTGCTTAGACGCGCAGAGCGCCACGAACTGCGTGGACGATGATACATCAACAGGTAAGACGAACTGTATTTGTTGCTATGTACAAATTTCTAATTAATGTAATATGATATTGTACTCTCTCAGTACCTGATCCGCCATCCCAAAACCCAGGTGTGATTATAGTACGCACATACAAAATATGAATTATGCTTAAAATTTTTATTTTATTTTTATTGTTGATACATTATTTTATATTAAGGCGAACTGAGTTCTGCATGTTTCTGTAGGCGAATGTGTGGATGCACGGTTAGGTAGAAACTGTGCAGGTGTGTGGGTCGAGCGCGATTCGGTAATCCTCGGCAATGCTCGTGCATTGATGTGAGTCATTCTGAATCGAATCGCGCGCTCGCGAACAGCATTTAATTAAGCTCATGTAAAGACTAAATAAAGTAACACTTTACATTTAAAATAGATATTATTATTCAATTCAATCCATTCTCTTAATCCTGCTCAAACAGGTTATGGGCCCAGTTAACGTATAACTAAAAATTAAGAGAACGCGAGTGAAATTATTCGACAAGTCTCACGTGGTGCGGAACGGAAGTCGGCCATTGTTTTAGTGTCAGAGCTAACTGTTTGAAAACGAGCGTGAAGTGTGAATAAAATTCACGATGTCGGTCGGCATCTCGGTGAAGGGTGTGAAGCCTTTCGATGGAACAAACTTCCAGGGCTGGAAAGCTCAAGTGAGTGCACTATTTGTGATGAACGATGTTCTCGATGTCGTCGATGGCACGAGAGAGAAGCCTGCTGCCGGCGATAGACATGCGGCCGCGCTGAAGAAAAACGTGAAAGATGACGCAACGGCAAAATTCATAATTCTGTCAAATCTTGACGAGGCTCAACAAGTGTGTGTGTTGTCGTGCATCTCTGCGAAAGAGATGTGGGACAAATTGTGTCTCATTCACGAGCAGAAAACCGCGTCAAACAAGCTGGGTCTGCTACAAAGATTTCACGCTTATCGGATGAGCGAAGCAGACACTGCGGTTCAGCATGTGGCCAGGGTGATGAATATGGCGAGTCAACTGAAGGACGTCGGTGAGAATGTATCAGACGCTACGATAATGGCAAAAATACTCGCGAGTCTCACCAAAAAGTTTAGCACGCTGCAGGTGGCGTGGGACAGCGTAGACCCTGCGCGACAAACTCTTGATAATCTCCAGGAACGGCTAATAAGAGAGGACACGAGGCTCAGCGGCGAAGAAGAAGAAGCGTCGGAAGCGCTGGCTGCAATAGCCAAAAATCGTCGTGGGCGAGGAACAAAAAGTGCTGAAAAGGACATGAAGAAAGTGCAGTGTTATAAATGCCAAGGCATGGGACATATTGCGAGTCAGTGTCGGAATAAGCGGAAGCCACGTGACGACGGCGAAACATCAAGTGATTGCGCGTTTGTAGGAGAGACAGGCAGCTCGATCGCGTCGGGCATGAAAAATAGCGCGCTTATACCGTGGACGGAGAGTGGCGTAATGGCGATCGATCAAAGCGAGGTCTGGCTGATCGACAGCGGCGCATCGAAACATCTAACCTACCGACGTGACTGGCTGACTGACTACAAGCCGGATAACACGGGTGCTACAGTATCGCTTGGTGACAATCAGATATGCGACGTCGCTGGTGAAGGCACGGTGCGAATTAAAAAATTGATCGATGGAGTGTGGCAAGATGCGAGAATTGAAAAAGTGCTACACGTTCCGAAATTGAGAAAAAACTTATTCTCCGTCGGAGTATGTACAAAGAAGGGACTCGGAGTGCGTTTCGAAAATAATCGGGTTATTGTGGATCGCGACGGTGAAGTGCTCGGGACGGGAATGAAACAAAACAATGACGTGTATCGCATGTTCTTCAAGGTCACGAAACAAGGAAGCACAGAAGAAGCTAACGTAGCTACGACAAATTTAACTGTGTGGCACGAGCGATTGGGACACGTCGGGAAATGAGCGATTCGTGAATTAGCAGAAAAGGGGCTTGTGAATTAGCAAAAGTGACGTCTTCTGTGAACCGTGCCAATTTGGGAAATCGCACAGGCTGCCCTTCAACAAGAAACTGGAGCGAAATAAGAAAATAAAGCCAGGCGAGAAAATGCATTCAGATGTCTGTGGGCCGATGTCAACGAATTCTGTCGGAGGATCGAGGTATTTTTTGACATTTAAAGATGAAGCTACCGGCTACAGACACGTGTACTTCATGAAAACAAAATCCGAGGTGTACGAAAAATTCAAGATCTTCGAAAAAATGATCGAAAATAAGTTCGGAAGAAAAATGAAAACTCCTCGCTCCGACAATGGCCGAGAATTTTGCAATGACCAGATGGATAAATACCTCGAAGAATGCGGAATAAAGCGAGAGACAACAGCGCCATACAATCCGGAGCAAAATGGCAAAGCTGAACGCGACAATCGGACGATTGTTGAAAGTGCTCGTACAATGATAATCGCGAAGAATCTTCCATTAACCCTTTGGGCGGAAGCAGTGAATTGTGCCGTATACGTTCTCAACCGAACAGTGTGGACAAGTGGTGCAGTAACGCCGTACGAAGCGTGGATTGGAAAAGCTCCGAATCTGAAACATCTTCGAATCTTTGGATCAGACGCGTATGTGCACACTCCCAAACAATTCACACGAATATTCGATGCACGAGCGAGCAAAAAGATATTCGTCGGATATACGGAAGAATCGACGAATTACCGGGTGTATGATCCTGAAAAGAAAAAGGTCAGTGTGGTTCGAAATGTTGTGTTCAACGAAAAAATCGGGGCGCCAGTGGCGAAAGAAAACGAGAAGGAGGAGGAATACGAAACAATTCTTTCACGACCCGAGGAACGAGAGAACGAGGCACGAGAGAACGAGAACGTGAACGACAATGTGATCAACAACGAAGAAAACGACCAAAACGAACAAGAGGACGATCAAGACTGTGAAGATCGAAGAATCCTGCGAGATCGAGCACTGATTAAAACTCCTAGAAGGTATCAACACGAGGAAAACGACCAAAACGAACAAGAGGACGATCAAGACTGTGAAGATCGAAGAATCCTGCGAGATCGAGCACTGATTAAAACTCCTAGAAGGTATCAACACAATGCAAATGTGGCGGAGTACATAGTCCCATTAACGTACGAAAAAGCGACGAATAGCACTGAAGCTGCGCAGTGGGCGGGTGCTATTAAAAACGAATTTAAAGCTCATGAAGAAAATCGTACGTGGGAACTCGTGAAGAAAACGCCGGAGATGAGACTAATTGACTCGAAATGGGTGTTTCGGGTAAAGACGGATGTCGACGGGAAGTCACATCGTTTCAAGGCTCGATTGTGCGCAAGGGGCTTCCTGCAAAGAGAGGGGATTGACTTCAAGGAAACGTTTTCCCCAGTGGTGAGATATGACTCGCTGAGAATTT
Organism: Hesperophylax consimilis; assembly: GCF_061612785.1. NCBI lineage: Eukaryota > Metazoa > Arthropoda > Insecta > Trichoptera > Limnephilidae > Hesperophylax > Hesperophylax consimilis. The sequence goes on along the minus strand of NC_142852.1, from coordinate 23,953,614 downwards.
TGCTGGCAACGATAGCCGCAGAAAATCTTGAAGTAATGCAATTTGACGTTCAAACTGCATTCCTGTATGGCAAACTAGAAGAAACAATTTTCATGAAAGTTCCGGAAGGACTGAAGCTGAAAGAAGACAAAAGGAACGTCGCATGCAAGCTCGAGAGGGCTCTCTACGGGCTCAAACAAGCCCCAAGATGTTGGAATCAACGATTCAACAAGTTTTTGAACGAATTCAACTTTGTAGAATGCGAAGCAGACAAATGTGTATTTACTGGAAGGATTAAAAACAACAAAGTATATCTGGCGCTATTCGTCGATGATGGGCTAGTAGCCTCGAACAATATAGAGACCCTTAAGGAAATTATTCAACGACTAAGCGAAACATTTAAAATAACAGTCGAGGACTCGAATATTTTTGTCGGCTTACAAATAAAAAGGGATAGAGAGAGAGGTAAACTGATGATTCATCAGAGCGCGTACACGCAGAAAATAATTGAAAAATTCGGAATGGCGGATGCGAAAACAGTGTGCGTGCCAGCGGATCCGCACGCAGCACTGATTCCAGTTGTGGAAAACAATAAAACTAAAAATGTACCGTATCGCGAAGCAGTAGGGTCTCTGGTTTTCCTAGCGGCTGTATCGAGGCCAGACATCGCGTTCGCAGTAAATGCAGTAAGCAAGTATTTGAACGAGCACAATTCATCGCATTGGCAAGCAGTAAAGAGAATATTTGCATATCTAAAAGGCACAACTGATTACGGTATTGAATATCAAAGCGGCGGTAGTGAACCAAAATTGATAGGTTTCTCGGATGCTGACTACGCCGGGGATGTAGAAACGCGAAGGTCGACAACAGGATACGTTTTCTGTCTCGCAAACGGGGCCGTAACGTGGTCGTCACAGCGTCAAAGACTGGTGACGCTAAGTACAACGGAAGCCGAGTACGTAGCTGCATCGGCAGCAGCTCGGGAAGTAGTCTGGATCAGAAAGCTGTTATCGGACATCGGATGTCCATGTAATGAAGAAACAACGCTTTACGTTGACAACCAAAGTGCAATTCAATTAGTCAGAAATCCAGTATTTCACAAAAGAACGAAGCATATAGACATACACTTCCATTTTATCCGCGAGAAAGTGAATGATAAAGAAATTGTAGTTAAATATGTTCCATCTGCAAATCAGAGAGCAGATATATTTACGAAGGCGCTGCCGCGAGACCGTTTCCAGGATCTATGCTATAAGCTAAATATGGTAACGAGAAATGAGAAACACTCGAACGGCGGTAGTATTAAGGCGAACTGAGTTCTGCATGTTTCTGTAGGCGAATGTGTGGATGCACGGTTAGGTAGAAACTGTGCAGGTGTGTGGGTCGAGCGCGATTCGGTAATCCTCGGCAATGCTCGTGCATTGATGTGAGTTATTCTGAATCGAATCGCGCGCTCGCGAACAGCATTTAATTAAGCTCATGTAAAGACTAAATAAAGTAACACTTTTCATTTAAAATAGATATTATTATTCAATTCAATCCATTCTCTTAATCCTGCTCAAACATTTTACAATATTTCATATTCTAATTCAGTAATGTTGGCCTCACTGGGTTGTTTACCCGTGCTGAGGCCCCCATTTTATAATATAAGAAATTATACATTTAAAAAAAAAAAGAAAAACAACATTAAAATAAAGATAAATTTAAACTAAAAATAAAGATTAAAAATTAAAATATAATTATCACACTAAAAGAAAAATATCAAAAGAGAATGTAAATCGGCATTTATAATGATTTATGTGTTTGTGCGTGTTGCTTGTTTTATATATTCTTTTGTGTTGCGTGTATATGTTTTATTCTTTTATGTTATAGAATTTTGGTAATATTGTCTTTTTGTTCTTTAATCCATTTTTTTATTTTGTGTTTGAATTTATTTTTATTTTCCTTAATTTTTGTTTCAAGTGGAAGACTGTTGAATGCTTTAATAGCGTGCTATTTATGGTGTCTTTGTCCAAAGGTAGTGTTTACCGTCAGAGTTTTTATGTTTTCTTTGTACTCTTGTCTGACCGGTCTATTAGTAATATTTTGTGTTTGTTGGGGTTTGTTTTTTTGGTCGAAAATGTAGTTTAGTAGTGTTTTAACATATAATTGGCGTATATCAAGTACGTCACAGCTTTTAAATATTTGGTCTGTGTCGGTTAGTTTATGTTTTTTGAGTATTACTTTTAATATCGTTTTCTGTGCGATTTCTATTTGAGTGATAGCTGCGTTTGTTGCTCCTCCCCAAGCAATTATATAAATTAAATTTAAAAATTTAAATTAAATTAAATTTAATTTAACCCTGCTAAACCACCAAACTTAAATTAAAATTAGCGGTGTGGTTTAGCAGTGTTACCCGGGTTCATGAGGGTGAGGTTTGTCTAGGTCTTTGCGGCAGATACGTCTACCCGATTTGCCTACTGCATGGCGGGCCAGATTGGGAGGCACTGGTTGAGGGAGATCCTTTGACCTCTCCAGCTGGGCTCTTATCAACCCATTGCCCTGCGACGCAGTGCGAAAAATGGATTCATGCCTTTGTCACTCATGGACACACAGACCCCCAGATTCCTACCCACTCATTTATTTATTTATTTATACTGGGTTTTTACCATAGACATATGAATATTAGTAGACCTGCCCTAAGTGATTAAAAGCGTATTATTCCCCACTCCCCATACCGGTTCCATTGGAGCCGGCTGTGCTCGCGTATGGCCTCAAGTGAATTTAGAAAACGTGACGTCATCATTCTTGTGCGAACTATGGTCGAGGCATCATCGGTTCATTTTACGAAATAACACGGCAAAATGGTGGCTTGCGCTATGAAAACTTGTAAAAATAGATGTGAAAAAGAGAATAAACCCAATTGTCGTATTACATTCCATATAAAAGCATTATTTTACTTTATTTTAAGCATATTCACATCGTATAATATGGATCAGTTGTAGAAACATATACCTACTATCACATCGAGATACGTCTGGACGCGAAACACAAAGCTGGTTGGTTGCTGGGAAGTAAATTATGAACATTTATAAACGTGTCTTAACTAAATACGTAAACGAAATATTCGACTCTGAAAATAGAAGAAATTTATTTTGCCGAATTTGGACTTTGCAAATTTGTTCATAACGTGGCGAGTAATTTGCGCTCCCATGTAAAAATGTCTATTCATTCAAAAGCAGATTTTACTTTTAAGAACTAAATGGTGATATTATAATGCGAGATGCCTATTTACTGTCAGATTGATTTATTGACGAATCACAGTCAGCCTTACTCCCTTCGTTCTTCAACAGTTGATTTTACCCCTCATCTTTAATTTCTAGTCTATATATTCATATGTCTGTGGTTTTTACAGACGATCTCACTTCACGTGAGAACAATCCAGTTATAAAAACTCAATTAATATTTGTATAAGTACAACAATTACCAAAATCTACTCAGCCATAGGACACATTAATTTTCATATACCTAAATAAAGATTAAAATATAAAACAAATAAAAATTAAAAATATATATGAAACACAAATATTACAGAAAAGTAAGAGATGCAAGTAACACATAATATAATCAGTGCAACATATTTTTTAACAATAGCAGAATTTTTTTTCTGAATCCATATAAATTATCGACAAAAATATCTACTTCAGGACACTCAATCTTATTATACAGTCGACACATTTGGATCAGAGGGCTAAAGTAAGCGATATTATTTTTGAAAATATTCAGGTGAAAAATGCTATGGTGTAATGTAAACAATGGTTTAAGACACCATAGCATTTTTTGTTTACTTCTTCCTTACCTCTTCCTTTAAACCCTCAACACAGCGTCCCCAAAGATGACATAGACCATGAGGGAAATTAATGTATTTCGTAAAAACAAACAAATGCCGCCATCTTTCAAAAAACTTCCATTTTATTGTTCAAAGTTAAGTTGTCATGTTTTGCTTGCAAGAAGACTCCATTTTGTAAACTTATTAACTTTTCCCTTACTGTGCTAAAAAAATACACGCGTTCCGGTGCTGTGTAGTCAATACACATCTCAAAATAAGCCATTTAATATTGGAAAAATATGAATATTCATAGCTAATCGCTTATTTTTATTATATTTTATATCAAAAGTGATAATAATTGTAATTTAATTGCTGAAAACATGAAAAAACCATCGGCAGATGCTAAAGAATCGTGCGAGGGGTCCACTTCTAACGACGGTTCGCGGCCAACTGGCTAGCGGCTGGCGGCTAGCACAAACACAGCTGTGCGGTCGTAGGTATCGATGGTCTAAATCAAAAACTACAACTGCAGAAGTGTGGATGTCTCATGTTCCCGCATAGCGAATTAAAGCGGGACATCAATAGAGTGTCATTTCCTCGCACACTCTTCGCGTATTTAGTATCACACGGTTGATTGTATTGGTGTATTTGTTCCCGATTTTTAACAAAAAACTCTGATTTTTAATTGAATTTGAAAACTATGTAATATATTATTTTTTAATTCAGTGCATAAATGTATAACGGAGGAATACCTAAAACCTGAACCCAGAATTTATTATATTTATAGAGTTATTAAAGTTATTAGAAGCAATGTGTAGTAAATACACACCACAGATGAGGAAAGGTTAAAGAAAGAAACAAAGCAAAAACACATTCAACAGTAGCTAGAATACACAGAGGACATGTCCTAAAACAACAATAATGTACCCTGTTATAAAGCAAACTAGACGCGGAGGTATATTGACTGCGCATGCACGAGTACGAGAACTAGAGCGAGTGTACCTGGCTGCGTCCTCCACTCTAGGAACGCCAAGGACTACTAAATTTGACATACAAATACTGACCTATTATAAAACTTTATTTTGTGCTCTGCAGGGTTCACACCTTGGTCCAATCTTATTTATAAATGATATTACAAAAGTGATATTACTTCAACTGTAGGCAGATTGATGAAACCTAAGCGCGAGCCAAATACTAAGTTTGGTGATCGCGCTTTCGGAGTATCTGGGCCGAAGGCTTAGAATAAACTCCCTCCGGAACTAAGATCCATAACAAGTCCAACAGAATTCAGGTCTAAACTAAAAACCTCATACCCTTAAATTAAATATGTATACCATTCCTGAGATCAAGTCCAATTATATCCAATTATGTCCTAAATCCTGTATCTAAATTTCGCTAATATACAATTAGTTAATGTTAATTAAGTGTTAATCTTAAGTGACCTACCAGGTAAGTATTGTACTGTATATTATCTCCATATATAGTTAGTAATAACATAGATCATTGTAGAAATGTATTATATATTTGTACAGCGCCCTTGAGGTGATTTTGCACAAAAAACGGCAAAATACAAATCATCTAAATATTATTATTTCTTAATCTTTAATTATTTTCATCTTAATTTTTTATTATGACCTCAAAATTTTATGAATTGTTAAATATACAGGGTTTTCTAATAAGAGGTGTTATTTTGATATTCAATCATAAAAGATCAATGGTTTCGTTGCTTGTGTGGCACGTGGCGCCGTCTTGTTGAAAGTAAATGTTGTCCAGATCAATACCATCCAATTAGGGCCATAACAAATCATTAATCATCTCTCGATAGCTCAATCCATTCACCGTAACTGTTGCTCCAGCCTCATTTTCGAAAATGTAAGGTCCAATGACTCCGCCGGACCATTAACCGCACCAAACAACCACACGTTGAGGATAGAGAGGCTTTTCAACAATAACTCTTGGGTTTTCCGAGCCCCAGATGCGACAATTTTGCTTGTTGACGAAGCCACCGAGGTGGAAATGGGCCTCATCACTCAAGATGATTTGCATTTGATTCACTCAAGTGAACTTTAATAATTTCAATGCGTTGTTGAAGCGTGTATCGTTCCATTTTTATTAATGACGTAGTTTCTACTTGTCAAATGTCAAAAAATGACAGCTTTAAAAGTAACATCTACCGAAATAGCGGGCTATTCAAAATAACACCTCTTATTGGAAAACCCTATATTTATCATTGTAATATTCTTCAAGATAAGATTGTTTATTTGGTGCAATGAAAACGGGCTTTACTTAAAAATCTCAAAATTTCAAATAGTCACATTTTCTCAAATAATAAATCCAGTGATCTTTAATTTCAATATCACTTTTAAATCTAATCTTTCTTTTGTTAGTCACATAACGGAAATCGCTACCAAGGGCTAACAAATGGAGAAACAATAGCGCATGTTTGCTTTTATATCAAACAGATAGTGCTGTTTTTCAAAGAGGGCGTGTTTTTATCTGCCATAGGTGATATCTATATAATATAGGTATATTTATTTATTCATTTTCGGGAAATCGAAAGTTTACATTTAATCAGTTTGTACGTAAGTATTATATAGTAAAATAAAACCAATTATGGATTTCCTCCTTGTGACTTTAACTGAGACAGCATAATATGGAATGAGTTATTTAAATAAATTATACAAATCAAAGATTATATTAAACGAAAAATTTACAAAACAATACATTTATAGCCATTTTTTTTTTTTTTTTTATAGTGAATACCTCACAAGAGTCCCAACTGCTCCCGTCTGGAGCCAGTGAGACTATGGCATCCCCAATTGGGGGATGTTGTGAGGCTGAAGGTAAGTGGGGAAGGGAAAGAGGAAGGTGGGGAAGTACCTGGCTATTCAGATCTAGTCACTAAACACGGCTAAAGCCATTTGGAGCAACGTTTCAATTCTGAATGGTGGTCAACTGCTCCCGTCTGGAGCCAGTGAGACTATGGCATCCCCAATTGGGGGATGTTGTGAGGCTGAAGGTAAGTGGGGAAGGGAAAGAGGAAGGTGGGGAAGTACCTGGCTATTCAGATCTAGTCACTAAACACGGCTAAAGCCATTTGGAGCAACGTTTCAATTCTGAATGGTGGTCAACTGCTCCCGTCTGGAGCCAGTGAGACTATGGCATCCCCAATTGGGGGATGTTGTGAGGCTGAAGGTAAGTGGGGAAGGGAAAGAGGAAGGTGGGGAAGTACCTGGCTATTCAGATCTAGTCACTAAACACGGCTAAAGCCATTTGGAGCAACGTTTCAATTCTGAATGGTGGTCAACTGCTCCCGTCTGGAGCCAGTGAGACTATGGCATCCCCAATTGGGGGATGTTGTGAGGCTGAAGGTAAGTGGGGAAGGGAAAGAGGAAGGTGGGGAAGTACCTGGCTATTCAGATCTAGTCACTAAACACGGCTAAAGCCATTTGGAGCAACGTTTCAATTCTGAATGGTGGTCAACTGCTCCCGTCTGGAGCCAGTGAGACTATGGCATCCCCAATTGGGGGATGTTGTGAGGCTGAAGGTAAGTGGGGAAGGGAAAGAGGAAGGTGGGGAAGTACCTGGCTATTCAGATCTAGTCACTAAACACGGCTAAAGCCATTTGGAGCAACGTTTCAATTCTGAATGGTGGTCTTACACCAGGGCGATACTGGTAGTATCTTCCACTCTGGAACGTGCCGCAAATATACTATATATTATTTTAATTAATTAATTGTGAAATAACACAAATTAATCAAATAAAATTTATTTGCGCACGCCGGGTTCGAACCCGCGACCTTTGGAATGGCAGTCCAATGCGTTACCACTAGACTATGCCGGCCATGGAGAGAGGTTGTAGGTATAAATCAAATCGTAATAGAGATATAAACAATAGAGACATAAACATTATTCACAAACCATCAGAGAAATATTCTTTTATTGACTTCTTGTATTTGGTAAGTTGGCAACTGAAAATATCAACCTTGGATAATAAGCTATTGTAATTATTGCATAGTCTGTTTAGGCAAGAATTCTGCTTAGAGTTCGTTTTGCTTTGATCAACCCTGAACAGGACACAAGAGCGAAATATAAAAACCTACTCGTATTTGAATGCAACGTTGTGTCAAAATTATTAACCCTCTAACATTAGTATTTACATATCTCCCTTTCAAACCATCTTTGAACGCTTACAACGGGACCTTAAATGATATGAATTTGCTTAAATTATGGGACAAAAGGATTTTCACGGAAGAATAAAAAATTCTAAACAAAAGCATTTGATTTTCCAAAATTGCTTGCATTAATGAGCTTTCTGATTCCACTACGTAATACTAGAAGTCAGGATTTATTTCATTGCGAAAATTCTGGTACTAACTACCATATGTATTAACTACCTTGAAAGGTGTAATGTTTTTAACCAAATTTATTCATTGTGCGACGTTTTTGCTTCCCTTCACTTAGATAAACATATTTTAATTTTTCAGAAAATGTCAGGTTTTTTTTTTAATTTATTTAAAGAAAGCAAGACAAAAATTTATATTACAGTAAATAATAAAATAAAAATACAGAAAAAAACAGAAAAGTTCCAATAAACTACTTTTCAGTTGTTTGTCGATGGCAACTTTTCACATAAAAATATTAAAAAAAGATAAAACTTATTTTACTTAATGACAACAGTGATAACAATAAAAAAAAATAACAATTTGTTTTAAAAATATAAAAACATATACACAACAGTGATGGTATCTACCTATAGTTTGTATTAGACTCTAATACAAACTATTTCTTTCAGCGAGCCAATTTTTCAACATAATATTTGTTTTTACATTTTTTTTATTTCAGCAGGTAACATATTTAAGCAACTAGGTATCATGCAGTCCAGTGTTCTTTGTCCATATTTGTTTAAATGCTTAGGTACAATTAGTCCTTCATTTAACGTAAAACGAGTATTGTAAGTGTGGTCCAGTCTATTTATGTATATAGGGCTATTCATATGCTGAAATATAATTTTATACCACAGAATTGATCTTACTGAGAAAATTTTAAGATTCTGATAAAGGTATGGAACATTATGCCTTTGTTCATATAAACTTTTATGAGCAGTCACAGAAATATAGCAGTCACAGAAATATAGCAGTCAAAGAAATATGGGAACTTGAATAAGAAAAATATTAACAATTAATTAAAAGAAGCCATTATTAAGATCGATTATTTTTTTTATTTATTGTAAACTAAATTATTATTATTATTATAATTTTTTTTTTTTTGAAAATTCCCCACTTGCTTGCTGAGTATTGTCACTAAAGTGGAGCATGCGAAGGATTATTTGAAATCTATTTCGAGACATGGTATTTGAATATAGAGAATATGAGAGATCTTGGACGAAAAACTAAGTTTCACCAATCATATCCATCAAATTGTGAACAAAGGTATGAAAACACTAGGCTTCGTATTAAGAATAACTAAAAACTTTAATTCTTTACAAGCCATTAAACTATTATACGTATCTCTAGTAAGAAGTTTAATTGAATATAAGTAGTTTGGTCTCCATCTTACAAAATTCACATTAACAACATTGAGCGAATACATTTCTACGTTTTATAAATTTTAAATTAAATATCCCTGTCGAAGACTTAAAATACAATTTCTTATTAAATACTCTAAAAATACATACATTAGAAGATAGACGTAAAATAAACGATTTAACGTTCTTATTCAAAATACTTAATTCGACTGTTGTGAACTCCTGCAACTTATAAACATACATACACCCACAGTAACAACACGACAAAATACAATATTCTACAGCAGCACACATAAGCGTAACTACATTGCCCACTCTCCGATACAACGACTTCACACCATGGGAAATCATTACTTGGGTGATGTTGACATATTCAATACCAACTCTATAACAAAATCCTGAAGGAAATTGCTGTGATAGAAAATATTAATAAGTTCAAAAATGAATTAAGAAAATATGTCTATCTCAATTATTAATGTTTCTTTTTTTGTGACTTTATTTGAAATATTTAAAGAAAGATTATGTTTGCCAAACAATGTACATGTTTATATGTTTATAAAACTATTAGCACACACGAAGATGTGAGCTAACTTAAGATTAATAATTAAATAAATAAATAAACTTGGCAAGTTTTGTGGATCATTTAAAACATTTATTTCAACAATACTCCTAAACACATCATGTAAACCTACAAATAGCTGTAATTTTCTGTTTTTGTTTCTTGTGTTTGTATGACTTGTTGCGTAGCTTTTATCAAATGTAATTTTATTCTTATTTTTTATGTTTCAAAGTATCTGTCAAATTAAAATTATACTACCAACCATGTAAAAGCCCTCTGGGCGTTAAATAAATAAATAAATATCGGGGAGTAAAGTAGAATGTCAGTTGACCAGTGGTCTTGAATTTTATTTCTTGAATTGCAGGCCATCAAGTGACACAAAGCCAAAAAATGTATAGTTCATCAATTGTTGTGTCAGTCCATTGTTTTAGCCTAAAAGACAACTCATTGCAGTTGCTCTTGACATATTGGTACTGCTTATTTGTCTCATCACAGATGTAACTCATTAGGGTACTAGATATTGTTTGTATTTGTTTACATTGTTCTGACAAAAGTTTGAAGAAGTCTACATCCCTGGTTCCAACATTTTCAATATTGGAACCTAAACTTGCACAATCGAAAGTATTAATTTTGGGAATAAAATCATCGGTTTTCCAATCGAAAACTGGCATGGATTCGTCGATTAGAGAAATATCAGGAAAATCTTGTTCGTCATCACTAATCTCAAAATCGACATCACTGTCATCGGAATCCACAGTACGGCCGGCATCTTCCATAAAATCTTCATCCAGTTGTTCATGTCCAGATGTATTTGGTTCACCCTCCATTGTCGGCTAAATAAATGTCACAATAATTTACGTAAATCAACACAGAAAACACACAGTTGAAACACAAAAAACAAAGTAAAGAAATGTACAAACAACACAGAAAACACACAAACAAGTTAAAAAATTGATAATTGTTCCGCACAAGTATCAAAAACTAACAAGATCAATAGATCATAATAAAATTATTAACGCGTGACAGATATCGGCGATAGAAGCGCGAAAATTGACAACCCTATTTTAGTGACTCTGTTGTCTGTCAAACGAAGCTTGTGGGTAGATCTCTGTAAAATCGATAATATCAGAAAACTGTAATTTCGTCTGTTTAGTGAAGTACTACAAAATCATCCCAATAGATGTCTCTGTATTTTCCATATTTTAAATTAATAAAAAAACGGGACATATGTATGATACAGAGGGTCAAAGAAGAGCGAGAAAACTCGCTATTTTTCTATGGCTGGCCTGCTGGGCACGGCCAAGAATACGAGAAATCTCGCTCTTGGCACAGAAGCTGTTAATTTATAACTTAACAAACACAAAAAATTGTTACTGAGGCAATTTAGTTATGTATAATTTTTACTAGTTATATGTATATTAAAGCCCCTAAAAATGACGTTGATAAATAAATAAATCATATGTCCATTTCATTTCTTATCACTGTATTTGTCTTCCAGATAATTCAACTACTAACTGTCTTCTACTGGCCATGGAAGAGGAAGTGTTGCCGACTCCGTGCAGATCTGCCGCAGAAGATATTCCGAGGTTTCCGTCCACCTCGACGATTTCCGCAAGCTCCGTGCAACACCATAGTCACAACACAGCTGTGATAGAAGAGGCTCTGGACAAACCAGCCCCTTCCAAATCCGCAGCGGGCAGTTCCGAGACAGGTGGGATGGGACCTCATCAGCAAAATCGTCGTAAAATCTCAAAAGTCACGCCTGTACATCATACGGCATCGAGTCGGAGCGGCAACCTTTTAGATGAGCGCCGAAGTTTGATCAGACTTCAGAGAAAATTACTGCTCGAAGAGCGAGCCGAGAAAATTAAGGACTTCAGAGAAAAAGAAATGGAGCGGAAGGAAAGGGCGTTGGAGAGGAGGGATAACGAAATGCGGCGGAGGGAAAATCGAAAAGAGCGGGCATTCAAAGAACAAGAGAGAGAGAAGTTAAACAGAATACTGGCTTTAAAAGAAGAGTACTTATTAAAAAAAATTAAAATAATGCATTCAGATAACTAGTATGCTTACCGCTGTCGAAAATGAATGTTATATATCCGAATGTGGATAGTGCTGCCACCTGGCAAGCGGGTACTGTTCAGAGTAGTAGACTTAATACTGTCAGTATCGCCCTGGTTGCTTGAAATGGCTTAAGCCACCGACCAGATCTGAAAACCCAGTTACTTTTCCCCATCTTCTTCCATTCCCCGCTTTTTTGTTTTGATACACCTCACAAGAGTACCACATGGTTGGGCAGGGTTGTGAGGCGGGTTAGATGGGGGCTATAGGAAGGGATTTATTAATGCAGATCTTAACCCATACCATAAGCTGCGGGTCGCATGATTTATCGTTTTTCACTTTTACTCACTAATTCGAACATCTCTGGATAAATTTTAAAACTATTTTTTGGTTTGAGGCGTGGTAAATTTAGTTCTCTGCATTTCCGAGTGATAATCATTTGAATTAGTTAGAATTAGCGGAATGTTCCGGTTTGAATTTTTTGCATGCGTCTTCAATATGGTATAGTCTGTTTCATCGATTTTTGCGAGCCAACATATTTAATACGTGATTGTCAGGGTGTGTATTTATATTTAGCCCGCAGTGCATATAATTGCACCCACATGGAATACGGGTAATTTCATCCCGAAGAAACACGAACATAATGCATCAGGTTCTGGTATGCCAGCGTTTCCTGCAAATGTTTCTGAAGCAGAAGTTTCGAACATTTTTTGTCAAGAGATTTGCTTGATAAAATTGTTCTGGAAACAAATCGGTACTACATTGATCGCGCTTTCGGAGTATCTATGTATAATAAACTCCCTCCGGAACTAAGATCCATAACAAGTCCAACAGAATTCAGGTCTAAACTAAAAACTTACCTTTTTAAGCTGTCATACCCTTAAATTAAATATACCGTTCCTGAGAAAAAGTCCAGTTATGTCCAATTATGTCCTAAATCTGTATCTAATTTTCGCTAATAAACAATTTGTTACCCTTAATTAAGTGTTAATCTCAAGTGACCTATCAGGTAAGTATTGTACTGTATAATATTATCTCTATAAATAGTTAGTAATAACATAGATCACTGTATAAATGCATTATAAATTTGTACAGCGCCCTTGAGGTGATTTTGCACAAAAACGGCGCTATACAAGTCATCCAAATGTCAAGATGTCACAATATCAACCACATTGGAACCAAATTCCCGCCTTCACAAATGGAAAAATGTTACTGTTGAAAAACTTTACATATTTTTTGCTAATACCATGTTGATGGCGCTAAACGTCAAATGTAATATTCATGAATACTCGTCAAAAAATCCTATACACAACCTTCCGATTTTCAAAAGTCTCATGTCAAGAGATACGTATCTACTAATTTTGAGTATGCTGCACTTCTGCAATAATGCAGAGGCTGACAAAATCTACAAGGTTAGAAAGTTTATTCAACATATAAACTACAATTTGATTTAGACGCAATATCTTCATGGGCAGATGAGAATAAACTTTCCTTTAATGTAAAAAAATATGTCACTATGACGAATACGGGTTCCGAAAACCCGATCAAATTTGAATATAAACTAAATCAGGGCTTCCCTAACTGTGAGTCGCGACGCCCCGGGGCGCCGCGGGATCATCCCAGGGGCGTCGTAAGGCAATCTTTATAGCGTCTTCCACACACATTTTGAAAAATATTTTCCCAAAAATCTGGAGCAATATGACTGGGTTAGAAACCCTTTCCAGTCGAACTCACCATTAACACTTTCGACAGCAGAAGAAGAACAGTTAATAGAATTGTCCTGTGACTCCAGCCTTAAGCTGCAATATAATAAGGATAAGCTACTTGAATTTTGGAGCTCAGTTTATCAAGAATATCGTTCCATCAGCACTGCAGCGTTAAGGGTTTTATTACCGTTTGCGACATCATACTTGTGTGAGACAGGTTTCTCTGCAGTTGCAGTCATTAACAATAAGTACAGATCAAAAATAAATTTAGAGGCAGAGACGAGAGCGGCGATTTCGAAACTTCAACCTCGTTTTGAGAAACTATGCTCAGAAAAGCAAGCACATCCTTCTCATTAATACCAAAGAAAAAAATTGCTTTTTTATCTTTTTTGTTTGCTTCCATTTTTGTTTTTATGTTGTGTTCTTTATTTTCTAATAAAAAAATTAGATACTATTTGGAGTTTTTCTGACAAATTGTTTTAGGTAACTTACCCATACTACGTGACCCGTTCAGGGAGGGGGGCTTCAAAATACTACGCTTGGTACAAATGAGCGGCGGGGGGCTTATTTTAGAGCGGGGGGGGGGTCATAAAAATATGGCAACTTCCCATGGGCGTCACAGTTGAAAAAAGTTTGGGAAGCCCTGAACTAAATGATGAAATATGTCATCAGTAAAATCCATAAGGGACCTCAGGGTTACATTTGATCCCAAACTTACTTTTCAGATCATACAGTGGGATTGGTATCATCTTGTTATAAACTTCTTGGATTTGTGGTAAGAATAAGCAAACAATTTTCCAAGCCCGAAGCAATGATATCGATATTCAACTGACTTAACTAAATTTGAATACGCTTCTGATGTCTGGGCTCCATACCAGAAAAATTACATAGAATTATTAGAACAAATTCAAAAAAACATTCTAAGATATCTTTATATGAAGATGAATACCCACGATTTATGCATCACATAGATTTGCTCTCCAAAACGCACTACGAAAGTCTCCAATCTATGAGAAATGGGACCCTTCAAGTAACAGCTTTTAAAATCATGAACTATTACATTGACAGCCCATACCGCTTGGAATGCTATAACAGGGTCTATCAGGGTCGACGCCACGACCTGCTCTGTATTCCACACGGAAGAACGGACGTTATGGCCCAGCATAGGATGACAAGAGGTATGGTGCTGCTAAATACTGTTCTGTAAATTAATCCAGCACGGCAAAAAAGTGTGGCAGCGCTATTTGAGCAGCTTATAGGTTAAAGAGACCCTGATTATATGAAGGAGGAAAACACATACCGGTAGCCATTTCCACATGCAAACTGACATAACACAAAAACGAGTTGAAGAAACTCAAATCAACTGTTAACTGGTGTTCCACTTGTATCTTTCGAGTTTCGCATACGTGCACTGGCGAGCAATGCTGCTAGCTCCTTCGAGTAGGCTCCATTGAAATACCAGTAGAACAGCTTGCCTATGTTGCGTCTGTGCATTAGAGATGATCAGTCAGTCTCTTAACAGCGTCAATCACACGGACTGCCCTCCTTTGCGCAGAATAAAGTAGGTTTAACAAGGTATTTTTGGGCTCCAGCTCAGAGATGGCTCAAGAATTCAATTGTTTGATGTAGATACTTGAGATTTTTACAGGTTTAGCAAACTGGTCACTATTGAAGAATCTGCTGGCTCCACAGACATAAGAATATATAGACTAGAAATTAAAGGTGAGGGGTAAAATCAACTGTTGAAGAACGAAGGGGGTAAAGCTGACTGTGATTCGTCAATAAATCAATCTGACAGTATATAGGCATCTCGCATTATAATATCACCATTTAGTTCTTGAAAGTAAAATCTGCTTTTGAATGAATAGACATTTTTACATGGAAGCGCAAATTACTCGCCACGTTATGAACTAATTTGCGAAGTCCAAATTCGGCAAAGTAAATTTCTTCTATTTTCAGAGTCGTAGTTAGTTTCAGAGTATTTAGTTAAGACACTTTTACAAATGTTTCATAATTTACTTACCCCAGTAAACAACGATGAGCACACTTGAGAATCGCTACATTGTGATGTGATAGTATATGTTTCTAAAACTGATCCATATAATACGGTGTGAATAAGATTAAAATAATGCTTACTTATGGAATGTAATACAACAATTGGGTTTATTCTCTTTTTCACAACTATTTTTACAAGTTTTCATATCACAAGCAACCATTTTGCCGTGTTATTTCGTAAAATGCCTCGACCATAGCTCGACGCTAGTTCGAACAAAAATGATGACGTCACATTCTCAAGATTCACGGGAAGCCATACGCGAGCCCAGCCGGCTCCAATGGAACCGGTATGGGGAGTGGGGAATAATACGCTTTTAATCACTTAGGGCAGGTCTACTAATATTCATATGTATATGGCTGGCTCCATACACGACATCCAGTTACTTGGAATCTAGATTTACTCGGTCTTCTCTTGAGCCCACGATACTTGAGCTGGTTTAATATACTTGCAAGCATTTATATCATTATCACCAATCTTTTAATATATTTAATATCAATAACAGTTTTTTTTTAATAATAGTGTCCTCTGCGTGCAAAGACGTGTCTTCTGCAAGCTTAATTGAAAATTATTTGTTTACGGCAGAAGAAGGGGTGAGAACAATTTACTTAGCTATAATTATGCGACTGTCATTCGTCAAAGTGACAGATCCCATACAAAGAAATAATATTCGGCGGCAGTTCCCCATTTGATCTAACCACCTCTCCTGTGGAAGATTATAGCGTAGTGTGTCACCACAACATGCAATACGTATATGCCACGCACAAATTATGCGCTCATAATATTGCGTAATGTGTCTAAAACAAAAAGTATTTTTATCTGAAGTGACCGTCCTTTGTAAGCATATTTTTCTGTTTCTGTTTGTAAATAATTAAACTAAATAGAACTCATAATAAATTGTACAGTGCCCTGAGATGAGTTTTTACGTAAACATTTATATTTGATACTAATATTTTTTTGTATTATTACATGCAAGCATGTTTTATAAATGTCCTGTTTGTATCTCAAATAACAAACAGGACATTTGAGACACAAACAGGACATTTGAGACACAAACAGGACATTTACGTAATATTCTAATTACATTATTCCAACTAGGAAATGTCCAGTTTGTGTCTCAAATAAATAAATAACTCCATAATTTCGGACTTTATGTCCGGGTTAAATCTTCCCCGTAGGAAAAACTAAACCCTTCCACACACTTTTCAAAATCAAAAGCAAAATAAATACAAAACAATACAAGAACAACACGTCAACTCACCAGAGATCAAATGGGAAAATAATTCACCGACTCCAGATATTTTCATATCAGAGGGTTCGGCTCGGTAGAACTTCTAACAGGGCCTATAAATCCTACTGATCCCTCAACATAAATATTTGAAAAATCTTTCTTTATCCTACATGTATTTAAAATGACTGATTTTTGAATTTTTATATATAAATTTTTTGATAGATCTAATATGCCTAAATTTTTAATGAGAGATCTAGGTATAATAAGATAAATCCAATTTATTATTATTATTATTTTATACTAGCTGTACCCCACCATGCTTGGCTGTAGCTCAGACTGTCTGTACAGAAAGAGAAATAATAGCGCATGCTGTCTTACATCCAACAGATGGCGCTGTTTTTTTAAAAAAAACATGTTTTTACCTGTCACAGGTGACATCTATATAATGTAGATATATAAAAACACAAGCGTATTCGAATGAAACGTTGTGTCGAACTTTCATAATAATTATTAAATGTTATTTATATAATATTTTATTACCTTTCTAAACCCTCAAAGACAGGGTTTAATACCCACTTAAATTTTTTTACATACAAGCAAAAACAGCAGAAGGTCGTTTGTAGGTTACCTATTTTTTTTTATTTATATAATTTATTAAGGTGAAATAAAGAATTTGCTTCATATAAAATTCATTATAATGAATGAAAGAAAACCAAGGCGCACAACTCATGTTGCCATCAGAATGTTTAAAAAAAAATCATGTTAATCCGTACAAGAGTCTCGACTGCTCCCAACCATCTGGAGCCAGTGAGACTGGCATCGTCATATGTCTGTGAAGGGGAAGGAGATGGGGAGGAAGTTGGGGAAGTATCTGGCTATTCAGACCTGGTCACTAAACACAACTAAAGCCATTTAAAGCAACGTTTCAATTCTGAATGGTGGTCTTACACCAGAGAATGTGCCGCAAATATACTAGATATACATTATTTTAGATGAGTAAATCATGAAACGATAGAAATTAATCAAATAAAATTTACTTGCGCACGCTGGGGTTTGAACCCGCGATCTACAGCTGGATACTCGAGAGCAACCGAGGCCGTCAAAATTTGTGGGAAATGTCAGAAATTTGAGGTACCTATTATTGATATCATAGGGTATTTGGTTATGGTGTATCTTTCTTCAGTCAGAAAATGATTTTATTTATAAAGCTTTCCAATTGGGAAATGTTGGCAATGTCAACAGTCAGAATAATTGAAGAGTATGTATGAGACGATGCATGAATGTGAATGAAGTAAGAAGAGTGTGTGTCAAGACCGAGTTGTTTGGGCGGTCTCACGTCCTCTCTGCCTACCCCTGTGGGAAACTGCGTGATGGTTAGTAGTAGTAGCTCTCCGATTCCGTTCTGCCACTTTCCATCAGCCATTCTGAATTTAGTTTTAGAGGGTTTATTTTATGCTATTATTTCGTCAAGGTCCGTGGGTTAAATCTGAAAGTTTAGAAGTCAATTTTTCTTACGAAATTGAGTAAATAATGCCAATTTCATAATATATGCACACAATAATAACGCTGAAAACACTGCAGTCACATGTTCGTAATGCACTTACAGGTGTCAGGATAAAAGTAGTATGGTTTTTCATACTAGAACACACAGGGGAGAAAACCATTTTTATGCTCGGAATGCTCTTACATTTGCATTCGGAAATATAATTAAATTTGGTTAACCACCCTAGAACACACAGGGGAGAAAACCATTTTTATGCTCGGAATGCTCTTACATTTGCATTCGGAAATATAATTAAATTTGGTTAACCACCCTAGAACACACACTGGAGAGAAACCATTATCATGCTCGGAATGCACTTGCGGGTGCAATCAAAAGAGCAATTTATTTATTCATATGAAAATACACACTGGAGAGAAACCATTATCATGCTCGGAATGTGCTTATAGGTGCATTCAAAAGAACATCTTGGTTACTTATATTCGAATTCACACTGGAGAGAAACCGTTCTTATGCTCGGAATGCACGTTTAGGTTCTGTCAAAAAGAAAATTGGTTTTTCATAGTATATCCTACACTGGAAAGTAACCATTATCATGTCTAGAATGCATTATAAAGTACAAATTACAAAATCATCTGGTTGTCGATTCAGAAATCTCCAAAACTTGGTTTTACATATCACAAGATATATCGTTGTGACAAAAATCTATTACCAAAACCAGAAGAGATGGAGTTTTGATATCAAATTTAACTAAGGAAAATTAATCATTAAAAAAGTAATCCACTCAAATGCAGTCACGACTATGACATCGGTTGACTTCCGTGTCTTGCCTCAGAAGCAGGCTACTTGGTGGAGAAGGCGTGGAATGAGTGCACTTTCCCTTCAGTGAACATCGTAGAGTCACTGCATAACCTCGGTAGTTGCCTGTGTGCATTAGCATACCCTTGGCTTGTCACATTGCGCAACTGGGTATACAGGTCAGTGTAGTATGTCTTAAAAAGCAATTTTGTCGCTACAGTGGTAGAACCGCCTTGAGAGCACCCCGGCCCATTTCATTTCATATATTCAGAGCGCTTCTCCGCCATCACATGGGAAGCTTAAAGCGCAGACTACGCCAATCAAGTAACAAAATCATCACTGCCATGGTTGCCTGGATGAAGTCCTCTCTGATGGCCCTCTGGAGACGGGAGATGTGCAAATATCCTCCAGAAATGGCTACTCACACTCATTTTTGTTTTTTTTTCACTTAAATTCCGCTTTTTTGTGCCTATCGGAATCACCTATATATTATTATTACTGTTCTAACTCTAATTACGTATATCATTTCAAATATGGAATGTATTGCATTGCACTACCCGTGCATACATTCTGAAATAAATTGTTAATATCATATTGATAAATCTTCTTTGCCGTTCAACATCGTCTACATCTCTGGTGTATTATCTTCACTACATTAATTTATCTTGCTAGGCAACAAGCAGTTCATTATTGCCTTCTAGATAGATTGGTGGAATATTTAGTGGCTCCTTGTTGTGTTTAAATACGAAGATAACTGACTTTTCAGAATTGTTCAAGTTTTGTGAGTTTGCGCACTATTTGCATATTCGCGTAAGTCGTCTCTTGATGCCGTATTTTTGAGACAGTCTATTTGTTGTTTCATAAAAAACTAGTTGGCTAAATTAAGATTTTAATATAAATTTTTTCCGTGCAGTAAATTTACTATTCTTTTTTTGACATCAAAAGTAATTGACAGTGGGCGACTTTAGTCTATTTTCTTAATTGTTTTTTATCTATGGAAATTTCAATATTTGACGTTTCCGCTGTGTCTTGTTTCGTGATTTGTTTATTTATGCTTGCTTATCGCATAATACCATTCCTGCTACACTTTTTTAAGAAATCTTGTATAAACTGAACACTGTTTGTGTTACATTATCGTAGTTTAGGGTCATATTATTGACGATCACGTTTCTATCCCGAAGATATTGAAATTCTTGCATTTCTACTTTTCTAGTGACATTTCTTGGGACACCAGGTTCGTGTTATTCATATTGACTTAATAATACCGAAGCCTGCTGCTCATTTATTATTAAAATTAAAATATATCGCATGACACTTTTAAACAAATCATGTTAATTTAATTTTATTAACAACATGGTAATTTTTTATTAAACTACCGTATTTTCCTTCAATTCGAAATTATTGTTATTATTTAATAATTCGGTATCACTGGACACTCTTTATACGATTTTTTTAACCTTAAATACTTTTCTGCTTTTGTATATTGGGTTTTTTGGAAGTGATTAGAAAATATGAGGTTTTATTAGAATGGCTGAAAAGTCAATACGTAATCTAATTAAAATACCTGTACTTGTATCTCCTTCTAGAGATTGTATTAATTTTATACTTTCTGTCATAATTTTATTTATTTATTTACGCCCTTTTTCGGGGCTTTTACATGAGAATATTAAGAAATATACATTATTTATTGTACATAACTGAATTGCTTCATTAACAACATTTTATATTTGTTTAAACATAAATTGAAGATGTCCACTAACTTGGTATAATTGTTTCCCTCCATTAGTATTCTGGACAAAGAGAAATGTATATGGTAGTTAGTCCCAGAATTTCTGCACTGAAATAAAACCTGACTTCTAGTATTACGTTGTGGAATCCAAAATATCAATTCTAGCAATACCGGACCATCAACTAAATCATTTAGAATTTTATATAGAAATACCAAGTCAGTGAAAATTCTTCTGTCTGAAAATTTGAGCATATTCATATAATTTAACAGAGTGTTGTAGTTCAACATAATTGCAGGAATATCTCAAGCTTGTACATGTATATGTATGTGGGTTTCAGACAGGAGAATTGTACTCAAGTTGACTTCTTACATCGGCAAAATATGACAATTTAATACACTTTATATTGTTAAAATTTCTGATTTATGATCAAATGCCACAGTTATTTTCGTTTAAATTATTACTAGTATTTGATTATTACATGTAATTATTGTGTATGCTATATATGTACCGTGGATATAAAATAAATAAAAATCCAACATGATACCAGTCCAACTCTCAAGTAATTCTGATTAAAGATTTCTTTACACTATATTATTTCAAATTGTTTCGGTTCAATTATGTTCTTTATACTGGTTCATAGAGTAAGAAA
Organism: Hesperophylax consimilis; assembly: GCF_061612785.1. Classification (NCBI taxonomy): domain Eukaryota; kingdom Metazoa; phylum Arthropoda; class Insecta; order Trichoptera; family Limnephilidae; genus Hesperophylax; species Hesperophylax consimilis. The sequence goes on along the minus strand of NC_142852.1, from coordinate 23,932,015 downwards.
ATCTTTGTTTCATGTTGCTAATATTGTAAACAAAATTACGCCCCATTGTTTTTCTTATCTGTATGAAGTCGACTATGATATAGCCACTTATGTAGAATCAGTAATATCAATTGTCAGAAATTATTTGAAATGGCTGTCATCCCATACAAACTAAAATGCTTCCTTTTATATTAATTAAGGTGAATTAAAAGGTTTTATTTAAAAATATTATTTTACAGCTTTAGTATAGCGGCCAACTGTCATGGTGATGATCCTTTTTTTAGGCCTTAGGCAAATATTCGGGATCGCTGGCCACGCTTAATACGATTTTATTTTAAAATAGAACCTTTTGATTGACCTTAATTACTTTAAAAGAAAATCTGGTCAGGTCGAGTCTTGATATAAACAGATATCTACTTCAACCATATTCAAAAAATTCCCAGTGTTGAAGATTCAAAAATTATATTCAAAACAAATACTAACTTTCCTTTACAAGAACCTAAACACATTTAAAACTTCACAAATTTCTTGCACACCAACTACTAATACCAAAAACCAACACATCCTTTGGACAAAAGCACTACAGATTCCAGGCTATAAAACTATACACTTCACTTCCAACACAATATAAAACATCTAATCTTACAGAATACAAAAAACTCACATGGAATTGGCTACAATCATTTTAAATATTTAATTTCGTTATATTTCGCATTTGTTTTTGTTAAAACTATGTAAAAATCTATATTATATTTTAATTTTTATTGTTTCTCTGTGTAACTAACTCCACTGTATTGTTTACAAATATATAACTTGAAATATATAACTACAATTGAAAAAGTCCTCCACAACACAGGTGAACTCCTAGCGTAGAGGACAATATACTATACCTATATAATACTAATTTATTTAAGAATAAATAAAAATATAAAATACAAAATATTACCATTCGTTATTTCGGCTACTGGCATTATACCTAGCTCTCTCATTCAAAATTTAGGCGTATTAGATCTATCGAAAAATTTATATATAAAGATGCAAAAGTCGGTCATTTTGAATACATGTAGGATAACGAAAGATTTTTTAAATATTTATGTTGAGGGATCAGTAGGATTTATAGGCCCTGTTAGAAGTTCTACCGAGCCGAACCCTCTGATATGAAAATATCTGGAGTCGGTGAATTATTTTCCCATTTGATCTCTGGTGAGTTGACGTGTTGTTCTTGTATTGTTTTGTATTTATTTTGCTTTTGATTTTGAAAAGTGTGTGGAAGGGTTTAGTTTTTCCTATGGGGAAGATTTAACCCGGACATAAAGTCGGAAAAATAATCTATAAAAATAAAATTGAAAATTTGTCTGTACACTGCACAGGCAGGGACGCTCTTGTGAGGTGTAACATAATAAAAAATAAAAAAAAATTTACAACTGTCTCTTTCCTAAATAAACTCAAATAAAAAAATTTAAATTCTTACGAAAATTTGTTTGCGAAATATAAATGAGAACAACGTTTATTTATTACTAAGTTATTTATTGATACCGTTTCAGTCAACAGTTTTATTGCTTCGTTCCTTTTCCATAATTCGCAGCTCGTCTTACGGAAATTTTGTCATGTTTATATGTAGCATACTGTAAAATTTACGATTTGATTTTCAGATTATCTTGCTTACATCTGAATCAGAAATCAGATTATCTGAAATGGATCTTACAAACTCGTATGTCGGCATCATAAAGTCTGAACCGGAGACAATGTCTGAAGAAGAGAGTCCAACATCTCCTTGTGATGCAATATTGCAGTACGGGATTGTTAAACAGGAGACGGAAGACGCTTCTGCGATCAAGTGTGAACCTGGGACTCTAGCAGCAGAGGAACATGCGCAAGAATGTGGCGCATACTCTGAAATAGATATTGACCTTCCTGATATTAAAAAGGAATGTTTTGTTCACCTGGAAAGGATAGAACAATGTCTTGGTAAGCTATTAACTTACTATTTAGTTGCCCTGTTCTATCGGAGGTTGGTTTAGTCCAAAGTGGTCTATATGGACCACCAGGGGTCCATATCGGCATGCTGGGGGTCTATGTCAGCGAGAAAAAAATTTGGGGGTCCACGAGATTCAAATGGGGGTACATACAAGCGGACCCCCATTTACCTCAAGTCAACATTTAGGAGTTCCGTAAATGACACAATAGACCTAACACAAATATAATAGACTGAGAAATTACTTATTTGATATCTGTATTTTTATATTTCGTAAAGTTTTTAATTGAGGTATATAAATAGAGTCTACGTTCCTTTTCTCGTCAGAATTAATATATTCAAGCAAAACATTGCACATTGGAAACCGAGAATTATCCTAGTTCCACAACTTGTTTTTGAAAAACTTTCAGGCTAATAATGATGTTCAACATTTAAATGCACTTCACACAGACTTCAAAACTAAGTTTGAGGACATTTTGAATATGGAAATGCAACGTTGAAGAATCGGATATCATGTGACAAGAAGAACTGACCGGAATAAGCACTGATAAAGAACTTAAGGGGCAGTTCTGTAGGGCCAGCTACATAAAGAAATCCCCGTTGCTTATCCTGCTTCATTTTCATTTGGTGTAATACCTAACAAGGGCGCCCCTGTCTGCACAATGTAAAGAAGAGGAACTATATCGCCACCCGGTTGTTGGGCAGGCAAGGGAAGGGAATATTTTTACTAAAATAATAAATGATTATCACATGGGACGTTAATAGTTTTAGGAAAATTCAATATTAGGCATACATAGTGGTCTACGTGGAAAAAAGTTTGGGAACCTCTGGTTTACTCTGTCTAATCTGTCCAGGGTATTTGAAGTCCATGTGTGTGGAGTCACATTCCTAAAGCCTTACTTTCATATATTTCCACGTAGAATCTATTGCATGCATCCTTATCTGTATTTTCAAAAGGTTTTCAGTGTTTTTTTTTCTTTTAAATCAATAATTGAACAACCACCACAATTTACCACGGTTTAATAAAGCCTTCAGAAGGCGAAACCTTATTCAAGCTTAAGGATAATTTATTTATTTATTTTTATTTAAGTACATAAAACAGGCATGGTGCCCAAAAATTTACATACATGGATGTTTAAATACATAATAATAACAAAATGAATAAGCTAAATAAGCAGAAGTAAATAACAAATAAGAAAGGGTAAAAGGTAAATACAAATATGTTAATAAACGATTTGTTATTCTCACACCTGTACTGGTGAGACACTGATTAGGTAGGTACAATGTTGCTTCTCTTTAAATAAAGGACTTCATCACAATATCAGCTTAATATGATTAAAGGTAATACTTTTTTTTGAAGTGTTTAAATTGGTCATTAAAAATGTCTATTTCATTATTAGAGCCATGTATAATGTTATAATTTCTTAATGTTCGCGGTACAGGGGAAAAATATCCTGTATTTGTGTGGTAGGCTTTAATATAAAAAATGTCTTTCATCCTCCTTGTTGATTTTCTTGATGGTATATTGATGTTAATTTGGGATAAAATGTTTGGTGTGTCAACTGATGCATGTATAATTTTGTGTAGGAGCAGTACGTCAGAAAGTTTACGTCTGACCATTAGTGAGTGTAGTTTATAGTGCAAAATTCGGTCATTATATGTTCCAAATTGACCAGATAAACCTTCACGATAAGCAATTACACGGGTTAGTTTCCTTTGTATGGATTCAATCCTATAATTATGAATCTCATAATTGGGAGACCTAATTGTTGATGCGTTTTCGAGAATACTTCGCACAATTGATTTATATAATGTTAATTTTGTACTTTTAAAATAATTTGTGATTCTTAGCGTCAATCTTAATACTTGTGATGCACTTTTTGAAATTGTATCTACATGTTTATTGAAGCTAAGTAAGTGATAATGTTATATCTCTGCATTTACTTGCAGATTTAGTGTGTTGGGAACTCTTGATAAAGTAAAAGGTTCTTTAAAATAATTGCGTTTATTTACGTACAATAAAGAAGTCTGGATTTAGCTACACTATTCATTACCCGAGGGTTGGTAATTCTCTGTTTCTAGAAGCTTGAAGTCTGACAAGGATACCCCACAGGCAATTGTTACACTCTAGCGACATCTGTCGGACTCTGGAGTAAGCTTTCTGACTAGTGCCATCTATCGCTTGAATACCCAACTTATTACCATACATCACAGATAATAAGGAATCGAGTGAAAAATATTTTTTTTTTAATAACTTAATGAGTAAAACCTCAATTTGTAATATTTAATCATTGAAGATAAAATTAGCGACTCTCAAACGAAAATTTGAAAAAGAAAAATCAGAAAAAGGTTTGGTTGTATCTAGAAATTGAACCCAGGATCTTAACCTTGCCGGGGCTTTACTCTACCACTGAGCTAATCTGACCCTATCTCCGTCTGTCATATAACTGTATCATACTTCGACTACGAACTACCAACAGCATATTTTTATTGCCTGCAATCTTTATGTATAAATTGCAATCCTACAAATTCCCCTAATAAATTGATTGAAGTTTGCGATAATTTCGTTTCAGACCAAATATGCCAAATGGTTATTAAAAATGGTGATTATTAAAGTTTACCTTTCTTCTGACAATCTCTGGTAGTCTTCAATAGTCACTTTGCAGCTTTATCGAGAGTGGTTCGGTAATATGAGGACCAGAAGATGTCCTATACTCAATTGACATAGAAAAGACATTTCGTTTGGGTACTACCGTGTGACTTTCTCGATGAAATTATAGGACTAGATCAAGGGTGGCCAACCCGCGGCTTGTTTTCTCTTTCTAACACCATTTAGATCATATTTCTCACCATGACAGTAAGAGAGACACAACAATTTCTCTGAGACCATATGAGCTGGTTCTAAAAGCGAACCAATTAGCTTGAGAGGTTAATGTTTAAATTGCTTGCATGTATGTAATTGATCGTCTCACTGTTTTTCACAATAAAAAATACATAAATAATCTTTTTTTAGGTGACGATGATGGTGAAAAGTTACAATTTTTGTACGAGGATAATGTTCTTGCAACCTTAAAAAGAAGTCAAATAAAATTTCCTGTAATTGGCGTACGCACACAAGCTTTACGAAAAGATGGCCAATGGTATTGGGGAAAAATTGTATCCCCAAATGATGCAGATGACTTTAATCAAAATGGAGATATTACCATTTCAATACCTCATGATTTTGGGATTGGGACAGTTGACACAGCATCGCACCAGGCATCAATCCACCGAACAGACAGAACACGAAAAGTGAACGAGAATTCATCTCTACTCAAAAAATCTGCTTTAGATTTAAAAGTTGAAATTGATATTAGCAAACTTAAAGTAAATGTATCTGGAAAAAAGAAATATTTTTGTTGTTACTGCAAAAAATTACAATCCAAGTTTGCTCGCCATTTAGAATTAAAACATAAAACTGAAATAGACGTACAGAAATTCATAAATCTTCCGAAAGGTAATCGTGAAAGACTTATCATCATTGATTCGCTCAGAAAAGGTGGAAACTTTATTCATAATACTAATTCAGATTTTAACACTGGTGTTTTGATAACATGTAGGCAACGCCAGCAAGATACTGCAAAGAACGCCCAAGATTATATCTGTTGTGTTAGTTGCAAAGGTTTCTTTTCTAAACGTACTCTACGCCTTCATTACAAGAATTGCAACAAATCACATGAGAAAGGATCACGTCTATTAAATGTAATGGGGAGACGTTTAACCGGTTTCATGCACAACAGAGCTAATGACATTCTTAGACATACAGTTTTCCCCGTATTGACAGATGATAACATTACAAAATGCATTCAGTACGATGAACTTATCATTTTGTTTGGAAATGAACTTTGTGAAAAGTACAAATCTCACCAACACAATACGATAAGATCCCATCTGAGATTACTAGGAAGATTTAAAATGGCAATAAAAAAAATAAACAAAGAAATAAGTGACATTGCATCCATATTTCAACCTCAATACTTTGATTCCGCAATCGTCGCTCTTCGAGAATGTGCTAATTGGGACAGTTCAATTACGTGGTACAAAACTCCAGCCGTTGCTAAAAATCTTATCACACTCTTGAAAAGACTGGCACGTTGTTTAAGTGCAGAATGCATCAGAACACAAGATGGTGATAAAAAAAAAATGGCAGAAGACTTCCTTGTCCTTCTCGAAAAAGTACGCATCAGCAAGCCTGCAAAAGAAACACAAATGAAGCAAAAAAGATTGAAACAAGTTTGCCTACCCTCAAAGGAAAGCTCGCCGAAGGATGAAGATACTTCAATGAATACACCAGGATCGTTCAATGAATCCGGTGAAAAATGGCGCAGCGGTAAGTCATTTTGGACCCTAGCGATAATTTATTAAAGATGTGAATTATTATTGTTCTATTCTTGTTGGCGTCATTTATTTTTACTCGGGAGGTAGTTACAATTTGTATTGATATTTCAGGCGACTAATTATTGCTTATAATTATTTGTTATCCTTTGTGCTATGCATAAAACTTTGACTTGTAAACATTAGTTTATCATTAAAAAAAAAAAAAAAATTTTACAAGTCAAAATATGTAGATATAATATGTCTCGATGCCATCTAGTGAGAAATTTAGCACTAACAAAGCCTTTCCTATAAGCCTTTCTCTTAAAATTATTAATATTATTATGATGTAATGAGCAGGCAGCATTCTGTTGATGTGCTCATATCTGATTTCACAACAAGTTTGCCAGAAATTGAGTTGTTTTAAGTTTGAACTAAGTCCTTTCTTCTCTCCAATGTGAATCCAATAGAGCTTTGAATTGATTTATATTTGTTGCATCGATGACATGTTGTGGGAGTTTGTTCCAAGCATCCACTACTCTATTTGCAAGGAAGTGTTTTCTAGGATTAGATGCAAAAGGCGTTTTGGTAATAGTGTCCACGGAGATTTATATTTTTATTAGTAGTGAAGATTTGTTGGATGCTAGGGCAACTGTAATGTCCAGATGAAAGTCTCAATTAAGTCACCCCTTTCTCTTCTTTCTTGTAAGGTTGGTAATCTTAATTCCTTGAGTCTATCTTCGTATCGTAGATCTTTCAGAGCTCTTGGTATTTTAGTGAAACGTTGGTGGAAAAGTTGAAAAGTTGATTGTTTACAGGTGAAAAAATATAGTAAGCAGTAATTGTTGATTGAGATACCATATTGAATTATTTGGCGGGTTTGAAATAAGCCGACATAGCTCAGTGGTTCAGAGCAACTCACCGGACATCAGAAGGTACGGGTTCAATTCCCGTTGGCGGCATTTATTTTTACTCGGGAGATATTTTCAATTTGTACTGATATTTCAGGTGACTAATTATTGCTTATAATTTTAACCTTTTAACCGCGTTAATTTGCTCCGTTTTATCTATACCCGTACGCGGTACATATTTTCAAATACCTATGCACGCAATTAAATGTCAAATTAAAGCATTCTGGCATGATTTATTGGACTATATAGACAGAACAGATTATTCTCCACAATATGAAAACAAATCCTCGTGTGTCAACACTCTTAGATGTTTATAAAAACAAAAACATAAAATTTCATACAAAGACGTACCGTATCTTTTGAATGTGGTCCCGCCATTCACTCGGCGTGTGTGTACTTAGGTGATAGACACAAGTGGGACACCATGAGCACTTATCTTTTTTTGTTATGAAAACTTTTCCTTAAACTGAAAACTTAAATTTTATGTCACATAATATATTAACAAAATTGGACTAACGCCATCCGTTGACAAAATTGTAAACTATAGCACTCGAAGGCGCAAAGAGGCTCACTTGATTATCGATGTTTTTTTAATGAAATACAATTTTATTTTCGAGAAATTCTTGTAGATGTCAGCATCGTGATAGTTCTACAAATGTTCAAGCGAGCGGGAAATAAATTTATGTCGAAAGACCGCTGGAATATCGGCATTCAAAGTTTCCGTATCAACTGTTGATACAGCCGCGTATGAGTATGGACTTTTTGCCGTAACAACAGTTAATACGGCCGCGTGCAAAGAGTTAATGGTACAGTAACAAATTTCTATGACAAACTCACTGAGGGAACTGGTAGGACTACTAACGGGACACTGCCATCTCAGGAGACACATGCAGATATTGGGAGTGGAAAACACCAATAAGAAGAGACTCCAATTCACGTTTGGTGCCAATGTCCTGCCCTGCTGGGAACTAGGCGCAGATACCTGGGGAGACATACAGTAGAACCAGAAGACATAGCCACATACCCAATGACAACCCTGGGGAACTTTATTAAAGGGACTGGGTTGTTGTTAAAGGATTGAGGTAAAATGGGAGAAAGCACAATGGGACTATGGCCTAAGTGCTCACGGGAACTACATGTAAACTGTCTCCGCTTTATAAATAAATAAAAATAATAAAAAGACAGGTACAAATAGATAAAAAAAAATATCTTCTCTGAATAGTATAAAATAAAGTCGCTGAGTTCTTCTAAACTACGTAACGGATTTTGATACGGTTTTCACTATCATTTAGAGAATTTCTTCCGGAAGGTTTATACACGGTGTCCGGAAACTCGTAGTACAAGCGGGAAACTGGAGAATCTACACCACATGGGGAACCCAAATAAACATAAAGATTTTGATTTGAGCATTTTCACAAAAAAAAAAAAAAAACAAAAAAAAATATTTTTCTGCTATTTTAGGGTTAAAGTTTTTTCTGGTGTTTAGGGTTGAACAACAGATGTTTTAACCATGCAGAGCAGAAATATTTTATGATTACATCGGATTAAATGAAGGGTGATTTCAAAATAATGCTTCAAATCCGAGTTTCTTCATTTGTTTTACTTTCAAATAGTTTTAATTAGTTGGGTACTTTGATCTTCAGTAATAATTTATAAGAATTTGATTAAAAAAAAAAAAAAAAAATAAAAAAAAAATCAACTTCAAACTCGATTTACTCGATAACGAAAGCTCAAATAAAAAAAAAATATACTACAAAATCGACTCCAAATGTGATGTAGATTCACCAGTTTCCCGCTTGTACTACGAGTTTCCGGACACCCTGTATACTAAAAATAATTTGTGAACCTCAATTTTATGTTTCAGCCATCCCCTATGGAAAGAAGAAACGAGTGAAATGGAGCAAAGAAGAAATAAAAGCAGCTTCTGAATATTTCGGTGACTTTAAAGCTCTAAAGAAGTTGCCCTCACTAGATGAATGTCGTAATGCAATAATGAAAAATACGGCGCTACGAAAAAGGCGGCCACATCAGTTTAAATCATGGATTGATAACCAAAGAAGAGCCGAAGCTCGTCGTCAATCGTATGCACTTAAAAAAGGATATTCATTGGTTCCTAGTCCTGCCTAGCCGGCACCTAGTCCTTATTTTGTCAAATCCACTGATCGATGATTTCTGTAAGAGTATTTTTTAATTTTATATATATATAAATTACAAAAAATACAAAACAAAATGAACCTTTGTCTGTCCAACTGGGAAGGATTCCCGTTTCAGGACAGCCAAATTGTGCATTTAGTACATAATATTCTTACAATAGAATGGCGATGCTGTCAAAACAAATTTTGAGAAAATTGTTGATTGCATTCAAAGTGACAGGATGGTTTCATTATCCTTGAAAGAATCGCAAAGATGTAATTTATTACCAGAGTCAATTTGGATAACATTAGTAATTGCATTCAGAACAGATGAATGGTTTCTTTCGTGACATCACAAGTCTGAGATTCTTTCCAGGGCATTTTGGAGAACATTTACAATTGTATAGTTAGCATTTCCACATTTATAAATTTGTATAAGACATATGAATCCTATAGTACTATTTATTTTATTAATTTACTTGGGAAGCGGGTTTGGGTATTGCAGCCATTATTTATTGGATAACCAACACCTCTGCCGTAGGTCACCCAAAGTGGTTCGTTATGTTTGGTGATTTAGCAGGGGTGCCCGGGTTTATCGGGTGAGGTGTTTTCAGGATGCACCACCTGCGTGGCCTGCTTGGGGTAAGATGCTGGTTTGGGGTGACTCTTTGACCTCTCCAACTCGCCTCTCGATCTATCGCCTAGAGCCGCAGAGGGAGGGGTATATTTATACGTCACTCCTGGAGACACTGATCCCTAAATTCCTACCCTCACCTCATACCTTTTTCCTTCCCGGAACTCTCTCTCCTTGAAAGGCCCTCCCCACAGCATCCCCAAAGATGATATGGACCTGAGGAAAAAGGTGAATTCAATTCAATTTGTTTATTCATTTCAAAAAAATTACAAAATTGTTAATTTCAATGCGTTTTTAAAATATTTTTATAATAAGAATTCATAGATTAATATTAACAGTGTGTATATCAACTATACCAGTGATAATAGAGCTTGCCTTTTAAAGGAAGCTTCATTGATGCAAAACATGTCGATATCCGAATTGATTCTGTTCAACAGCAAGATTGCTCTCCCAACAGGCATGACCATTGGCAAGTTAGTTCTGCAGGCCGGGAGATAAAATAGTCTATGTTGTCGGTGACGTAGATAACCATCGGGAACATAGAAATGAATGCTCTCCATGATGACCGAGTTTTTAAGCCATCCACGAATCAGTCTAAAGAAATGTGTAGCAATGTGCACATCTCTCCTGACCCGTAGATAGTTCATTCCGAGCATACCCAGAGCCACGGGTAGTAGCCATACTCCCTCATGTAGAGAAATCTCAAGAATTTCTTCTGAACTCTCTCCAACATGAGAGAATACTTTACCTGGTGTGGACTCCAAATCACCGACCCACTTTCAAGTCTACTCCTTATTAAGGAATTAAATAGAACTATAAGCACCCGGTTATCTCTAAAATTCCTTGAAGTGCGTAGAACAAAGCCCAGTATTCTAAGTGAAGTGCTACATGTCGCCTCAATATGAACTATCAATAATGCTGGGATTAGTTGTAGGTACAACGTTTAAACATTTCTTGCATTTAATTTGTACACGCTTCTCCTTGCTAAGGCGTCGGTAAGCGCTGGCCAGGGACGATGGCCGGGGCTAGGGCGCTGTGTTGATTATCCCGATGGAGTCCATAATTGATAAGCCGGGTGTTAACGCCCCGCGCGCAGCGGGGGGGCGCCCAAAGTGTTGCTAATTGTTGAACGGCTGATGGCTGACTGACTGTCGAGTTCCTTCACGCTGTCGCTTTTGTAAGGTGAAGAAACTTCTCGAACATTTTGGTTGCTATGTAGATATTGCCAAACAAAGATTAAAAAATAAAAGAGCATCTAAGAAGCTTGTTTGGAAAAGCCGAAACTTCTAGAATGCCGTTCGAATCAAGTAGTGGCGTACCACTATATATATATAATTATTTTTATTCTTATGATATTTTGAAAATAAATTGTTTTAGCACTTGTATTTAACTAAAGATATGTTGTAAACAAGTCGCTTGTGACGTATAGCGAAATAATTATAATATTAATTAATTAACCACCATTATGAACTACAGGAACAAATAGTTGGATTAACTTGACGATTTCAATCAAGAAAGAAACTGTTATTTAATGTGTTAATTTTTGTGCATAAAGTCATGAACAACCAAATGCCAAAATATTTTAAGGATGAAATTGTTTTTAATAGTGATGTTCATAATTACGATACCAGAATTGTATTTAAAAATTTTATTGTAAAAATATTTAAAGTTGAAAAAATGAAATATTATCTTGTTTATATTCAAATGTTGTACAAACTTACTCAATAAATAATAAAAAAAATACAATCTTTTCCAAAAGTTTAGGTAGTGTTGACATAATACATATGGGTATATAATATTTCATTTAACATTTATCACCTTTTTAGATTGCATCTGAGACATAATACATATGGGTACCTATATAATATTTCATTTAACATTTATCACCTTTTTAGATTGCATCTGTAAGTGTGTAGTTATGTTCGGTATTATTTTTAATAATAAATAACTACAAAATTTGGCTGAAGCGGCTTTTAATAGTACATCCGAAAACAATAAATAAACGTAGAAAATACAACAAAATGATTTACGAAAGGAAGGTTCGAGAATGTTCCGAAGCGCGTCACGTAGGCAAAATAATTCGATCTCGATGTCGCGGTTGCTGGTACTGTATTGACCATTTCGTTCACGTTGTCGCTAATCTAGGTGGAAAATAAAACATTCTCGAACATTCCAGTTGCTACAGAAACAAATATATAAAATCCAAGAAGCTATATATACAATGATAATACTTGCTCAGATCGCCGGTGCTGAGGATTTCTTAAACGTTTTATAAAAAAAATAATAGCATGGATAATATTAAATTATTGAAAATATTATATTAGTATGAGAAAGGATACTGTTTTTTTGGCTGCACCTGTATGTGCATTCCGAACATGAGAACGGTTTCTCTAGAGTGTGAATTGTATTTTAACAAGCTGCGTACTAGCGAAAAATATACGATTTTAATAACTTCAAATGAATAGAAATCTTCAATAGTTCTGATAATAAATCCCAATATTTTCATGCCTTTATCAGTTATTTGTTGTATGTGATTTACAAAACTTAATTCACCCGAAAGTTTGTGGGTTTTCATATGAATAACCAAATTAATATATATATATATATATATATAAGTATTTGGTGCATCAGAATGGTTCCTTTCCAGTGCGGATTTTAGTATGAGAAAATATCCTGCTTTTTTGCTTGCACCTGTACGTGCATTTTGAGCATGAAAATGTTTTCTCTCCAGAGTGGATTCTTAGCATGTTTAACCAAACAATCTTTCCGGGTATAAGTACATACATTCCAAGCATTTATTTATTTATTCATTTAGATTTACACACAGTGCAATATGATACAAGAAATAATTAAAATATTTTTAGTGATTATAGATTATTGTACCTTATCAGGTCGAAATTATTGGTTCCTAACTAGGCAAATTGCCCGTTCCAAGGAACCAAAAATATTTGAAAGTAAGTGTGTGATTTGTCTATGTCTATAATATTTCTCATTAATGTTTTAATTTGTGATGTTTAATCGTTACAATCTTATGATAGAGTCGAACTTGAGCTGTTGTGTATGTTTCAAATGTGTATGAGCAATAAGGGATAATGGATGGAGGGATTTTCATATGTATACCAGCTTGGGTAATGGATCAACATATCCGGGGTGGATCAACAAATGCAAACGGATCAACATATGCGTACCGTCGCGCGAGATCAACAAAGTACGTGAGGGGATAAACATATATGTATATATATATATATATATATATATTTATATCAGACAACACTTATTGGCTCATCTTCGAGTAAGCCACCTTTCTTGATCATCCTTTCACATGTGATATATAACGCTGTAAATTACGTGGCAACATATTTTTTTGTTTAATAAATTTAAAATGTTGTCTGCTATTATATACAAAGCTATTTTATGCATATGCTCACAAAATTTTCATCGAGTTCGTTAATAGGGCAGAATCGTGATTTCATGAAAATCGGCTATCGAAAACGGCTAAATTATACCTTTGATATGTCATTCTCCGACTTGATAATTTTTGTTACCAAATAATGGACTATTATTTTTTTTGCAATTGATTTTGGCATTACACTATAATAAATAATATCTTGATACACCATACAACACACATTTATAACTTCGACCTATGATTATCGCGTTAATAATGATTTCAAACCATATTTTTAATTTAAAATACGTATATAAAATTAAATAAATACTTCATTTTACACCAAATTTGAACAAATAACACGTCTATCATCATTCCAGGCGAGAATCTCCTGGCTGTCAGAAGTGAAGGTTACGGCTCCGTGTTTTAGAGCCCATATCTTCCAAAAATGCCGTCAAAGTGTTTTGTTAATGGATCTAAAAGTAGGATACCAACTCATTTAAAGCACTGCAATAATTTAAGGAAACTACGAAAACAGTAAGTACGTCAATTTTTCAACCGTCATATTTTTTTGAAACACGCGTAAAGGATAGCGTTTGCAGTGCGTATTGAAGCCCTTCCGTTAGTACGAACGTCATGTTATTAAGTCAGTCGTCGCCATCTATTTGATAGTGTGAGTGACTATTCTCTCGTGTTTGAATGAACATTTTTCATAACTTGTTTGGGCCGTATGTACCTACGCAGTGTTTGGTACCTCTTACGTATATTCTTCAGAGCATTTATCATGTACTCTCTGATGTCATTTCACTATCGTATGCCACAACTATATGTTATTCTTATTATTTATGTTTTTTACTGTGACATTCTTTATGGTGTATTTATACCGTGAATATTAAATAAATAAAACAAAAAATTACCGTCTTATTAGATTATTATGCAACGAATCATCGTTTGTTTGGTAAAGTCGGCTGTTTTAACCATACACTCGCAATTTATAGTCATTTATTTATGTTTATCTTTAAAATTTCAAATTAAGTCAATAAAGTTTAATGGTGTTTGAGAAACACACAAAAAAAACTTTTTAAGGAAATGAATAATAATATAAACGTATAAACACGTAACCATTCAAACGTTGCCAAATCAAACATATTCTATGTATGTGTTGTGATGTAAAGTTACATTTTTTTTTTCTCTTTGTAGATCAATACATGATTTATCCATGACACCCGGAAAAAATACTCCAAACAAGGTATGTTACAAGTAATGAATGAATTTGAGCGCGTTGGAGTCACGGGGGGGACTATTTCGTCTTAATTTATTATTGTTGTTTGTTTTCGTTTTTATTTAGGAAAAAATACAGCAAGAACACCAACACATGATAGAACCAAATGAACCTACCGTAAATATTGCACACAAAGGATCAAACTTGGAAGATTTAGAGCACGAGGATATTCTTATTGGTTCATCAGCCACTGCTGTGAAAAAGGTACTTATATACTATATACACTTCAAATATCTCGCATTTACTATTTACATGCACCTGTGTTAGCCCTCATATATTGTCGAAATGCGAGAATTTTTACAACCTTTTGTTTTTTATGACGCGTGTTCCCAACATCGTGATAATAGGTTTGTGAGTATTTCTCAAAATAAATGTACGTAACGAAAATGTAGTTACGAAATAGTGTTACGAAATAGTCATAAGACGTAACTAAATAGTAAACATAAGGCTTGTTTACACAATGGCAAATTTTATTTTACTTTTTTTATTATTTATTCAATTTAATTAGTTGTCGTCTTTTTTAAATGTAAGTAATTATCCTTTACTTTTTTTTATTTATTGTACATACTACAAACATACATAAACTCACGACCCAAATATTTGTATTTTGTTATACCAAAGGGGTTTAAAAAAAAACAAGGGAGTATAAATAAATGTTTTTTAATCAAATTATCAGCTCCCAAATTGAAGTACCTAACACAATATTCAACAAATCTTAAGAAATTAAAGAACAGGCACTGTTTAAACTATTAAAAAATTAATAACATACAATTATTTAGTTTGAATCACTATCCATTAGCGTTTTATAAATTTCTTCCTCATCTTTATAATAATTGAAATCTTTCCGAGACACATTTGGTCAGTTTTTCAGTCTTTGGTTTATCACTCCGCTTTGGCGCATGAATATAGTCATTTAGTGATAGAGATTTAGAGATAAGGCCCTTACAAACCACTTTCTTTTTTGTATGAATATTTTCCAGTTTTTCGTTTTTAAGATAGTCACTCCACATGGTTTATCTTTGATTTTGTTAGAATCTTCATTTTCACTATATTTTCACATATTTTCAGTATCAGTGTTATTTTCTATGGCATTATTATTTCCTATTATAACATCTCCGATTTATTATATAATCCAGTTTCGATGGGAATAGCATCATTATTAGTCTTAGTTTGTTTATGCAATAATATTTTCAGAATATTCACTTGCCTTTTCATCCGATTACAGCACTGTCTTAAATTCTTATTTCGACTTTTTAATCGAGTATTTTCTTCAGTCAGCTTTTGTAGTCTTTCCTTTAGGATTTTTTTATTATTTTTTCTACGTTCAAATGTATTATTGTCTTGTGTCGTAGGATTAGCCTTTTTCTTTCTTTCAGCTCTTTTATCATTGGCTTGTCTCCACTTTGCCCGTAGCTCTTCTTTTTCTTCTTCTGTAAGAATTTATTTTTTTATTTTTGATATTTTCTATAACTTTTGTTAAATGCTTAATTCGGATTTCCTCATATTTATTTGTATTTTCCTTTTTCAGTCTTTCTCTGTAAGCGTTTTGCTTTTTGGCATTGGTTTTTGGGGGCATTCCTTAAAAAAAATTATGCTGTAGTTATGGTTTTATCAGAGTAAATAAAAATAAATTTATATTTAAATAAGCTTTTATAAAAAACTTAAGGCACTTATAAATATTGTATAGAGCGCCTGTAGAACGGATAGTGTGTATGAGTGCCTCACGCTTATTTAAAATAAAACCAGTATTGGACGGCTCAGCTTGATCTTCAAGTACTTGTCATTATGTATAATGCCATATAATCGCGATGATAAAACATACAAGTCCGACGACACCTGCTCTGCCATTGACCATCAGGAATTTCCAGCGCATCCTATGTATTACAACCTACCTACTTTCCAGCGCCATCAACAGATCTGCTCTATGGTATAATAATATTTATTTTTTTCCTATTATATCTAAATACATATGTATATTTGTGCATTGTGCATAATATATTACATTATTACTAAACTTACATAAGACTTTCATAAAAATGCTAGACACACTTACAATATACTTACTTTTCTTAATCACGTTGTAACTGTGTACACTCAGCTTTACATTGAACTTTTTCGTTACGTTACGAAATTCATAACAAACGTTACGAAATTGTAATAAGAATTTATGTTATAAAAAGTCAATGGTTTGATAAAATTTAAAAGTGTTAATATGTAAGCTTAGCAATGTTCGTACCGCACATGTTACAAAAAGATGAGTAGAAAAAGACTTACCGTTTTGTGAAAAAAGGCTAAAATATTTTCTGTTACGAAATAGTGGTCCCACTAAAGAAATACGTTATTACTGATTTTAACAATTAATGTTATGGCGGAGAAGTCAGACCAACAATTAATCAGAAAGAGGCTAGTGTTGCCCATGTTAAATTTTACAAATGGGTTAAAAAATTACGGTGGAAGTACTAATAAAACGTAACTAAAGAGTAGTTACTAAAAAGTAAATGGTGATGTCTCATTTTGTTTTTTGTGCATAAATTATTAATTTATTATGAAACCCCATAGAAAATTACCTTTTTACAGAAACTACATTTAATTAAGACCCTAAAACTTACAAAAAATCACATATTATAACGTTATTATCGCATTTTATGAAGTATAAACAAATGAAGTGGGTAGGGTGGCAATTTTATTTTGTATGGAAGGTAAAAATCGATATTTAAAAAAAAATTAAAATGTTTGCGAATTGATACGATTGTAATGTTTATTTTTCGATATTTTAAAGCCTAATATTTATTCTACAAAATGGTGCATATTTTTTTTGTATGATTAATTAAAAACATGTGAAATTTTTGAACTGTTTGTAGGCACACTTTATTTTTCCAAAATGTACACTTTTTTTGAGAAATACTCTTGTATTTTAATTAAATTAAAGTTTATTATTCAATTTTAATCTCAAAATCAGATTGAATAGCATGGTAATCAGTTTTTATTTCTAAATTGTTCAGGACCAAAAAGACAGCAATTTTTTGGGGAAATTACCTGTGACCAATGACCAAGGATGGAGCTGTGAAGAATCAGAGCAAGAGCTTGTTATTGAAAAGGCGATAGAAGAAAGCGATGATATTTGCATAGAAGGGCGGAGAGTAGTACAATTTGATTATTTTTTTAAACAACTCCAATGTATTAGTCAACATGATTCCCTTTTTAACTGCAATTTAAAGCATTTACGATTTACATCAGAAAATGGAAATTGTTTGAACTTTACTTTTAATTTAAAATGTGTATTATGTGGTAAACATATTAAACTTAAAACGTCCGAAAGCATACAAGAAGGCATTGGCATCAACGAATCTTTTGTGTCGGGAATAATGAGCATAGGATCGGGAATTCTATATAGATTATAATCTAACAAAAAGAGAAAATTGTCAGTTAGGTAATTTTGCGGTGGAAGCAACGATATGCAAAACGTCATACCAAACTGACATTATCAGAGTTTAACAAAATATATAATAGCGAAATCAAGAGAAATAATACATGCTTAAAAAATAATCAAGTCTTGATTTTTACATAATTTCAGTTTAAAATAATATGGAAAACGTCATACCAAACTGACATTATCAGAGTTTAACAGAATATATAATAGCGAAATCAAGAGAAATAATACATGCTTAAAAAATAATCAAGTCTTGATTTTTACATAATTTCAGTTTAAAATAATATGGAAAACGTCATACCAAACTGACATTATCAGAGTTTAACAGAATATATAATAGCGAAAACAAGAGAAATAATACATGCTTAAAAAATAATCAAGTCTTGATTTTTACATAATTTCAGTTTAAAATAATATGGAAAACGTCATACCAAACTGACATTATCAGAGTTTAACAGAATATATAATAGCGAAATCAAGAGAAATAATACATGCTTAAAAAATAATCAAGTCTTGATTTTTACATAATTTCAGTTTAAAATAATATGGAAAACGTCATACCAAACTGACATTATCAGAGTTTAACAGAATATATAATAGCGAAATCAAGAGAAATAATACATGCTTAAAAAATAATCAAGTCTTGATTTTTACATAATTTCAGTTTAAAATAATATGGAAAACGTCATACCAAACTGACATTATCAGAGTTTAACAAAATATATAATATCAAAATCAAGAGAAATAATACATGCTTAAAAAATAATCAAGTCTTGATTTTTACATAATTTCAGTTTAAAATAATATGGAAAACGTCATACCAAACTGACATTATCAGAGTTTAACAGAATATATAATAGCGAAAACAAGAGAAATAATACATGCTTAAAAAATAATCAAGTCTTGATTTTTACATAATTTCAGTTTAAAATAATATGGAAAACGTCATACCAAACTGACATTATCAGAGTTTAACAGAATATATAATAGCGAAATCAAGAGAAATAATACATGCTTAAAAAATAATCAAGTCTTGATTTTTACATAATTTCAGTTTAAAATAATATGGAAAACGTCATACCAAACTGACATTATCAGAGTTTAACAGAATATGTAATAGCGAAATCAAGAGAAATAATACATGCTTAAAAAATAATCAAGTCTTGATTTTTACATAATTTCAGTTTAAAATAATATGGAAAACGTCATACCAAACTGACATTATCAGAGTTTAACAGAATATATAATAGCGAAATCAAGAGAAATAATACATGCTTAAAAAATAATCAAGTCTTGATTTTTACATAATTTCAGTTTAAAATAATATGGAAAACGTTATACCAAACTGACATTATCAGAGTTTAACAAAATATATAATATCAAAATCAAGAGAAATAAATCATACTTAAAAACAACTTCATCAAAATCATACTTTCAACTAATTAATCATTTAAAATAATATGCATACCAAATCTTTATCAGACTGAAAAAAAAAACTCATAGATACAACAAGTAACGAGTCAATAGTTACTTTAATTGGCACCAACTGAATCTCATGACGTTACGTTTCATGAGATTGGCTCATAACGTAGGTTACTGGAGTCGTTGGAGCATTCGTTAAGCATCTTGCAAATAGAAATCTCTTTTTCTCTGCAGTTCTTTAGGTAAGGGCAATTTCTTCACACGATGATTATTTATAAATGTATTTATCTGTTTCCACGATCGTGTTGATAAGATTCCCATTTCTCTTTTAATTTCATTAATTTTTCCAGCGCCTGGATCTCTTCCTTCGACAAAGTAATTTTCAAAGTGTTTATAAAGCGCATCTTTTTCTTTCTCATCCCATCTCCTTCTAATTATTTTACCCTTTCTTTTTGCAAGTGAATGAGTCGGTAATGTATTACTTTCAGCCTCCCCTAAACAATTATCCGATGTATCCATATTAGAATTCATATTCTCTTTTACTGTTTCTTCAGTCAACAAAATTGGTTCAGTAGGTAGATGGTCAGAATTGTCTATTTCGTTTTGACAAGTAATGTTTGTTTTATCAGATTTTCTTAAGGAACCTATTTTTCCTTCAGCGAATTGTAGTAAATTCAAGCCAACTTTACCTTTCTCGAGGGCCAGTTGGGGTATCATATAATTGCCTTTATTTGTACCTGGTGTGTGCTCTAAGAAATGGGACAATGTATTCAAGTAGAAATCTCTTTTTCTCTGCAGTTCTTTAGGTAAGGGCAATTTCTTCACACGATGATTATTTATAAATGTATTTATCTGTTTCCACGATCGTGTTGATAAGATTCCCCTTTCTCTTTTAATTTCATTAATTTTTCCAGCGCCTGGATCTCTTCCTTCGACAAAGTAATTTTCAAAGTGTTTATAAAGCGCATCTTTTTCTTTCTCATCCCATCTCCTTCTAATTATGTTACCCTTTCTTTTTGCAAGTGAATGAGTCGGTAATGTATTACTTCCAGCCTCCTCTAAACAATTATCCGATGTATCCATATTAGAATTCACATTCTCTTTTGCTGTTTCTTCAGTCATCAAATTTGGTTCAGTAGGTAGAGGGTCAGAATTGTCCATTTTGTTTTGACAAGTAATGTTTGTTTCATCAGATTTTCTTAAGGAACCTATTTTTCCTTCAGCTAATTGTAGCAAATTCAAGCCAACTTTACCTTTCTCGAGGGCCAGTTGGGGTATCATATAATTGCCCTTATTTGTACCTGATGTATGCCCTAAAAAATGGGACAATGCATTCACATATGCATTATTTTTTCCAGCTACTTGGCTCATGGTTGCAACATGGTGTCGTAGCCCAGTTGAAGTCATATGATCCGGATTTATGAGGGAAAACTTACTTCTTAGGTCTCTTAGAATTTGCGTACCACAGAAATAAGGTTCACCTGCTGCTTTTGGAAATAAATATTTGTTTTCATTTGAAATTCCAACTAAATTTCGGTATGCAAATAGAGTGTCTATATTTTTTTTCATTTGATCTCGAAGAAGAATTGGAACTGTTTTTCCTCTTTTTCCTGGAATATGGAAGCAGTATAAAGCATTTATAGCATTTTGTTCGTCAGAACTCATGATTTCCATAATTTCTTTAGGAATATCTTGTTTTACATGTTGGCCGGATATATAATTTTCAAAAGGTGCTCTTGCTACCTCGCCAGTTCCTCTCCTATTAAATATTATAATATGAGCAATTGTTATTTTACAAAGTTCCTCATAGACCGCATAAGATTTTTCCTTTTCAAATCGTTGTGCTATATTCAGTTCTAGTTTCATAACTTCGTCGCACATTTTTTTAATATCGATAGTTGATGGCATAACATGAGATTTCAACATTTTTCGTTTTTTTCTTGTTTTTTCAGCATTGGTAGATATTTCGAACTTCCAAGCATGATTTAAGACCGTTTTAAAATCAGACAATTTATTTTTTATAATTTCTTTCGATGAAGTGGTTAGCGTAGAATTCTGTATTGTTCGACGAATCAAGATATCAACACAATCTTTTATAGCCGTACAAAGTCGTTGAGGCATGCTAGTAATTTTTATAGAACCTGTAATTTCGTCGTAACCACTATTTATTCGTACGGCTTTAATAAAAACATTAAAATGCACAGGGTCAAACGCTAAATCAAAGGTTGAAATTGAAGGTTTCTGTTCTTTAATAACTATATACAGCTTGGCTAAATCCCTCATCTTCGATGTTATATAAGTCTTCAAATGGGGTTCCTTATGATTACTTAATAATAAAGACCCATATGAACATATTAATGGGTCAGACATTGCTATTTTTGCAATGTTATCATTGTTAAATACAGGAAATATTTTAGTTCTCAAAGATTCTGAAATTTCAGAATTGTCTGGGCATAATAGTATAGAAGATGATTTTAGTACTCTAACACGTTTATGTGGATTTTTCTCAGGTAACGTACTTTTTGTACATTTTTTTAAATGTCTGTAAAGTAAGGTTCGTTTAAATGTGCCACAGCACTCAATGCAAACTGCGTAATCTGTAGCATCCACAGTCTTCCTTGGACGGCGATACGGTATCAATATTCCATCTGGTTTACTAATAACGTTCTGATTATGAAGATAATTACCTCTGTTTCTAATTTTCTTTGAAATCAATTCTCGCTTTCTTTTTCTTTCTCGCAGATCAGGATCTAAAATTTTATTGTATTCAATAACTTCTGCCTCTAAGGGATGTTGGGTGCTAATATGACGTATGAAGTTGGTTATCAGTTTAGTACAATATGGACATGAGTTTTTACGGTCATGCACTCGCGCACCTTTAATAGTAGAAATAGTGTTTTGAGTTGTAGTTGATGACCCTTGGATTGCCTCTTGCTTCTCTAAATGATGTTGCTCATCATCGGTGTTGGAAATATCTAAAAAGTAACGATACATTAATTAGCTTTTTTTAAACTTAATTAGTAAAACTCAAACTATAATATTTAATTAAATGAAGACAATATTAGCATCACTCAATCTAAAATCTGAAACAGAAAAAGATACGGTCACATCTGGGACTCGAACCTAGGACCTTCAAATTATATGTTACGTATTGATTATTTCCGGGATGGTCCGATGCTCTGTAGGGAACCCGCTTGCACAGCGCGGGTGTAAACTGAGCACCCTAAAGTTTAAGTTTAGACTTACGGAATTCAATACTTCGTTTATGTGAAAGCACTATGAAACAATACATGATTATTTCAAGAGTATTAAATGTGTTTTCTGGAGATACCTGATTCTGTCGAAGAAGTAACGTTGTTGGGTTTGTATAGTGGATCATCATCGTCTTCTAACATTTCTTCTGTTTTGGTATCTAAAATAAAGCATAATTGTACCTATATTTATCTAATAATAATATCTCAATGTAGTAAGTCAAGTGCACAAATGTAAAACCTAACCTAATATAATTTATTTTTATTTATTTATTTATTGGACAATTTGTATAGCGCCGCTTTTGTGAGATAAAACAACAGACTAATTATGCATTTTCAACTTAAAACTGGAATATTAATTAGCAGCATTACTGATATTACCTATAACAATTTACAACGAATCCCAAATTCGCAGCAGAAATGTTGTAGAGCGGTGTTTTGGGGTTTTGAAAAGTAGGTTCCCTGTACTGCGGAGGAAAATAACACTGTCTATGGAACGCACCACAGCTATTATAGTGGCATGTGCTGTGTTGCACAATGTGGCAGTGAGAATGAACGATGAGCCCTTTCAGTTAGATAGAGAACAAGAATTTGACATGATAGAGGAACAAATAATTCAACCTGATGATGCAGTCAATAATCCAAGGAGACATCTCATCTTGGATTGTTTTACTCCCATGTTAAATAATCATGTTCCTCTGAATAATTAAAAGGGTGTCGATTGCCACTATAATAGTAGTGGTGCGTTCCATAGACAGATAGATTTTCCTCCGCAGTACAGGGAACATACTTTACATTTCTGCTGCGGGATTCGTTGTAAAGGTTTACTGCTGGGATGTGTTTGTTTGTGCCTCTGCGTTGAGAGAACAAATCTAGGAAATTATAAGCTTAATATTCCAATGTTAACTACAGAAGAAAATAAAAATACAGGTGTTTTCTAAAATTTTTATTGCAAATGAAAAAAACATTAATTTATAAAAATATATATTATTGTTCAGTCCTTATTTTATTTTCTACCTTATAAATATATTGTATTGTAATATTATCCTAAAACATATTAAATAATTAATACACAACAACATAATTTGTTATTATTATAATTGTTTGTAAAACATTATCCGTTATCAGTCTATGCTCTAAATTTAAGATTAATAAATTCACAATGAATAATATTTTTTGTTTAATGTCCTTATTTCAAGTTATTTAAAATTTTATTTGGTTATCTAGTTTGAACACAGGGAAATGGTTGCATTCATACAATAATCCACCCCAAAGAGGGAATTCCTGAGTCTCCAGAGGATGTGGTTGTTACTTGATTTTGAGCAAAAGCAAAAGCTGAACAACGTCTATTTGAATCCTATAATTTCTATACCCGCTATATCCGATTTTTTGACAAAATGATCTGAGTATGACATCTTGTTCACATTTTTGCGAGCAACAAGAGGAGCCTAAAATTGAGTTTCAAAACCCTCCTTATCATGACCAAAAACCATGTTAAAACTGCGAGTGAGAAACCAAATCCGCTATATCATACAGAAAGTCACTATCAAAACCCGCTATATCGGATTCAACGAATCACAAGCAGTTATTTTGCCAAAATACAATATGGCCGCCGCTCTGACGCCACGCTCGTGTGTCAAAATGATCTACGCGTGAGTTTCTAAACCCGCCATGTCGCCTCAGTTGACTTTCAAAATCACGAAGTGAGTATCAAAATCCGCTTTATCCATTTTATTTATCGAAATTACTTAATTATTGCCAGACATATATAGAAAAATAAATGCTTTTCGAAATTTTATTACTCCAATTCATTATATAAAAAATTTTAATGCATTTACTTATGTACGCTAGAGATGTGACAGTTTTTTGCGGTTTTCTCCAAATCAATGAAAGTTGATATAGCGGGTATAGAAATTACACGACTCATTTTACCCTTGCAATGTTTTAATTTTTAATTTTAAATGTTCTTTTTGAAGCTCGATCCGCTCTTGCTCCTGCCTGATCCGCTCTTGCTCCAGCTTGATCCGCTCTTGCTCCTGCCTGATCCGCTCTTGCTCCAGCTTGATCCGCTCTTGCTCCAGCTTGATCCGCTCTTGCTCCAGCTTGATCCGCTCTTGCTCCTGCCTGATCCGCTCTTGCTCCAGCTTGATCCGCTCTTGCTCCTGCCTGATCCGCTCTTGCTCCAGCTTGATCCGCTCTTGCTCCTGCCTGATCCGCTCTTGCTCCAGCTTGATCCGCTCTTGCTCCTGCCTGATCCGCTCTTGCTCCAGCTTGATCCGCTCTTGCTCCTGCCTGATCCGCTCTTGCTCCAGCTTGATCCGCTCTTGCTCCAGCTTGATCAGCTCTTGCTCCTGCCTGATCCGCTCTTGCTCCAGCTTGATCCGCTCTTGCTCCTGCCTGATCCGCTCTTGCTCCAGCTTGATCCGCTCTTGCTCCAGCTTGATCCGCTCTTGCTCCAGCTTGATCCGCTCTTGCTCCAGCTTGATCCGCTCTTGCTCCAGCTTGATCCGCTCTTGCTCCAGCTTGATCCGCTCTTGCTCCAGCTTGATCCGCTCTTGCTCCAGCTTGATCCGCTCTTGCTCCTGCCTGATCAGCTCTTGCTCCTGCCTGATCCGCTCTTGCTCCAGCTTGATCCGCTCTTGCTCCAGCTTGATCCGCTCTTGCTCCAGCTTGATCCGCTCTTGCTCCAGCTTGATCCGCTCTTGCTCCAGCTTGATCCGCTCTTGCTCCTGCCTGATCAGCTCTTGCTCCTGCCTGATCCGCTCTTGCTCCAGCTTGATCCGCTCTTGCTCCTGCCTGATCCGCTCTTGCTCCAGCTTGATCCGCTCTTGCTCCTGCCTGATCCGCTCTTGCTCCAGCTTGATCCGCTCTTGCTCCAGCTTGATCCGCTCTTGCTCCTGCCTGATCAGCTCTTGCTCCTGCCTGATCCGCTCTTGCTCCAGCTTGATCCGCTCTTGCTCCTGCCTGATCAGCTCTTGCTCCTGCCTGATCAGCTCTTGCTCCTGCCTGATCCGCTCTTGCTCCAGCTTGATCCGCTCTTGCTCCTGCCTGATCCGCTCTTGCTCCAGCTTGATCCGCTCTTGCTCCTGCCTGATCCGCTCTTGCTCCAGCTTGATCCGCTCTTGCTCCTGCCTGATCCGCTCTTGCTCCAGCTTGATCCGCTCTTGCTCCTGCCTGATCCGCTCTTGCTCCTGCCTGATCCGCTCTTGCTCCAGCTTGATCCGCTCTTGCTCCTGCCTGATCCGCTCTTGCTCCAGCTTGATCCGCTCTTGCTCCAGCTTGATCCGCTCTTGCTCCTGCCTGATCCGCTCTTGCTCCTGCCTG
Source organism: Hesperophylax consimilis (assembly GCF_061612785.1). Taxonomy (NCBI): domain Eukaryota; kingdom Metazoa; phylum Arthropoda; class Insecta; order Trichoptera; family Limnephilidae; genus Hesperophylax; species Hesperophylax consimilis. The sequence goes on along the minus strand of NC_142852.1, from coordinate 23,905,934 downwards.
ATCCGCTCTTGCTCCAGCTTGATCCGCTCTTGCTCCTGCCTGATCCGCTCTTGCTCCAGCTTGATCCGCTCTTGCTCCAGCTTGATCCGCTCTTGCTCCTGCCTGATCCGCTCTTGCTCCAGCTTGATCCGCTCTTGCTCCAGCTTGATCCGCTCTTGCTCCAGCTTGATCAGCTCTTGCTCCAGCTTGATCCGCTCTTGCTCCAGCTTGATCCGCTCTTGCTCCTGCCTGATCCGCTCTTGCTCCAGCTTGATCCGCTCTTGCTCCTGCCTGATCCGCTCTTGCTCCAGCTTGATCCGCTCTTGCTCCTGCCTGATCCGCTCTTGCTCCAGCTTGATCCGCTCTTGCTCCTGCCTGATCAGCTCTTGCTCCTGCCTGATCCGCTCTTGCTCCAGCTTGATCCGCTCTTGCTCCTGCCTGATCCGCTCTTGCTCCAGCTTGATCCGCTCTTGCTCCTGCCTGATCCGCTCTTGCTCCAGCTTGATCCGCTCTCGCTCCTGCCTGATCCGCTCTTGCTCCAGCTTGATCCGCTCTCGCTCCTGCCTGATCCGCTCTTGCTCCAGCTTGATCCGCTCTTGCTCCTGCCTGATCCGCTCTTGCTCCAGCTTGATCCGCTCTTGCTCCTGCCTGATCCGCTCTTGCTCCAGCTTGATCCGCTCTTGCTCCTGCCTGATCAGCTCTTGCTCCTGCCTGATCCGCTCTTGCTCCAGCTTGATCCGCTCTTGCTCCTGCCTGATCCGCTCTTGCTCCAGCTTGATCCGCTCTTGCTCCTGCCTGATCCGCTCTTGCTCCAGCTTGATCCGCTCTCGCTCCTGCCTGTTCAGTTCTTGCTTCTGCTCAAATTCAAGTACGAAGCACTTCCTCTGGAGACTCACGAATTCCCTCTTTTCTTCCATGAGTAGGCGTCCTACTTCAGACACGTGCGGGCTCGCACCAGAAACTGGCCGCTTAACACCGGACAGTGGCCGCTTCACACCGGACACTGGCTGCCCTACCGTCAAGGCGGGGTGCCTGGGGGTGCGAAGCAGCGGGACGCTCCAGTTATCCCACGGGATAAGGTCTGAGGCGGCAGGCTCTGGAGCAGGAGTCTCTCTAACAGAAATCTCTGGAGCGGGGTGCTCTTGCACCGCAGCACTGGATGTGGAGGGCTGCTTGTCGATTTCATCATTCATATTTACTGGAAAAAATAATAAATAGAATTGAAAGATTGTTTCAAGGCATTAACTTTTCCAACTTTAAATGCTCAGAATTAAAATTTTTTGTACTATTTGTCGCTAATATACGCATCTGTTGATTTTTAAATATGCAATGTAAATGGTTTACCGTTATAGTATGGCAATCTTACCTATGAATGATGAATCGCTGTCTATATTGTTGTTGGTCCCTTCGACACTCAGGTAGATCATTTCCAGAACGGTGGTCTCCATTGTGTCGAAGGGAGCTACGGTGCTTGGCTTGTAGTTCCTTTCGAATATTGTTTCAACAGTATTGGAGACTAATACGCAATGTCGTACGATAATGAGCTCTAAATAATATTACTTTATATTATTTAGAGCTCATTATACAATTGTTATTACTTTCGAAAATTATTTGAACACCTGCGTTTGTCACAAAGAACACATCGGCAACGTCGCTTGTTGATATCAAAGAACATAGTTAAAAACGAGACAGAAACAATTCACAAAGTGACGTTGTATATTTCGGATAAAATCGCATATGGGAGCATATCTAATGCTCACGAAAATCGTACTTGTCACATCAAATTGAGTTGAAAATGCCACTGATCTTGTCTCCCCGAGCCGATTAAAATGGTATATAAATCTCAATTTGTCGATGATCAAGTAAGTGTTAAATGATCTAGTAACTCGAAATGATCCAATATTTCTGGTTATTTGCAGACGCTGAGAGGTACAAAGTGCCGTATTATAAACCTAATAATTAAAATGTATATAAACTAATAAGTTAATAGCTTACCAAGACTTTCCAGACGAACAAAACATTCCTTTTTAATATCAGGATAATCAATATCCATTTCCGAGTATGCGCCACTTTCTTGTGCATGTTCTTCTACCACTAGCGTCCCCGGTTCGCAGTTGATGGCAGAAGTATCTTCCGTCTCCTGTTTAACAATTCCGTACTGCAATATTGCATCACAAGCGGATGTTAGACTCTCTTCTCCAGGCATTGTCTCTGGTTCGGACTTTATGACGCCAACATCTGAGGTTATAGGATCCATTGCGGGTAAACTGCTATCTTATTCTGATGTAAGCTAGATATTCTGGAAAACAAATCATCATTTTCATCTCGCGCTTCACATGTACGCAGCAATGAACATCAAACCAATGGACTTTAAAGGTTTGCTTATTTAATATTATATAGATAGAAAAAGTAAAAACCAAAGCAAGATGTTCCCTTTTTACAATTTTATAGCATCAAAGATAATGATAACTTATGTCAGGAGCTATAAATATCTGGCAAAATGGAAGAAAGGTCACTGATGCATTGGCGTTATCACTTATCACGTCAGGTTCATCAATGTCCGCATTTCTACTGTAGCCTAATGTTGTAATATAATTACGTGTAACGATGTAAGGACATGTAACTAATTAAATGCTAACGAGATATTGATTTAACTTACCTCTCCGACTGGATGATTACAATAATATTGATGACAGATAGTGAAAATGATATCATAGAAACTAGTCAAACGTCATCAAAAGTTATTTATAGTTTTCAATTGTTACTTCAGCTTAATTAACCACCAAGCTCATGCCCAATTCGTAATCAAATGGCAATTTAAGAATGTGAGCAGGGTATAATACTATAACTTGCTTTCACTATCATCCAAAATATCAAACGGTGTTCTGCATCAATTGTCCATAGATAAATTGTTGTTACGTCAACTGTCAATTCTAAAAAATCGTACCTACGCGGTTCTGAAACTGGGGCAAAAGTGAAATTATGTTTATAAGAAAAACTCATAAGAAAACTACATCAAAAGATGGCTTACTGGAAGTAATTTTCAATGCTGAACTCATTGAAGTGGGATAACTTCAGCATTCTGCCCATCTTAACTACAGAAACAAATAGTTGGTTTAACTTGACGATTTCAATCAAGAAAGTAACTGTTATTTAATGAGTTAATTTTTTTGCATCAAGTCATAAACAACCAAATGCCAAAATATTTTAAGGATGAAATTGTTTTTAATAGAGATGTTCATAATTACGACACCAGAAATGTAAATAGAATTAGATTGCCACATATGAAGTTATTAAAATCACAGAACTGCCTAATGTACAAAGGACTAGAGATGTATGATGAAATGCCTAAAAGTCTGAAGAATGAATGTATTTAAAAATAAATGTTATGTTTATTGTAAAAATATTTAAAGTTACAAAATGAAATATTATCTTGTTTATATTCAAATATTGTGTACGCTTACTCAATAAATAATAAAAAAAATACAATCTTTTCCAAAAGTGTAGGTAGTGTTGACATAATACATATGGGAATATAATATTTCATTTAACATTTATCACATTTTTAGATTGCATCTGTACCTAAGTGTGTAGTTATGTTCGGTATTATTTTTAATAATAAATAACTACAAAATTTGGCTGAAGCGGATTTTAATAGAACACCCGAAAACAATAAATAAACGTAAAAAATAGAACAAAATGATTTACGAAAGGAAGGTTCGAGAATGTTCCGAAGCGCGTCACGAAGGCAAAATAATTCGATCTCGATGTCGCGGTTGCTGGTACTGTACTGACCATTTCGTTCACGTTGTCGCTAATCTAGGTGGAAAATAAAACATTATCTAACATTCCAGTTGCTACAGAAACAAATATTAAAAAAATAAAATAAAATCCAAGAAGCTATATATAATGATAATACTTGCTGAGATCCCCGGTGCTGAGGATTTCATTTACGTTTTATAAAAAAATAATAGCATGGATAATATTAAATTATTAAAAATATTATAATAGTATGAGAAAGGATACTGCTTTTTTGGCTGCACCTGTATGTGCATTCCCAGCATGAGAACTGTTTTTCTAGAGTGTGAATTGTATTTTAACAGGATTAATTGGATTTCAATAACATGAAATGAATAGAAGTATTCAATAGTTCTGATAATAAATCCCAATGTTTTCATGCCTTTATTAGTTATTTGTTGTATGTGATTAACAAAACTTAATTCACCCGAAAGTTCTTACCAAATATAAGAATGGTTTATTTCCAGTGTGGGTTTTCATATGAATAACCAAATAAATAAATATATATATATGGACCTAAAATGAATTTGGTGCATCTAGTGAAGTATAAATTCCCGGGAATTTACTTATGGGGAATATTCCCCTGGACGGGGAATTTTGATTTTAACAACATAATACCTCAAAAAGAATAATTTTTATTAAATAAAAAATAAAACATACACACATATGGTACATATAGAGCAGGATAGATCCATAAAAACTATTCCCATATATATATAAGAATAGGATCCAAGAGAAAAATAACAAAAAAACACCGATCAAAATTATTTTAAAGTGAGTAGTATCTCTATATAATTGTATACTGTACATTATTAGTAGCCTATATACACTTTATGCTAGTAAACGGTACATATAAAAAATCAATCGCAAAACTGTAAAAATGACACAACTTCACAGATCGTTACTGTTCATCTGATGATACCGATTGGACACTGATTCTATCAACTTCGCTTCCACTTTCACCTTCATATTCTTCTTCTTCTTCATCCGACCCGGACGAAGTTGTTGCCGACTCAGGATTATCTACCTTTTCTTCTTCCTCAGCACAGTCAATTGAATGTTTGCGTTTGCGATTACCAGATAGGTTTGAAACGTTATGATGCGAAGCAATCTGCTCATCCGTGGAAGAAAGGGTTTTCTTGGGAGCAACTTGAGAGCCTCTTTCAGAGGAAAGAAGTTTCCAATTATGTGCCACAGATGTTATTTTCCCTGCTCTTTGAGTTGTTAGACGATTCCTCCGTGTTGTATGAATGCGACTAAACGTGCTAAAAGATCTCTCAGTGGCTGCTGAAGTAATGGGAGCAGTCAATATTCTTATGGCAACCTGTGACAAATCAGAACATCCACACATCCCCTTCCACCAGGTCACTGGCGTGATTTTATCAAAACACTTCCATAGGAATGCCTTGCTCCATGATTCTTCTTTAGCCCTATAATTGACTAAATCAACAAGAACATTTGCACTATCAACAGTCTCCATATGACTTGCTACTTGGTCAATGAATTCAAGTGCTTCAAGTTGCTGTGCGTGGCTTAGCAGATGTCCTTGGGAACCTGGATCTAGTTGGGCAGCACCCAGATGTATTGGAGCAATAGCAAATTCTTTGCGCAGCGCCGCCTTTTCCAGTATTTGCTTCTCTTCGGCATGTGACAGTAGAGACGCTGGAAGAGTTTTACTTAGACTGCTCTCAATATCCTCAAAAGCATACAATGCTTTGTGTGTTAGTGGATCGTCTCCCTCTAGCTGTGTAATCCAGGAAACAATCGGTAGCAGAACATCGGCTAATGATGTCACTCTTGTCCAGTAAACATCATCGTCCAACATTCTGTTCTTCATATCACGAGGTAAAGATGAAGCAGTTTCGTTTATTGCAAATGTTTGCAGGCTTACTTTACATGCTAACACTCAAGAAAGCATCCAAGAGAAGTGTAGAAACCATTTTATTAAAAATAAAATATATTCCCCGTTTTCGGGAATTTATTTCAGGTCGGGGAATATTCCCGGGTCTACATCACTAGGTGCATCAGAATGGTTATTTTCCAGTGCGGATTCTAGTATGAGAAAATATCCTGCTTTTTTGCTTGCACCTGTACGTGCATTTTGAGCATATAAATGTTTTTTCTCCAGAGTGGATTCTTAGCATGTTTAACCAAACAATCCTTCCGGCTGCAAGCGGAAAGACATTCCGAGTATAATAATGATTTCTATCCAGTCTGGATTCTAGCATGTCTAAACAAATGATCTTTCCGAGTGCAAGCATAAGTATATTTCAAGAATGAAAATGGTTTTTCTCTAGTATGGATTCTAGTATGAGAAACCATATTGCATTGTTATTAGCACATGTATGCGCATTCCGAGAGTGAAAATGGATTTCCCCCGGTGTGGATTCCACCATGTTCAACTAAATATACTTTCCGACTACAAGTGTAAGTGCATTCCGAGCACGAGAAATCTTTCTCCCCAGTTCTTAAATGTGAAGTCAGATTAGCTTAAAAACTGCCTCTGAAAAAACAGGAAGGATAGAAAAACATTTTCTGCCTTTTCAGTGACTTTAGTCTTTGGGATGTTTGTACCGATAATAGGTGATGTCGGAGAAACGATTGTGGGTTCCAACATGTGTAAACAAATGTCTTTTCCTACTGCAAGCATAAGAGCATTTCGAGCATGAAAATAGTTTCTCTCCAGAGTGGGTTCTAGTATGAGAAACCAAATTATCTTTTCGAGTACAAGTGTAAGTGCATTTCGAGCATGAGAATGGTTTCTCTCCAGAGTGGGTTTTATTATGTTTAACCAAATTATCTTTTCGAGTACAAGTATAAGTGCATTTCGAGCAGGAGAATGGTTTCTCTCCAGTGTGGGTTCTAGTATGAGAAACCAAACTTTTTTTTTGTATGCACCTGTACGGGCATTTCGAGCATGAAAATGGTTTCTCTCCAGTGTGGGTTCTACTATGTTTATCCAAATTATCCTTTCGACTACAAGTGAAAGTGCAATCCGAGCATGAGAATGGTTTCTCTCCAGTGTGGATTCTAGTATGAGAAACCATTCTGCCTTTTTGTATACACATGTACGTGCATTCCGAGCATGAAAATGGTTTCTTTCCAGTGTGGGTTCTACCATGTTTATCCAAATTATCCTTTCGACTACAAGTGTAAGTGCATTCCGAGCATGAGAACGGTTTCTCTCCAGTGTGGATTCTAGTATGAGAAACCATACTGCCTTTTTGTATGCACATGTACGTGCATTCCGAGCATGAAAATGGTTTCTCTCCAGTGTGGGTTTTAGTATGAGAAATCATACGGAATTTTTGTTTGCACCTGTACGTACATTCCGAGCATGAAAACGTTTTTTCTCGAGTGTGGGTTCTACTATGTTTAATCAAATTATCTTTTCGACTACTAGTGTATGTGCATTCCGAGCATGAGAATGGTTTCTCTCCAGTGTGGGTTCTTAAATGTGCAGCCAGATTATATTTATAACTGCCTCTGTAGGAACAGTAAGGGCAGAAAAATAATTTCTGCCCTTTCACTGACTTATTAAGCTTTGTGATGTTTGTACTGATAATAGGTGATGTCGTCGAAACGAAATCTGAAAACCAAAAAAAAAATAAAAAAACATTAGCATCGAGTATTTGACCGACAAACGATAAGCTACCATTTGATGACCTGGGTTAATTGATTAAAACGAGATTACATTTATCACAGACCTTCAAAACGAAAGAAATCTGGCAGGATACACGTGACGTCATGACGGTTTTCTGAATTAACAGTAAGGCCATTCCCAAACGGGTGGGAATGAAATCAAATTAACAAATCTAAAATAACTAATTAGCACCCACATGGGCATACTAGTAACCAACATATTTATTTTAGAATCTGCGTTTGTTGATCTATATTAATACAGATCTATATATTTAATACTTTTAATGTATTTAATAAGTTAATAGCTTACCAAGACTTTTCAGATGAACGAAACATTCCTTTTTAATATCAGGATAATCAATATCTATTTCCGAGTATGCGCCACTTTCTTGCGCATGTTCTTCTACCACTAGCGTTCCCGGTTCGCAGTTGATGGCAGAAGTATCTTCCGTCTCCTGTTTAACAATTCCGTACTGCAATATTGCATCACAAGTGGATGTTAGCCTCTCTTCTCCGGGTATTGTCTCCGGTTCGAACTTTATGACACCAACATCTGAGGTCATAGGATCCATTGCGCGTAAACTACTCTCTAATTCTGATGTAAGCGAGATATTCTGGAAAACAAATCATTTTCATGTCGCGCTTTACATGTACGCAGCAGTGAAAGTCAAACCAATGGACTTTAAAGTTTTGCATATTAAATATTATATAGATAGAAAAAGTAAAAACCAAAGCAAGATGTTCTTGTTTTACAACTTTATAGCATCAAAGATAATGATAACTTATGTCAGGAGCTATAAATATCTGGCAAAGTGGAAGAAAGGTCACTGATGCATTGGCGTTATCACTTATCACGTCCGGTTCATCAATTTCCGCATTTCTACTACAGCCTAATGTTGTAATATAATTACGTGTAACGATGTAAGGACATGTAACGAATTAAATGCTGACGAGATATTGAGTTAACTTACCTCTCTGACTGGTTGATTACAATAATATTGATGACAGATAGTGAAAATGATATCATAGAAACTAGACAAACGTCATAAAAAGTTTAAAAGTTATATATAGTTTTCAATTGTTACATTGTTCCTTCAGCTTAATTAACCACCACGCTCATGCCAATTTCGTAATCAAATGGCAATTTAAAAATATGTGCAGGGTAAAATACTGTAACTTGCTCCATCGTCCAAGTACAAATATTTCAACAAAATATCAAACGGTGTTCTGCATCAATTGTTCATAGATAAATTATTGTTTCGCCAAATGTCAATTCTAAAAAATTGTACCTACGCGGTTCCGAAACTGGGGCAAAAGTGAAATGATGGTTGTAATAAAAACTCAGAAGAAAATTACATCAAAAGATGCCTTACTGGAAGTAATTTTCAATGCTTAAGTCATTGAAGTGGGATAATTTCAGCCCACCACATACAGGACCCCACTGAGAGACAGCCTGGGTTTTCATTGCCTCGCAAAACCTAATCCGCCATCAATATGTTAAGGTGCTCCCATAGCCGCTGTGCCCACATGATGCACAGATGGGGCCTTAAAGAGTCGGCGATGTGTGAATGTGGTGCGGTGCAGACCACCTAACATGTGGTCAACGAATGCCCGCTTCATTCATTCCCTGGCGGGATTGATGAGGTTTACGTGGCGACGCCTGACGCCCTAGAATGGCTCGCAGACCTAAATGTCCCCCTCTGACCCCCCACCAAACGAAAGAAGAAGAAGATTTCAGCATTTGTGGTTTCATAAGTAAATATTTTTTTATATTATAAATCTACAAATTGACTATCTCAAAAACACGGCCTCATCTTCGTATTCAAGCACAACAAGGAGTCAACAAAAAATAAGTATTACACCTATCATTCTAGAATAATGAACTGCTTGTGGCCTCACAAGTTATATTCTTGATACACATGAGCATACTGAAGTTAATGTAGACAATGTCAAACGACAAAGAAGATGAATTTAAATGATACGTGCCGGAACGGAAACGTAAAAAATATTGTATGTTTTTAGAAGGAAAATATTGAATAATTATGTAGCAAGTTCTATTAAAACCATACAGTAAATCCTGAGAATAATTTCTAGCAAAAGTGGTATTATTTATGTATTTTTATTATTGAACGCCAATATGGGATTTTAGAAACATTTGATTTAATAACAATCAGTGGAATAGTAATCACTAAGAAACATTTTCTATTGAAATTATATATAACCCATGCTTAAGAAAAGTATTTTGATAAGGTTAATTGTTGATGGATGGAATCATTTTTTTATTTTATTTTAAATTATGTAAACAAACAGTACATGATTTACAAAGATGAAACAATATGCAGGAATAAGATACTTCATGTTGTGTACCTAAGATATGTTTCCTTGTAATGTCTGCTAAGTGGAATGTTTATTCCTTAATTACCAGGTGACTTGTGTAGTTTATAGGTGTGTGTGTGTGACGTGTGTAATTTATGTGTGAGTGTTTGTGTGGTGTGTGTCTGTATGTATGCGCATTGAATTCTTTAAATTATTGACATGATGCCACGTTTGAATTTGGGCAGTGAATCCGAAAAAATGTCAATGTTGGAGTTAAGACAAATATTATTTAGAGTAAAGTTAATAAGGGACAGAAGTTCAGTACAGTCAATCTCATTGTTTAAAATTCTGTGTATAAATATTGAGTCAGCTACTGCTCGTCTTCGCTGGAAAGTTTCAAATGTAAACTCAAAATTATTGTTAAATCTGTGGGTAATATATTTTATAAATTTGTTTTGGATTCGTTCTATACTATCTATGTAAAGTTTATATTGCAAGTTTGTATTCATAAATCATTTCAATTTTACAGGCGGGTTTGGGTACCGCCCTCCGGGAACCATTTATTGGATAACCAACACCTCTGCCATAGGTAGCCGCAAGGGAGGGATATGTTTACAATATCCTGGAAACACTGATTCCTAGATTCCTACTAAACCATTGTACCTTTTCAGAATTTCTTCTCCTTCTTTACCTTAAAATAGAGCCTCCTAATGGCCTCCCAAAAGATGACAAAGGCATTGAGAGAAAATATTTTTAACAGAGCTTCATGCGAGAAGTTAATGTTAAAAAATACACACAAGTACATCCGTCACTCCTTTACACACTGACCCCATACTCTTACCCACCCCTCATAACTTTTTTCACTCCTGCAACCTCCTCTGTTTCCTTTCCTAAAAATATATCCTCTTTACAGCATACGAAAAACGACTTAGGCACCGAGAGAAGTTATTTTCTTCAGGGCCCTGTATGGAGCCTGTGTGAAAAAACCTTTATAATTTTTTTTAATCAAAAAATTCTTGTCATGTCTGACATAAAATAAAAAAATGGGACCTACTTGGTAAAATCAGCATATAATAATGTATCGAGGATTAGTTACAAAGCGATATAAAATTATGCTTAGTATGTATTCCTAATGGATTGATTTTACCGTGTACCTAAGAAGTACTAGTAGGCAGTACTAGTTGCAGATGTAGGGTATGGGTAGGGTTGGAATCCCCCATATATTATTAAAACCTCATTTACCATTTTTTTTTATTTTAATCTCTACACGGGGGACAAGCAAACTATTTTCCTACGAATTTTGTAGCATTTAGCACACTCGGAACACACGAACGGTTTCTTCCGAAATGCGTCGCCAGATGAATTCGCAACTGGAATTTACACATCATTCGAAAGACAAAATTGATTTAAACTTTAAATTTGAACATTGTGCGAGTCCTCTCTGGTTAAAACTACATTCACATACGAAAATAATTTGCTGCAGACGTCTGCATCTCGGATTTTATAACTGCACATCGAAAAGGGTAATATTTTCTTTCAAAATGCGTCAGCTGATGAATCCATAACTTGATTTCGATCATTAACTGCTTTTGATGTACATGTTCTATTCTTGTGCGAGTTCCGAACTTTAATTAAAACTACACCCAGAACAAGAAAATGGTTTCCTCGGATTTTTGCAGCACGTATTGTGCAACTAGAATTTTTAAACCACTCCAAGGAAGAGAATTGTTTCCTTCAAAATACGTCTGCAGATGAATCCACAACTGTAATTTTATCTTTACGTTCTGAACATTGAAATAGTTTTAATTGAGTGAATAATTGCGCAAGTTTTACGTGCGTCTGCAGATGAACCAACTACAATCAACATTTTATCTGTAAGCCAGTCCTCCGGTTAATTGGCAATACACTCCTAATTTCTTATTACAGATTAAATTTTTTACTATTAAAATAATAAGAAATTGAAATAAAAAAGGACATTGGATCGCGCATTGATAGGTGCATAAATAAGAACCTGTCAACTATATTACTCATTTCTCGAGTTTTGTAATAACGTCAAAAATGTATCCGAAACTCTGTGAGAGAAAACGGCTCTTGTGTTCTGAAAGTAATTTTTTATACTATTTTTTTATGGTCAGCAGGCCGCAACGAAAGTTTTCGGAAGCCGTAGGTTCCCCACGTAAGCAGGTGCTTTAGAAAAAAAGACACAAATCATATTAAGTATTGTAGCGCGCGGTATTTCGTCCGATGCACGGATCCGAAAACTTTCTCCCTCACACGCATAGCGCCGTCTCGGCAACTTTCAGCCCATCACCCGTACAGGAAGACACCCCATTGGCCGAGCTACCCCCACCCCTCTGTCATCGGCGGGCACTACCCTGCCCCAAAGGGTATATAACACTCCTATATGGAGTCAGAGTATCCAGTCTCCTGGTTAAACTAAGCAACAGAATCCTAGTGGTCATTGCCCAGTTAAACCCTCCTCAGTACCAATTCGAGAGCCCTCCGGGTCCTCCTTGGGAATTCAAGTAACAGGGGACATTACTTGTCGGGAAAACCTCAACCCAACTAAGAGACCACGGGTCCTTTGTTGAGGTTATTAGTGTTATTACGCTAAGTGTTTAGTGAGAACGTTAGTGATCATTGTTTAAACTCTAAATTACTTTACTTTGTGCTATGACTTTCCTGTACTTTGTTTTTTTACTATAAGCTGTGAACCCTGTATGTAAGAGAAATAAACTGACCAACGCTGAAAGACTATTTTCTTACAAACACCCTGACACAGTATTTTAAAGCTGAGAGTTACAGTTACTCGCTGGTTGGTAAGAAAAATAGGATGTAATTATGATAATAATAATATAAAGGTTCAGATCATCTTCATTGGTACGCATCATTAACAGAAAATACAGTTATTGAATGTACGGTTGTCTATTGATTCTTGCTGAAAATTTTATTTCACGCATCTTTGGCATGATGTAGACTTCCAACGTGATCGTTATTAGAATATTCATCAGGTGCAATCGATAATATCGGTGCAAACGATATAATGCATTTATAGAATAACTTCCTTATTGCGTACATCAGTCGTAGATGTAATATAGTGTAAGTTTATGTCTGCATTGAAACAAGACAGGTCCGACGTGAAAATCTTCCATTACACTATCGGATGCAAAAGAAATCATACGATGATAGCGTACATAGTTAAACGCTATGTTTTTTGTGTTTGAATGAGAACTCTTAAACCACATTTCCTCTAACTCCAGCTTTAAACAGTGTTTCCAAAATAACAGTGTGACAAACCTTGTCTAACGCTTTGCCGAAGTCAATGTAAATCGAGTCGACGTGAAGATTCTTCGCCATTGCATCGAAAATGAAACTTTGATTGAGAATATGATTAGTACGTGTTGATTTGCCAGTTATACATCCATGGCCGTTCAGGACATTTGTGCCAATTATTTTATCCAGAATCAACTCCTCAATAAGCTTTAAAATCATTGATAATATTCATATGCGGTGTTACACAACTATTGGAAGGATGGTAGGATAGTTTTTGAAAAAGATTTGAAAATAATTGTAATGGAAAGTAATTCGTTTAATAATACTTTGATGCAGGATATTGGAGTCAATGACTTACCTTTTGTTAATTGATAAGTAATAATCAGTAAGCGGTATGTGTAGTTTTGAAGGCACTTGTGTCCCTGGCGGCGGCGTTAAATTCACTAGAGGTGCTGGCAAATGCAATTCTAGAGTGGGGATGGTTTGTTTTCAGTGTGGGTTTTTGTATGTTTTTGCATATAACTTTTTTGACGGCACCTGAAAGTGCATTTCGAGCATGAGTACGGTTTTTCTTCAGTGTGGGTTTTCATATGAGTGACCAAATTACTCTTTTGATTACACCCGAAAGTGCATTTCGAGCATGAGAATGGTTTCTCTCCCGTGTGAATTCGAGTATGAGAAATCATATTGCTTTTTATGCTGCACCTGTACGAGCATTCCGGATATGAAAATGGTTTCTCTCCAGTGTGTGTTTTCATATGAGTAACCAAATTCTTTTTTTGATTGCACTTGAAAGTGCATTTCAAGCATGAGAATGGTTTTTCTTCAGAGTGAGTTTTCATATGAGTATCCAAACCATTCTTTTGATTGCACCTAAAAGTGCATTCCGAGCAGGAGAATGGTTTCTCTCCCGTGTGAATTCTAATATGAGAAATCATACTGCCTTTTTGACTGCAACTGTACGTGCATTCCGGGCATGCGAATGGTTTCTCTCCAGTGTGGGTTTTCATATGAGAAACTAAATTCTTCTTTACATTGCACCTGTAAGTGCATTCCGAGCATGAGATTGGTTTCTCTCCAGTGTGGATTTTCATATGAGTTAACAAATTTTGCTTAAGATTGCTCCTGAAATTGCATTCCGGGCATGAGAAGGGTTTCTCTCCAGTGTGAGTTTTCATATGAGTAACCAAGTTATTTTTTTGATTGCACCTGAAAGTGCATTCCGAGCAAGAGAATGGCTTTTCTCCAGTGTGTGTTCTAGAATGCATAACCATACGATTTTTCCGATTGCACTTGTAAGTGCATTCCAGGCATGAAAATGGTTTCTCTCCAGTGTGGATTTTCATATGAGAAATCATACCTCTTTGTTGACGGCACCTGTAAGTGCATTCGGAGCATACAAATGGTTTCTCTCCAGTGTGGGTTCTAGTATGACAAACCATACTGCTTTTGTTAAGGCATCTAAACGAGCATTCCGAGCATGAGAAAGGTTTCTCCCGAGTATGGGTTTTTAAATGTGCAGCCAAATTACGTTTATAACTACAACTGTAGGAACAGGAAGGGCAGAAAAATGATATCTGCTCTTTAACTGACTTTTCAGCAATTGGGATTTTTGTTCCAATAATGGGTGATGTCGGCGAAATAAAAACTGAAAAAAATAAAATAATATAGTATTTGACAGACAAACGATTAGTTAACCATTAGATTACCTGATTGAATTATATAGTATTTAACACACAAAAGATAAGTTAACCATTTGATAACATGAACTAATTTAAATTGAAATGATTTTTGTGGCATATATTTTGTTTATTATTTTCAAGCTTAACCCTCTTTCAAACTTTTAATTGTTAATTGATAAATGTATGTAACACTTTGATTTAATACTACATAAATTATTTAAGATGTTTATTCATTGCTAAACTTATGACAGCACCGTTCACGAGGATTTTTTTATGACAAGACCGTTTCACTAATGATGTCCGAACAGTTTAGAAAGTTTTGAGATAAAAAGTTTTAAGAAAAAAACACCTTGAGAAGGTCGTGCCTGGGGTTAGGACAACCTGTTCAATTTCAACGTCTCAAAAATCAAAGCGTGTATAGTTTCGGCAAAAAGCTCTCTTAAATTTTCAAACAAAGATGTATGAACAAGTGTGCATAGATTTAAAAACAATTAAAACATTTCGTAATTTTAAATTTAGAAAAGTTCATAATTATTTATTTAAAAATAATTCTGCTAGGTAATTTAGAATTCCAGTATTTTCCATACATACTAACTTTAAAAAAATGTTTTTTCGAAGTTAAAATGCATTTGAATTTTTCGACCTCACAAAACGATCGAAATCTAGTGAGGTACGCGTGACGTCACACAAAACTCGGTTTCGTCAATTAACGGTCATGGCATTCCGAACCGGTCGGTATCAACAAATCCCGAAATAAATAATTAGCGAAAATTTAAAAAATACATGTTTACTTGTGAAATACATAATTTGTATACCATACGGTGACCCGTGACGGTGTGAGAAACTGCCGAAAAATCACAGGGCGTTTCAGTCTCTTGTGGTTTTAGCCGTTTTTAAATGATGATACATTAATTATTCTATTTATAATTGTATGGGTACGATAAAACAACTATGTTTATTAACTGTGTGTGTTGATCTGTATGAATATATATATATGTATATGTTTAATTTTAATTCGACTTCCTTTTCTTTTAATAATTTTTGAAG
Source organism: Hesperophylax consimilis (assembly GCF_061612785.1). Lineage (NCBI taxonomy): Eukaryota > Metazoa > Arthropoda > Insecta > Trichoptera > Limnephilidae > Hesperophylax > Hesperophylax consimilis. Next base: position 23,890,197 of record NC_142852.1, on the reverse strand, counting down.
GTTAACCATCAATGTAACATATCATTGAAGAATAAGGTAATACTAATAAAACTAAATGAAAAATGAAACAGAACAAGGTAGAAAATTTAAAAAAAATGTAACTCGGTCTTACCGGGACAAGCCTCTAACTACTAGGTTAACCCTGGGTAGGATTCCCAGTTGATACTATTTTCTTTTTATTTTTTTGCGTCTTGTTCTGTCACGTGTTTTGTTTAAATTAACTAGTATTTTTTTTATATTACCGTTACGCTTGAGAGCGGTTTCACCCTCCGTAGGCTTTATCAAACTTTGGTGAATTGTAGTGTTGATTAATTTATTGATTAAAAAAATGTATTCAAATAAAGAAAAGATGCGTGCGAAAGATTCCACGAGGAAAGATTCGTAAGAAAGACTTAAGGAATATAGGTCAACACACGTATGCTTGAAATACCCTGGACAGATAGACAGACTTAGGCAACCTCCGATAGTATATGGCAAAGTAAGAATAAATTAGCAGCTTACCTAGGCTTTGGTCAATACTTTCCAGATTAACTAGATATTCCTTTTTAATATCAGGATATTCAATATCTAATGCAGAGTATGCGCCACATTTTTGGGCATGTTCCTCTGTCGCTAGAGTCCTCGGTTCACACTTGATCGCAGAAGTGTTTTCTGTATCCTGTTTAACAATCCCGTGCTGCAATATTGCATCACAAGGAGATGTTGGACTCTCCTCTTTGGGGATTGTCTCCGGTTCAGACTTTATGACACCGATATCTGAGGTCGTAGGATCCATTCTGGTTAAACTGTTTTCTGATTCTGATGTTAGCACAATATTCTGAAAAGAAAATCGTCATTTATATTCCACTCCGCAATTACACTGGCGTGAACGTCAAACTGTGTGTATTTATTTAAAAATAAAAACGTAAATAACAATATAATTCATATGTTAATCCTAACATTTCATTTTGATAATTACGTATTTATATTTAAGTGGCTGAATAGTAGATTTCAAACATATCAAAAAATGGGTGCAAAAAACGACAGTTTGCAATGTTAGATAGAGAAATATCTTTTTCACATGACTGTTCATTCACAGATATAATACGGTAATTAATTAATTCTAAGAACTTCTTTCTTTGAATTACCGCTATGACCGGGTGATTAAAATAAATGATAGGAAAAATAATGTCATCAAAAGCTTACCAACGATATTTTATCATTCTTCAGAAGTTGTAAAAAAATGGATGGCGCTACGATTATTTTAGTGGTAACACTAAGATGATCGATTAGAAAAGAAAATGATGTACCTAACTTTAATCACAGTGGTGCAAGTCAATAATTATCAAAATAATATCAAAGGATGTTCAGAAATAAGTGGTACATCTAGTAGTAGATACTGGTACAACTAGTGGTGGATTCTACATCTTATTCTGAAAGTTCCCGTAAACGAGCAAGTTTTTAAAAGGGTTTTCCGGTGTCACAATTTCACAATATTCCAGTGTTTGTCACTTAGAATTCGTCATAAAAAAAGCACTTCAAGAAGCTCAACATTGACATAGCCAAGTTTTATACCCCTAGTGACTTGAAAAACTTACTTTACGTATTTCTCATATATCCATCAACTCCAGCAATGACTTTTCTAGAGAATTCAAACCACCTCTGCACTTCATTTACAACTGTCTATATCACGGGTTAGGTTAGCATAAAAGTCGACCAGACCACATGAATCAATAAGCCAAAAAATAATACCCGCTGCAAGATTACAACCATACCGAATATTTGACAGTCCGAACGCATGACTCTTTCGGTTTTCTGAATGTGGTCAATTTCAGGACTAAAAATAAGCTGACATAAACATTCTGAGTATCGGATCAAAGACTGGTTCGAGTCTATATTAAAGAAAGACATCGAGGATATGGAGAGGCAAAAAAGAGCGATATCCATTAGAGCAGGTATGCTGTCAAGGCGTTTTCACTTTTGCAGTACAAACGTGAAAAATATACTTTTCAACGCATTTTGAACTTCGCTGTACACGTCAAAACTGTGGGTGGATTACACTGCATCCCAATGGCATAAGCTAAAAGTCGCTTACAATAATGCTTATCGCCAACTATTCCGCCTACCGAGATACTGCAGCGCCACGGAAATGTTCCTGGAGGGACGAGTACACTCTTTCAGAGCGCTTCTCCGCCATCAAATGGGAAGCTTATTGCGCAGACAACGCCAATCAAGTAACAAAATCACCACTACCATGGTTGCCTGGATGGAGTCCCCTCTGATGGCCCTCTGGAGACGGGAGATTTTTGTCTATACGTTTTATCTTTTTTCACTTATTTTCCTTATTATTATTATTATTTTTCTTCCGCTAATTATGTATATTATTTCAAATATGGAATGTATTGCATTGCACTACCCCTGCAAACATTCTGGAATAAATTCTTATTATTATTATTAACTACAATCCACCACAGCTCGTTTATGAAGCGTCAAATCACAGTTGGCTGGGTCAACGTATTATATCGCCAACATTGTTAAACCTGATGATGATCAACCATACCGAATATTTGACAGTCCCAACGCATTACTCTTTCGGTTATCTGAATGTGGGTCAACGTATTTTTTCGCCAGCATCGTTAAACCTGATGATTTGAAAAATGTTTTGAGATAGATATGTAATGATCAACGAGCAGCAGGTCTTTTTTCGATCTTATTAAGTCAATAACACAGAACCTACTTACGGCGGTTAAATCCAATGTGTTACAAGAAACGTCAGAAATTGAATAACCTCTGTATAGAAATGTGATAATCACTGAAATGATGCTAGGCGGTGTTTACGAAACACAAGTATTGTTCAATTTATAGAATATTACTTCTGAGAAGTGGAGGAATAATGGTAAGTGGTTTGTTTTGGGTATCGTGCAACAACGCAGCGCGCCAAGCACAATGGAAACGTCAAACAAATTTCTATAGATAAATCGCAAAGTAAGAAAATAATCACAAATGTCACTTCGAAAGGCAGGTCCTACTGTATAATAGTGAATCCGCAAAGAAATAAGTTCCGGTAACTTCGAATTGAATAAATCAATTCATTTTCAGATGAAAGCAGTGATGAAAAAGTGTTCAGAAATATAGGGTTTTCAATTTTTTTAAAGTTTATTATTATCATTTAATTTTTTTTTAGAGCAACAAATTAAAATGTGTCAGTGGTAAATTTCTAGATATTTACGTGCCATAATTGACCTGTGTTAAAGATAAAAATATTTAATATAATTTTGAATTTTTTAATTTTAGTATGACTTTAATATTTTGTATTAATTTCAATATTTTGTATTACTTTTAATATTTTGTATAACTTTTCATAATTTGATTTTATTTATATTTTCTTTAAAATATCTTTCTATCAATCAGTTTTATCATTATTTTTATTTCTAAAATGGTTTCTACATACAGTTATATGATTTTTTTTAATTTTTGTTTCACCGTGTCTTTTTCCTTCATGTTTTCTTATTATTTTTCTTAATCTTACATAAATCATGTATTTTTTTCAAATTAATAAATAAATTTAAAAAAAACAAATATCCTCTCTCCCAGTAAGCCTTATTTAAAATTGCCCACCTTTATTCAACAACTTGTCTCTTCTAAGTCTGAACTCAACTCTTAACTTCCATATAATTTTAAAATTTGTCTATTTAAACAACATTATTATATTAATTTACATTCCCTCCATTATTTTCATTATTTTAACAAATTCAATTTAAAGCTATGAACAAGAAATCCTTTATAACCACTAAACCTAATTTATAATTAATGTAAATTATTGTTAAAAAGTTTAATTTGTAGAATTCCACTTTAATTTTTGGTTTTTCTTAAAAATATTCATTAATATTATTATTTAATTTACACAAAACAGTTGATTTTGTAATAATATGCTCCAAATACCGTGTCTTTTTACTTGTCTCTAACGGTGTAAACATATCTACGATACAAAATAAAATCTCTTCTGTTTTGTTAGCCTAGTCAAGCACGTTTTTATTGAGAACCTCATCAATATAATAATATTAACAGATTTATAAACAAGTTCTGCTGTGTGTTTATTACTACGCGTGACAGCTGTTTTGCCCTCTGAATGCATTATCAAACAGTGGTGAAGCACACGGCGGCGTACATTGCACATGGGGTAACTTACCAAAAACCAGTTTTTGGTAAGTTACCCCGGCGACGCAACCAATCAATTGCAACTGCGCCTGTGCGTTGTCAGTTGCCAATTGCCCATATGTCAGATATGTCAGTTTTCAAGAAATTTGCGATTTGCCCATACCTCAAGAGCTGTTAGATTACAAGATGTCCGAACAGGAAAAAATTATAAACTTTAGTTTCGCGGTAGAGAAGCTCGTTTGCCAACCAGTTTAGTTTCAGTTGCCCCTTGAGCGAATCATATAATATTCAGGATCGTAGTTTGCTGACCTAGATGAATGTATATAAAGTGGAAATTACTTATTCTCGTACTTTAGGAAAGTACCTACCCGATGCACTTTAAATGGTTTGCATGGACAAAATAGTTAGCAGAACGGAAAAAATATCCAAAGTCATAGACAAAAATCACCGGCTATTCCATTCAGTAATCCCTCCTGTCAGATTCTATGGAATACAAAATGTTTTTGCTTGTATTGCGATGAATCGCATTTAACGCGTGATAATTAAATGCTTCAGTGCATAAACACGAGTTAAACTAGCCGTAAATATATATCGCTTTGCAAATAGCCGAGTAAAATATAAATTAGGTAATTCAACCTTACAATACAAAGATTTGAACCTATTTCTGTACGGATCGAAAGGTTATTAACCTTTAGCGGTTAAGTCACTATTTGTCACTGTTTGTTCCACTAAAAAATTGAAAAAAATTTCTATAAATTGAAGTACGAACCAGTTCAAAATGACGTACGTTGATATAGTAGAAATAACTCAGTGATCAGAAAACTTCCCGCAAGGAAGAGTTCCAGGGTTCAATTCCTAGATGCGACCGAATCTTTTTCTGATTTTTCCGTTTCAAATTTTTGTTTTAATAGTCGTTAATTCTGTCTTTATTTATTAAATATTACAATTTGATGTTTTATTCATTAAGTTATTCCAAAAAAATAATACAATATCCACCTGTACTAGGAAAATATTCCGTAGATGTCGTACATTAAAATAAAAATGGATGTTTTTATCCAAGACACTTCCTAGATTGCAGTTAGTTCGGGTAAAAATATGCGTTAAGAAAACAAATATACATAATGTTGGTAGTTTTTAGTCGAAGGTAATAACGTCGAATTAGCTTAGTGGTAGAGCAAAAGTTCCGGCAAGGCTTAGGTCCTTGGTTCAATTTCTAGATATGACCGAATCTTTTTCTAATTTTTCTCCTTCAGTTTTTCGTATTGAATAATTATTAAATAAAGTTTTGATTAAATATTAAAATTTGAGCTTTTATTCGTTATGTTATTTAACAACAAAAAACATATTTTCATTTCGCAATATCATTTTCATGCGATATATGATCATTATCTGAGTACATTAGAAACATATAACATATACTTTTTTAAGTAATTTGAGCGCTTCTGACGACCTTCGTCGACGAGTCGTCGAGTGGTTACAATCCTTGCCCACAAATCCACAGGTCGCGAGTTCAAATCCAAGCGTTCGTAAGTGAATTTTATTACACGTGTTTCGTGGGTGTGTCTGTATACCAGAAATTTTCTTTTTTTTGTTTACACGCAATAGAAACCATACATAATTTTGAAACTGTTTTTATTTGTTAAATTTAAAACAGTTTTACTTCATGTGGTCTAATTTAAACAAACGTTTTGATTTACATTTTGCTTATTTTTAATACTTGTTTCCAGTATTCCAGATTGTATTTAGTTCGGGTTGAATCTTGATCATACATAAAGATAGCAGCCAATACAAATTTGCGGTGAAAAAATGAAGACAATGTTTGTAGTTCTTATTCGAAGTATAATACAGTTAAATATGACCGAAGGATAAAAGGTCTCATTAGCTCAGTTGGTAGAGCAGTTCCCGCCAAGGCAAGGTTCCTAAATGTGTTCGTATCTGTTTCAAATTTTCGTTTAGGAATCGCTAGTATTGTCTTCAATAATTAAATATTACAATTTAAGGTTATACTCATTAAGTTATTCCTAAAAATAAAAATATAATTTTTGCTTTAATGCAGGACGGAGAGGATTCGAATATATCGAAGAAAACCTGTACGCCTTACTCCCAGAACAGTAAGTTGGAAGCAAATTGTTTAAAACTTCTACATAAAAATTAAAACGTTACAGAAAATTAGTTTTTTCTAATTTCATTTATTACTTCAAAATTTGTCTCACTGCTCTCTTCTGGATCTTTTGAGTTTTAAAGCTACTTTAGTAAGCTTGCAGTTAAATGTGGAATTCTTCTTCTCAGATGATTTCGAAAATTAATACCGTTATAAAATAATTTTGTCATGATCTTATTTGTGGACGCCACCAGTTTGCGTTTGTTATTCGCTCATGTAAACAATACAAAAGAGGGATGTAATTTGAGATTTTCACGGACTTTCTTATCATGATTTTTATTTGAGATATTATGCCGTGTTGCGCTACATTCTACTTTACTCTACTGCGTTATAGTTTCCATCACCAGGATGGATGTGTAATTGAGGATCGTGTGTTTGTATGTTGATGGATACCGTGTTGCGCGCTTCAATCCTCTTAAGGCTGTTTTTTTCAGAATAGTTAGTTAATTTTATAAGGTTTTCTGATTTTAGTTTTGGTATAACTTTCAATTCCGGACACCAAGTACTATTACGCTTAGAGCCCCGTCGTCTCTATTAACATCAACGGGTTTTTTATGATTTAAATTGCCTCCCGAATTGTGCGTACTATGTGGGTTTTGGGTCTTCCCAGGGCTTTATGAAGTGATCCTTAGTAATTTTCGGTTTCAATTAAATGCTCGGTATTTGCCAATTTTTCAGGATGGCCGTGCTTGGAAATTAAAACCAAACGTTGGCTAAAGAAGAAGGTAGCAAAACACGGCATAATCTCCCAAAAATAGATCACGATACCACACAGCTCGAATTCAGGTTTTCTATGGCATCTCCTCAATTGGCGTAAGTTGTCTAGTTGTAATGAGAAGGAGAAGAACATGGAGCAGAGAAAGCTTATAAAGTACCTTACTATTCACATCTGGTCATCATACAGGGTAATAACACTAAGCGATTCCAATAAAAAATCTACAACTCTTTTGCTACCAATATCTTCTTGCATTCTAGCAGTATTAATATCGTTGATTATTTTTAGGTGAACTTGGTGCTTATTGAATCCTAAAGCAGTTATTTAATCACACCTCAGTTCTACAATGGATAAAACTAAACCATATACCATTGGTGCTGTGACCACAGTGAAGAAAAGAGGTGCCACTACGTCTAAACTAAGGAAACGTACTACCAAAACTGAAACACCATCCGAAGAAGAAAGTCCCTCATTCCAGCGTGGTGCAGAAATCGAGTTTGTGGGTATCAACGAGGAGGTAGGAGAAGATGCTGTAATAAAAAGAAAACTAAAATATCCAGTCGTGCAGGAACCCATTGAGGATTCTGACCAAACTACTGATGTAGATGCTGACACTTCTGATAAAATTGCAGAATATTTGGTCCCTGTGCAAACCCTCGAGGAAGGCCCGGGTAAGATAAAACTTTTTTATTTTATTTGATGAAACTCATTCTGAATCGGCTTGGGCGCAATTCGTGGGTGAGCTTGGCTCTTGCGTAAATTCTTGATACTATTTACTCCATGCATTATGATAAATTCATTATAAAATCTTACGTATTTTAATGGTTTCTATAATCATTAATTCTTGGCTTTTTCAGTAATTCTCTGGGCGAAACGTTACGGCTGCACGGAATGCAGCTTCAAGTGCAATTCAAAACATTCTCTACGCGTCCATTACAGAAAACACACCGGAGAAAAACCATTCTCTTGTCCTGACTGCAACTATGTGTGCTCCATGAAAAGCAGCTTAACGCGGCACGCAAGATGCCATACCGGAGAAAAACCTTTCTCGTGTCCAGAATGTACTTACAAGTCCGCGGATAAGAACGGTATAAAGGCGCATTTGCGAACACACAGCGGCGAAAAACCATTCTCATGCACGCAATGCTCGTACAAGTGCAGCCAAAGAGGCAGTTTGATCCTTCATAATAAAACGCACACCGGAGAAAAGCCATTCCCATGTTCACAGTGCTCTTTCAAGGGTTATACAAAAAATTCTCTACTTGTTCATTTGAGAACGCATACAGGAGAGAAACCTTTCCAATGTCCTAAATGCACATCTTCGTTTACCCTCAACACCAGTTTGGTTCACCACTTGAGAATTCATACTGGAGAAAAACCATTTTTGTGTTCAGAGTGCACACTTAGTTTCAGCACGAAGAGCAGGCTCAATGTTCATGTTAAAACCCATTCCGGTGTGAAGCCATTCGGATGCACAGAGTGCGGTTATAGGTGTTATGAGGGGAGCCGATTGAATGTGCATTTACGCACCCACAATAAAAAGCCGCAATGATTGCAAGTTCAAGAAAGAAATTACCATTTTCATGTTCAAAATGTTGTTAATTATTAGTAGTCTTTCAATAGAGCGAGATGATTTTCGTGATAAATGTACTTTACTGAACTGGTTTACCACCACGCCGTTTTCCACAAGGGTGGGCAGAAAAAATAAACCGCCGCACAACCTGTCTAGGCACACATTCCTGGATTCATTTAAATTCTTATATCATATTTTATTAAACTGATCTGTTTTTAACGTGTCGTAATTCTCCTTACAATTCTTTCTTTAGGCCGTTCTATACGCCCGAAATTTCAATCTGTCCAATCTTTACCTTGCCCATTATACAATTTTTAAATGTGAATACCTGACAAGAGGTGAGACTATGGCATGGTATGTTGGATGGCTAAAGGTAGCGGGAAAGGGAAAGAGATGGAAACAATGTGGGGGAGTACCTGGCTATTCAGATCTGATCACCAAACACGGCTGAAGCCCGTCACAAGTAATTATGGAGTGCTTCATGTCAAGCACGATAATCTTGTTTAAAGGGATTGTGGAGAGAGAATTCATGAATAAAATAACTCATTTGCTCTCAATCAATACAATATGCAAATTTAATCAGATTATCTTAGAAATAATTACATAATATTAAATAGCTGTAACTATAATATAGGCAAGAGAGAGAGTGCAAATCATATCATTTGAATTTATGGAGGTAGTACTGCGATGGTAATTTTGAATCACGTTCTGTCAGTTTCAGGTTACCTCCAAAAATTAATCCACAGGTTTCTCCTGTGTGAGTCTTAACTCAGGATCTTGTAGTTATGGAACCCATCCATAGCTCACCGCGTCATTTCCCAAATTCGAATCGTCGTGCCGAGCTAATAAGTCCTTATTCCTCAAACAGACGTCAATACAAAGAAATTAAAATTCATGTGAAAAAATTATCTTGCTTCATGTTTTCCCACTATAACGTCCAGTCTCCAGTCCGCAAACTTCTTCCTTTTATGGATCCAACTTGAATCCGCTAACGTAGTTTTCTTGAAAAGCCTGATTAGCTCGTACAAGTTGGTTCTTATTAGTTCCCGGAGTGTTTATAGAGTGGTTTGACGGGTAGAAAAAGTTGGGAGAAATACTTAACGCAATATCTTTGCAATGGAATGCGGGGTCCACTAGTAAGTGATAAAACAAAAAAGCATTAATATAAATACGATAATAGGGATAAAGTCGGAATGATTTCAATGAAGGGTCTTTCTTCAGTCATACAATAATTTCATTCAGGAAGCTTTCCATTTTCGTTCTGCCACTTTCTATCAGCCATACGGTAATTTTCTTTTGAAGAGGGTCTGTTTTAACCTTACTGCATTGCTGCCTGAACCCATTAAACACATTAGGAGCCAGGAATACATGGAAACGTTGTCCAAACGTTGTATTCAATTTTGGTACTATCATCCTTTGTTCTGATCTAAGTCTTTTTGTGTAACTGTGATCTACAAGACTATGAAGCTTGGGATTGTTCGTATAATACATTATGAGTGCATGTATATAAATCTGTCTTACGTCTAGTAATTTTGTTTCCTTAAATAAAGGTTTCGATGGATACATATAAGGTTTTTAAACCATCACTCTTATTACAGCTTTTTGTGCCTTGGCTAACGGATCTAGTATAGTTTTAGCTGCACCGCCCCAGCTTAGTATCCCATACCTGATAATTGAATGGCACAAAGCATAGTACACAATTTTAATGGTTTTCTTATCAACAATGTTGCGTATATCTTTCAAGAAGAAAATTAGTTTTCCTATTCGTTTGTCCGTATTTTCAATGGGCGCTCTCCAGGTCAAAGAGTCATCTATTAAAATACCCAGATATTTGACTAATTCCACCTTTTCAAGGTCTTGGCATCCTCATGGGTAAGGTATTTTGTATTTGTATAAAATAAGAAAAGTAATGATTTATGCACTTTGGAGTCTAAGTATTAGTTAACCAATATTATATAAGAATAATAACATTAAAGTCTATAATATTTAGTGTCTGGATCAAAATAATTTGCAAATTCAATTAGATTATATTAAATATTTGTAACTATAATATAGGCAAGAGAGAGAGAGTGCAAATTATTTCAGATGAATTTATGTTAGTATACGCAAATACTAACATAATTTAAATATTATTACTATCATAAGTTAAAGTTTTTAATGATTGATCTAATATTTTGGTGCATAGTAATAGTAGTGGTTTTTATGCCTTCCATCAGATATTTACATATTTTAGCATCTGATGTTGAAAAAAAATTGTTTTGTCACCTATTTCTCTATGTATTTTGATCTCCACTCATCCGTGGCAATCACTGGAGATTTCAACCTTTGATTGAAAATAGAGTACCTAGGTGAATTATTGATTTTTTTTTATTTAATACAGATATAAGTGGGTACAGTGGTGTTATATAAATTACATATTGTTAAAATTATATATTTATAATCGCAATCTTACCAAATAAGAAACTGGTTATTGTCCTTGGAGAGCGAGTTACACTAGTTATAAGGAAAATAGAATAACATTATGCAATAGGTAAGTATATATATGACTTAATACTTAATATTGAGCAATTAAGAGAGTAATCAGAAACATCTAAATAAAGTAGAGATGAATATAGACTGATAATAAATATATAATAGATATATCGGTATTACAATGGAAGATGCTCTGAGGAACTAGCGTCATTGATCCCTTCGGCACCGGTGCGTAGTCGGGATACACACCAAACATTTGTACACGGTTGACATTTGTCACATGAGAACGGGTCGCTTCTACGATTCGTTCTTAAGTTCAACAGCTCAGCTGTGGAACGAGCTGCCGGCCTCTGTGTTTCCTCCCTCCTACAACATGGGACTCTTCAAGACCCATGTTCACTCCTTCCTCTCCACAAAAAGACCCTCCACACAGCATCCCCAAAGATGACAAAGACCCTGAGGGAAATTATTTTCTTCAGGGCCTCCCGTGTGGAGTTAATATAAAAAAAAAATAAAGAATGAAAAAAACAGGTTATTATATAGTTAATTATTCCTGACAAATATAACTTCAGTTTGTTGATATCTTTTAATTTCTTTATTTCAATCGGAAGGTTGTTGAAATACTTTATTCAATAGATATGATTGTTTTACATTAGTTTGTGTGACAATATCACGTTAACTTCTCCTCCGGCATCTAGCTCATAATCATAGTTAAATATATTGCTGTTATATAATTACCTCTTCAGCCGTATACTCTGCTTTCTCACCAATTCGGGTTGCTTGGGTGTGGACTAGGGAGGTGAATTTAATTAAGAACATGTAGTAATTATAAGTCTCGATTTTAATTAGGTTTTTCAAATCTTAATACTACATCTAAATTATGCTTATGTCTACTTACATCTAAATCTTAACTAATTGTCATATGGGTCGGATACAACCAACTTCGTAGAATCTTCTGTGTTCCGCGGGGGCGTTTCCAGGCGCGGTGTCGTCCGAATGCAACAATGGGGTTGTGGCGGTGGGCAGTGGGTGGCGCGCAGTGTTTATTATTTTGGTTTATCACCATTTAATGTTCACAAGATACATCGGCACTTTGCAGCACTATCCGTTGAACTGTTAGTTTTGCAATGTTTGGTTGACACTTTAAATCGCAACAGCACTTTACAATACGTTCGTTTATTATCCTCTTTTAGTAATGTCCATTTCACTTTTTAGTTTAACCGGCGATATCGATTGTCCACTTTGTACAACTCACTTTCTTTGTTTCTTAGGAACCTCTTCCTAACTAGCTCGTCTCTCTCCTGTCTCCCTATATACTGTCCTAGTTCCTCTCGTAGGATCTGTCGCCCTACACCGCGTCGCCCTACCCCGCACCACTCACCTCTTTCTTTACAACCCCCGTCTGTCAACACTTTCTTTGTCTTTGGGTGCACACTGCGGGACATACTCAGTTTAACGTTCATATTTATTTGTGACGAAATTTGATTCGTCACAATACCCCCTTCGTTACAAAAGAAAATTATGGTTTCCTACAAACATAATTTTCTACTTCTCTTTTTCCATATGACAACCTTCTTAACTCTAAACATGGTAAATCTTAAATTATAAACAATTCAATATTCTAAATTTTAACATTTCTTATCATTACTTATCCTCATCATTTTTTTTCTTTTTCATCATATCTCATTTTCAACGACAATCCTTTTCGCTACACGCTCTTTCAAACCCACAACAAAAGTCAAAACATTTAGCCTATCAATATAAAATAACATGAAAACAATAAAAGTGACAATAAAACACATTAAAATCAACTAAGAATACTAACACCTCGACTAACATAAACACTTTTTTTTATTTTAACCAAGCGATCTAATCCTCTCCAGACACTTGAAGATATGAACCTTTCACTGTTTGTTTACAAAACTCTTTATGACAAAAAAAAACTAATGATAATATTTATTATGAAAACATTATTAGTGACAATATTATTAATGACAACATAAAATTTTCAAAGAATCAGGATAGGGAAGGAGTTGGGAATTCATATCTACCACTTCAGTTTAATCTCCCCTCAGTTCTGCTGGCATGTCTGAAGTATAATAGAATTCCATACTTACATACGCATAACTCCTTATCAATACACGTTGATCACTTAAACCTAAACCTTAGTTGTACTTTGCAAAAGAGGCCGTTACTAATCTTTATTCACTCCTCATTTACCTTAATCTATTAACGCCTACATCTTCGATAACAAAAACAAGAAATCTGGCGTACATACATAGTACATCTGAAATGAAATGAATGATAAAAAACTAAACAAGATATGGTAACAGAGTTGTAGTGTATCTCCCGACGTGATACACAATGGAAATTTGAGCGCCAGATAGTTTCTATTACACGGAGAAACCACCAAAACCGGATACTCTGTCTCTCATTCAACCGCTTTTAAGATGCAACCTCAACATGTCACATTTTATCATCCCTGCTGGCCAATGCTTCAATGCATCATCCCATTTTATTTAAATTTTTCGCACTTTTACATATTTTACGGCCTTTTATCACGCGCGCAGAATTCTTTTCAGATATGGAGACGTTTAGGTACACACATACTAATTTCAACGAACGCGCGTATTTGTTCCACTCAAATCATGGAACGTTCAGTGCTCGCTTTCGTTTTCGCATTTTCGCTTGCGGACGCACTTCTACCAATACCGGTCTTTTATCACGCATGCAGACTATTCAGATATGGAGACATTTAGGTACTCTCATAGTAATTTCGTCAAACATGCATATTTGTACCACTCAAATCGTGGAACGTTCAGTGCTCCTTTACGTTTCCGTTCGCATTTCACATTTTTTAACTTGTGGACGCACCTCTACCAACACCGGTCTTTTATCACGCACGCAGATTACTTTATAGATATGGAGACATTTAGGTACTCTCATACTAAGTTCATCAAACGTAAGTATTTGTACCTCACAAATCGTGTCGGTGGTAAGTGCTCCAATTCGTAACTAACGCAGTTCGTCATCACATTCGCACGCGCCCTTTTATTTTCTCATCTGCGCAGACTACTATCCGAAACATTGCGAGACTTTGGATACAAGATAATGTACGGTTTCGCCGAACGAAGATATTTGTTTTTCTCAAATCGCGTTAAGTGAATGCGCCTAACCCTTTCTCTCCCCTCTCTATCGGTCGCCTTCTGCCATCAATTTTTAATTATCGGATTTTTACCGAACACATAAAATTGATCGAAATTGTGGTATGAAAATGAATTTCTCCGAATGACATATAGAAAAATACATTGTTATTCTTATGCCGTTCATACACAGCAAATTTTTACTAACTTGCACGATATGAATGCGCTACAAAATCCTTTTGTATCATCTTCGCGGTTGTTCTATTTTTACAGTGAGATATTACAGAGTATCGCGTTGTACGTTACAACACGTTGAAATATAAAATGGAAATTTAATCTAGCCAAAACTTAAGTGTAAAAATGGACTAAATATATATAACTTACTCTAACCTATTTTCCGATCTCCACCGTGTCACATCACAATCGTGGGTAGCTCCGATTTCACTAGATCCTTAATGTGGTATCTACCTGTCTCCTTTCCGTTTGTATCCGCTAGAAGATATAAGACGTCGGAAATTTTTTCTTTTACTACGTTTTGGATGAATCTTGGAGCTAATTTACTTGAAAAGTATGCAGCAGCATCAGAGTGCACGAAATTTTTTCTCCACACGACGTCCCCCGGCTTATAAATTACTTTTCTTCTACGTAAGTTGTATGCACCTGCATTTCGTTGGAAAGCTACCAGCAAATTATCCCGCACTATATCGAAAACAGTTTGGAGTTCCTTTAAGGATGATCCATAGAATTGTGTATCGTTTATTCTAAGGCCAGTTTTAGATTCTGATGTCACATTATTACTCTGCGGGTGAAAACCTCCGTTCAGCATTTGTTCTCTGCCGTGAAATAGAAAATACGGTGTAAATCCGGTGGAAAAATTTACCGTGTTATTCATTGAAGTCTGTACCATTGGCAAGTGAGAGGTCCACGCCCGCTGATCCTCCTTGATCATTATGCTTAGTGTCGTCTCAATTGTCTTATTGTAAGCTTCAACTACATTTGATTGAGGAGCGTAGTATGCGTTGTAGAACAAAATAGGTACATTGTATTTTCTCGTGAATTCTTTCAACTCTCGAGATATAAATTGCTTCCCATTGTCCATTTGTAGCACTCTCGGAGTCCCTAATGGTAAGAATATACCAAATTCCAAACACTTTATGATGGCCGCGGAGGTAGCTTTACGTAGGGGAAACAACCAACAGTACTTTGTAAATACGTCGATGCAACTCAATATATACGAGTGTCCAGACCGGCTGCGAGGTAATGGGCCAACTAAATCTATGGAAATTATTTCCATGGGGGCGCTGACTGACTTCGGAGTGGACATTTGACCTAAAGGCGACCCTGTTGATGGTTTGTACGCCTTGCAGGTTCCGCATTTTCTAACATATTTTTTAATATCTCTGTACATCCCTGGCCAATGAAATCGCAATCGAGCTTTCTTAAATGTTTTAAATGTTCCCGGGTGACCTATTGTAGGAGAATCATGACATTCTCTTATCGCTTCTTCTCGTTTAGCATAGGGTACAACCCTTTTCCACTCGAAATTTCCCGTCAAGGGGGTTTCACTTTCAACATTATAGTAAAGAATGTCTTTCTCAATACGATAACGTAAATTTGCAGCCGGATCATTTAAACATTTTTCATATAAATCCGTGTACCAACAATCTTCGTTTTTCTGAGACGACTTTTCTTTTATCTCGCCGACTTCCATCCGAGATAAAGCGTCGGGCACAATATGTTGGGATCCTTTCCGATGTATAACTTTAAATTCATATTGAGAAAGTCTGGTGGCCCATCGAGCCAATCGGCCAGATGGATTTTGTAGGCTGTGCAGCCATTTAAGACTCGAATGATCAGTGACCAATGTAAATTCCTTGCCATCTACATAGGATCTAAAATGATATACCGAGTCCAATGCAGCAAGCAATTCTTTTTCGGTGGTACCATAATTTTCTTCGTGTTTATTTAGGGATCTAGAATAGTAACTTATAGGGTGTTCTTCGTCCTCAAAGATCTGAGTCAACACTCCTCCTATTCCTAAGTTACTGGCATCCGTATGTATGGAGAACGGTTTCTCGAAGTCGGGGCATCGCAAGATCGGTGCGGACGTTAGCGTATTTTTTAGTGCTTGAAACGCATTCTCGGTTTCATCAGTCCACTTAAACTTAGTTTTTCCATTTTTAGCACCCGTTATTTTAGTCAATGGTGACGCTATAGTAGAGAAATTTTTGATAAATCTCCTGTAATAGCCACAAAGGCCAAGGAAACCCTTTAATTGTTTTGAATTTTTGGGTGTAGGATAATTTTGTACACTTTTTATCTTAGCTGGGTCCGTTTTAAGTCCGTTAGCATCTACCAAGTAACCTAAAAAACGCAGTTCTTTTTTACAGAATTCGGATTTGCCCAGATTAATAGTTAATCCCGCTTCATTGATCCGATCGATGGTTTTGTGTAGTAGTTGCTCGTGATGTTCAAAGTCGGGTGAAACGATTATGAGGTCGTCTACGAAACAGAAAACGTGATCATCCCACTGAGGTCCAAACAACTGATCTGACAGCCTTTGTAATTCAGCCCCAGCATTTTTTAGGCCAAATGGCATGCGCTTGAACTCGAACAATCCCCTCCTTGGTACTACAAACGCGGTTTTTTCCCTTGACTCTGGGGTGAGTGGTATTTGCCAGTAGGCTTTTGATAAGTCTATTGATGATATGTATTTTGCGTTGCGCAGGTTATCAAGGATTTGCTTTGTGTGTGGAAGTGGGTAGGAATCACGACGGGTAACGGAGTTGAGCAATCTAGAATCAAGGCACAGTCGTGTAGATCCATCTTTCTTGGCCACCATCACAACAGGACTCGACCATGGTGAACGCGATGGTTGAACTACCCCCATCTTTAGCATTTCTTCTAATTCTTCCTCCAATTGTTTTTGTCTGACCGGTGATAGTGGGAAGTATCTTTGCTTGATGGGCGGTCCCTCAGTCTGAATCGAATGTGCAATAAGATGTGTACGTCCTAGTCCCTTCTCTTCAAATGAAATGTTTCGCGCTTTTTCAGTAATCAACATCATCCTCCTTGCCTGATCCGGTGTTAAGTCGACTCCATTTTGACTCTGCGCCACGGTATCAATCGCATTTTCATCTGACGTGCACTTAATATGCTTAAAAAGGTTAGGTGCAACGTCGAAATCAACCCAAAAATCTACTCCCAAGATAAGTTTGGTAGTTAATGTGGGGACAATGTAAAATGTCAATAATTTGGTAACGCCTTCACATGAGACAGGAAGTGTAATGCATCCGTCATTTCTTTGTTGTTTTCCGTCAGCGGTAAATATCTTATGGTGCGATTCACTCTTCTGGTATTTGTTAATGTTCAAACTCTGATAAGTACTACCATTCATGCAATTTACTGAGGCTCCGCTGTCTAACAGTCCTGTAAATTTTTTCCCATCTATTTCGATATCAACATGAGGACGGTTATCATTTCCTTTGATGCACCGTATAGGTTCACATCTTGCATTTAAATAAAACAGCCTCACGAATTCTAGCCAGCTTTTCCACTCCCGATCGGCTTGTGCTGCTCCGGGCCGATCGGTTACTCGTTTTTTATGATCTCTTGGGTCACTTCACAAGGGGTTGCACTGACTGGCACCGACTCTCTGAACTCCAGAGCTTGTAACTCGTAGCGGGGTGCATTGGTAGTCCTGTACGAATTTCTCTTCGGTTTTCTACATTCCCTGCTAATGTGGCCTACTTCATCGCAGTTATAGCACTTCGGACTATTCTCCCCTCTCCTCCAGTTTGCACGTGGTGGTGCTGATCCGTACGTCTGTGAAACTCTTTCTCTACGTGGTGCTATATCCGTTCTCTGTGAATATATGCCCGCCCTTGGCAATCCTCTTCTTTCTATAAGGTTAGGAGAGAATGTTTCGAGATCATTGCACACCTGCACCAACTCGTCTATATTATTGACGCGTGCTCCCGCTACAGTGCCGGCATATGCTGAGTGTAAACCCTTTTTCAAAATGTATATAAGTTCCGACTCAGATAACGGGTTGTCGAGGCGATAGTTTTTAGCTTGCGTAATTAGCACAAACTCCGCAGCGCTTTCTTCGTCTGCCTGACGTGAATCGTACAGCTTCAAACGCGCAGTAATTTGTGAATCGGCTCTTTCAAATTGCTTTAACAGTTTGGTCTTCAAGTTTTCCCATGTCAGTTCCGAAGATTTAATAGTTCTGTACCAAATAAGAGCGACCCCTTCAACTAACTCAACAAACCCCTGAGTGATGTCAGTTTCTGAAAATCCTCGGGCAGAGCTGATTTCTTCTAATCTTTGAATGAAATCTCGTACGCATGTTTTGCCATTGTATTTAATCAGAAGTGTACTCAAATTAATGTATTTTGTCTCTTTAATCACGATTTTTGATACCGCTTTTGGGAAATCTTCTATTTCCTGGTCCTCTTTTGTAATTTTTGGTATATTTTGATTAAATTTTATCGCTTGTTGCCTCATTTTTCGGATGGTTTTCTGGGGGGTTAAATTTCTGATTTTCAATTCGGCGATCAGATCTTCCTTGGAGAGACCGTTCGGGTCATGGATCTCCTTCGTATTTGATTCGTAGCTAACGGAAGACATTATGATGATCTATTTTATGTCGCAAATAGCGGTAATCCTAAATACCTTACTTTTGAAAAATTTTAAAGCTTTTAACTATTTTATCTTACTTGTGTCCTATAAAATATAACATTTCAGAAAATATCGATCGGTGACGAGAGGGTTAACGATCTTCAGGTACCTACAGTCCCAAATGTGTCAAACCGCCTAGTTTGTTTTATAATGATTTAACTGCCCCCTGACAAAAAATAGCACTTGACATGAGACGCATAGCATCTGACTTATCACAGTACATTTGTTTACGCTGTACAAAAAAAACGAAACACCCAAATAACGGTAGGTAACTCGAGACGAAACATGACAAGAGCGAGAAACAGTACGGAAGATTAAATATAATAAGAACATGCAATTATTTACCTTATTTTCAGGGATGAGTTTTAGGAATGTCAATAACATTAGTGATAGATATAGTAAAATATCTAAAACCGCTTCACATTGGGCGCCATTGTGACAATATCACGTTAACTTCTCCTCCGGCATCTAGCTCATAATCATAGTTAAATATATTGCTGTTATATAATTACCTCTTCAGCCGTATACTCTGCTTTCTCACCAATTCGGGTTGCTTGGGTGTGGACTAGGGAGGTGAATTTAATTAAGAACATGTAGTAATTATAAGTCTCGATTTTAATTAGGTTTTTCAAATCTTAATACTACATCTAAATTATGCTTATGTCTACTTACATCTAAATCTTAACTAATTGTCATATGGGTCGGATACAACCAACTTCGTAGAATCTTCTGTGTTCCGCGGGGGCGTTTCCAGGCGCGGTGTCGTCCGAATGCAACAATGGGGTTGTGGCGGTGGGCAGTGGGTGGCGCGCAGTGTTTATTATTTTGGTTTATCACCATTTAATGTTCACAAGATACATCGGCACTTTGCAGCACTATCCGTTGAACTGTTAGTTTTGCAATGTTTGGTTGACACTTTAAATCGCAACAGCACTTTACAATACGTTCGTTTATTATCCTCTTTTAGTAATGTCCATTTCACTTTTTAGTTTAACCGGCGATATCGATTGTCCACTTTGTACAACTCACTTTCTTTGTTTCTTAGGAACCTCTTCCTAACTAGCTCGTCTCTCTCCTGTCTCCCTATATACTGTCCTAGTTCCTCTCGTAGGATCTGTCGCCCTACACCGCGTCGCCCTACCCCGCACCACTCACCTCTTTCTTTACAACCCCCGTCTGTCAACACTTTCTTTGTCTTTGGGTGCACACTGCGGGACATACTCAGTTTAACGTTCATATTTATTTGTGACGAAATTTGATTCGTCACATTTGGTATTTTGATGTTGTAGTGAAATCTTTTTGATAGGTGGGTTTCAAAGTTGTTGATGATATTATCTTTGGAAATTTGGATAATTGCATTTTTCTTGAAGATATCCTCTACTCGAAGCACCCCGAAATCTGCGAATAGCGTTTTTATTGGATATGTTGCAATGAGAAAATAGTATGAAGAAATATGACTCACCAATATGAGGGGAATTGACCCAGAAGAAACTAATCAATTTTTGAGGCCAACGGAATGTTTGATGTTGTGTATTGTTCTATCACCTTCATTTTTTTTAATCATTACTTTACAGTCTTTGAATCAGACATATTTGCAGTCCATTTATTTTGCTTTTGTCTTAGATCTCCATAGAAGATCTTTAAAACAGGGACCAAGTATTTCGATAAGAAAAATCTTCTGGAATGCATTTCTTTGAGTTGCTTCTTGTTTAGTAGAATCTGCCGTCTTTTTGGGGTCAGTAAATCTAATATGGAATTTTGGAGGGACTCCTGGTCGTCTGATGGCCAGTATATCTTCACCTTTTGTGACTGCGGCCACCCGTTTAATTATTTCTGCAGGCCTCTTTTTCTCTAATACCTGCAAATATATAAATATATATTTAATTATATTTTATACGAATGTACCTGCCAGACAAACTTAAAAGACACTTTTAAATGTAACAATAACCTCAATACTAACTACTGTATTTACTCACCAATTCCAAGAATTCATGACCTTTCAAATGAACACTGTGAAATAATTGATATAATATGGTGTTATTACTTTAAAATTCTTATAAATTATAATCATGCTTAACTACCACGTTCTACCCCGGCTTCCCCTACATAATAAATTATATTTTCTTTGATTTAAATCACGCGTGAGATAACTTACATAAATATATTTAAAATAACAATATATTAAATCCACTTAAAATAGTTCAAAGATTGATAATTAAAGTATAATTAAAGTAATATTGAAAAAACCATCCAAATTTTCTACTGAGATTCTCTTTTCAATATTCAATGTACCCACAATAGACAATATATATAAAAAATATTCAATTCTACAAATTTATAAAGAAATACACTTAAATAACTTACAATTCAATTCATCAGCAAGATATCAAAAAACTATCAAAATCCCAAAACTTAATACAAAGCACACACAAAATACCTATCTCTATCTAGGTATAACATATTTTAACATCCTTCCATTATATCTAAAAAATATTGAAGATATTCAGGAATTTAAAATAAAATTAACAAATTACCTAAAACTACTATAAAAGTCCATATCTTACTCTTATTATTATTTCCTTCAAATCTTGAAACTGTATTATTGATAAATCTTGCCTATTTCTTACTTATCCCTTTGGTTTTGCAAATATATTATTTACTTACTTACATGATTCCATATAATTGAGCTAGGATTCACTCACCAAACACAAGAGCCTCGTCTCTTTATGGTGAGGAAAAGCTATTATTATTTACCTTGATAACACTGTATAATATGTATAAATTGTATATTTATTGTAAAAAACATACAAATATTAAATAAAAAAAAATAAAAAAATGTCTTCCAATCCAAGTGATTTGTGGTCACCCTAGTAGGGTGGGCCGTGTTATCTGTACCAGGTCATATTATTATTGTGAAGTATGTAGGTATGTACAATCAGTAGATAGGCGCACCCACTGGTATTAAACTACTTACTAAGTTATTTATAGAATAACAGCTGACGTGTACCCGGCACACAGTGGGCTGAAAATCGCCTTTCATAGACATAGAGACTTGAATTTTCAAGGGTATTTTTTGGCTAGAATTGGATTCTGCTGATCATTACTATGCTATAAAATTTCGTATGAAGCAATTGCGTGTACAAATGAAGGAGTTATCATTTTTTTAAGAAAAATTTGTATGGCACTGACATTAAAAATGAGGCTATCTCTGGAATCCTAAGGTTGGCCATTATATCCTTACACACAGATTTACAACTATTTATTTGTATTTTTTTGACATACTTCGTATTGTGGCGCAACTTGCGATTTTTTTTTTAATTGTATAAGTTGAAAAAATACTTTTTATGTTGATGATTCATTTTAATGCTTAAATGCTTTACATATGAGTATGCTTTGTCTAGTTTACAATATTTTATTTACACTGCAAGCTAAAACAGTTTAAGATGTATAATCTAGCAAAATATTATAATAGAGTAATTAGTAGTGAGTTTATTGTTGCCTTCAAAATTAATATGATGGAATAGCTTGGCAAGTATCGCAATTTGGCTTTAGTAAAACAGGGCTGTCAACTATTTTATGATACTTTTGGATAAGAAATAATATATTGTTTTGTTTCGCGACTATCCATCGGTGCCGAAGGGATTAATGATGATAATTCCTTAGCAGTAGAACAAGTATGACATTTCTACATGACGCATTTATTCATTTATTAATGACTGTATGCAGTATGCATGTACGGACATACTTTATATGTATATTATACTTTGATTTATTTACCATTTCAAGTACTATTATTAAAATTCGATTTTAATTACAGCGTTGGTATTTTGCCATTAGTTATTATTTTTTTTAATATATAATAATTAATAGAACTTCTGTTTTATAATACATATCAGTATGTTATATATACCTACATTTATTTTTTATATACCGAGTAAATTATTTTCCCGTTTTCAGTCTTACTGGTTTGCAACAAACATGTATAATTGTATTCATATATGAATGTACAATGTTTATTTACAATATCAGGTGTTATTATTTGGATTTGATGTTAATCTTAGTATTAGCATTTGATTTCTTTGTGTTTAGTTATGCAATTATCCATGTATTATGTTACACGTACAAACATAAATTGTCAATTGGCCTGTAACAGCCCGATAGGGCGTTAATGAATAATAAATAAATATTATTTTTTATAATGATAAACTAATGTTTATAAGACAAGGTTTGTTATGCATAGCTTAAAGGATAACAAATTATTATAAGCAACAATTATTGTTATCCTTTGTGCTATGCATAAAACTTTGTCTTATAAACATTAGTTTATCATTCAAAACAAAAAAAATGGACAAGTGAAAATATTTCACCAACAAATGTAGATATAATATGTTTCGACGCCATCTAGTGAGAAATTTAGCACTAACAAAGCCTTTCCTACAAAAATAAAATTGGTTGTTTACAGGTAAAAAAATATAATAAGCAGTAATTTTTGATTGAGATACTAGTACCTACATATTCTATCATTTGGCGGGTTCGAAATAAGCTGACGTAGCTCAGTGGTCCATAGCACCTGACCGGACATCAGAAGGTGCGGGTTCAATTCCCGTCGGCGGCATTTATTTTTACTTGGGAGATATTTTCAATTTGTATTGATATTTCAGGCAATTAATTATTGCTTATAATTATTTGTTATCCTTTGTGCTATGCATAAAACATTGTTTTATAAACATTAGTTTATCATTAAAAAAAGTCTAATCATTATAGTTTCCATCTTTAGTTGGATGTCATCATATTGGTGGCTAATGAAATCTCTTGTGTTTCTGCTTTCTTGGTTTTCATTTTCTTAAATTCTTATTCATTCTTTTAATGAATGAAAATTTTCTAATTTATTTAAATTGTTATTGTGTATATCTATTTTTTTCATTCACTAGATATGGTCATTTGCCGTTTGCTTCTCATATATTTGTCTGAAGTTGCAATTTTGAAATATTTTTTTTCTTTTAAGTTCGAACACTGCCTCTTTTTCCCTTTTGACTGACACTTGGTTTACTTGTGATATTTTGTAAATATCTCTGCCTATAAATACTGTGAATTAAAACTATTTACCAGTGGCAAACACACACTGTTCAATTAATAATAATAATTACTGTCAGCTGTAACACAAGCACCGTACATTTGTTCACTAAAATGGCTTTATGAAAAAAAGATCGGTTGTATCTAATCTTGCCATTTTCATTGAAAATATTACTAAATCAATGGATGATCAAATCCAAGTTGACGTAATCTATACAGACTTCTCAAAAGCGTTTGATAACATTGACCACAGTCTTCTTTTATCCAAATTACTAGCTTTAGGAATTCATGGGGATTTATATAGATGGTTAGTCTCCTATCTTAATGGGCGCACTCAGGGAGTAACAATAAATGGCTTCATCTCTGAGATTGTAAATATACCCTCAGGTGTGCCCCAAGGATCTCACCTGGGACCGTTACTGTTTACAATTTTCATCAACGACATTATAAAATGCTTTAATTATGCAAATGTTCTACTTTTCGCTGATGATATGAAAATATTCCTGCCTATTAATTCTATAATTGACTGCTTTAAACTACAAGAAGATCTGTATAGGCTTAATGATTATTGTATC
Source organism: Hesperophylax consimilis (assembly GCF_061612785.1). Taxonomy (NCBI): domain Eukaryota; kingdom Metazoa; phylum Arthropoda; class Insecta; order Trichoptera; family Limnephilidae; genus Hesperophylax; species Hesperophylax consimilis. Next base: position 23,865,665 of record NC_142852.1, on the reverse strand, counting down.
CGCAATCGTCTCAACATGAACACTTCTAAATGTTATGTAATTACCTTCACTAGAAATAAAATTAAGTTTGACCATAATTATCATATAGCTGGCCAACTACTCAAAAAAGTTACACAAATTCGTGATCTAGGTGTTATACTTGACAGTAAACTTACATTTGAGGCTCATATTGATATGATTGTTAAGAAAGCCCTTAGAATGCTAGGATTCTTATTCCGTATTGGAAAAGAATTTAATAATATCATAACACTTAAAATATTGTATTTTTCTTATGTTCGCAGTCATCTTGAATTCGCTTCTCCCATATGGAATCCTCAATATAATATTTACATAAATCGCATTGAAGCCATCCAAAGAAAATTTGTCCATCATTTAAATTTCAAACTAAATTCAAACCTTGACGCAAACAGCTCGATGGACCTTTATGGACTTAAGCCATTAAAAACTAGAAGAGACTCCGCAGATATAATATATCTCCATAAAATTATCAATGGCTTTATTGATTGTTCTCCCCTTCTGTCTGAAATTAATTTTAGAGTCCCGAGCGTTAGAACTAGAGAAAAACCACTTTTTCATCTCCATAAATGTTCTACTAATATAAGACAAAATGCGTTTATATTCAGAGCCTGTAGTATATTTAATAAGAATTTTAATGATATGGACATATTCTCAAGTAATTTAGGAACCTTTAAAAGATATGTAATAACTAACATTAAATAATTTTAAATATTCTACTTGAAGTTATCATGTTATTGCTTTGAATCCTTTCCAGTTACTTACCTTCCAATTTATACTCATGTGTTCAATTTAGTTGTAGGTATACATTTATTATATTGTTATTATTGCTATTGTGTAGTGCTTTTATTGATTGCTGCTGTGTTGAAATTTTACAATACATTTTGTTTTGAATTTTAGTTGGTTATTAGTATATCAGTTAAATTTAAATTTTTGAAATTTAGCTGGTTATTAGTATATTAGTATATCAGTTAACTTTAAATTTTAATTTATTTGTGTTCCTAGATCTGTTATTATTTTTTATTTATTATTTACAATTTTGTATTTTTTATAAATTTCTCAGGCCACGGGTACAGAACCCTTAGTTTCTTGTTTTAATATTTTTATTATTATTATAATTTTAAGTGAAAATCTGTTATTGGATTTTATCTTTATTATTTAGTTTATTCTTATATATGTAAATAATCTGTTGATTTTCCCAAATAAATAAAATAAAATAAAAATAAAATAAAACAAGAAATCAACCGTCAATTTAGGGAGCAGAACAAAGAACAGCTTACACTTGATTGTTGTATTATTGCATGCAGTAGGCATACTTTCGCATAAATAGTAGATGTATTGCACGGAATATAGATACAAGAAGGCTATAATAACATACCCCAGTAATAATAATAAATTAATGTTTTTAATGTATTGTATAAATAAATTATAATTTAGTTTAGCATAGTACTTTTCATCTGCGCGGGTTCTATATGAATGGTTAGATGTAGAATAATTTTCTCGGTTTACCCGCGTAACGTAGTCCTTTAAAGGACTTTTTAATTCCTGAGGTTTCGGACAGATCTCACTGTCCATCTTCAGTGGCCTTATGTCTTGAATTTTGTTTCAAACTGAACGCTTTCGCGTGTCTGTTCGGTCCAGAAGTCAAGATACAAGTGTGTGCTTCTCAATTGTTATGTCTAGGAGGAAGTATGCGTGTTAAAAGTTGTTAATATCAAAAACAAATAATATTGTGAAAAATACCTAGAACTGTTAACCATTGTTAAAAATAAAACAATTACTATCGTACATTATGATCATTAGCATTATAATAATTACGCATCGAGATATCAAGTTGAGATTTACATACAGGGTGTATCGGCACTAACCCGACAAACTTAAACCAGCTATTCCTTAGCACATTTGGAGTAAAAAATGTTATGGGCACTTTGCTTGGTTTTGTACGGACTCTTTCGTCATATCGGGCGAGTTTATTTGTAGTGTTATTTTCGAATTCCGGCGTAGAGACGCTCTGCTTGGTTAAACTAGGTGACTTTGAGAGTTATATTATTATTTATTTATTTTACAATTTAGTCAGCAAGCAGGTACATACGGACTACACTTCGTACAATAACACGGTTAAGTCAATAGCTCCTTTATACCAAGCCCATATCGAAAAAATAGAAAGAATTTAAAAAAAAATTAAACACATAAATTATAAACTAAACTTACACTTCTCCAATTATACCGAATCCATTAAATGTTATAATTTTAACTCCATCCAAACACGACGTCTAATTTTTGATCAAATCTTATTGTTTAAAATCGTAAATAATGGTCTGGACTCACCAGAACTTACCAATTTAATAAATCTTCATATTCCGTCTAGATCAACCCGACAATCTGATTTATTTTATCTACCCTCGTGAAGAACAAACATTCGAAAAAAATCCCAAATTCCTTGTATATGTGCACAATATAATACAAAATTTTACAGCATTGACATTTTTGGTAATAACTTAAAGAAATATCGATATGAAGTAATGCGTACGATCGATTATTAATATGAGAGTATGGAATGTATCAGGGGCATCTCCTATCCTCTTCCTATTTTCCTCTTCCTCTCCCCTTCCTTTAACACTAAATTAATTTTAAGATGTTAAAACTTCATTTCCAATGAACTTTAGCATAAGAAACTTCTGTGGCTTGAACATTCAGTCAACTTGTACATTTATATCTATCATTGTATATTATGTAAAAGCTATTTGTTTCTTACAAATAAATAAATAAATAACAGAATATAAAAAATTAAAATATAGTTGCACTATAAGCGTCATAGTTTCCTGAACTCTAGAAATCAATGTGTAAAAATAAATGACACTCTCAGTGAACCGAACACAAGTGACTTTGGAATACCACAAGGCACCATATTGGGCCCTCTTCTATTCATATTATATGTTAATAATATCTTTAAATTACCATTAACAGGAAAACTCATTTCATATGCAGATGACACTGCAATTATATTTCAAGCGAATTCATTGAATGAACTTGAAATAATTTCTAACAATGATATCAATAAGTTAAAAGAATGGTTTGATAAAAACTTATTAACATTAAATATTGAAAAAACATATTATACAAATTTTAGTATAAACAAAAAAACCCTGTTATTACTTTAAATATTAAAATACATTAAAGAAAATGCACATCAAAAAGATCAACTTGCCAAAATAATGACTGTCTATTCATAGGAAATAAAAATGAAATTAAATATTTAGGTGTAATAATAGATAGTCACCTTAAGTGGAAAACTCACATAAACAATATCATAAATAGATTAAGAAAACTCATTTACATATTTATTAGTCCAAGAAATATACTTAACTTAAAAATTCTTAAAAATATTTACTACGCTTTAGCCCATTCAATAATACAGTATGGTATCGTTGCATGGGGGGAAGCTTACAAATCATCACTTTTACCGCTGGAAATCACTCAAAGGCTGTTAATAAAAATTTTAATAAAAAAACCATCAGACTACCCAACCTCACAACTTTTCCAAGATTTTCAAGTCCCATCACTAAAAAATAAATATACAAAAAATACGCTGCTTCAAATCCACAAAGATCTCTATAAGAAGTCACACCATGTCATGGTTCGTGTCGAGAGCAATAGGCAAAATACAATGGGTCGCTTATGGACTCCATTAATGCACACCAGTTTTGCACAACACTATTACACGTACACTGGAGTGGTGTGGTTTAATCAACTAACGACAGAGATGAGATTAGAACCGGATTATAATAAATTTAAAAATAAAATAAACTTCACTATCTTAAATGATTTAACGAATTAGAATGACGATGATATCTCACTATATTATTTTATAAATTATTGTATAAAAAAACTAAAATCTCTTCACTTTATATGTTTTTATGATTCTTTTTTTCTTCTATTTACATATTATGTTATGTTTTTATTTTTTTTCCCTTTACACACGAGATTTAGACTCTTGTAAAGGTAAACATGTTAATTTTTATTGAAATATTTTCTTACTATGTAAATTTAAATATTTATACTGTATTTTATAAAATAAATAAAAATATTTAAAAAAAATATACAAGTACCAATTCAAACGGTCACATCGAAATAATATCCATATTTAGCATACATAAGTTGGTACAATTTACTATTGTATATTTTTTTGTGAATTCCAATTAGCTATACAAGGGCCTCAGTAGGGCATCAATACATATCATCTGTGTCCAATAGCAATTTTCTTAGATTATATTTGACTTTAGTTGTACATAAGGTATTATTTTTGATTGACATTGGTAGATTATTAGTTATCTTGGGCACGATGTAGTTTAGAGTTCTTTCTCCGTACTTATTGGTACATTTCGGAACCACTAATCCATCATTTTGACTGAATCTTGTGTTATGTTTATGGTACTCTTTCCTCATTGTCCTTAGTTATAAAATTTTGAGGTTGACTGACAAATTTTGAAAGATTTTTTGCCAAAAGAGGATGTAAAGTAGTCAGACGTTTGTACCAAAAATTATGTATCCAATCGCAACCCGTGGCTTTCCAATTATGAGTATTTTAAATAATTTTATTTTAAATTCTTATTGTGATTATGATTTCCGACTTTATGTCAGGGTTAAATCTTCCCCATAGGAAAAACTAAACCCTTCCACACACTTTTCCACAAATGATCATCTAGTCAATCAACATTATGCAAGTGCATTATATAAGCATAATAAATACAAAATAATACAAGAACAACACGTCAACTCGCCAAAGATCAAATGGGAAAATAATTCACCGACTCCAGATATTTTCATATCAGAGGGTTCGGCTCGGTAGAACTTCTAACAGGGCCTATAAATCCTACTGATCCCTCAACATAAATATTTAAAAAATCTTTCGTTATCCTACATGTATTTAAAATGACTGATTTTTGTATTTTTATATATTAATTTTTTGATAGATCTAATACGCCTAAATGTTGAATGAGAGAGCTAGGTATAATGCCAGTAGCCGAAATAACAAGTGGCAATATTTTTATAGTCTGAGAATGCCAAATTCTTTTTATCTCATTGTTATTATTATTCTTATGTACTTATTACTATCTACTTCATTCTCGTATTATTATTATTTACTTTAATTATTATGTAGCTAATTTATTTACTTACTTACTATTTATTTTTATTATTATTTATATTATTTACTTACCTATCGGTTATTATTTACCTATTTTTATTTATTTATTTTATTTTTTCTTACAATTTATTATTCATACTATCCATGTTGTAATTGTTAATATGGTTACCCTATGCTTGTGTCTGATAAGCCAGCACAGGTACCTTGTACTTAAGTTAACAAATGAATATTATTGTTGCCAACTTATATTACTTAACAATGCTTCTTTTGTTGACATTTTTCAAACATTTGTTACTAAAATTTTGTTTATTTTTGTCTACCAGTCTCGAAACAACCGAGTCATTAACTTTTCGTTTTTGGGTTTACATTTAATGTTATTATTATATTAAGTTTACATATATGTATATTTTTAAATGATGTAAGTCTAAAGCTGCAAATCTTGATACAGGAATGCCCTAATGAGTTGTGCAGAGTATGTTTTTTATGTTAAAAACTGTTTTTTGATTAAATAAATGAACAAAGTACGTTATCTTTATTTAGCCATTCTCTAGAAAAGACCATTTTAAAATTTACATAATATCTTAAAAAATATATTTTGGATTCTTTCAATCGCATGTGAATGAACCTCATAATTTGGGGACAAAACCGTGGAATTGTATTCTATATGACTCTTTACTAGTGAAATATATATAATGTGTTTACATTTACAGTATTGACATTATGTTGGTAGTACTTATTCGAAGTATAATACAGTAAAATATGACCGAAGGAAATAGGGTCCCATTATCGCAGCTTTTGGAAACCTTGTTATCGTTAAATCTTATCTTGGCTATGGCTGATAAGATAATTGAAGGTGTTGGACACGTATGGTTATATGAAAGAATACTTTATTTTGAAAACTTGATAACAAATAATTTAATATAGATGTATTATGGCCAACGGGAATAGTTGTTAAGTTTTATTTTTAAATATTTTCGATTCAATAGTCTTAAAAGGCGTGAATGAATAGTGCAGTACCAACATGAAAATGGTTATTCTCTTCTGTAAACAAGAAAATTTAATATTATTATTTTCTTTATTAACCTTGATATCTTATATGAACCAACAAGATATTGCTTATTCGTCTCTGTAAACACGAAAATGTTATATTATTATTTTCTTTATTTAACCTTGAAATCTTTTATGAACTAACACGAGAATGATTATTCTCTTTTGTAAACACGAAAATGTAATATTTTTTAATGCTTCCGATTATTATTAACTTATTAATTTTTTTTTTTTTTTTAAACTTTCAATTTTATTGTCCGGGTTAAATCTTCCCCAAAGGAAAAACTAAACCCTTCCACACACTTTTCCACAAATGATCATCTAGTCAATCAACATTATGCAAGTGCATTATATAAGCAAAATAAATACAAAACAATACAAGAACAACACGTCAACTCACCAGAGATCAAATGGGAAAATAATTCACCGACTCTAGATATTTTCATATCAGAGGGTTCGGCTCGGTAGAACTCCTAACAGGGCCTATAAATCCTACTGATCCCTCAGCATAAATATTTAAAAAATCTTTCGTTATCCTACATGTATTCAAAATGACCGACTTTTGCATCTTTATATATAAATTTTTTGATAGATCTAATACGCCTAAATTTTTAATGAGAGAGCTAGGTATAATGCCAGTAGCCGAATTAACTTATTAATTATTATTTTTATTATTATTAACCTTCATATCTTATATGAAGCAACATTAAAATGGTAATTCTCTTCTGTAAACACGTAAATGTAATATTATTATTTTTATTAACCTTGATAACTAACATTATAAGGGTTTTTTGTTTTGCCTGTCTCAGTGGGTAGGTTCCCGTGTTGAGAAAGGCATAGAGTTTTTGAGAAATTGTCTAGGTTTGAGAAATACAAATGAGGTAAACCAAGATTCAGTAGGTACTTGTAAAATTTCCTTTTGAAAAACTTGCTGTAACTGCGAAAAGGTTGTGGAGCACTGATGTAACGTCAGTGCTATGTGGCACGTACGTGTCCACGGAAGTGTAATCAGTTGTGTTCGATTTTCAAATTGAATTTAAAAAATAATGGCCGATCGCCCGCACATTGATGGTAAGTAATTGTTTAATATATTTTATTAGACCCAGATAGTTAACTTTGTTACTGTACCTCAAAAAGTCAACCATTCGGCTTTTTAAAAACCATTTCGAAGTACATTTTTTGTTATTTTTTTATGATAAACTTATGTTTATAAAACAAGATTTTATGCATAGCACAAAGGATAACAAATTATTACAAGCAATAATTAGTCGCCTGAAATATCAATACAAATTGAAAATATCTCCAGAGTAAAAATAAATGCCGCCGACGGGAATTGAACCAGCATCTTCTGATTTGTGATTTATTTTTACTCGGGAGATATTTTCAATTTGTATTGATATTTCAGGCGACTAATGATTGCTTATAATAATTTGTTACATTTCTTTTTGTTTTGGAATGATGAGATTATAAATTAAACAACATTCTACCATAAATATAACTTTATTAAAAATTTTAATTATTTTAATTTAAATACGTCTTATTTCAAATTGGAATAAATATATATTTTTGTTATGATAAGATAACTCAGATATAATATGATAAAGATCACAAAGCCACTGACCTTAATTGCCTACTATATCCCGGTCAGAGGCTGAGTTGGCATCGCAATAGTACCCCATCATAACACAAGCAATATTTCTGCTTACTGTGGTGGTAGTAGGATATTTTCAAATATTGACAGGTTATTCGTAACTCGGGAATGTGTGGCTTAATTTTTTTTAAAGTCTTAATATATTTAAGCTGGCAATACTTTTTCATATTTCACCATTGAAATTAAATTCACCTTTCAACTCTAATTACAGGACTTAACTATGTTTCACCTTTCAAATTATCAAATTAAATTCACGTTTCAACTCTAAATAAAGGACTTAACTATGTTTCACGTTTCAAATTAAATTCAACTTTCAACTCTAATTACAGGACTTAACTATGTTTCACCTTTCAAATTATCAAATTAAATTCACGTTTCAACTCTAAATAAAGGACTTAACTATGTTTCACGTTTCAAATTAAATTCAACTTTCAACTCTAATTACAGGACTTAACTATGTTTCACCTTTCAAATTATCAAATTAAATTCACGTTTCAACTCTAAATAAAAGACTTAACTATGTTTCACGTTTCTAATTAAATTCACATTTCAACTCTAAATACAGGACTTAAGGCGAAGCTTAATGCCAAATAACTATTTTGATTAATCTTTATAACGAATTGGTGTACATTATCAATACCAAAAAATATGCTTTAGTTAAATTGAAGGTTTTCCTATCGCTTCGCTTGAGTAGAATACAAATAAAAAATAAATTACTCAATAAAAAAATATAAATGCATATAAAAAACGTTTTTTAAATAGAAATGTATGAACGCATAAAGGAAACAACTTTTAAAAATAAAGTTTTATAGCTAAGATTATCTGTGACAGTTTCAATTGATTAATTTTTTCGCTTTCTTATAAAATTGTTTACAAAATAAGATAAAACAAGTTTTTTGCTTGAAATCGAACGTTTTTAGACCCCGTTTGTCAAGTGATTTTAATGCCTATTACCTACGATATAAGGTATACCAAGAATATACACATTTTTAGCTTGTAGTTTCCTCTTATTCTACTATGTTTCACCTTTCAAATTAAATTAACCTTTCAACTCTAAATACAGGAAATGTTTCACATTTCAACACTAAATACATGACAATATATTGTAAAAAATGCCTATTTCCTTTAACACCGTGAAGAAAAAATATATAAATCTACGACAATAATTGCAATTACTTACATTTTGGCGCAAGTTAGATAAAATCATTGAAAATAACAATCGTCAAATTGAAGAGTAGTCAGTAGGTATTTCAACAACAAAAGAAACTCGCGACTAAACACAACCGCCTTGCCCTCCAGTCTAGTGGCCACTCAGTTGACGGGATGACTATAATATAATCCCAGAAGCATTCATCATTTTAACCAACCTCAGAATAAGGAAGTTGAGTCCATTTTTTTTATCAATGTTCGCATTCAAACTTAAATACGAGTTTTTTTTTTTTTTTTTAAGTTTGTTTTATTTTAACAATTTTTTTTAAGTTTGTTTTTTAACAATTATATCTTATAATTGTGGTCCCGGTAAACAATAAAAATATTTCGAAGCTTTATTTTTTATCTTTTCCGCCGGGTTAAATCTTCATCATAGGAAAAACTAAACCCTTCCACACACTTTTCCACAAATAATCATCTAGTCAATCAACATTATGCAAGTGCATTATATAAATAAAATAAATACAAAACAATACAAGAACAACACGTCAACTCACCAGATCAAATGGGAAAATAATTCACCGACTCCAGATAATTTCATATCAGAGGGTTCGGCTCGGTAGAACTCCTAACAGGGCCTATAAATCCTACTGATCCCTCAACATAAATATTTAAAAAAAAATCGTTATTTTACATGTATTCAAAATGACCGACTTTTGCATCTTTATGTATACATTTTTTGATAGATCTAATACGCCTAAATTTGTAATGAGAGAGCTAGGTATAATGCCAGTAGCCAAAATAACGAATGGTAATATTTTTATAGTCTGAGAATGCCAAATTCTTTTTATCTCATTTCCTAAATCTGTGTATTTTCTTATTTTTTCATTAACAGATTTTTGAATATTACAGGAATTTGGAATAGCGACATCAACGATATAAGTTAATTTTAGAGGATATGTAAAAAAAAATATCTATCGTATTTTTTTACTGTTATAGGTACTATAAATTTATTGTTTTAATAACTTATTAATTAATTAATTAATTACATTTAGATTCATAACGCGATTCAATTAATCAAATCACAAAATGAGCTCATATTATCAAATATGTGAAAAATGTATCGAATGAAATTAAAACTTGTGATTTCTGTTGGATTTATCTAGAAGTTGTTTGAATTGTGAATTGAAATCTTTATAATTTTTTTCAGTTTTAATTTATCCGGAAGAGCATCACAAAATAGCCATAAAATATAATAAACATAAGCGATAAACTATGAATATTCATATTTTTCCGATATTAAATCTCTTATTTTCAGATGTGTATTGACTACACAGCACCGGAACGCGTGGATTTTTTTAGCTCAGTAAGGGAAAGGTTAAAATGGTCTTGAGCGCATTATTTTTGAAAATTTTGTTTATACTAAGAACCCTAACAGCTGCATGGTTGGAAATGTTGATTGTTATCTTAGGAGGACTTTCAAAATTAACATATGAACATTTTCTACAGGCGAAAGGGTAGTTTTGAAAGTCCCTCCCCAACCGATTATGACATATTATTATAATTATAGTTACTGTTACAAGTTTTATTAATATTATTTTATAGTCATTAGCTTTAATTTTTTTGTGTAATTTTATATAACTTACCAGATATATTCTGTTTTAAACTGTATGTAAAAGCCCGGCTAGGCGTAAAATCTAATACAATAAATTGATCTATTCTTAATAATGTTACATTTTGATCCCAACGTGATTAAACTAGTTATTTTACGAAAACATTTTTAATGATGTCGCAATCTTTTTTTCATTATATTATTTATTTATTTTGTAAGAAACAAACAGCTTTTACATAATATACAATGATAGATAAAAATATACAAGTTAACTGAAGTCAAGCCACAGAAGTTTCTTATGTAAAGTTCATTATTTTTTTTTTTTTTTAATATAATATTGATTACATTTTATGATTTGTAATGTCCAACTAGGAAAGATTCCCGTTTCAGGGCAGTCAAATTTACAAGTTTCAAGTTATCCTAGACGAATACAGGATTTAAGACTAGCTAAAATAAGTATGTTAAAACGAAGATACATAAAAAGATACATAAAAAAGATACAAAAAAAAGATACATAAAGATACGTAGAGGCGTTCGTGATTTCAAATTACATTTTTTAGTATCATTTCGGAATCAGTCCTGCCTAGATCCAACAACCATTTTGTCACTCTTGGACCGAAGGATGACAATTCACACAGTTTCAGATAAGGATGACAATTCATACTATAATTAAACAATTTGAAATAAAAAATTCAGATATGGAGTACAAAACCCGCTCTAATTATATTGAAATAGCAGGCATTCCACAAAAAAATGGGGAACAGCAAATTGAAGTGGTTAAAAAAGTGGCAGCGGCGGCAGGAGTGGAAATGAAGTTTTAATATCTTAAAATTAATTTGGTGTTAAAGGAAGGGGAGAGGATGAGGGAAATAGGAAGAGGGTAGGAGATGCTCCCGATACATTCCATACTCTCATGTTAATAATCGATCATACGGATTACTTCATATCGATATTTCTTTAGGTTATAACCAAAAATGTCAATGCTGTAAAGTTTTGTATTATATTGTGCACATATACGAGGAATTGGGGAATTTTTTCGAATGTTTTTTCTACACGAGGGTAGATAAAATAAATCAGATTGTCGGGTCATATCGGCATAGTAATGAATTTCTGACACGTGTGTCTAGGAAATGATTTTTTTTCTACCTTGATTCGATTGTAAGGTTGTCCTGATTTCTTCGTGTTTCGTAAGTGGTCTCAACAATAATTTGTAATTTTTTTGTTGACCTGGTGGAATGAAATCATTTTTATTTTTTAAAATTATCTATTTCATCATAGCAAGCCGACATCGACCCCTGGGGGTCCATATAGACCACTTTGGGAACCTCTGCTCTAGTATATGTATAAATGTATCTATATATGTATAGATGTATACCTAGTATATAGAATAGTTGTATTAAACAATTTTTTTATTTTTTATATTATTAAATATGTAAAACCACAAAGTGATTGCTTTCTACGATAATATTATTTATGTTATCTGATACAAGGATGTAAAATCAATAGAAAAAGATCAAGGTTGGTTGCTAGGTAATGAAAGGCTGTAGATTGTTAATCTACTACGCATATTAACTGAATCGGTTCATATTAAAGTAAGGTAATAATAACATGATCTGAAATATTTACTAAATCATTCCTCAAAATGGAAAGATAATAAATCAGAATGTAACTTACTCCCTGTATATGGAATATCTAAAGAAGATGCAATCATATTCCTGTGCGTGGATTACATCATCCAATATCGAATCATTAATTAATTAATTATATGAATTCAAGTATCTGAAATCATTTCACTAATTCAAAGTATTAATTTAAGAAACTGAAATTAATGAATTGTAAGAATTGTAGAAATGAAAAAACTAATTTGAATTCATAAAATTAAATTCAATTTAAAGATTGAGTTGAAAGAATTGAATTCAAATGATAAATTTAAAGAAATGAACCGAGAAATCTAAATTCAAAGAACTCGATTAAAATAATTTCATTCAGAGAACTGAATTCTAATAATTGATTTCAAACATCTCAATTAGGAACTGAAAAGTTTTGTGTTTCTGATAAGAAAACCAACACCTACCATTTTAAAGCGTTTCCATTAACAAATGCGTTTTTCTGCTACACAATTCTGTTTTTACCAACAAATGTTCTCTTTAATTTTAGATGCAGAATTTATCAATACCAGCAAAGCACCAGAGAGAGATGCATCAGAAGAAGATGCATCAGAGAAAGATATATTACGCCTTTCTGAGCTTGACCTTCAACGCGAAGATCATCGTAAGCTGACCCTTGAGCAGTTTCCCATTAAAAAAGAAGAGGATGATATAAAACGAGCAGCACGCAACGGCTTCTACTACAATTTGAAAAGTGGGAACCTGAGTTGCGCTTTCTGCAAAGTAGAACTCCGAAACTGGGAAGAAACTGACCAAATGACACAGCACAAGTCAAATTGCCCTAGAGCTTTACAGAAACCGGTCGGGGTTATGCCATTAGGCAGTGCCAAAGAAAATGAAAAATTCAAAGCATCGAGACCAGCAAACAGTTTCTACGATTCGAAAGTAGCTCGCCGACATTCATTCAGAACCTGGCCGAAACGAATGAAACAAACACCGGAAGATCTCGCAGAAGCTGGGTTCTACCACGTCAAGACTGGCGACAAAACACTTTGCTTCTCCTGCGGTGGTGGAGTTTCCAACTGGGAAGACGAAGACGATCCATGGGAAGAGCATGCGCGTTGGTTCAACAACTGTCCATACCTTAACCACATGAAAGGAAAAGAATTTGTTAAACAGGTAATAAAGAAATACTATCCATCAAAGAAAACTTGCATTAATCTGCAACAGCCTTCGGGAAGTGATAAGGTAGACGGCATCAAAGAAGAACCCATGGAAGTGGATACAGAAGCAGAGGTTGATGAACGCAAATGCAAAATTTGTAATACTGCTAATGCTAACGTTTGCTTTGTCCCTTGTGGTCATGTCCTGGTTTGTAAGGACTGCGGTTTAAAAATGTCAACGTGTCTTATTTGTCGACAACCATTCGACTCGCTATTACGAATTATATACGACTAAACTTTTATTAGTCACCTGGGGTAAGTACGTCTATTACGCGATATTTTACACAATTGAGGTTATGTCATTTATCCAGGTTAGGGATTTACGTTACCTCTATAGCTTATGTAGGTACGTTATGGCGTCTCTGGAATATGAGAGGAATAATATTCAGACTTGTCTCACAAAATAATGTGTTAGTAAGAAAGTTTCCAGTAATTTCCGTTAGTCACTTTAGTTGTATCGTTAAGTTTTTAGATATTTTTGCCTTTGGCATGGTGAGGTTTATTTTATTTTATTTTTATTATCGATAAAAGCTTGTTTTACAGGTGTTTTTCGATTTAAAACACGTTTTTTTTTAATTTCTTTTATATTTTTTTCAAAGTTTTTTTTACATGATGTAGGTACAAAGTATAATAAGTATAAATTCTATTTTTTTCACAGTCCTCACTAGGATTTCCTGTTCTGAGGCGGCCTGTAGTTCTTAAACTTTTATATTTAGTTTCAGTTGTCTTTACATCGTATTTTTATAATGTTTGTAAGTTGAATTTCACTTTGTTCTCTCAGCCATGTTTTTACTTTTGTTTTAAATATATTCATTTCCGTTATTTTGTTTTTGTTTGATTTTGTAGAGCATTGTATAATTTCGTAGCATAAAATTTAATATTTCTTTGTCCAAAAGATGTGTTCTAACTGGGAGCAACCATTTTGGCTTTTTGCTCTGGTTGAGTATTTATGTTGAGCAAATGTATTATTTAAAAAATTTAATAAAATATTTTCCTTATAAAGTTTTTTTTCATTGTAGACTCTTGGAGATTTTAAATATTTCTTCCGTCGGAGTTCTAACCAGAACTCTTAGAATTGTCTTTAGTACCTTTTGTTGAGCCGCTCTGTGTGAGTGCTCAAGGCAGACCTCTAGCTAGTTATCTCGTACTCTATTAGTGATTGATACAAAGCTTAGTATACTTTTTTAATGTCATTTATGTGGAGGATACTGCGGGGTTTTAAAGAAGAATGTGCACCTGTTGAGTCTTTTTGTAATTACGTCAATGTGCTAGTTCCATCGGAGATTTTCATCAATTTCGATTCCAAGATATTTGATGCTTTTGGAGTGTGCTATAAGTGGGAGAGCGTGATAAATATTGATTATGTTGATAAATTCCTTGGCATGTATGTAATTTGAGAATTAAGTAATCCGACGGCTGTCCTCCGGATGTTATAAAAATGTCAGATATTTTAATTTATTGAAATTAAGCGTGAGGGAATTTATCTTAAACCAATTTTGCAGGAGTCCAATTTCGTGTTCCGCTTATTTGTAGGTACTTATTCAATCTCTCTTTATTTAAATAAAATAAATGTATCGTCAGCAAAACTAACGATTTTTTTCTCGTTCCTAGGTTACAGATATCACTGAGATATATTAGAAATAATATCGGACCTAGTACGCTTCCTTGCGGTACTCCATGGTTGATTAGGAGAGGTTTGCTTTTCCTCTTGTTAGTTTTCATATAACTTTTTAAGCTGTATTTGACATACCAATTTTTGATAGTTTTGCCAAAAGGATTTTGTGATCTGATCTGATCGGCTGCCCTCTGGCTGTTATAGAAATTGTCAGATATTTTAATTTGTTTAAATTAAGCGTGAGGGAATTTATCTTATACCAGTTTTTCAGGAGTCCAAGTTCGTGTTCCGCTTATCTGTAGGTACTTATTCAATCTCTTTATTTAAATAAAATTACTGTATCGTCAGCAAAACTAACGATTTTTTTCTCGTTCCTAGGTTACAGATATCACTGAGATATATTAGAAATAATATCGGACCTAGTACGCTTCCTTGTGGTACTCCATGGTTGATTAGGAAAGGTTTGCTTTTTCTCTTGTTAATTTGAACTCTTTGTGTACGTTCCAACATATAACTTTTTAGCAAGTTTAGAGCTTTATTTGAAATACCAATTTTTAACAGTTTTGCCAAAAGGATTTTGTGATCTGTATGTATTAAAAGTCTTTTGTGGGTCTATGAAGATTGCCAATGTTTTTTCTCCATTGTCTAAATTTTCCGTGAACATATCTTTAATAGTTTCTATGGCGCCACCGGTACTTAAGTTCTCCCTAAAACAATACTGTGTTCCCGATAGTATTTTATTATCTTCTAAATAGGATAAGAGCTGGTTTTTAGTATTCTCTGAGAATTATGATAATAGTAGTTGGTAAATTTTTTCTTTTATGATGATGATGATAGTAGTTGTTAAATTCTGCCTCCCGCACTTAGCGCTCGGTAAATGGTGGGCACGGGATGTGCTTCGCCCCTGCTCGTTTCTGGCACTTTGCGGTTGCCTTACAGGGCCGGCTATTCTTGATGAGACAAGCACCAGAAGATTTGGAACATAGTCTAGCCGAGGTGAATAACCTGATGGTCAAAAGTAATTTTTTCGGGTAAGTGAAAGACTTGGTGAGTGGTAAAGTTGAATTGGTGTATTTCTTAATATTTTGCTGTTTATATTTTATTCGGCCGACGCGATGAAGACATTTGCCAGTCGGTCGAAAAAGGGTGGGGAAATCTGTCCCCGCTAGATTGGGGACAGATTTCCTGCATGATTTTTGCATTTTCATTTTGTCAGATTACTTGCTGAAGGCAGTCGTTTGAATTGGCTTTTAAATAATAATTGTACAGGCTCACTTGTATAACATAATAATTATACAGTGTTTGATATTATCACATATGGTTAAAAGTGTATCTTGACAACTAGATTTTTAGTTTGTACAGGAACAAATAAAAAATGTTTGTAAGAATTGAAAATAAATTTGAACCTCAGTCGATCAAATTTGTAAAGAATGTAAAGTAAAGATTTTTCCGATGTCCTCCGTAGAGTAGCGCTCCGAAATAGGTTTGTTTCACTACGCTACGAATATGTAAATTTTATGACAGAAATTCTGAAATTTTGAAGAAAGAATTTTTATATCCCAAATAGTTTTTTTTTGTGTATCCCAAATAGTTTTTATTTTACTACCGCTGGGGAGATGTATGGGATATAAAAGTATTAATAACATTTTAGTTAATTTTCACAACTATGTGAGAGAACTCAATAGATAAATAAACGAAATGGTCTGACCGGCCGTGGTACGTGGGCGGCGCGGTATTGGAGAATTTCGTAGTCAGAAATTTCGGCCAATTTTGGCTAAAATCGGTATAAAATTTTTCAGTGGCAGGGAGTTTTATAAAATGATCAAATATAATTAATTATAATTTTATAAATTGTATTATTTTATGAAAGTTCTAAAATTTGTAAAAAAGATGGAAAATGTCTAACAACGTCCGTTACAGACGTATTCAAGAATTTGGTCAGGATTATCAGTGTATGTCCTGAAGACATTGTTTATTTTCAGCTCGTCAATTGATATAACATTGGTAGATTTAGAACTGTTTATTTTTTTATTATTTGCCACATTTTCGGGGATTTTGTTTACATTCTTCAATTTTTTTTCTAATAGTAGGTTTCTTTTGTATATGTTACAACTGATATAGACATGAACAAAATCCACAGTGTATCTTTAAATGCAACTAAAGTACTTGTCGAAAGATTTCCGCTCTATTTCAAACATGTCGTGTTTTATTAAATATTCTCACCATTTTCGCTTCATTATTATTTTTTTAAACTCTCCTTCTCCCTTTTACATTCGTATTAACATATCTCCCTTTCAAACCATATTTTGACGCTTACTATGGGGCCTTAAGTCATCCATTATGCGCAAGCAAAATTTTGTTATAATGATAATGGCAGTAAGAATTTTTTTTAATTTTTGTCAAATTTTTCGAAAATAAATCAATAAAATATTTTATTAACTATCCTGCAGCCAGTAGGTAGTACCAAAAATTACTATCCTCCTTATATTAGCTTAAATACTTGACATATAATTTTAGTATTTTACGTATTACTGCGCAAATACATAGTTTACCATTAATAATTGGGATTTCTATAGTTTAAAAGCCCATAAGACAGAAAAATGCATGGGGTCGTCGGAAGACCCACTTGGTTACAAACGTTTTGTTTGGCATCTTGCCTGTCCAGAATTAAACTAGAAAGATTGCACGAAATCCCAGAAGCTCAATTTAATTAAAATATTACAATTACTATTTATTTTATCAGTAAGCAGGCACTTACCAGACCGTAAAAAGATTATTTTCGACATCCATAGAAATTAATCCACGGAACTTAATTAATATTATTGGCAACACTCCTTCTATGGTAAGCACCTGATAAAGTTTGACGTTTACATTCACGTCTCATGAAGACATTAAATTTTTTCAACGAAGGCAAAACTTTCACCCAAAATCTGCAATTTCAATCTTAATACTTGTCTATAAGATTCCATCATAAATTAAAATGACGATTGATGATTTAAAGAACCCCGTTGATATGCGTCTATACAGATTTTTTTATCATCCATTCGGTCCATCGCCTTTCGAATAAAATCTGTTAAGGTAAGTCAATATATTGATGTCAATTACAGTATTTATTTATTGGGTAATTATTTGGTATTGCGGGCAGCGATTAAAACGATTTTTTGTAATAAAATCTTTTGATTCATCTTAATTGATATATAAGAAAACTATCTGCATTTGGGAAATTTTTATATTCTAATTTTTATTTACGTAAAATGAACCTTCGCTTTCGTTAAATGGAATTAGAGCCATTTAAAATAATATGTTGTTGACATTTTCCTTATGTTGGCATTCCTGATACTATACTAGTGGCTAGACGAGACGTTATTATCATGTACTTTGTAATAATAAATAAAGGTATTTATGCATGTTTTTTTAAATATATATATTTTTTAGAAGGTTGGGTTATTATAGGTTTGGTTAGTATAGGTTATTTTAGGTTAGGTTACGTTAGTATATGTTAGGTTAGGCTATAGGGTTACACTGGTTAGGTTAGGTAAGCGTTGGTTAGGTTACATTTAGGTTTCCCAGATGGTCCAGATAAAAAACCGAACATTTTTTATATAACCCCTTTGATTTTTGTACAATTTGTCGAAAATCAAAGGGTTCTTTGATAATCTTAAACCCCTTTGATTTTGGTCGAAACAAACAGAAAATTACTAAAAAATTTCTCAGGACGAACACAATGAAACCTTTAATAAACATTAAAACTTATATTTATTATTGCTATTGGTAAGCATAAAATCACTCATTAACATATTTTCCACTAGATGATACTGCTTTAAATAATAGTTTATTACCTGAAATTGTATCTTTAATTCAGTGCAACTGACATTTAAATTGAAGAAAACACATAATTCGCTTTTTACGGTATTCACACCTAGTAGATTTCTTTCGTCAGTCCATACATTACCCATTACACTAAAAACTCTTTCTACGAAGGCATTGGAGATGGGAACAGTGCACACATATTGTACCATTTTCGACAGATTTGAGCAAGTCTGCTGCCATCCGCCAGAATCAAAGACATTCTATTGTCCGGTTTTCCAAAATTTTCTAGACCAGACAGCCGTTCAAAAAACCGTAATGTCCGGTCCAAAACCGGACATCTGGCAACCCCTAGTTACATTAGGTTTGTTTACATACACTTTTTTTATAAAATTGTAAGCAAAAACGCTTACATAATATGCATGAATTAATTGGCAATAACGTTTCTTCTAGCCCCTCGTGTAGTATCAGGAATATCAACGTATGAAAATATCGTTGACAGAAATTATTGGAAAAGGTTGTTATCCCATACAACGAAATTGAATGTTTATTTTACGTAATTAAAAATAAGAATGTTATAATTTAAAATTTCCCAAATGCAGATATTTGCCGTTTATAGTAATTAAGCGAATATTTTCCATGTATTGCTTTATATTACATATATCATTATTTTGGCGATCCATTATATTAATCTCTGTGATTCGTAGATTGCACAAAACAATTACTCTAAGTAGGACATCGGATGTGGACATCTTCGATAAATTTTATTGTAAAAAACACTGTGTAGTGCAATATTTTTCGGACAAAAGCACATAATGCGTGATTTGCTTTAAGTTATGTGTGGTTTTTTAGTATATACATTTGAGATTAATCTTTGATATCCAGTTGATGTTTAAGTACAAAGATAAAACGTACTGGTACAATTTGTAAGATATTGTCTTGGACTGGGATAGGTGTAAGTTTGCCACCTTGTGTAAAACATTTATTTCTGTACAAATTAGCACCGATCGACGAAAACCGGATGGTAAAAACATATACAAAGTCTTTAACTGATTCGATTACATTTTAGGCATAAGCTCCCGCCGTCTGGTACACCTACAATGGATAATACAACCTCAAATACTGATGCCACTATTTCCAAGCCAGAGAAACTTCCCAAAGAAGGTTGTACCTCATCCCAACATGACCCGGAATTTCAGTTCATGGATGTCAAACAGGAGATAGCAGAAGATTTAGCTGAAGAATGTACCAAAACTATTGATGTAGATGTAAAGTCTCCTGATAATGTAAAGGAATATTTAGTTCCTCTGCAAACTCTCGAAGGAAGTCCGGGTGAGATTCTTCTTCTTGTTTAGTTGTTTTATCTATCCTGAGGGTCGTGACTCCCATTCCAATTATTGTCCTGGTGGACAAATACCTTCTACTCCTCGCGGTCTTGCGCTGCATATAGAGCTGTGAACACTGATGTTCCGGACGTAGGTGATATTTAATCATTCCAATGGATCGATGATCTTTGTGGTGTGTATGATAGATTGTGCAAGTGAGACAGAATGTTATCCGAATTCTGTAAATGAGTGTGCGTGTTCGGTTAGTACCCTCTTTGTCTTTCAGTTTTCACCGATAGTAAAGTTGTAGTATTTTCGCTTTTTTATTAAAAAAACCTAAGAACACTACATTGGCGCAGCCGAAATTTTTGTCAGTTACCATGAGTTTCTCCAGCATTAAGGGTAAGATTGCCATTAAAATGAAGTGGTACGATTCAAAAGACTCTTAGAGAAGGACACGTACTTTTTTAAATTAATACAACCCAAACGGCATGTAATATTGTTGTCTACCCATGCATACCTAGAGCCGTTGTATGAGGCTGCTTAGAAGTCAATTTAATTTATTATTTTAAAAACATTATAAAATCGTTAATTTTGATTGCGGTTAAGTTAGAGAGCTTGCCTTTTAAAGGCAGCTTCATAGATGATCAATATGTCGATACACGAAATGGTTCTGTTCAACAGGAATATTACTATCCCCACCGGCATGACCATTGGCAAGATAGTCCTGTAGACTGAGATATAACCATCGGGAACATAGAAATG
Organism: Hesperophylax consimilis; assembly: GCF_061612785.1. Classification (NCBI taxonomy): domain Eukaryota; kingdom Metazoa; phylum Arthropoda; class Insecta; order Trichoptera; family Limnephilidae; genus Hesperophylax; species Hesperophylax consimilis. Next base: position 23,844,703 of record NC_142852.1, on the reverse strand, counting down.
AATGCTCTCTATTATAGCCGTTGTTTTCAACCCATCCACGCATCAGTATGAAGCAATGTGAATATATCTTCGGACCCGTACATGGTTAATTCTGACCCTACCCAAAAGAAAGTCGATTGATAGGATTGTACCACGGGTAGAAGTACTCCCTCTTGTAGAGGAATCTCTTTACCTAAATGTTCACGAGTGATGGGAAATGTGATGAGGACTGGGAAGGAAGGGTGAATGGAGTGAATCCCGGAAACTCTGTTAGCGGAGGACTCAATGCGGTAATTGCAAATAATTGAGTGTAAGGAGAATAATTATGACGCGATAGAGAATGGTAAGTAGTAAGGGGCGTGGTACAATCAAGCTAATCAAATACTTGAGTCGGGTCAAGATATAACTGAAGACTATATAATATGATTGTTGCAACAAGTAATATTACACAGTTAACTGAGCGTAACGAAATCCTGTTCAAACCCGACCGTTTTGCCTTTCGTATGTCTGTAAATGTGTTTGTATGTTCCGTATCAAGATGGTGGCCGTTGGTCCGGTAAATTAAAGGTTATGTTAGAAACAAAACAGAAAAGGAATAAAATGTTTCTTTTCTTTCGTGTTCTGTTTTGTCACTGTTCGGTTTTGAAATTTTATTGCCGTAAATTAATCTACATTTTGTCTTTTTCCAGAAATCCAGTGTGAGAAACCATTTTCATGCACAGAATGCAGCTTCAAGTGCAATTCAAAACATACCTTAGGGGTGCATTACAGAAAACACACCGGAGAGAAACCATTCTCATGCACCCAATGCAATTTTGTTTGTTCAATGAAAAGCAGTTTGACGCGCCATTTAAAATCTCATTCGGGAGAGAAACCATTCTTATGTCCAGAGTGTAGTTACAGATGCTTGGAGAAAAGTAGCTTGCTAGCTCATCTTCGGACGCACAACGGAGAAAAACCATTCCCGTGCACACAATGCTCTTACAAGTGCAGTCAAAGAAGCAGTTTGGTTCTTCATCTAAGAACGCATTCAGGAGAAAAACCTTTCTCATGTTCGGAGTGCTCTTTTAAGGGCTGTTCTAAAACCTCGCTGGTAGTTCATTCCAGAAAGCACTCCGGAGAAAAACCTTTTGCATGTACGAAGTGTAGCTCTATGTTTTCTCTCAAACACAGTTTGATTCAGCACTTGAGAACGCATACCGGAGAAAAACCATTTTCATGCTTAGAGTGTAGTTTTACGTGCAGTTCTAAAAGTAGACTAAATGTTCACATAAAAACACATTCTGCAGTTAAGCCATTTGCGTGTACTGTCTGTACCTACATGTGCTATCAAAAAAGTAGGTTAAACGTTCATCTAAGAACCCACACTGGGGTTAAAAATCTCAATGATTGTAAATTTCTGATTTAATTTTTTTTTAAATTTAAATACTGCATAATAGTTTCAGTTGCTACTAGCCGTCAGGAGCCAGTAGAACTATGTCATCCGCAGGGGTAATAGGGAAGCGAAGGAGATTGATGGAATAGACTTATCGTTCTTTTAAATCACCAAACACGGCTAAAACCATTTCGAACAACGTTTTTCTACTTAATGCTGATCTTTCACCAGAACCATGCTGAAAATATATACCATCCTAGAAAAAATTATTCTCGTTTTCAAAACGCGGTTTTTAAGTCTTATGTTAGTGAACTTCGCGTCTAATACGTGGATTTTATAGAAAAACATATAAAGTCCCATGTTTGTGTTTGTTTTTCCATTTAACGCCTCCCTTTAAAGCGTATTTCTATAAATTCTTATCCTGGAATCTTATTTCTACTAAATTCTGTCGTTCTTCCAATCTCAGGTCCAAGCTTTACTGCCTTTGCGCAAAGCTTTGGTATCAAGTTACATTTAAAAAAACCTATCTCAATGGTTATTTTTTGTCCATCGGATTTATTCATATTTTATTAAACTCAATTTCTGCGATTTAGTGAAAACTGATTCTCTAACAATGAAAATGGTTAATTCACACAACTAAACAGGAAATCTTTATATTTCTGTATTTGTATTTTATTTTTAAATTTATTTATTTTTTAAAGTAATTGTTGTTAAGTTATCATTATCTTCTATTATTATAATTATGATCTTTGGATATTATGTACAAGGGTACTTAATTTATTTTTGTTCGTTTAAATAAATAAATATATTAATGTTGATTCAAATTTCATGTTCGTACCCTATTATAGATTAAAGTGACAATTATACAGGGTTTTTTTTTTTTTTTTTTTTTTATTTATTTAAGGAGAAAACACAGATACAGACAGTAATTAAAAGATAATTTTGTAAAACAATAACTTGAGAATTCGCCTGCATCCTAACTATTTCTCACTGATTGACTGGTAGATAACAATTTTAAATATTTTTTACATGTAAATAAGGTAAAATTATTTTGTATATAGATAATGCTCAGTATCAAATAAAAGTGTACAAATATTTTTTATACAAGTTTAGAGATAAATCATAAAAAAGTACTTAAAGTGTATAGTGAATGAAGTAAGTACACATTTTCTTCTTTTTTTATAGTAAAACAGACTTCAATTTCCTACCAAAAGAATTATATGTATCAAAAAATATGTCGGAATCCTTCAGGTTTTGGTTTTTATTATACAATTCGCACATTCTTCTGATTGGATCTCTGACACCAGCATTTGTGCGCGTCCGGCTAATATGGAATAAGTCGTTAAGCCTCGTCGTTCTGAGTGGTATTTTAAAGTTTATTAGATTGAGTAAGCCAGGACAGTCGATAAAGTTGTTACAGATTTTGTACAAGGTCATTAGGTCAAGGTAAGTTTGCCGGTTAGCAAGAGTGGAGACGTTATATTTCGAGAGCATATTTGTGTATCCCCGTTTAGGTGCGCTCATTCTGTGGTTGAGGTAACGCAGAAATTTCTTCTGGATACTTTCAATATTTTCTTTATAGATATCGTAAAGTGGAGTCCATATGGAGGTGCAGTATTCAAGTTGAGAACGGACCAGCGTATAGTAAAGCAGAAGGTAGGTTTCAGGCTTTCGAAATACGCGAGTGTTTCTGATAACAAAGCCTAGCATGCAGTAAGCTTTATTCACAATGTTTTTAATGTGCGCATCGAAATGAAGTTTGGAATCAAAAAGTACGCCAAGATCCCTTATACAGTATACTCGATCTAGTGAATAGTTGCCTATATAATAATTGTGTATAATAGCGTTATGATTTTTAGTGAAGCTTATTTGTTTACATTTATTGTAACGCTTCGAACCTTACTAAGTCTCGTTGGATGAGCAGACAATCATTTAAATTCCCAACAATAGCAAATATTTTTAGGTCATCGGCGTACAAGAGAAATAAACAATGCATGAAACATTCAGAAACTGTATTAATAAAAAGTATAAATAAAAGCGGTCCTAGAATTGATCCCTGTGGTACGCCAGAAGTAACTGGTTCCCATACGGAAGTATGTCCTCGTAACGATACAGCTTGCTGTCTTTTTGTTAAATATGAGATGAACCAACGTAATAAGTTTCCCCTAATTCCGTTATACATAATTGTTTTAATAAGAATAAGGTGATCAACCTTGTCAAAAGCCTTTTTGAAATCGCAGTAAATTGCATCTACCTGATGGCCTCGATCTATGCTAGTAAACAAAAAAATAGAGTAAATAAGTAAATTACTCACGGTAGATTTGCCTTTGACAAACCCGTGTTGTTGTTCTGTAATTTTGGCAGCAAGCTAGGGATATAATATATTAGTATGGTTTTCCAATAAGAGGTGCTATTTTGATATTCAATCGTAAAAGATCAATGGTTTCGTTGCTTGTGTGGCACGTAGCGCCGTCTTGTTGAAAGTAAACGTTGTCCAGATCAATACCATCCAATTCCGGCCATAAAAAATCATTAATCATCTCTCGATAGCGCAATCCATTCACCGTAACTGTTGCTCCAGTCTCTTCTTCAAAAAAGTAAGGTCCAATGACTCCGCCGTACCATAAACCGCACCAAACAGTCACACGTTGAGGATAGAGAGGCTTTTCGACAATAACTCTTGGGTTTTTCGAGTCCCAAATGCGACAATTTGGCTTGTTGACGAAACCACCGAGGTGGAAATGGGCCTCATCACTCAAGATGATTTGCATTTGATTCACTCAAGTGAATTTTAATAATTTCAATTCGTTGTTGAAGCGTGCATCGTTCCATTTTTATTAATGGCGTAGTTTCTATTTGTCAAATGTCAAAAAATGACAGCTTCAAAAGTAACATCTACCGAAAATATTCAAAACAACACCTCTTATTGGAAAATCCTGTAGTACGGTTTCAGGCAACAATTCTGTTAAAAATAGATTATACACCATTGGTAACTCTTGTGCAATGTAAGCTGATGTTTTTTATTTTTTTCTATTGAAGTAAAAATCTGTACTTATTTAACACTTTAGCAGTGCATATTTCTTGTTTCTTAGACATTATTATTTTTATTTTCTCTCTAAATAATACTATCAAACTGGCTTCAGAAGGCGAAACAGTTGTACTAAAAATTAAACTTGACAACAATGAGCATATACAGGGTGTCCGGAAACTCGTAGTACAAGCGGGAAACTGGTGAATCTACATCACATTTGGAGTCGATTTTGTAGTATATATTTTTTTTATTTGAGCTTTCGTTATCGAGTAAATCGAGTTTGAAGTTGATTTTTTTTTTTTTTTTTTTTTTTTTTTTAAATCAAATTCTTATAAATTATTACTGAAGATCAAAGTACCCAACTAATTAAAACTATTTGAAAGTAAAACAAATGAAGAAACTCGGATTTGAAGCATTATTTTGAAATCACCCTTCATTTAACCCGGTGTAATCATAAAATATTTCTGCTCTGCAGGGTCAAAACATCTGTTATTCAACCCTAAACACCAGAAAAAACTTTAACCCTAAAATAGCCGAAAAATATTTTTTTTTGTTTTTTTTTTTTTTTGAAAATGCTCAAATCAAAAAACTTTATGTTTTTTTGGGTTCCCCATGTGGTGTAGATTCTCCAGTTTCCCGCTTGTACTACGAGTTTCCGGACACCGTGTATACTGAAAAGATTTAAGAAAAATACAAAATTTTAGCGGTAATGTATTTATTTGCGATAATTAAATATAACATTTAAATATCTCTCAAATAAGCTTTCCAGGAGATATTATTTAAAAGAAATATTGTTTTTATAAACAGGTATCTTTTTCTTGTGAGTACCGCACAAAAGTCCCAACTACTCCCATCCGTCTGGAGTTAGTGAGACTATGGCATCCCCAATTGGGGCATGTTGTGAGGCTGAGGTAATAGGGAGGAGAGTGAGACAGGGAAGTACCTGGCTATTCAGATATGGTCACAAACACGGCCAAAGCCATTTAAAGCAAAGTTTCGATTATCAATCGGTCTTATACCAGGGCGATACTGAGAGTACCTTCAACAATTTTTAATTATTTATTTGTGAAATAACACACATCAATCGAATAGAATGTACTTGCGGATTTGAACCCGCGATTTTCAGGTTCGTATTAGAGTAAAGATGCTATTGCTTATTAATATCTCGACAAAACATGTTCCACCATTAGAACGCGATAAGCGGTGCGTATATAGCGGATTTGGTAGTTTTATTTAGAACGTTTGAGTTAAAAAGTATTTTTCGCTTCATGCCATTTAAATATAATACAGGGTTTTCCAATAAGAGGTGTTATTTTGAATAGCCTGCTATTTCAGTAGATGTTACCTTTGAAGCTGTCATTTTTTGACATTTGACGAGTAGAAACTACGCCATTAATAAAAATGGAACGATACACGCTTCAACAACGCATTGAAATTATTAAAATTCACTTGACTGAATCAAATGCAAATCATCTTGAGTGATGAGGCCCATTCCCACATCGGTGGCTTTGTCAACAAGCAAAATTGTCGCATCTGGGGCTCGGAAAACCCAAGAGTTATAGTTGAAAAGCCTCTCTATCCTCAACATGTGACTGTTTGGTGCGGTTTATGGTCCAGCGGAGTCATTGGACCTTACTTTTTCGAAAATGAGGCTGGAGCAACAGTTACGGTGAATGGATTGCGCTATCGAGAGATAATTAATGATTTTTTATGGCCGGAATTGGATGGTATTGATCTGGACAACGTTTACTTTCAACAAGACGGCGATACGTACCACACAAGCAACGAAACCATTGATCTTTTACGATTGAATATCAAAATAACACCTATTATTGGAAAATCCTGTACATCAATGATTGCAATAGACTTTGAATAAAAGTTTAACTATAAATAAAGGAAAATAGTTTAAAAATGATTTATAACGCCAAAAAATGTAATAAATTAGTTTTATAAGCAAAGAATCGCGAAAAATTCGATAAGTCCAACTGTAGCAATTTTTCGTATCTCTTAATATATTTGGGGATCAATGGTGTGAGGCACGAAATAAAAGACGTGTCGTGAAGGTCACAGTGTTTATTGAGTCAGAGTAGCCGTAACGAGAGTTGACGCTGGACAGATGTATTCACCGGATGCTGGCTGTGTTGGCAGGTCAAGCGAGGGTCAGTGAGTCGACGCCGGGCGCTGGTGACAGGGACTCGTTGACTGTCAGGCACTGGCGAAGAACGTGGGTCTTCAGGTACTCCAGCGCTGACGGGAAGGCCGAAGGTGCGGCAGACCTTGTAGGCGGTTGAGCGGGAGCTACGTAGACCAGTGAGGATGCTGCGTGTCCTCGTGGTGGTCATGATGCGTGGATGAAGCGCTGGTCAGAGACGCTGGAACCAGGACGCTGTAATCCGTGTAGTGCTGGCCAGGGACGTGGCCGAAACGCTAAGATGATGTCCCGGTGGAGTCCATGATTGTACGGGCGAAGCCGGGTGAATTGTCCTTCGCGCAAAGGTGCGTGGATTATCACTCGTGAGATTTATCCACTCACGGCAGATTGATGACTGACTGACTGACTCGCTGCGTCGGGCTTATTTATACTACACGGCCGACGGCAACAGTAGGTAGATGAATTGCAACTAAATCCTAGGCACTCGCACAGTCTGGGTGTTTCAGGAATCTTCGACAGCGCGGCAATTATGCATAGGCGGTAGACTCGAACCTTCTGTCGAGTTGTCGTAGTGTGCCAGATCGACTGCGACGTATAGTCGCCGGTAGGCGAGTGAATACTTGAAGCAGGTAGGTTGCTTTGTTTTGTGTACTTATTTCGGCTGCAGGTACGTAACTCGGGAGTAGGTACTAAGTAGGTCGAGTGGTTTATTATTAATTAGATAATCTGGATTCTTCTCGACGCCACATAAAGTGCCACATAATAATAATATAAAGCAAAGTAGCTATTTGCGTCTGTCTGTTTGAAAATTCAGGCTGCGTAAGTTAGTGCTCGCAAAACTCGAAAAGTAATAAGCAGTGTAAAACAGTGCACGATTATGTTTCTGCTCCAGTTTAAAACATAAATAAGAATAGTTAATTTTATACCTGTGCACATAGGAAGTACTAAATTACAAGTGCAAATCGAGTTTTTGTGTAGTGATAGAAGTAATTCCAATCTCGCAGTTAAAAGATATATCAAAAACAAAATAATTATAAATCTGTCATCAGAACCGTCAATTTTTCAGTTCGCACTTGCTTCTAGTGTGTGTGTACGTGGTGTTTTCAAAAAATGAAAAGCCCGAAAAAAGACACTTGAACACGACGACGCCTCGGATTATTAGAGAAAATAGCGTCTCGATTGAGGATGAAAACGAAAACTCCTCGGTTGCGTCATCCAAAGGCTCGGACGACACCGAAGCAGAATATCCTTGCGCCTCAGGGGTAGATGTCGTTAATGAAGCTCAAACAAATCTGACAGCTCTAAAAGATGTCTTAGCAGAGAAGTAGTCAAAGGTCTCAATAGACCAGCAGCTGAGGATCGCCAGAAACGTATCGGAAGTTGTTAGATCCGTATCTCAGCTGTTGTTGGAGCGCGAGACTATGCGTGCTGAACTGGCTACAGTGACCACCCAACTGAGAATGACAGAAATTAAAGTACGCCACGTGAAGAGCGAAAATAGACAGCTTGAGCAAAAAATCATTCAACTAGAGTCTGATCTCGGACCTGTAATGCGGAGAGTGGCAGAGGCAACGGAGGCTAGCCTCTCATTTGCTGACATGGCCCGCAAACAACATAATGATGCTCACCAACCCCAATCACTTCCAATATGGGCATCGTGTCGGAGCACCAAGGATAGTGAGAGTACCAAAAAAATTATCCAAGACATAATTCGGCCATCTGAGCTAGGCGTTCGGGTCACGGGAATAAAAAAGATAAGAAATAAAGGTGTCTTAAAAAATACAGAAACCGCAGGCGAGCAGCAAAAACTATTAAATGCACCCTGTTTCGACAAATCGAGCACAATTAAGGCTCGACTACTGACCAAGCGATCTACGAGACTAATATTTTTTGGTGAACCGCGGGACCTGACTGACGAAGAATTTTTAAGGACCGCCTTAACTGGACGGTGTTCCCAACATTCAAGACATTGAGGGAACTATTTCGTGCTATAAATTAAGTCACTTGGCTGGTGCTCGTACAAATTAAATAAACATCTTAAATGTATTCGCCAGCATGGAAAAATCCAGTTAGAAAGCCACATCTTCATGAGATAGTTCGGTTTTTACACATGGAAGTTTATAACAGCATTAGTTCTAGGAGGGGTGTCGCATTACTGCTGATGGGTTATAAGGTTCTGAACGGTTTATTAACAATACCAGACATTCTGGCTAAAATAGGATTCCGCGTCTCTGATATTTTCATGCGAGGCCACCAACACAAGCCTTTGATTCTTCCTGGGTGCAGAACTAACTAAACAATAGTGATGCCCTTGGGCAGACTTGAAGACTCACAGAAAATGTGGATATTTACCATATGTCTTACAACGAATTTATTTAACCTTTAACTATGTGTAACCTTTTTTGATCAACACGTGACTTATTTATAATGCCAAATTACTTTTCCAAAGTATTGTTCTTTTTACTGTCTTTGCAAGATAAATAAATAAGTATCAATAAAGAGTATTATATTCAAGGAACAGCAAATAAATAATAATGATAATCCATACCTATGTGTGAATTCGCATGTGTCGTTTTAATATCGATTCACTCGGATACGATTTTTTACATACTGGACAAGAAAATGGCTTAACGAGGGTGTGAATAAGCATGTGTTGCTTTAAATTGGTCTTTCTTGAACCTGTATACGTGCATTCAGAACACGAGAATGGTTTACTACCAGTGTGCGTCAAAATATGTGTATCCAAATTAGACTTCAAAGCGCACGAATAATTACAGTAGACACATGCAAATGGTTTTTTTCCGGCGTGCCGGAGAATATGCGCATTCAAATTAGACTTCAAAGAACATGTGTAAGAGCATTCTGAACAAGAGAATGGTTTATCTCCTGAATGAATCAAGACGTGCCTTTTTAATGTTGAGTCATTTGAACACGAATAGATGCATTCGGAACACGAAAAAGTTTTTTTCTCAATGTGAATAAGCATGTGTTGTTTTAATTCTGAACGTTTGGCAGATGAGTATTTGCATTCGGAACAAGAGAAAGACTTAATCCCAGTGTGTATAAGAATGTGCGCATCTAAGTTAGACTTCAAATTACACGAATAACTGCAAATGGAACACGAAAATGGCTTTTCTCCACTGTGAATCAGCATGTGTCTCTTTAGTGAAGTATTTCTAGAACTCGTGTAGCTACATTTAGAACACGAGAAAGGTTTTTCTCCGCTATGAACCAGCATGTGTTGATTTAATCCGGACTTTTGTGAACTTGAGAAACTGCAGACTGGACATGAAAATGGTTTTACCGCAACTTTGAATGTGGTCTCATTTGATGTAGTCGTTTTATGCTCATCAGGAATATATGTAAAGTCAGGATTCTGTTTGCTCACTTTTTGTGAAACATTTTCACCGGAATGTTTAATTCCTTTGTGTTTGCCCTTATTGTCACATTTCACCCCTGTAATCACACATAAATAAATTTGTAATGAGATATAGTAAAAATTGTCAAATTAATGGCAGCTCATTCCAGAGGTCGCAGGATCCAAACCCGGCGTGCGACAAATAAAGATTTAATAAAAATGTATTTCATTTACTTTAAAAGATTATTTATTTTTCTAAGATTTATCAACTTAAAACTGAATATTCCAATTCAAAATATTAACTATGTTCTTTTGATGAAACAACTTAACTTAATAATGCTGTCAGATAGGCGGATCATCTCTGACCTTGTACTTTTAAATAAAATTATTAATAATTCCATTGATAACCCTGAAATTCTCGCCAAAATAAAATTTTACGTACCGACTAGAAATACAAGGCAAAGTGCTACATTTTTCTGTGACAATTTTAAAACCAACTATGAAGCTCATACACCAATAAATAGACTACATCATTTTGGCAATAAATTTGGGAATATTGTAGACATGCTTAAAGATTCCGTATTAGTTATAAAACGAAATCTTTTTTATCATTTTACTGAGATGTATGAATTCACAACTCCGTAGTGAATACACTTTTGTTTTTATATTAACATGTTCCTTAATACATATTTAGCTTTCCGTAATCCACACTATTAAAATGAATTTACCTTAAATTAATCAAAAATCATTATTTATTGTAAACTATGCAACACAACTGTATTACTTGTTAACTACTTTTGTAAAAGCCCATTAGGGCCTAAATAAATAAATAAATTATATGCATCAAATTATATATCATAGTTGTAGAAAAAACACAAATACTCTCAGTATCCCCCCCAGTTAAATACAGTCATTTAGATTCAAAACGTTAGGTACAACAATAGCCTTAGCCGTGTTCAGTGATCAGAACGTAAGAGCTCGATACCTCGAATTCTGGTAGGAATGAAGTGGCGTCTTCCATAAAGTCTCATACATTCATTGTCTCACGGGCTTTGAGCAGTTGGGAATTTTATGCAGTAATGACAACAATGACAAAAAAACAGCTCTGCGCAAGGAAAGGGAAATATGGAAAGCATGAGCGAAGAAAAACAGCTTACTTATGCTGAGAAGAACAAAATAATAAACGAGTTCTAGTAAGCATTTGTTCGTGCATTTATCTTTTTCATGTCACGCGTGAATGAGGGCGGTATCTAGAATATATCAGTGAGAAACAGTACACTCGCAATTATAAAAAGTATCAAAATACACAAAAGAAATTACAACAGCATTTAAGAAAAACTACTTATATTATCTTCTCGGCAGTATATATGGAAATCTGTAGAGTCCACCCAAAACAAAGCGATGGAACATCCCACTAGTGGGTTAACCCTAGTTATTTTCTTTACTTCTTACGTTTCTTTAATTAAAAGCTGTCTTTATTCACCAAATATTGATTCTATCGACTTAATAGTTGTCTCATTCGGTTCAACACGAATGGAAATATAGTAAACGATAACTTACTCGACAAAGTTTGTATTATTATTTTGAAAACTCTATTTCTTTGCGTTTTCTAACATATCTTTCTTCCAACACCATTTTTTTCGGCGGATTCTGCAAATATGCATTTATACTGACAGGATGAATGTAATATGGAAAATAAATACTACGATTTTATTGACGTATTTTGTTTTTCAATATTGCTATATAAGCTGACTTCAATACGGGTTTTCCCAACAAGTAGAGTTTATTTATTTTGTGTATTTTGGGGCTAACTATGAACTAATTTTAATAAAATGTTAAAATATAAAACTCTTTGTACCTGCAGAATGGATGTTATCGCTACTCTCCATCAAGCATTCCTCCTTTACATTCGTGTATTCTAAATCTATCTCTGTACGAAGCACTTCGACTGCGTCATCTTCATGTGCCCCTGGCTCTGTCTTGATGGTGGGAACATCTTTGTTGAGATCCATAGCACCGCAGTAAGATTGAGCACATAAACGACTATCTGTAACTAAAGTGACACGTGCAGATTCATGGTTCTTCGATTTCTAATATGCGTTGTGCTTCAATATTAATTCCACATTCCCCTTTAACGATTGCGCCGAATAAGCGACGATGTCAGATCGTACGGTAATGACGTTATCTATGGACTATAATACGTCAGCGTGCTACTAGTGATGTACAAAAGTTCGAAACGTTTCATAACTTAACGAAATATTGTTGCGATTGTTTTGTATTTGGAGATCATGAGGAAAAAAATAAAAACATAGTGGCAGTGTAACTGCCATTTATTTGGTCTGGCCCGCTAAAAGCACTGCATAAATATACAAGCTGTCGTCTTCGTCGCTGCCCAGGCGTTAATTTTTTTTACTCAGATGTATACATTGACCTTCCTCTTGTTTTTAAGGTCAAGTGTGCAATCTTTCGTCAGTTTTGATATAACACTGTAGATATGTATAAAAATCAAATCCACCCCGCCCGCCCGCCTGCCACAGACACTCTTATTTACATAAAGAGACTCGTGGATTCCCGCAATGCTTTACTCTTGCTAATGTCTTTCTCGGGCGCCTCGGACTTCGTCCACCATTCATTATTGTATACTGTATACCATAAAGTTACTCTTAAAAAACTACACCACATCGATTTTAATTCGACGCCGTATTTCATTACAGTGCAGATATATTGCATTAAGTATTCCTCGAGTATTTCCAACTTTGTCTACCATTTAAACATCTTTAAAGACTCGTGGCACTAATGAAAACAAACATTTAAATTTTCACCAATGTCGGCAGACTACTTTTTGAGTTTTGAGCACAAACATAATCAGGTTATTTATTTATATGGATGTTCTTGAATACTCTCAAATGTTCTGGACTATTCATAAATTTCTAGAGAGCGAAACTTCTTGCTCTTATATCTTCAAAAGCACGCCCTTCGGGTAAAAACGGGAATCTTGTACATATATGGGGGATACCATACAATATAACTCCCTTTATCTTACCGACACTCGTTTTTAAGTTTTAGCAGCATGCACATTGTACACCTACGGTGTACAATGTGCATGTAGTTTCATAATGTAAAAAGTAAAAAGTAGTTTCATAATGTAAATATAAAATATACACAAAATAACAATAACAGACCAGTTAGACAAGCGTACAATGAAAACATAAAAACTCCGACAGTAAATTCAAGCTTTGGACAGAGACACTTACAGTACCATGCTATAAAAGCTTTCAACAGTGTAAAACTTGAAATTAAAACTGATTGAAAATAAAAAAAAATTCACACACAAAATTACAAAATGGATTAAAGAACAAAAAAAACGATATTACCGAAATTTCATAGCATAAAATAAAAATAAAACCCAAACGTAACACACAAAACCAATATAAACACACATCACTCACAAACACACAAGATTAAATTTTAAATGTATTATTTTCTCTTTAAATGTATTATGTAGATTATATTTTCATATTAGAAAATGAAGGCCTCAGCACGGGCAAGCCACCCAGTGAGGCCAACATTACTGGAAAACTTTGAAATGTAAAAAATATTGTACCAAATAAAAATAAAAAAATTGATATATTGATGAAGTTAGCATATTGTTGCGCCCTGAGAGATGCGACGAGTGTTGTGTACACGTAAATGTGTGAGAAAAGCTAAGAACATTATATTTTTACCGATAAAACAAAAAGTATTTTCTTCATCGTACAGTTAATTTCATAAGGGGACGAATCTGTATCTATGGCATGCACCTCTAAAATTGTCGATGTAGCTCTATGGTACATGATACACATACACATAAACAAATTCATGATTCAAATAACGTGGGCGGTTTATTTATGCAAATAACCCAACTCAACCCAACGTAACATAGTGATAAGCCATCAAAGACTAAGCAAAAAAAGTTTCAGATAACAAGACGAAATACAGTGAGAACTGAATCAATGTCCCGCGAGTTTTAAGTGATCTCGAGTCATGGCTCTCGCTTAAATAAAACTTATTTCGCGGATTGTGATTGGTAATAACTTCGCGATGTCGGACTCGGCCCCCCTCACAGCTATAAATATATTGGAACTTGCTCATCTTGAGTACAGGAACGGGGATTACGAGGCGGCAGACCTGCACTGCATGCAGTTATTTCGCCAGGATCCCACCAACACCGGCGTCCTGCTGCTGTTGTCATCAATCCACTTTCAGTGCCGCCGGCTCGACCGCTCTGCGCGCTTCTCCGCGCTGGCTATCAAGCATAACCCGCTGCTTGCCGAGGCATACAGTAACCTGGGCAACGTGTGCAAAGAGCGCGGCCAGGTGCAGGAAGCCATTGAGAACTACCGCCACGCTGTTCGCCTTAAGCCGGACTTCATCGATGGGTACATAAACCTGGCTGCTGCGCTTGTGGCTGCAGGGGACACGGAACAAGCCGTGCAAGCTTATACCACTGCCCTGCAATATAACCCGGATCTCTACTGTGTGCGAAGCGATCTCGGAAACTTACTGAAAGCTTTGGGAAGGCTCGAGGAAGCTAAGCTTTGCTATCTGAAATCTATCGAGACTCAACCCAACTTTGCCGTCGCTCACAATAACCTCGGATGCATCTTCAACTCGCAAAGAGAGATCTGGCTAGCTCTACATCAATTCGAAAAAGCTGTGAATCTTGATCCCAACTTCCTGGATGCTTACATCAACCTGGGTAACGTGCTGAAGGAGGCCCGAATCTTCGACAGAGCGGTAGCTGCATATCTAAGGGCGCTTAATTTGGCCCCGAACAATGCCGTTGTATATGGAAACTTGGCGTCCGTCTACTACGAGCAGGGACTTATCGATTTGGCCATCGACACGTACCGCCGGGCTATCGAGCTGCAGCCCAACTTCCCCGATGCGGACTGCAACCTCGCCAATGTGCTCAAGGAGAAAGGGCATATGGATGCGGAGGAGTGCTACAACACGGCGCTGCGGTTGTGTCCTTCCCACGCAGATTTTTTCAACAACCTCGCCAACCTCAAGAGGGAGCGAGGCTTCATCGAAGAAGCCACTCGTCTGTACTTGAAAGCCCTTGAGGTCTGCCCTGAGTTTGCTGCTGCGCATAGCAACCTCGCATCAGTTCTGCAACAGCAAGGAAAACTGAATGAAGCCCTGGCACACTACAGAGAAGCTATAAGGATTCAGCCAAGATTTGCTGATGCTTATAGTAACATGGGAAATACGCTCAAAGAGATGCAAGACATCACCGGAGCCCTTAACTGTTACACCCGAGCTATAACAATCAACCCGGCTTTTGCTGACGCCCATAGTAACCTTGCTAGCATCCATAAGGATTCCGGAAACATTTCTAAAGCAATTCAGTCTTACATGACAGCTGTCAAGTTGAAACCAGATTTCCCTGATGCATACTGCAACCTAGCTCACTGCTTGCAGATTGTGTGTAATTGGACAGATTATGAAACACGCATGGGAAAACTTGTCAGAATCGTAGCTGAGCAGCTAGATAAAGGCACGGTGCCTTCCATTTACCCACCTCATTCCATGCTGTATCCTTTACCACACGAATACAGGAAATTGATTGCTGCCCGTCATGCCAGTTTAGGCGAGGAGAAGGTTCACGTCTTGCACAAGCCGTCGTACCAGTTTAGGCGTGAGATTCAGGGAAGACTGCGTATCGGCTACGTCAGTAGTGATTTTGGTAACCACCCAACATCTCATCTCATGCAGTCCATACCAGGAATGCACGACAGGTCGAGGGTAGAAGTATTCTGCTATGCATTGAGCCCTGATGATGGCACAACGTTTCGTGACAAAATTTCACAAGAATCAGAAAACTTTGTAGACCTCTCCACTATTCAAGATAATGGAAGGGCGGCTGATCTCATTTACAATGATGGAATTAATATACTTATCAACATGAACGGATACACAAAGGGTGCTCGTAACGAGATATTCGCTCTTCGCCCCGCTCCCATTCAAGTGATGTGGCTGGGATATCCAGGGACCAGTGGGGCACATTACATGGACTACATCATAACGGATGCGATGGCGAGTCCCCTCGAACTTGCTGATCAATACTCAGAGAAGTTGGCTTACATGCCCGACTCATTATTGGTCGGAGGCCACAAGCAAATGTTCCCACATTTGCGTGAAAGGATGATTGTTAGCGAATGCACCCATGCTAACTCCTCGCTGACAGATAAAATTGCCGCGACCAATGGTGCTGATCCATCTCCTTTGGTGGAGTCTACATCTGTGAAGGAAGTTGGAACAGCTCAACCCGTCCACATCTCCCACAAGGTAGCGTAATTTCCTGTTAATTCCATGAACGGCGTAGTAGTACAGAATGGACTGTCAGCAAAGGAGATCAACAACAAGGCAGCCACTGGCGAAGAGGTGCCGAAGAAGATCCTGGTGACTTCTCGCCAGCAGTACGGCCTGCCCGATGACGCCATTGTGTTTTGCAACTTCAACCAGCTTTACAAGATTGACCCTACCACGCTGGCAATGTGGGTCACCATCCTGCACCACGTGCACAACTCGGTTCTGTGGCTGCTGAGATTCTCGGTCGAAGCAGAGCGTAACCTGCATCTTGCCGCGGAACAGTTAGGTTTGCCAGCCGAAAGAATCGTTTTTTCTGATCTAGCGACTAAGGAACAACAAGTGCGGCGTGGTCAGTTGGCTGACATCTGCCTCGACACTCCGCTGTTCAACGGACACACCACTAACATGGACGTTCTGTGGACGGGCATGCCTGTGGTCACTCTTCCAGGAGAGACTCTGGCCTCACGAGTGGCAGCTTCGCTGTTGAATACTCTCGGTTGCTCAGAACTTATTGCCAGTACCCGACAAGAATACCAAGACATATCGATACGTCTCGGCAATGACAAAGAATATTTAAAAGCAATTCGTTCTAAAGTTTGGGCCATGTGCGAAGAAAGTCCGCTTTTTGATTGCGAAAAATATGCACATGGACTGGAAGGATTGTACGCGCGAATGTGGGAGAATTTCTCTCACGTGCTCGAGCCGCGCCATCTTATTAATTAAAGAAGGCTTTATAAGTATTCATTTATCAGCCCAAAGAGCAGAAAATTTTGTTTCTTATAATATGGATATAAACCAACGTACCTACTAGAGATATTAATTTATTATTAACTTTTTTTTACGATACACTAGTTTATGCCTAATATAGCTGAATTCCCGGTGATGGCCGGGTTTTAATCATAGTTTTTCGAAATGCAGACCGTAATTTTCCTCTTATTTTTCATAAAAAACTAATAATGCCAAAAATGACGTTAAATTTATCTAGTAGACGCCTGTACAAACTTTTATATCAAAGTAATATGATATTTTAAGATAAGTTTCACAAAAAATTAATAAATGTGATAATTATGATGTTAACTTTATATAGTAGACGCTTGTACACAATTTTATATGAATGTTGAATAATGTTTTAAGATAAACTTCATAAAAAAATTATATTTTTTAAGTTTTTTTCAATAGAAACACGAAAATTCTATTTTTAACTCCCAATGCAATGATTATAGAGATAAACTATTGGTTGTGGAATAATGGAGAACGAAGCTTTAGAGAAATACAATTCAATATAATATTCCATAAATTGTCGATAGCTGAAAAATATGTGAATCAATCAGAACAAAAAATACTTTGCAATCAATAAAATGCAGTCTGTTATAAAAAAAATCGTGTGTACATTTAATCTTTATTTTTCTGTAAAACAACCAATCGCGCGAAATAAAGGTTTGTTAATTTAAACGTGCTTTACAACAAAACTGTTCATGTTTATTTTTATAAGTATGTTACAAACTTACTTTTACCACGTTATTATATTACTATTACCAAACTATTATAACTTTCGATACATCATTATACCTTCCATACTTCTCCATGTGAACATTTTATCGTTGTATTAATTCAGCTATGTTCTTTAAACACCCAATCTGGCGTAATTAAGGTTCGTTAAATACAAAGATGCATTAGAACAAACTGTTCGTGTTAATTTAAAAAAAAAAAACAGATAAATCATTGCTGCTTTTTATTGTGCGTGCGTAAATGAACATTCAATCGGCTCCCCTCGTAACACCTATAACCGCACTCTGTGCATCCGAATGGCTTCACTCCGGAATGGGTTTTAATATGAACATTTAGCCTGCTTTTTGTGCTGAAACTGAGTGTGCACTCTGAACACAAAAATGGTTTTTCTCCAGTATGAATCCTCAAGTGATGAGTCAAACTAGTTTTAAGAGGAAACGAGGAGGTGCATTTGGGACATTGGAAAGGTTTCTCCCCTGTGTGCGTCCTGCCGTGAACAAGCAGCGAATCTTTTGTATAGCCCCTGAAAGAGCACTCTGAACACGGGAATGGTTTATCTCCGGAATGCGTTTTTAGATGTTGAATCAAACTGCCTCTTTGACTGCCTTTGTACGAGCATTGCGTGCACGAGAATGGTTTTTCTCCACTGTGCGTGCGTAGATGCGCCATTAAACCTTGTTTATCCGCTGACTTATAACTACATTCTGTACACGAGAAAGGTTTTTCTCCGGTATGGCATCTTGCGTGCCGCGTTAAGCTGCTTTTCATGGAACACACATAATTGCAGTCAGGACACGAGAATGGTTTTTCTCCGGTGTGTTTTCTGTAATGGACGCGTAACGAATGTTTTGAATTGCACTTGAATGAGCATTCTGTGCAGCCGTAACGTTTTGCCCATTGGATTACTGGAAAAAATATGAAAAACATATTTAATGGCTACAATAATTCATTGACATACAGACAGATGAGATTTTATATATTTACACTTTTTTTTCGGAAGTTATTTTCAATTTATATTTGTATTTTACGCTAATAATTATTGCTTATTAAATAATTTGTTATCCTTCTTTTTTTCTTCTTTCATATATTCAATAATTTTGTATTAATTTAAAAAAAACAGTTAAGTTCTGCCGGGTGATCATATTTACGCGTGACAGCTGTTTCGCCTTCTAAAGGTATTATCAAACTGTTCAAAAATCGAAACAGCTGTCACGAGTAATAATAACTACCTAGAAAAACTTGTTTACAATAAACAACATTTATAAATTGAAAATTCATCTATATTTCATCGCTTATCATACATTTTTAGGTTTTATAATTGAACTTTTTGCGGCAATTTCGACATAAATTCTAAAAACTTGTGTACCTAAATTTAGGCACCCGTCGAATAAGGCCTAGGCCTAGAGCTATGTTAGACAAGACCTAAATATTGTAACCATCGGACTGGTTATAATAATTGCAGTTATTTCTGCATTGGAAAAAAATATTTTACCTGGGCCTTCCTCAAGGGTTTGTAGAGGAACCAAATATTCCACAATTTTATCAGAAGTGTTTGTATCTTTATCATTGGTATTGGCACATTGTTCGTCATTTTTTTCTACAACCGAGGTGCTTGGTTTTCTCTTGGTGGCAGTGATTTCTTCACTTTCATCTTTTATATCAACGAACTGAAATTCTGGACCACGCTGGGGTGGGGGACTTTGTTCCTCAAATGGTATTTCGGTTTTAGACGTAGTAGCAGCCCGTTTCTCTGATCTGGACTTAGTGACATCAAGTTTCTCTGTTTTGAACACAGTGGTATTAATTTTCTCCGATTTGGACATAGTGGCAACAACTTTCTCTGATTTAGACACAGTGGCATCAAGTTTCACCGATTTGGACGTATTGGCGTCAAGTTTTTCCAGTTTGGATGTACTAGCATCACGTTTCTTTGCACTGGACATAATAGCATCAGTATCAGTGGAAGTTTTATCCATAATAGAACTTGGGTGTGATTGAACAATTGCTTTTCGGTTTCAGTGTATCAGCAAATTCATCTGAAAATTATTAAAGACCAAAAATATAATCAACTAATAAAATAAGCAGTGTTGACTCAAAAACGAGTTGCTTGGTTTAACTCGGACCAAATAAAGGCTACAATGTTTAGCTAAATAGCAAACTACGATTTAATTTTCATAAATCAATTAAGATTAAGGACAAGGTATTAGTTTCGAAACATTCCCAAAACGGATAAATTATTTAAAAAACACTTCGTATCGGTTTAATAACAATGAGAAAAAACTATTTCAGTCAGCGGGAATAGAAAATAATGATTTTGAATAGTTACTTCATTAAAATCAAACAACGTTCATTTGGCGGCCATTATTTTGAAGTTCTCAATTTCGAAATGAAATTTTCAATTTGAGAGGTGGGTGTGGGTACCGCCGCCCCGGGAACCATTTATTGGTTAACCAAAACCTTTGCCATAGGTCACCCAAAATGGTTTACTGCGTTTGGTTACTAAGCAGGGGCGCCCGGGTTCATCGGGTGAGGTGTGTTCTGGATGCGACTACCCACCAACTGCGTGCCGGATCGGGAAAGGCTGGTTTCGGGAGACCGTTTGACCTCTCCTACTGATCTCTCTCCGCCCATCGCCTTGCGCCGCAGAGGGAAGGATAGATTATACGCCCATAACTCCTGAACCCATTGATCCCTAGATTCCTACCCATCCCTTATACTTTTTTCCTTCCCAGAACTTGCTCTCCCTCATTTCCTTAAAAATCCCCTCTACACACCATCCCCAAAGATGAAATAGACCCTGAGAGAAATTAAAGAAGAAAAAAGCTAGCCATGAAAACTATTTTCATAATATTATTGTCTTAAAACTATTAAAATAGTTGACAGCCCTATTTTACTAAAGCCAAATTGCGATACTTGCCCAGCTATTCCAAGTAGAATTAATTTTGAAGGCAACAATAAACTCACTACTAATTACTCTATTATAATATTTTGCTAGATTATAAATGTTAAAAATTCACTTTTTTTTATACATATTAGTATTTTGTTCAAACAAAATATTCTCTGTTATTATAACATTCTAGGCCTTCATAGAATTTACTTTTTATTAATTACTATTCATTATCATAAACACCTCATACCTCGATTTATGTGAGGTCTAATACAAAACTAGTATTCATTCAATTATTACTGCACTAGTAGATATTTCTTTTAATTATGTATTAATTATGTATTAACTGCACTTCTATTAACAACAACTGTAGCACTTGCAATAATATTTTTGTTTACACATTAATTGTTCTGTAATCACTCTATTGTAAAAGCCATTTTAAAGCGTTTAAATAAATAAATATATAAATAAAATGCTTTATTTTCAATTTTCGGTCACTAAAATAGTTATTTCTTATTGTTATTAAACTGAAGCTATGTGTTTTTTTTAAATGTATATTAACCGTGTCAAGTAATTCAAAATATATTTACCGCAAAAAGACTGGAGGAATCTTCAAAAAAATTAAACCCAAATAATAATAACATAATTTCTACAGCACCGTTTTCGTAAAAAAATTAATTCAAAAACAATTTATTAAATCATTGGCTGTATCTCGCCACGCGTTTCTGTGGCTCAGTCTGTCTGTGCAGATAGAGAAACAAAAGCGCGTGTTGCTTTTACAATCAACAAACGGCGCTGTTTTAAAAAAAATGTTTTTACCTGTCACAGGTGACATCTATATAGGTATGTAAAAGCACACGCGTATTCGATTCGAATTCGTAATTCGATTTATGATTTTTAATAAACGAACAATTAGTTTTTTATTTATATAGAATATTACAGTCAAATTATTTATCAATCTCACAACTTATGGATGTAATGACTTGCATCCAACCTTTAAAGCAAAGGTTAATAACCTTTCATAAAATGCAGATATTACACCTCGACTCACCTTCTACTCGAGTCGATGAATATATAGTCGATAATATCCATTAACTCACTTCCAAAATCAATTCCGCCTCGTTTCTAACAGGTTCTTTCATTGCGAAGTAAACATTGCGGTTTTGATTTGGTACAGAATTTGACAGATATATTCATAGGGGTTTTTCATATGAAATTTGTGAATAGTTTATATTTCCGCGGATAGCTGGCATTAAAATATGAAGTATATAACTTAACAGATCATGCGACACAATAATGTCAGGCCGCAAAAGCAAAAAATTGCAGCTATACTTAAGAGCATCGGAAGAACAGGCGACAAATTAATAACGGGAAATTGACAGATATTGTATGTGGCTAATTGATTAATCTTTTTAGCCAGATAAATATTTTGTCTATGGTTTTAGTACTTGATTGAATTAATATTACTTTGGCAAACAGATTCGGTAATTTTTTTGAAAATTTATAATTTCTTTACCACCATTGATCGCAAATATAAATAAATCGTCGTTTTCTTCTACAACCGGAGTGACTGGTTATTTATTAGTCGCAATGATTTCTTCTTTTTCCTCTTTATATCGACGAACTAAAATTCTGGATCACGCTTGGGTGAGACTTTATTTTTCTTGTGGTATCTCTGTTGTAGGCGTATTAGCGGCCCGTTTCTCTGATTTGGACTTAGTGACATCAAGTTTCAACAATTTAGACGTATTGACGGCAAGTTTTACCATTTTCGATGTAGTAGCAACACGTTTCTTTGCGCTGGACATAATAACAACAGTATCAGTGGAAGCAAAAAAATTGGCAAACAAATTCAGTCAATTTTTTGAAAATTTATAATATGCACCATTTTTCTTTACTAAAATAATGATCGCAAATATAAATTAATAAAACTCGTTCTTTATTTTATGCCTTTCAGTCGTAAATTATGAGAGTATTGTTGGAAAATTCTCTTTTTTGCTAGTTACACTATATGTAGTGGATATTGAAACCCAGAAATGAAACAATTCAATGAAAGTACAAAAAATTTGTTAATTCTTTTCTTTTACAACAAAATTATATAATACAGGATTTTCCAATAAGAGGTGTTATTTTGAATAGCCCGCTATTTCGGTAGATGTTATTTTTGAAGCTGTCATTTTATGACATTTGACAAGTAGAAACTACGCCATTGATAAATATGGAACGATACAAGCTTCAACAACGCATTTAAATTATTAAAATTCACTTGAGTGAATCAAACGCAAATCATCTTGAGTGATGAGGCTCATTTCCACCTCGGTGGCTTCGTCAACAAGCAAAATTGTCGCATCTGGGGCTCGGAAAACCCAAGAGTTATTGTTGAAAAGCCTCTTTATCCTCAACGTGTAACTGTTTGGTGCGGTTTATGGTCCGGCGGAGTTATTAGACCTTACTTGTTCAAAAATGAGGCTGGAGTAACAGTTACGGTGAATGGATTGCGCTATCGAGTGATGATTAATGATTTTTTATGGCCGGAATTGGATGGTATTGATCTGGACAGCGTTTACTTTCAACAAGACGGCGCTACATGCCACACAAACAATTAAACCATTGATCTTTTACGATTGAATATCAAAATAACACCTCTTATTGGAAAACCCTGTAGTTCATTTAGTTAAAGTAATGTAATAATTAAAAGTGTTTAAAAAAGTATTTTTCAGGTACTGAGTGGGTATTTGATGTGGAATCTAAAAGTGATTGTTATTTCGTGTTGACTAACTAACTAACTAACTAACCATCACGCCGTTTCCCTCAGGAGTAGGCAGAGATGACGAACCGCCAAACAACTCGGTCTTGGCACACTTCTTTCCTTATCCACATTCATACATACTCTTCTATTATTCTGACTCTTGACATGACCCGACTCAAGTATCTGATTCACTTGGTCGTGCCATGTCTTCCTCGGGTTCCATGAAAACTCAACACATTGACAGTTCAACACACCTTTCAAAAGTCATTGATGAAAAAAAAACTAACATATAAACCTAACCTACAAAATCTATTTTATGTTTTTGTTTCATCACTTTTCACCATCAACTCCATATTGACATCGCTCAAGTTGGACACGTTTCCGTCGATGAAGATTATAGATTTCAGTAATGTCATTAAAAGCATATATTTTTAAATTTTGCCTGCAAGACAGTGTCCTCTCTATAGGGCAGATATTCAGAGGGCACTTTACATAAAAAGCATACATTTTTTGTAAAAAAACTTTTCATTCAATGTACACAAGCAGTGTTGCCAAGTTAGCATATTATATGCTAAATTTGGCATAATCACTCCATGTTTAGCATAACTATTATGCTTTTAGCATATAGCATATTTATTTGGCTTAATTTTACAGAAACATGAAAGTAATAAAAACCAAGTTTTTAACTAACAAAAATGATATCGATTGAAAAACTGGTGTTCCAATGGAGAAACATAGTTCACATCAAATGGGAATCCTTGACTTCCACTGTAGAGTTTTGGAATGAAGTCATGCAATATAAAGGTGCAGCTAATAATAACCCCTTCGGTGATTTATGTCAGTTTGCAATGTCTATTTTAACATTGCCGCATTCAAATGAGGACATTGAACGTGTATTTAGCCAAATGAGTCTGGTCAAAACAAAACTCCGAAACCGTTTGGCGGTGAGAACTCCGAATGCCATTTTGTACGTGAGATTTGGCCTAAAGAGAGCAGGAAAGTGCTGTTATTCTTACACTGTTCTTGACGAAGTACTACACTGCATTGGGACCAAAGAAAGTTACGACTCCGTCTCTCAGCCTTCCACATCAGCTGCTGTTAATGAAGAAGAAGAAGATGAAGATGAAGATATTGATATTTTATTTCACTGATTTTATTTCTAAGTTAAATTTATGTTGGCTTTTTTTTTGGCATTTTTTAAAGTAATTTAGCATTTTTCTGGCATATTTTTCCCATCATTCTATTTCTCAATAAATACTAAGTTAAATTTATGTTGGCTTTTTTTTGGCATTTTTTAAAGGAATTTAGCATATTTCTGGCATATTTTTCCCATCACTCTAGCATATTTTGAAGTAGTTGAGTTGGCAACACTGTACACAACTCTGATAAAAAAAATACTGTGTACCTCAAAATAATACAACACAACTATAAAATATTAGTCTACAGTAAATTACTAGTTTACACCGTGGTTGTCACCGAGGCAATTAGCTTAGTATAGAGATAACGTGCCTGTGGAACGCTCTACAACCCTGCCTACTGAAATGGCATTGCGTTTGCTGTCCTCTCTGCAGGGTCTGGAGTACGTAAAGTTTTATTTATTTATTTGAGGAACATAAGCAGTCTTAGTAATACAATATACATAAGAGGATAACAAAATAACAGACCAATTATTATTAATGATCACAGATAGATATTCAGAAACATAAAACTAACCTGTAAACTAGAATATTTAATAAAAATAGAAGAAAAAAAAAACAGAATAAAGCAGCAAATAAGAAAAATAATAATACGAATGTAAATTCAACAAACGATAAACCTATAATATGCCTACAATAAACAGCGATAAATAAAAGTGATTATAACTATACTTAAATAGACTTGGGTTGGAACGGTAAAGGGGAGGAGAGGTATAAGGAAAAGTTGCCACGCAAGTAATATTAAAATATTAGGTACAATCAATTTAACAGTCTTGAATATGAGTTAGAATGTGATACAATGAAATTCTGTAGTGATAGTAACTAGCAGTGAATATGTCAGCACGAGTGTCTAAATTTGCAAATTTATTATTATCGTAGTTATGTACATGTCCTTTGCATAAATTCATTTTGATTGGAATTGGTATTGCATCTATCAATGTAGAAAAGGGTATTTTGTCTGCTGTATCGAATTGGCGCATGGAAATTTATTTTGTTCAGCAACTCCGGGCAGTCAACTTTTGAGTTAATAATTTTATACAACAGCATCTGATCAGCGACAATCCTCCTGTTGAGTAGTTTCGTGATTCGAAAACGTTTCTCGATTTCGTCGTAAGAGTTGTATATGTTGAATGATTTAAAATTGAGGAATTTGAGAAATCGTTCCTGAACTCTTTCTAACCTGTTAACATAAACAATATAGCGCGGGTTCCAAACCGGTGAACAGTACTCCAGGTGAGAACGAACATGTGAATTGTAAAGAGTCAGATATGTCTTAGTATTTTTGAAAAATTTGCATGTTCTCAGTACAAAACCTAGACTTTTTGATGCTTTGGTGACAATGTTATCAACGTGTTTATCAAAGGTAAGTTTAGAGTCCAAGAAAACCCCGAGATCACGCACATAGTCTTTATTTGTTAAAATCGATCCAGAAATGGTGGAATCATGCAGTATTTTCACACGGTTACGTGTGAATGTGACTTTGCAACATTTAGAAATATTGATAAAAAGCTTATTTCTGAGACAGTAATCCGTCAGTCGATCAAGATTTGCTTGTAAACGCGCAGAACAGTCGATTTTTGGATGCAACATCTATTCATTGAGAAAGTACCGCAAAGAATGAACCAAAATTGTGCGCGGTAGTTTTTCGCGCTCTGAGAAATGAACTCTGACAATTTGCACGCTGGTCTGGCTTTTATGTTACCTGTTACCTAAAGTCCCCACCAGGTTTTCCTAAAATATTACTGAACCCATTACATCAAGAAAAATTACTGGTACATACTCTTATGTTATTCAAATTATTGACATGACCCATCACAAGTATTATATATGATTTTCTCGATTATGTTATGTTGTCTCTCTGAGGCGTCTCTGACTTCTCGTTGGGTCAACTTTCGTGTCATATATTCGGCATTCACTCCTTTCTCAGTTCATATGCTCTACAGGCTCAAATCATCTAAACGTCCTTTTCTTAAACTTAAAAGTGTAATAAATAAAAAAAAATTCTACTGAATTATATTTTTTATCACAGACATATGAATATATAGACTAGAAATTAAAGATGAGGGGTAAAATCAACTGTTGAAAAACGAAGGGGGTAAAGCTGACTGTGATTCGTCTATAAATCAATGTGACAGTATATAGGCATCTCGCATTATAATATCACCATTTAGTTCTTAAAAGTAAAATCTGCTTTTGAATGAATAGACATTTTTACATGGGAGCGCAAATTACTCGCCACGTTATGAACAAATTTGCGAAGTCCAAATTCGGCAAAATAAATTTCTTCTATTTTCAGAGTCGAATATTTCGTTTACGTATTTAGTTAAGACACTTTTATAAATGTTCATAATTTACTTCCCAGCAACCAACCAGCTTTGTGTTTCGCGTCCAGACTTATCTCGATGTGATAGTATATGTTTCTACAACTGATCCATATTATACGATGTGAATATGCTTAAAATAAAGTAAAATAATGCTTATACAGGGTGTCCGGAAACTCGTAGTACAAGCGGGAAACTGGTGAATCTACATCACATTTGGAGTCGATTTTGTAGTATATTTTTTTTTTATTTGAGCTTTCGTTATCGAGTAAATCGAGTTTGAAGTTGATTTTTTTTTTTAATCAAATTCTTATAAATTATTACTGAAGATCAAAGTACCCAACTAATTAAAACTATTTGAAAGTAAAACAAATGAAGAAACTCGGATTTGAAGCATTATTTTGAAATCACCCTTCATTTAACCCGGTGTAATCATAAAATATTTCTGCTCTGCAGGGTTAAAACATCTGTTATTCAACCCTAAACACCAGAAAAAACTTTAACCCTAAAATAGCCGAAAAATATTTTTTTTTGGTTTTTTTTTTTTTTTTTTGAAAATGCTCAAATCAAAAAACTTTATGTTTTTTTGGGTTCCCCATGTGGTGTAGATTCTCCAGTTTCCCGCTTGTACTACGAGTTTCCGGACACCGTGTATATGGAATGTAATACGACAATTGGGTTTATTCTCTTTTTCACATCTATTTTTACAAGTTTTCATACCACAAGCCACCATTTTGCCGTGTTATTTCGTAAAATGAACCGATGATGCCTCGACCATAGTTCGCACAAGAATGATGATGTCACGTTTTCTAAATTCACTTGAGGCCATACGCGAGCCCAGCCGGCTCCAATGGAACCGGTATGGGGAGTGGGGAATAATACGCTTTTAATCACTTAGGGCAGGTCTACTAATATTCATATGTCTATGTTTTTTATAGTGTTTTTGAATTTAGCATATTTTTTTGTAATCTTACATCTAGAGGTAATTGGTTAAACCATCTCACTCCACTATATTTATAAAATTGTTGGGCTGTGGTGGTGTTGTAGCACAGGCTGGTTATAGAACCATGCACATTTGGTCTGTCGCTGTATGAAAAAAGTATTTGGTTTTCGTGGTTGAAAGAATCTTTGTGAATTTGTAGAAGTGATGTTTTTTTATAAATGATTAGCAGAAAAGGGACTATAAATTCTTTAAATAATCTGATGGTGGGATAATCGTATGGCTAATTTAAAATTATTTTTATTAATATTCTCTGGATGATTTCTAAAGGCAAGAGAGAGATTTTGAATGCACCACCCCAGCCAACAATTCCATATTGTAATACAGATTGAATTAGTGAAAAATATATTGTTAGTAATAGTTTAAGATTTAAAATGTTTCGTACTCTAATAAAAATGTACATTGATTTTCTTAACCTTTCTACTGTCGCATTGATTTGTAGTTTCCACTTTATGTTAGTGTCTACAATTACACCAAGGTATTTAACATTAGTTTTAACTGTAAGTACAGAGCAGTCAGGTTTACATAGATGTTAATTGATATTACAGTTATATGAGTGTATATATATGTTTAAATTCTCAGGGATAGCATTTTTATTGGGAGTGAAAGGTATTACAAAAGTTTTGTCAGTATTTAATGATAATAAATTTTGGTTTTCCAGTAAGATGATTTTTACGAAGAGGTAGGATCTGGATAAATGAACTAAGCATACTCTCAATTCAGTAATCGGCAATCCTAAAAATGCACTCGTAAAAAATACGAATTGTTTGCAATCGCTGTTTGGGGATCGCTTGCATTCAAATTAAGTTTGATGATAATCTTTCAAATCTTGTATTATAAATTGACATATATTTATAGAGATTTAAATTAATTTTGCATTTAGACATATGATTGTCATGACTTATCCATGATGATTTTTGTTTGAGAAATTTTATATTATACTAGCTGTACCTGCATTGCTGTGGTTTGGTCTGTCTGTGCAGATAGAGAAACAATAACGTGTGTTGATTTTATGTCCAAGAGTTGGCGCTGTTTTTTGAAAAAAAAAACATGTTTTTACTGGTTGCAGGTGAAATGTATTGTTAGCTGCATATTTAAATATTGACGCCACAGTCATTTGGTTCGTCCTTATGCCGCCAGAGGTGCGCTCTGTCGGCCAACAGGGAAACTACTCCAGCTGCCGTGCGTATCGGTCGGTAAAGAAGAGATTGACTGGACTTGCTGGACACCCAGGAAGAGGCGGCCATATCCCAACGGCCAACTGCTGGGATTTTGAACTGATATAACCTTGCTGAATATTGGATGTTATTATTGTAATAGATCTTGAAGACAATATAATATTTGCTTAGCGTTTTATTATTGCTAACAGTATATAAAATAGCAGAGATGTGCAAAATGGGTACCCAAAACCATTTGAAATGCAAAATGGAAATGGGTCAAAACTTTTCCATTTGAAAATGCAAAATGCAAAATGGTTTTTAGAAAAGCATTTCAAATGCAAAATGCAAAATAACTATTTTCAAAATGCATTGAAAATCCAAAATGGGTTCTCAGTTCAATCAATCAAAACAATTATAGAATTTTTAAAAATTTTTGTCATTTAATAATGGACATCAATGTAGAACAAACATATTACATGATGGTAAATCCAAAAACACCACGACTACAGATTATGAAACCACAAAAAAATTGCGCGGGACTAATGTTGCCAACGTAAAAACATAGAAACTGCTATCTAACATTTAATATTACAGCGTCATGGCCCCATGTTCAGTATTTGAATCAGTATTTTTTGTAATGGTATCACTCAATTGCCAGGGCTTCTACCAGGGAGCAACTTGACAAATGTAAACTATCTCTCATAGCGAGGTTGAGGACCGACTGATATTTGGGGCTTATGAAAAAAAGATGAGTGGAGATAGTAGGAAGAATGTTGCAAAAAAGCATTTAAAATGGAAAATGCAAAATGGTTTTTAGAAAAGCATTTAAAATGGAAAATACCCATTTTGCATTTCCATTTGAAATGGATTTATTTGAAATAAAGTACATCTCTGGGTATCAGTACAGTAGGAACTACATTAAATCATAGAAGTGCCCGAGTAATGGTCACAACTAGGAATCGAACCCAGGATCTCTTCTCTTAACGAGAAAAGTCTCGTGTGGTTTAAGATACCATTTTTTAATTTCCTGTGTCTTGTTCTGTTTCATTTTTGGTTTAGATTTATTAGCGTTATCTTCTTATACAATGATATAAATATTTGTAGCAAGTTCAAGAGTGGTGGATAATCTCAGTATTGTCTGGTGAGAGACCATCATATGGAATTGAAATATTGCAAGAAATGGCTCGAGTTGTGTTTGATGAACAGATTAAAATAGCCAGGAACTTCCCCCTGCCCCTTTTCCATCTCCTTCCCCTCTACAAAACCTCCAGCCCCACAACATGCCCTAATTGGGGATGCCATAGTCTCACTGGCTTCAGACGATTGGAACTCTTGTGCGATATTCATATTTAATGCTGGGCGTACTGTACAGGGCCCGCAGATACTTTAATAGTACACAACTGCTGACCCTGTACAAATCGCAAGTGCGCCCTACTGTCGAATTTGGCAGCCATCTCTGGTCCGGAGCCCCTAAATACCTGAAAAAACCCTTGACTCTGTGCAGAAACGGGCGGTCCGTTTGATAGATTCCCCAATCTTAACAAACGGACTGCAATCTTTAGAGCACAGGCGTCAGGTAGGTATGCTGTCCTTGTTCTATCGGTATTACAATGGAAGATGCTCTGAGGAACTAGCGTCATTGATCCCTTCGGCACCGGTGCGTAGTCGGGATACACGCCAAACGCGCACCCAACATTTGTCACATGAGAATGGGTCGCTTCTACGATTCGTTCTTAAGTTCAACAGCTCGGCTGTGGAACGAACTGCCGGCCTCTGTGTTTCCTCCCTCCTACAACATGGGACTCTTCAATACCCATGTTCACTCCTTCCTCTCCACAAAAAGACCCTCCACACAGCATCCCCAAAGATGACATAGGCCCTGAGGGAAATTACTTTCTTCAGGGCCTCCTGTGTGGAGTTAATATAAAATATAAAAAATTTAAAAAAAAACTCTCAGTGTCACCCCACCACAAAGAAAGACCACATCGTTGCATGAAATGGCTTAAGTCATGTTTGATGACCAGATTTAAATAGCCAGGAACTTTCCCTCTTCCCCTGCCCCATTTTTTTCCCTCCCACCACCTTCAGCCTCACAACATACCCTTACTAGGATTCCCTCTTTAATAATAATAAAAATTGGATGACTTGTATAGCGCCGTTTTTGTGTAAAATCACCTCAAGGGCGCTGTACAAACTTATAATACATTTCTACAGTGATCTATGTTATTACTAACTATATATGGAGATAATATACAGTACAATACTTACCTGGTAGGTCACTTGAGATTAACACTTCATTAACATTATCTAATTGTTTATTGGCGAAATTTAGATACAGGATTTAGGACTTAATTGAAAAATTGAATATAACTGGACTTTCTCTTAGGAATGGTTTATTTAATTTAAGGGTACGATAGCTTAAAAAGGTAAGTTTTTAGTTTAGACCTGAATTCTGTAGGACTTGTTATGGATCTTAGTTCCGGAGGGAGTTTATTCCAAGCCTTCGGCCCAGATACTCGGAAAGCGCGATCACCAAACTTAGTATTTGTCTTGCGCTTAGGTTCTATCAGTCTGCCTACAGCTGATGATGTTGCTGATCTAAGAGTTGACTGCCTCAGATATTAGTGACCTTGCAACAACATACAATTATTCATCTATTCATTAAATACAAAAAGGACGATTAACGCAAGAAATTACTCGTTTTTTAATACAACAAAAGTGATGTCGTCAGTAAATTAAAATCTGTTTTAACTCAACCATTTGGTTAAATTCCAAATGTTTAAATTTTGATTTATTTTTGGTGAAAATCAATTTAACATAAATCTAATCTTATCTGTTGGTTCCGGTTCAAAATGGTGGCGTTGTCGGATACTGCCTTTTTATCCTGCCAGAGTTTGCATGAACGTCATTCGTACTATGAGCTATCAAATCGGAATAATCATTATAATGGTACCTACCAGCCCGAAGGAAGATTGAAAAAATAATTTTCATTTAGATGGTGACATTTATTTGGACCAATTGTATAATTCCTTATCTGTTCCTTTAAACAAATGTTTTATTTATTTATTAAACGCCATAAAAGGCTTTTACAGTAATGTGAAACATGGGATTATAAGTACACAGTTCAGGGCTGTCAGAGACTTGACAATTAGAAATAGCATTTTTCATTAAAATAATACATCCACAAGCAGTTTTTATTGATGCTATACATATACATTTCACATATATGTATATATGTGGAATGTATATGTATAGAACACCATATATATGTTACACATAAAGAAGAACACAACAGTCAGTATGATGCAGTACAAACAGACATTTAACATTTCACAAACATATCAATTACATTCATAACCAAGTATTTTTGCCTTGATGCAAGACGGTGAGGTTTTGAAAATATCAAAAAGGTCTGTATACGTGTTGGCAGTGCGGTGAAAACGCGCCAACGGTGAATGATACAAATAGTTAGTGCTATGATTGTCACTGTGGAAAAGATGGTGGAGTCGAGTTGATTTAACAGGGACACGAAAATTTATAACACTTAACATTTGAGGGCAGTCTATGAGATTGTTCAGTAATTTAAAAAGTATAAGAATGTCATTAATAGTTCGCCGGGTAGAAAGAAGTGGTAGATTTAGACCAGACATTAATGTATTATAGCAGATATCAATTACAGGCTGTCTCAATTTGAATTGAACGTATCGAAGAAATTTTCTTTGTACTTTCTCCAAGCGGTGTAAGTTACAGGTATAAATCGGAGACCATACAGGAGATGCATATTCTAGGTGCGATCTCACAAGAGAGCAGTAGAGTAATTTAATTGACTCAATGTTTTGAAAAGTCCTTGTGTTACGCATTACAAAACCTAGAATTTGCATGGCCTTATTGGAAATTGTTTCACAGTGACGATCAAAGGTAAGTTTTCTGTCAAAAATAACTCCAAGGTCTTTGATAAATGGTACTAATGCAATTTCATTATTGTTAATTGAATACGATATGGTTATTGGAGTCCGTGAACGGTAAAAACACATGTGGAAACACTTTTTTACGTTTAGGAATAATTTGTTTATTTCACACCAGCTAGCAAGTCTATCTATATTATGCTGAAGGATAAGTGCATCATTTAAACATTTTATAATCTTAAAAAGCTTTAGGTCATCTGCAAATAGAATGAATTTGACATTTTCGAAACATAAAGATAAATCATTTATAAACAATACGAAGAGAAGTGGGCCCAGAGAAGTGTTCGATTTATTAAATATTGGATGCGAGTTCTACTATTCACAGAAGTACTAGGAATAATAACTTAAATCTCGATAATCCTAGAAAGTAATCTGTTTGGCGTGACCCACCCCAGACAGGGCGAACATTCAGGTGTTCGGGGGTCCGGTGAAAGCACGGAGACAATGGTGAAAAGTGACGAAGACGAGCCTGCCTTGTGATGGGGCTCGGCGGGTGAAATAATATAACGAAATGAAAAGCCAAAGGGGAGGTTTGGACATTCAAGCACCATTTTTGTTCCGATCGTTTCATGCGCTAAGATTTTATTTTTATTTTTTTTATAGTGAATACCTCACAAGAGTCCCAACTGCTCCCGTCTGGAGCCAGTGAGACTATGGCATCCCCAATTGGGGGATGTTGTGAGGCTGAAGGTAAGTGGGGAAGGGAAAGAGGAAGGTGGGGAAGTACCTGGCTATTCAGATCTAGTCACTAAACACGGCTAAAGCCATTTGGAGCAACGTTTCAATTCTGAATGGTGGTCTTACACCAGGGCGATACTGGTAGTATCTTCCACTCTGGAACGTGCCGCAAATATACTATATATTATTTTAATTAATTAATTGTGAAATAACACAAATTAATCAAATAAAATTTATTTGCGCACGCCGGGTTCGAACCCGCGACCTTCGGAATGGCAGTCCAATGCGTTACCACTGGACTATGCCGGCCGTCAATAAGATAAGATTAAGATTATAAGATAAGATTATAATAATAATTTAATGATTGATAATTGACGACGATGGGACAGGAGAAGGTGATGGACGACAGGGCAGGTACGGCACGGGGGCGAACAAACGAACTAGGCGAACTGGGGTTTCGAGAGTGGATAGTCGCAGGAGAAGCGGAATTCACTCACGTAATGTCAGATGCAGGAGGCAAAATTGAGATGACTATTTGAAGATGACTGAAATTTTGTATGAACCTAAGAAATACGACGGAAGTTCCATAGGTGCTGATTATCATAATGCACCTATTTGGGATTTGGGATTCATTTCAGACTCGCTGACTCATTGCGCATATCATTCGGACAGGTGAATTATTTAGCGTGGAATTTGAATGCACCACAATTTCCCCGGTTTTATTGTATTTGTAATATAATGGCATACAAAAATATTTGAATTCGCTTGGCAAGAAAATAATGTATTATATTATTACTAATCCATCAGACCTCTGGCATATTAACCGTAGTAGGTAAATTTGTGTGTATTTCCACTTCTATATTTCTGAAGGCATCTGAAAACTAATAACTATTTTAGAAAGGTGATGAAATATGTTATTAATATAAATAATACCATATAAATACATTATATCTAGCTCTCTCATTAAAAATTTAGGCGTATTAAATCTATCAAAAAATTTATATATAAAGATGCAAAAGTCGGTCATTTTGAATACCTACATGTAGGATAACGAAAGATTTTTTAAATATTTATGTTGAGGGATCAGTAGGATTTATAGGCCCTGTTAGAAGTTCTACCGAGCCGAACCCTCTGATATGAAAATATCTGGAGTCGGTGAATTATTTTCCCATTTGATCTCTGGTGAGTTGACGTGTTGTTCTTGTATTGTTTTGTATTTATTTTGCTTATATGCATAATGTTGATGATCATTGGTGGAGAAGTGTGTGGAAGGGTTTAGTTTTTCCTATGGGGAAGATTTAACCCGGACAAAAAAATCGGAAGCATAAAAAAAATAAAAAGTATGTAAGTAAGTCAAAGTTATATAAATCATAAATTTTTTCTCAAATTGCGGTCGGAACCATTGGTTTCATAGAGGGGTACATTTTAATTATTTTTCGTTTTTAACCAACAGGCCAAAACGTAAATCGGGAGAAATAGCACTTCTAAGTTTTTTTTACAAAAAATGCGTATAAAATGAAATTAGCTCAATTCAAAGCTTACTTAAATGATTTAAAGTGATAGAAATTATAATTTTTGAGTAAAATTCGTTCCAAGTGTTTAAAATTATACAGAAAACACGTTTTTAATTTGGATTTTGGACAAAGTGTTCAATAAACACGCTCGGAATTTTGTTTCATTTTGGTGGACTTTAGACAAACTGCGTCTTCAAAACACATTAAAAATGTTTTTTCACTTGTATCGTATAAATAAATACTTTCTGAGAACAACTGCATACTTCAACATGGTCTGTTGGACAAAAATGAACAAGAGCGACGATTTGCATGTAAAGTTTAGTATTTTTTTTTCTTTCTAGTACCATTTAGTTTATATTTCTAACTATAACCTATTTGCTTGTATTATTTATAAGCTTTTTAAAAAAAAAGTCTTGTCTCTATATCTTGCAACGTTTAAATCACATACTCCTTAGTTTATTTGTTTTTTTAAACGCATATGCTGTACGCATGTACGGACATACTTGATATGTATATTATACTTTGATTTATTTGCCATTTCAAGTGCTTTTAATTAAATTCGATATCAATTACAGCGTTGGTATTTTTCCATTACTTATCAGTTTTTTTTTTCTATATATACAACAGAAATTATTTTTCTTCTTTTTTTTAAATTCTGTTTATAATACATATCAGTATTTATATATACATTTATTTTTTATATACCTTACTAGTAAATTATTTTCCTGTTTTCAGTGTTACTGTTTAGCAACAAACATGAATAATTGTATGCATATATGAATGTAAAATGTACATACTTACTTTGTATTTGAAACTTGGCTTTATTTACAATATCAGGTGTTATTATTTTGATTTGTTGTTAATCTCAGTATAAGCATTTGATTTTTTTTTTACGTAGTTATGCTATTATCAATATATTATGTTACACTTACATACATAAACTGTCAATTTCCTCTGTAAAAGCCCGAAAGAGCGTTAAGGCGAAGCTTAATGTCAAATCACTATTTTGATAAATCTTTATAACGAATTGGTGTCCATTATGAATACCAAAAAATATGCTTTAGATAAATTGAAGGTTTTCCTATCGTTTCGCTTGAGTAGAATACAAATAAAATAAAAAATTACTCAGTAAAACATATAAATGTAAACTACTAAAAAAAATATTTTCTCAATAGAAATGTATGTACGCATAAAGGAAACAACTTTTAAAAAATACAGTATTATAGCTAAGATTTTCTGTGACAGTTTCACTTGATTAACTTTTTTGCTTTCTTATAAAATTATTTACAAAATAAATAAAAACCAGTATTGTGTTTGAAATTAAACGTTTCTAGACTCCGTTTGTAAATGCAATTTTAATGCCTATTACCTACAATATAAGTTATACCAAGAATATACACATTTTTGGCTTGAGGCTTCCTCTTAATGAATAATAAATAAATAAGCCTTAAGCCTGAGGAACCTTAATTTAAATTTAAAATTTCGTATTTGTAAAAGTGAAATATGTTTCTGATTTTCAAAGCCATAGTACTGTATTTAATTACCGGAAAATCTCATATAATTTATTTTTAGTGTGAAGATGGCTTATTTGGCTTTATGGAAATGTAATAAAACCCAAGAATATTTTCAAATTTATTTATTATATATTTTTTAATAACATTCGAGAGAAAACTCTGAATATAAGTAGCTATGTTGATATATACATTTATTATAAATATATAAAAAAATTATCTGGTAAGTACAATATCATTAGGCAAAAAACAAGTAAGTTATTAAGAAAATAGTGGCAGTACAAGGTCTCGGGAGGTCGACATTTCGTTTAATAAAATCATAAGACCAATTTGTATTAATTCCTTATATTTTCTAGGCCAGTTCATTGCACAAACACACTTTACAAAAAACTGCCACTGCCCAGTTTTAATGGCTACCGAATTTAATTAAAAATTTCCCAAAACTTTACTTTTACCACCGCCATCTTTATTAATACAGGCCATGCTGTAGAAAATGAACTGACAGTTAAAGACAGACTTCTACACTGGGTTTAACAGGGTTAAAATATATTAAACTAAAATACTTTATACAAGATTCAACCTCCAAATCAGAAATAGTTTTGCAAACTTTGACACCTCATATCTCAGAATGAGGTATAGTAAAGTTACATCTTCCAGCTAAGGTGACGACCTGGATAAAGTCTGCTGAAGTAGCAGCGCAGGACTAGGAATCCAGGAGGCCACCGAGGTCACTACCTGCTGTGGACAGAGGCCGCTGAAGTAGCAGCGCAGGACTAGGAATCCAGGAGGCGACCGAGGTGACTACCTGCTGTGGACAGAGGCCGCTGAAGTAGCAGCGCAGGACTAGGAATCCAGGAGGCGACCGAGGTGACGACCTGTTGTGGACAGAAGCCGCTGAAGTATCAGCGCAGGACTAGAAATCCAGGAGGCGACCGAGGTGACGACCTGCTGTGGACAGAGGCCGCTGAAGTAGCAGCGCAGGACTAGGTATCCAGGAGGCGACCGAGGTGACTACCTGCTGTGGACAGAGGCCGCTGAAGTAGCAGCGCAGGACTAGGAATCCAGGAGGCGACCGAGGTGACTACCTGCTGTGGACAGAGGCCGCTGAAGTAGCAGCGCAGGACTAGGAATCCAGGAGGCGACCGAGGTGACTACCTGCTGTGGACAGAGGCCGCTGAAGTAGCAGCGCAGGACTAGGAATCCAGGAGGCGACCGAGGTGACTACCTGCTGTGGACAGAGGCCGCTGAAGTAGCAGCGCAGGACTAGGAATCCAGGAGGCGACCGAGGTGACTACCTGCTGTGGACAGAGGCCGCTGAAGTAGCAGCGCAGGACTAGGAATCCAGGAGGCGACCGAGGTGACTACCTGCTGTGGACAGAGGCCGCTGAAGTAGCAGCGCAGGACTAGGAATCCAGGAGGCGACCGAGGTGACTACCTGCTGTGGACAG
The DNA here is from genome assembly GCF_061612785.1 of Hesperophylax consimilis. Taxonomy (NCBI): domain Eukaryota; kingdom Metazoa; phylum Arthropoda; class Insecta; order Trichoptera; family Limnephilidae; genus Hesperophylax; species Hesperophylax consimilis. The sequence continues at coordinate 23,806,516 of NC_142852.1, read as the reverse complement.
AGGCCGCTGAAGTAGCAGCGCAGGACTAGGAATCCAGGAGGCGACCGAGGTGACTACCTGCTGTGGACAGAGGCCGCTGAAGTAGCAGCGCAGGACTAGGAATCCAGGAGGCGACCGAGGTGACTACCTGCTGTGGACAGAAGCCGCTGAAGTATCAGCGCAGGACTAGAAATCCAGGAGGCGACCGAGGTGACGACCTGCTGTGGACAGAGGCCGCTGAAGTAGCAGCGCAGGACTAGGAATCCAGGAGGCGACCGAGGTGACTACCTGCTGTGGACAGAAGCCGCTGAAGTATCAGCGCAGGACTAGAAATCCAGGAGGCGACCGAGGTGACGACCTGCTGTGGACAGAGGCCGCTGAAGTAGCAGCGCAGGACTAGGAATCCAGGAGGCGACCGAGGTGACTACCTGCTGTGGACAGAAGCCGCTGAAGTATCAGCGCAGGACTAGAAATCCAGGAGGCGACCGAGGTGACGACCTGCTGTGGACAGAGGCCGCTGAAGTAGCAGCGCAGGACTAGGAATCCAGGAGGCGACCGAGGTGACTACCTGCTGTGGACAGAGGCCGCTGAAGTAGCAGCGCAGGACTAGGAATCCAGGAGGCGACCGAGGTGACTACCTGCTGTGGACAGAGGCCGCTGAAGTAGCAGCGCAGGACTAGGAATCCAGGAGGCGACCGAGGTGACTACCTGCTGTGGACAGAGGCCGCTGAAGTAGCAGCGCAGGACTAGGAATCCAGGAGGCGACCGAGGTGACTACCTGCTGTGGACAGAGGCCGCTGAAGTAGCAGCGCAGGACTAGGAATCCAGGAGGCGACCGAGGTGACTACCTGCTGTGGACAGAGGCCGCTGAAGTAGCAGCGCAGGACTAGGAATCCAGGAGGCGACCGAGGTGACTACCTGCTGTGGACAGAGGCCGCTGAAGTAGCAGCGCAGGACTAGGAATCCAGGAGGCGACCGAGGTGACTACCTGCTGTGGACAGAGGCCGCTGAAGTAGCAGCGCAGGACTAGGAATCCAGGAGGCGACCGAGGTGACTACCTGCTGTGGACAGAGGCCGCTGAAGTAGCAGCGCAGGACTAGGAATCCAGGAGGCGACCGAGGTGACTACCTGCTGTGGACAGAGGCCGCTGAAGTAGCAGCGCAGGACTAGGAATCCAGGAGGCGACCGAGGTGACTACCTGCTGTGGACAGAGGCCGCTGAAGTAGCAGCGCAGGACTAGGAATCCAGGAGGCGACCGAGGTGACTACCTGCTGTGGACAGAAGCCGCTGAAGTATCAGCGCAGGACTAGAAATCCAGGAGGCGACCGAGGTGACGACCTGCTGTGGACAGAGGCCGCTGAAGTAGCAGCGCAGGACTAGGTATCCAGGAGGCCACGACGAATTCTAGAAGCGACGGGTCCCCTGATCTCAGTATTCTCGGTACAAATGGGACACCGGAATGAAAATGACGATGACTTCACAAACTGTTTCAAACAGTTTAATTAACTGGGGGTGCTTCTGTTTTAGCTTCAATTATCTCCATTGGCTTCATAATCCTTCTCAACACCTCGTGCGTCAGCTTATGTTTTTTTAAACTATACGGCCTCGCGCAGGCATAAACACACTCATCACACCGATATGGTTTTACCCCTGAGTGAGTCTTTTTATGCTTGTTGAGTGAACTGGAATCTTTACACGCATATGGACACACCTCGCACGTGTATGGCTTCAACCCAGTGTGAATTCTCAGGTGAATTTCAAGCGAACCTGCTTGTGTGAATGTATTTCCGCAAAAAGAACATGAATGCGGTCGAACACCGAGATGAACCTTCTTTGTGTGCGAAGAGAGGTAACTGCTACTCGAACAAGTGTAAGAACAAAGTTCGCACGAGAATGGTTTATCTCGGGAGTGTGTGTGTTTATGTCTTTGCAGGTGTCCGTTTCTTGCAAAAGATTGACCGCATTCGTTGCACGAGTAAGGTTTTTCTCCCGAATGGCAGCGTTTATGTATTCGCAAATTGCCTGAACTTGAGCAGGTGTATTGGCAAGCGTTACATGCGAAAGGTTTTTCTCCGCTGTGGACGCGTTTATGTCTTTCGAGGTCGTTTGATTGCGTGAAACAAAACCCGCATTCGTCACACCCGTATGGTTTAATTCCTTCGTGAATCCATTTGTGTCTTCGTAGAGAAAATGCTGATGAGAAGTTTTTGTTACATTGTGCGCAGGAAAAGTTGCTGATTGAATCTTCTGTCCCTTCTTCATTGTAGTTTTGGCTCAGTTGGTCATCCAAGGAATCTTCATTTCTCTGGGCCTTTTGTTTGGGCATTACTGAAGACTCTATAATAAAATTAAAAAAGCGTTATATATACAAATCTATTCTAAAACAATACTAACACATATATTAGACAAACTAGATCTCAGGGTCAAAAAAATATCCAAAAAGCAATTACAAACACACAAATTCCTTTAAAAAGTGATAAAGAGTCATTAAAAGCGATGAAAATAAAACTAACATATAAACCCAACTACGTAACCTATCTAACCTAGTTATTGTTTAATCACTTTTCATGACTTTATACCACTTTTTAAAGGTGTGTTGAGTTGCCAAGATGAAAACTGACAAATTCTGTTTCCACAAAATCAAAAGATGTTACATAATTAAAAAAAGTGAATAAAAATAATTATTGTCTTGTCTTGGGTACCAGCTGCGTGGCGTACCAGATCTACAGAGGCGGAGACCCTTTGACATCTCCAACTGGTCTCTCGACCCATCCCCCACCTACTGTGTGGCCGACTGGATTTGGAGCAACTTGTTGAGGCAGATCTTTAGATCTGTAGATCCCTAGATTCCTACCAAACCCTCATACCTTTTCCCTTCTCAGAACTCCACTCTTTCCTTTTCCTAAAAAGACTCTACACACAGCATTCCCAAAGATGACAGGCCCTGTGCGAGATTAATGTTAAAAAATACTAATTTAAGTTTTCTGCGAGTCCTACGTAACTCTGGTTCAATGATTTCAAATTTGATTTGAATTTAAATATCATTTTCAAAATTGGAACTGATCCTATAATAATATAATACTACCAGAAAATTATTTAGCTGTAATTTTTAAAATTAGCACAGATTTTTCATAGGTGTGTACTAGTAATTTGATAATTTTCTTCACAAACACAAGGTATTTTGTTGTTTACTAAGTCGCTATTTTCGTAAAAATTACTTATAGCTGGCAACACTGCTCATAAAATGTCAAAATATTTCAATAAAAATATCTACAATATTATTATAAACACCACACAATAAAAATATATTATTTAACTGAGAAAAGTTAATCCCAAAGGATAATATTACAAGCATAAAAATAATTAATATTTAATCATTTATTCGAAAAATCACAATCACAAAATAATGTATGAAATTGACAGAAAAATAACCTCAAAAATTAAATTTTAAATTTCATTCAAGATCGTTTGGTAACCAAGAAAGACGTATTGGATTAAATTTTTAGAATTAATAATAAAAAAAATACCTAATTTAAGACACGAATTAATAAAAAAATAAAATAAATATACCGTGGTTTATAAAGATATAATAAAAAATATAAAGAAATAATTTTCAATATTAGTAGAAATATTAGTAAACGTTTCTAGTTAGATTTGTAAAAAAACATTGGAATATAATTGTTTTAAATAATTAATTCTGAAATAGTTCAAAATGTATGTTGCTTTACTTACGTTGTTTATTTTAAGTCGGAATATTATATTTTTATTTCACACGTAAACAAATTAACGTCAATTTCTGAAGCGTTCGCAAGTGTTGCCATATTCCTAAGAAAATTGGTAAGCACTTTCTAATGCGCTGTTCACACTTACTTATTTGCAAAAAGAAAACCAAATCTTTCGCATTGTAAAAACAAGACATTATTTTTGTGTTAAAGTCAATTAAAATTCAAATTTGACTAGTTAAATGGGATGAAGAGTATAAATAAAATAAAAGAGGTGAAAGATAGAATAACAGAAGAGTATAAATGTATGAGAGGAATCTTTAGTACAAGTTTTGTTCTAGTAGTCAAAAATCCAATTTTTGTTTATATAAGTTGAAAATTTCACGTCTTTTCTCAGTTTGATTACCATGTTTGTTTGATCTGAATTAAGTTTGAAGGTAAGAAAAAACGCATAAATTATTTAAATAACCCAAACAAAGAACAATAAAACAAATAACTAAAATAACACCCCCCCCCTAAACAAAATAAGTTTAATTATGATAGCACATTTTACGTATTATTTATATTATGCAAAATTTACTGTAAATAATTACGTTAAATTACTTCTTTTAGAATAAACATTTAAAAAAAAAAATTTTTCACCAATGTAATTAGTTATTTAATGTAATAATTAAGTTGAAACGAAGTGTTAAGGTTATTTCCACGCACTTAATGTTGATATTACTATGTTAGGTGCCTGTATTCTATCAGATTCCTTTGTAGACAAATCACTGACAGGAACCCGCCCACGCAACTTCTTTTATGGGCAGCTCTATATATCCTCACTCTATAGGTGCAACTTGAAACATTTTGCGATTTGTTCCAGTTCTGAAGTAGACACCAAAATGCGATGGAATGCATTAACTGTTGTATATAAAATCATTTTTAATTATATACGAAAAAACACATTATTAATTTCCGACAGCAGGGCATGAAACCAATGTTCTCGGTTTGGAATAAACAAATTTATCGCTCTGACTTTTTGATATAGTGACATGCAGAGCTCCGGGCCAAAAAGGCCCTTTCTCTTTCATCATGAGTTTAAATTATTATGGTTGTTGGAAAATATTTGATTTGGTTTTTGAGAAAAATTATTTGCAATGGTACATGACTGCAGTTAAGGAAATATTTAAACTTTACGTAGGATTTATTTTGGTTTTTTTTATGTTTAGTTTTGATGTTTACATGGTACTGGGCGAGACAATTGATGGACGCGTTTTCATCGAAAGATTCCGCGAGATGTGGTACCTATTTAAGGAGAAGGAACTTCAGAGTCCCGGTGGAGCTGGAAAACCGTCATCTACTTGGGGGGCTCCCAGGACTGTGTGAATTGCTTTATTTTGAAAACTTAAAAAATGTTTGTTGTTTTTTGTTTGTTTGTCTTTTATTTGGGTTTTTGAAGCGTGGCCCAGATTGGGCTAGCGTAGGTTTATTTTAGTCTTATCGTGGATTTGTTTATTAAGAGTTTATTTATTTTAGATAATTTCTTATTTCTTTTGCATATCATGGGCTGCAAAGGTTTTATTGGCTGAGTTTAGAGTTTCAGTGATATGCTTTTTCAAAGTTTGTTTACACTGTTAAGGGTAATTCCAAGGGACGTTTTCTCCGAATAGGTGGGTATTTTGTGGTCTTTTGGGGTGTCTACGGGAGAAAACACAAGCGGCGCTTTTGGAGGAATTTATACTAATTAGCCATTTTTTGAAAAATGATTCTAGTATTTATCGCTCTGCTACTTCGAGCAGCCCATCTAAACATGTGAACATCGCCTTGCAATACAAACGTCGATATTCCAATATTTATTAATATGGCAACACCAAGCTGTGGAGGGGCTTGTCAATCTGCCAATTGTTTATGTTTACTAAATCTAAAAACAGATATAATTCACACTTCAAGGATAATTTTGATTAACATATCAATTGTAAGTTGTCAATTATATATTTTCAAATGTATATTTAGTTGATTTATTGGCATCCCAATGCGAAAATCAGTGCTAATTGAGTCGATAAGAAAGGAGTATTGAAGACACGTCAAAATATTACCAATTCTAGAATTATGTGCTTCAAGCATGTTTAATATTGTTTTTTATAGTATTTTTAACGATTCTAATTAAGTTTTATTACCTGCCAACAGATTATTTCATAATTTCGGGTGTTACTTTTGTTGATATCTTATTATTTGTGCGTTGTTGTCATGTTGAATTGAGGTTATGTTTGTTGTCAAAGTTTTTTCGTGTTGTTATCTTGTTAAGTGTTATAATTAAAACATTTTTCATATTATATTATCTCCTAATTGAAAATGTTGTTAGTGAAGTGCGAACTTTGTAAATTGTTCGGTTATTATTATCTACTAAAAATATTTTGACATTTACGTCAGTGTTGCCAAGAAAAAATAATTGCCGATTAATGGCGAGAAGCAATATTAAATGTAGCGAGTATTGTTTTCATTTATTGAAATCTAAAAAAAGAAACGAACATTAACATTTTTATATACAGATGTTTTGTTCCAATTTAACAAATGTAAGATAATTATTTTTATATTCTCGCCTAGAAATGTTTCAGATGCTTTAATTAAATACTACGAGTAGAATACATCTTGGCCTTTGAAATAATCTAGTATTTTTTAGATAAGTCTTTTTACAAGCCCAGAAAAAAATAATGTAAAGGCCTATGAAAACTGCTTTAAAGTTCAAAATCTCCTACTTACGAACCCATTTTCGGTTATGGTTTTATTGTATAATGTGGCAAATTAAGTTATTTACAAAATGATCGAAAAAAAATTAAATATTTATGCCTGAACATCCACAAAATAAAATAAAAGGCACTTTTTGGCCATGTTTTTTTCTTGCATAAATCAAAACAGGCGGATGGTGTTAAGCGGGAATTTAAACCTTATCGCCATCTACGTAAGGGTTGTTATTGATAGCGGCTCAATTTAAAATATTACACGACGTTAAAGAGATAATTAATATGTCGTTTGTTTTCCAAGAACTGTTGATTTTTCCGATTTTTATTATTGCTTGTAAAAGCACTTTTGAAGATTTCTTAGGAAAATGTCACAACATTTCAAATTATAATATTTTTATAATTTATGTTTCTGGCTTGCACAGTTCTACGCTGTCATTTCAAAACATATGGCGAGTGGAAATGCGAATTTATATTTCAAATTGTAATTAATTATTAGGAAGATTGGAGTCGAGTTCAGACTTGAGGTATAAAGGTAATATTGGTGCCCCTTGTCAAAATCAGTAGACGCCCCGGGCCCAAGGTAGGTGAATACTGTAATCAATAATATTTGGATGATTGTCTTTTAAAAATAATTTCAAGAGCGATGTGTTAGATATTATCAGCGCCTTGCAATTGGGCGCCTGGAGCGGACTGCTCCAATTGCACCCGCACAGGGCCGGCCCAGTCCTCGACCAATTCTCTTTAATTGTCTGCATATTTCGTCTTGATTCTGAAAACATGAACCAGAGTGATAGATACTCTCAGTATCGCCGCCATAAAAAAGTTCATAATTTAACATCTAGGCATATTTTGAAATTGGGTGGCATTAACCTTGTTAAGTGAACAGGGTCTAAAGATATTAATGTACATCTTTCCTCTTTTTATATACTTACCCTCTTCACGTCCGGAATTAGTCTGATTAGTACTCCTGTACCGTATACACAAGAATGGATTATTAAATGTATTTTCTGTAATTGATTTCAGGTTACCCTCAAAGCGAAGTGATGAAAACTTACCCGTCCGGAAGGATAAGCTAATGTCGTATAACGCGTTATATACTTAATTAAACCCTTTTCTAAAATGGATTCCACTAGTGCCGTGGAAGACATGCTAATTGGCTGCATTAAACCTGTAGTCATCAAACAAGAGGCTCTTCTTGATGATGCCGATGTCCAAGATGATGATGACGACGATGACGATGAAGACGAAGACGACGAAGATAATGCAGAAGAAGACGAAAGCGAAGAAGAAGTCGTTAAAAAGGTAAAAAGACAACAGAGACACCACGCATACTTCTGCGGTCAATGCCTCAAAACCTTTTCATCTGCATTCTCTTTAAGACGTCACAAATGGATTCACGAAGGCATTAAACCATACGCTTGCGACCTATGCGGTTATTGCTTCACACAATCAAACGACCTGGATAGACACAAGAGAGTACACAGCGGAGAAAAACCATTTGCTTGTAATGTCTGCGATTACACATGCTCCAGTCTTGGAAACTTAGGCATACATAAACGCTGTCATTCTGGAGTTAAACCATACTTATGTACGGAGTGTGGTCAAGCATTCGCTAGAAATGGACATCTACAAAGACACAAAAGAACGCACAGCGGTGAACGGCCGTTTTCATGCGACCAGTGCACCTATACCTGTGCCAACACTAGCTATCTATCGGCGCATAAAAAGACGCATCTAGGTCTCAAACCTTACGCGTGTTTAGTATGCGGTAAGCGCTTTACAAAAGCTGGGTGTTTGGGTGTGCATATGAGAATACATACAGGAGAAAAACCATACCGTTGCGACCAATGTACATACGCTTGTAAAGACTCTAGCTCCCTCAGTAAACATAGAAGAATTCACGGGAAAGAAAAACCAATGAAATGTGATGACTGTAAGTATTCTACGCGAGATATTGGCTTCCTTGCAAAGCATCGCTTGAAGCATTCTGCGGATAAGCTTTTTAAATGCGAGCTATGCACATATTCTGGGGCTAGGCTTGGGGATTTAAAAAAACATAAACATATGCACAATAAAGTCAAGACGCCATTTGATACACTCGATAATGGTTCCGATATGTTTTAGTATGCTAGAAATTGGTTCCGATATGTTTTTGTTGCAATGATTTTGGGTGCAGATAATTTTATTGATGTTGTATTATTGTTATTATATTATTGTAGATGTGTTGAAATCCATTGCATCGTGTAATATTGTATTGTGAAGCGATGGATGGCAGTATTTTATAAGAGTTATATTTTAAGCTTAAACAGTATTAAAGAAAATTATTAATAAGTTTTAGTGTTTTATGAAAATGTTTAATAAGTGTGAGTCCCAGATGCTACTAAACATCATTGGGTTTTGTTGTGGCGAGAAGATGAAGGTTGGGAAGAACTCGCTATTCAGATCAGGTCATTAAACATTTTTATTTAAAAAAAAAAAGACTAACATTTCCGAAATACGAATAACACAACGATATTTAAAAATCTTCTATTACCACTACAGTAAGCGGAAAATGTTGCTCGTGTTGTGACAGAGGACTTAGCCAGCCGAGGAATTGAACTTAACACGCCTGGGTGGAACCCTGACACGATACCAACTCGGCCACTGACCGGTCAAACATGTTCAAGCAACATCGCATTTCTGAAAGGTGGTCTTTCACCATGGCAGAACTGAGAGTATCTGACATAATTAAATATTTATGTATTTATTCATGAATAGTACAGCTCTCTCTCTATGGATACGCTGTGATAATACCTAGTCTCGGGAGAAGTCCCTAGAACTAGGGAGAAACAGATAGCTGCAGGGAGAATTGTAACAAATCCGTTTATGTCTCCTGTAATTTAATCATAAAGAGATGTGATATATTTATGCATTTGGGTTTTAATTTGGTTTGGCCACGTTTTAATACATACTCTTAACTCTTTGCATGCGGCCAATCAATTGTTGATACGGAAACTTTGACGGCCGATATTCCAGCGCTCTTTCGTCATAAATGTATTTCTTGCTCACTTGGACATTCGTAGAACTATCACGATGCTGACATCTACAAGAATTTCTCAAAAATAAAATTGTATTTCATAAAAAAAGATCGATAATCAAGTGCGCCTCTTCGCGCCTTTTAGTCCTTTAGTTTACATTTCTGTCAACGGATGGCGTTAGTACTAGTATGTCATTCATAACTAAAAATGATAAGTGCTCATGGTGTCCCACTTGTGTCTATCACCTAAGTACACACACGCCGAGTGAATTGCGGGACCACATTCAAAAGATACGGTACGTCTTTGTATGAAATTTTATGTTTTGTTTTTATAAACATCTAAGAGTGTTGACACATGAGGATTTGTTTTCATATTGTGGAGAATAATCTATTCTGTCTATATAGTCCAATAAATCATGCCAGAATGTTATAATTTGACATTTAATTGCGTGCATAGGTATTTGAAAATATGTACCGCGTACGGGTATAGATAAAACGGAACAAATTAATGCGTTCAAAAGGTTAAATATACTTAGATCTACTTATTTCTAAATCTTAACTAGTTGTCATTTGGTTCGGGCTTGCTTCTATATTGTTACCATCGTCATTGTTAATTAAACGCATGTTATTGTTTACCTTGTCATCACTGAGTTCTCTGCGTGACCTTAGTAAGGCCGAAGTTCAGTTCAGTAGCTAAGGACCTCCGAGCGGAGATTCCAGCAAAGTCTCCCACCAGCGCCAGTGCGTTTGTACTTTGTACTTTGGCCATTGGCCGTGTCAGGTTACCGCACTTCTTCGGCTCATGCCCAGCTTTACGTTGCCAAACGGAGAAACATATCTCGAACTGAAATGCAAATTTTTCATCCACCGCCCAGCATCATGCCGCCGGGCGGGGAACGCGTACTTGGTGCTTCACCATCCCTCCCGTTTCGGTCTTCACTCTATCCCCTCTCCGTCTTGACTGTCGGTCCTCTATGAACTCGTAGAACCTCTGACTCTCCCCCGCCCATCTTGTCCTTGCGACCCTTTTATTTAAAAAACATATTACTTTGACTCAATTCATTTGTTACAATCAGAGATGTGCAAAATGGGTATCCAAAACCATTTGAAATGCAAAATGGAAATGGGTCAAAACTTTTCCATTTGAAAATGCAAAATGCAAAATGGTTTTTAGAAAAGCATTTCAAATGCAAAATGCAAAATACCTATTTTCAAAATGCATTGAAAATGCAAAATGGTTTCTCAGGTCAAACAATCAAAATAATTATAGAATTTTCAAACAATTTTGTCATTTAATAATGGACATCAATGTAGAACAAACATATTACATGATGGTAAATCCAAAAACACCACGACTACAGATTATGAAACCACAAAAAATTTGCGCGGGACTAATGTTGCCAACGTAAAAACTGCTATCTAACATTTAATATTACAGCGTCATGGCCCCATGTTCAGTATTTGACTCAGTATTTTTTGTAATGGTATCACTCAATTGCCAGGGCTCCTACCAGGGAGCAACTTGACAAATGTAAATTATCTCTCATAGCGAGGTTGAGGACCGACTGATATTTGGGGTTATGAAAAAAAGATGAGTGGAAACATTTAAAATGGAAAATGCATTGAGAAAAGCATTTAAAATGCAAAATGCAAAATGGTTTTTAGAAAAGCATTTAAAATGCAAAATGTAAAATACCCATTTTGCATTTCCATTTGAAATGGATTTATTTGAAATAAAGCACATCTCTGGTTACAATATATGTGATCTGAAATGTTGATATCGGAGTGTAAAGATTTCGTCATAGTTGCTTTGGTAAGAACATCATAAAAAAATCATTATTTTCCAGTCACACCAACACTATCTGGTTAGACGACCCGTTTTACCAATGATAAGTTTTTAATTATTGAAGACAATATATTATCGATTTCAAATGAAAATTTAAAACAGAAAAATCTAGGACTCGAACCCAAGACCCTTACCTTGCCGGGGCATCGCTCTACCAACTGAGCTAATAGGACCCTATCTGCTTCGGTCATATTTAACTTTATCATACTTCGAATAAGAACTACCAACATTGTCTACATTTTTATTGGCAACTATCTTTATGTATGATCGCAAGATTCAACCCGAACTAAATGTAATCTAGACAGCGTTTATATTAAACATATATTATTTTTATTTTAATGTGCGACATCTATTGACTTTTCTGCAAGTCTAGGATGATAGTTGCCAATAAAAATGAAGACAATGTTGGTAGTTCTTATTCGAAGTATGATAAAGTTCGATAAATAAATATTCAGACCAGTTTTTAATCATTTGCAACTATAAAATGTAGAATATTGAATGGAATAATCTACAAATTTCGTTACTTAATTTCTTTTCTTTTGCTCAATTTAACCAGTTACCTAACAAATATGGATGCATTTTGGATCTAGTTCTATGTGACACTCTAGCTAGTATATCACTTGGCAATTAAACATTTAGTTAAAGAGGATACTCATCACAGATCATAGACCGTAGAACTAGAATTTCTAATTATGCAACTTCTCGAACAATAAAATTATTCAAGCAGAATACGCACAGATTAACGAGCGAAAGAAACCGACTGGTCAATCGTGTGCACAGGATGTAAATGCAGCGTTAAAAGGTGTAAAAACTAAGTTATTTCTTCAAAACCATCAGAATGCCCTCAGTGAAAAAGACTTAGGAAAATCGACATGGCTATTTGGCAATCGCTCTTAGAATACGGAATTATCAGATGGGGAAGTGCAAATGACAATATCTTAAAATCAACTCATTAAAACCCAAAAAGCCACTGTGAAAATTATTCTGGGAGTTCCTGTAAGAACTAGCGTTAGCTTCGCATTCAATGGTACTAAACTCTACAAAATAATCCCACTCTCGTTCAACAGAACGAGATCATAAAATACTGACACCAAATACAGACTGACACCGAATCCACTAACCGAATAAAAAAAACACCAAGTAATATATTTAAAACTAGCTGACGTTTACTCGGCTTTGCTTGACTTTTCAATACTTTCAATAAATATAACATACATCTATTATATGTATAAACCTTCCAGAAGATATTGATGATAGTGAAGACCCTTTCATAGAAGAAATAAGCGCACAAACAGACAGACGCGGATAGTTACTTTGTGTAATATTATTTAGAGACACCAATGTATTGTCACGATTACGAATTTACTAAAAGTTTATCAGGAAACGGCCTGAAATCCCTTTTTTTTGTCGACAAATGGAAAATATCCTTGATTATCCCAATCTTCAAAAAAACTACTGATTCTAAGTAAAGTATTGGAAAAAATTGTTTACAATCAATTTATATTCTACTATGTCACCTTCACTTTTTAGTAATCAACATAGGTTCATGAAAAATCACGCGACAACTTCAAACATTGCATTTTTCACAAATTTTCTTCATGGTCAAATGGACGCGAAGCCAGGTAGATTCCATTTATACGGATTACTCCAGAGAATTTGACCGTGGTAATCACTATATTCTTTTACAGAAGTTAATAGTTCTAGGAATTTTTTTTTTTTAGATGGATTACATCATGTCAGTAATCGGCACCAAATCACGGTTGACAATGGTTTCGAATCTCGTTTAACGGAAATTGTCTCAGGTGTGCCGCAAGGGTCGCATCTCAGACCGCTTTTATATAAAATTTACATAAATGACATTTATGTATGCTTTCAAAATAGTTACTTCGTGCTATACGCAGATGACATAATAATTTTAAAACTTTTACAACCCTTATCCGATTACTTAGATGACCGAAATCAATTTCGCATATTGATAATTAAACTTACTGTCCATGAGACGAGGCCAAGGAGATTGAGATCAGGCCCTTTTACCTCGTGGGGCCCCAGAAAAACAAGGGGGAGTAGACTCTTTAGTCGTGGGGCCTTCATGGAACCAACGCGGAGTGGACTCTTTCCCCATGGGGCCTTCGGGGAAGCAAGGAGGAGTGGAGAGGAGAGAGGAGACCCTCTTCCCTCGTGGGACCTTTAGGGAACCAAGGAGAAGTGGAGAGGAGAGATGAGGCCCTCTTCCCTCGTGGGACCTTTAGGGAACAAAGGAGGGGTGGAGAGGAGAGATGAGGACACCTTCGTGAACTCTTCCCTTGTAGGGCCTTCACGGAACCAAAGGTGGATGGAGAGGAGAGATTAGGCTCTCTTCCCTTGTGAGGCCTTCAGGGAACCAAGGGAGATTGGAGAGGAGAGCTGGGAAGACACATTGTGGAACCAGAAGACATAGCCACATATCCAATGACAACCCTGGTGAACTTTATTAACTGGACCGGATTACTGTTAAAGGATTGAGGTAAAATGGGAAATAGCACAATAGGCCTAAGTGCTCACATTATATAGATCGTTTAGGAAATTATTTTTTGAAGATTGGGATAATCAAGTGTATTTTCCATTATTCGCCCTAAAACGGGATTACAGGACGTTTCCCGATAAACTTTTACTAAATTCGTAATCGTGACTATACTTTGGTTTCTCGTTTTAACATCCGTGTTTTTCTGTTTGTGCGCTTATTTCTTCTTAACTATCCAACGAAGTTTGATAAGGTTTTCACTAACATGTAGAGAATTTCTTCCGGAAGTATATATTATATACGTATACGGATATTATATTTATTTCTTTGTACGTATACGTATACAGATATTATATTTATTGAAAGTAGAGACAAGTTGATCAACGCCGTGTACACTTATTCAAATCATTTAAATATTATTATTATAATTATTAGCTAATAAGTTAAAAAATTGAAACATTTGCATAAGAAATACAACAAAACTACAAATTACACAATAACTTTACAAAGAAACTTACCTACTTACTCATTGTTTCTACACTGCTAAATAATAAAATGGATGGTCCAAAATTGCTACCCGTCATTGGTTTAAATGTTCCAACGTGTTGGACTAGGCGCACGACGCTCCTTTATATAGAAGCCAACAACACTAATTCAGCAAATAACTTACAAATCTGTGCGGAGACTTTAATATTGACACAAGCTACAAAAACGAAAATGCTGATTCCCTTAAAAACACATTAATATCTCACTATGTGTGTTTGATTATCAGAGATGTGCAAAATGGGTACCCAAAACCATTTGAAATGCAAAATGGAAATGGGTCAAAACTTTACCATTTGAAAATGCAAAATGCAAAATGGTTTTTAGAAAAGCATTTCAAATGCAAAATGCAAAATACCCATTTTCAAAATGCATTGAAAATGCAAAATGGTTTCTCACGTCAAACAATTAAAATAATTATAGAATTTTTAAACAATTTTGTCATTTAATAATGGACATCAATATAGAACAAACATATTACATGATGGTAAATCCAAAAACACCACGACTACAGATTATGAAACCACAAAAAATTTGCGCGTGACAAATGTTGCCAACGTAAAAACATAGAAACTGCTATCTAACATTTAATATTACAGCGTCATGGCCCCATGTTCAGTATTTGAATCAGTATTTTTTGTAATGGTATCACTCGATTGCCAGGGCTTCTACCAGGGAGCAACTTGACTAATGTAAATTATCTCTCATATCGAGGTTGAGGACCGACTAATATTTGGGGCTTATGAAAAAACGATGAGTGGAGATAGTAGGAAGAATGTTGCAAAAAAGCATTTAAAATGGAAAATGCATTGAGAAAAGCATTTAAAATGCAAAATGCAAAATGGTTTTTAGAAAAGCATTTAAAATGCAAAATACCCATTTTGCATTTTGCATTTCCATTTGAAATGGATTTATTTGAAATAAAGCACATCTCTGTTGATTATTGACAAACCTACTTGTATACAAGGAAATAGACAAAGTATAATTGATCACATAGGTAAAAATATATCAATAAGCTCTTATACATGGGAAGTCACAGATTAGTTGTATAAGATCACATGGCACGGTTAATGCACATAAAAACAGATCATAATATAAAAGAAACTTGGTATACAAAAAAATAATTATTTTACAAAGAAATCATTTGAATCCATTGATGACAGTTACGAATACTTCATCAATGAAATAAATAATGGGATGAAACTTTGTTTCCCCTTCAAACAATTTGAACATCCCCCAAAATGCCAAATAAGTTGTATAACACCGGGTATTAAAACGTCCATTAAAATGAGACATCTGTACCTACATAAAACAAAAACAAACAAATGACATGTCAATCATAAACCACTACAAACAATACAAAAAATCTTAGTAAAGTAAAACATATAGCTAAACGAAATTACAATAGTCAACGTATTCAGAATGCGCAGAATAAAACCAAAGTATTATGGAACATAATAAAAGAAAACTTAAAAGATTCAAAATCTAAAATTAAACCAAAAATCTGTCTTAATCAATGGTATCAGAACCAGAAAACATTGCAAATGTATTTAACACTTTCTTTGCACCACCGCCACCACCACAAAACAAATCACTACGTCCACAGTCTGCTAAAACACTCACAAATAAACATTCTCGTTCATTTTTTATAACACCTGTAAGCAAAGAGGAAATTGTCAGAAATATCGTAAAATTGAAAAATAAAAGCTTTGTCGGCGCTGACAAGATCCCTATAAAAATTATAAAAACATGTGCAGAGGCTTTAAGTTACCCATAAGAAATACTAATAAATAAATCATTTGAATCTGGAACTTTCCCAGAACACTTAAAACAATCTGTTATTGTGCCGTTGTATAAAAAGGGCCCTAAACAAGACATCTCAAACTATAGGCCATGAGAGGGAGTGTGTAGAGATTTCACGGGGGTTGACAATAATATCCCGGACCTCCTGAGCGTACGCAGGATCCAGGGCCCCAAGGATAAATCCAAATTTTGTTAAGTCCACCGTCACTGCTGCCGCTTCAAAGCTCTTTTTAACCATTGCGAACCACAGATCCGGATCGTTAGGGCAGAGCGGTGGAATCCGCACAGCTACGTGGTTAACCTTCGGCGGCGAAACTGCTGACGTAGAGTCGGTCGGGAGAGACATTTAGAACGGCCGTAGTACACGATAACACGTTAAAATTAAAACACAAAAATCACATTCACGAAATGAAAGATGTTGTTAAGGTCACAGCGTTTTATTTGAGTCAGGTTGCCGTATATGTGATGTGACTTCAGGACCGATGATGAAGACTCCGGATGCAGGCGGTGAAGTGCTGGTCAAGCGCGTGTCAGTTAGTCGACGCCACTGCTGGTGACCGGACTCGTGGACGTATCAGGTACTGGGTATGGGTGGGTCTTCCGGGTGCTCCAGCACTGACAGGGAAGCCGAAGGTGCGGTGGACCTAATCGGCGGTTGTGCGGGTTGGTGCATAGACCGGCGAGGATGCCGCGTGGTCTAGGTGCGTGGATGTAGCGCTGGTCAGATGTGCTGGAACCAGGGCGCTGTGATCTGGTGTAGCGCTGGCCAGGAACGATGGTCGGGGCCAGTGCGCCCTGATGATCCCGATGGAGTCCATGATTGAACCGTGCAAAGCCAGGTGTTATCAGTGTCACTCGTGAAGTCTTGCTAATTGTTGAACGACTAATGACTGACTGACTGCTCGCTGCGTCGGGCCTATTTATATAGCCCGGCCGATGGCATCAGTAGCTGCGCGAGATCGCTGGTAAGGGTCACTCGCTTCAGCGAGATTTGTCTGGTAGTTTCGATGGCACTGGAATTACGCCTAGGCAATAGGCTAGAACCTTCTAGCGAATGCGCATAATGTGCTAGACCAACTCGCAACGTATTGTCGTAGGTAGCTCTAGACGTCGGTAGCCCGTAGAGAGGTAGCTCATATTGTTTACCTTTAGCGAGACATTCTAAATGAATTTCGTCGATCGCTACAATCCTTTTAACAAAATTTTTCAAAAATATTATAAAGAGGCATGTTCAATCGCATTTATATATTTTATATAACTTCTTCGAAAACTTCGAGATAATTTGTCCACAACAATTTGGAATTCGTTAAGGTCGTTCAACAACACAGGCAGTCTAAAACTTCTTAATCAAAATTCTGGATAGTATAAATGTAAGCAAAAAAAACCGAATGAATTTTTCTCGACCTCTCGAAAGCATTTGATAATGTTGATCATAAGCTTCTTTTTATTAAACTTGAATACATTGGTATAAGAGATCTTAAGCAGAAAGTTCAAATTTCAAATTCTGACGAAATAATGATGCAACACATGGTAGAATCACAATGGAGAACTATCAACAAGGGCGTACCACAAGAAAGCATCCTTGGGCTTCTCCTCTTCCTTCTGTACACGAACTTCCAATAATTGCTGGCGTAGGATGTTCAATGTTTGCTGATGACACTGCTCTGTTATGTAAATGTACGGAGACGTTGACGAGTTTAATAAACATGTAAACCAGACTTGTCAATCGATATATACAACAATACTACATGTAAACAGTGCACGGTTTTGTTTCTGCTCTAGTTTAAATCATAAATAAGAATACATAATTTTTTACCTGTGCACATAGAAAGTACTAAATTACTGTGAGGAGTATGTAAAAACAAAATAACCAACACACAAAATAATTGTCTGTGGCGATTACAACCTACTGATACCTACCGAATTGTAAGTTTAATGATCCAATTACTCGCCAATTTCTGATTGTGAAAGGGATATTCTGGATATGTGTTCGTATTTAAATCTTTCTCAATTTAATAATGAACCCAATGGTAACAGTCGCATTCTCGATTTGATATTCTCAAATGAAGATGATGTAAATGTTTACGAATCTCAGTTGTTGACAGAGTTCATTGTCCCTACATATAAACACCATCCTACACTTATAATTTCTATACCCTACACTGAAGCAGTGTTGCCAACTCAACTACTTCAAAATATGCTAGAGCAGTGTTTCCCACGGTGGGGCGTACGCCCCACCGGTGGGGCATAACGCCTCAGAGGTGGGGCACGGCGCTTCAGAGATGAGACAGGTAGGCATTCCACATATAAAGGGAAATACTCATCGGTCATACAAAAAATGTCTGAGATGTGCAAAATTGAAAAATACGCAAATTTAACTTAAAATATATCTATAAAGACAGAGACTGTGCAGGATGTAGACAATATACTGCTTAATTGTTTAATTCACAATGCTTAAGTATAATTAGGAAATCTAAATTTGGTTTCTCAGTAAATTGCACGTGTATTAAACAACCAAATAACTGTTAATTTTCCTAAAATAAAACATGTAATTACCAAAAGAACATGATACATGAATTTTCAAGTATCATGTTCTTTTTATCATGAATTTTCAATTCTCAAGCATGAGTGCAAATTTGTAACAATAAGCTGGATATCCGTGAACATGAATGATCGCAGTAAGAACATTGAATGGGTTTTGCTTATTATGAATACAAATGTATCTTCTTAAGCTTGACTTTTGTGAACATGAATAGTTACACTAAGAAAATAAGAATGGTTTATCCTAATTATAAGTGATAATGTGTGTAATAATTACAGTAAGAATGGTTTTTCTTAAGTATGAGTGCTATTGCGTCTCATTAAACGTGACTTCTGTGAACATGAATTATCGCAGTAAGAACATGAAATTGGTTTATCTTTAGTGTGAATGCAAATGTGAGTCATTTAACTTGTCTTTTGTGAATATGAATAGTTACAGTAAGAACATGAGAATGGTTTTTCCTCAGTATGAATGCGAATTTTTGCAATTAAGCTTGACTTCTGCGATCATGGATAGTAACAGAAATTTAATTTCAGTTATAACATATGCATTAGAATAGGTTTTATTAATGTCATTATGGGTTCATATGTTTATAAACATATAACAATATGATTTGAAAATTTACCTGATGTTTAACTAAAAAAGATGCCGGTGGGGCATCTGACTTTTGAAAAGACCACGGTGGGGCATGGCATAAAGAAGGCTGGGAAACACTGTGCTATAGTGATGGGAAAAATATGCCAGAAATATGCTAAATTCCTTTAAAAAATGCCAAAAAAAAGCCAACATAAATTTGACTTAGTATTTATTGAGAAATAGAGTGATGGGAAAAATATGCCAGGAAAATGCTAAATTACTTTAAAAAATGCCAAAAAAAGCCAACATGAATTTAACTTAGAAATAAAATCAGTGAAATAAAATATCAATATCTTCATCTTCATTAACAGCAGCTGATGCGGAAGGCTGAGAGACGGAGTCGTAACTTTCTTTGGTCCCAATGCAGCGTAGTACTTCGTCAGGAACAGTGTAAGAATAACAGCACTTTCCTGCTCTCTTTAGGCCAAATCTCACGTACAAAATGGCATTCAGGGTTCTCACCGCCAAACGATTTCGGAGTTTTGTTTTGACCAGACTCATTTGGCTAAATACACGTTCAATGTCCGCATTTGAATGCGGCAATGTTAAAACAGACATTGCAAACTGACATAAATCACCGAAGGGGTTATTATTAGCTGCATCTTTATATTGCATGACTTCATTCCAAAACTCTACAGTGGAAGTCAAGGATTCCCATTTAATGTGAACTATGTTTCTCCATTGAGACACCAGTTTTTCAATCGATATCATTTTTGTTAGTTAAAAACCTTGTTTTTATTATTTTCATGTTTCTGTAAAAATAAGCCAAATAAATATGCTATATGCTAAAAGCATAATAGTTATGCTAAACATGGAGTAATTATGCCAAATTTAGCATATAATATGCTAACTTGGCAACACTGCACTGAAGATGATAATCTTAAAATCTGAAGATTTTGTTATTATTTAAAAAATGCAGATTACGATCAAGTTAATGAGGCACTGTCTAACATTGACTGGACAAGTCTTAATGAAGGTGATATTGATTACAATACTGACTATTTTTACTCGCAACTCAATATTGTAATTTCAAATAATATTCCTCTTATCCAACATAAAGAATCAAAGTATACAATATGGTTCACTAAGGAATTAATTCACTTGATAAATTGTAAAAAGAATCTCATAAAATCTATAAAGAAAATAGATATGTACCTAATTATATTAAATTTAAAAGTGTTAGGAAAACTTGCAAAAATTTGTCTAAAATTATTTATAAAAATTATATATGGAAAAGTCAAAAAAATAAAATAAATCACGATGTAAAACATTTCTGGAAACACGTTAAGTCTATGAAAAAAAATGAAGTCGGGATCCCGGAACTATTAATCATGAACAAAAGAGTTCTAGCAACATAAAAGAAATTGTTGACATGTTTGCCGATTTCTTTAAAGATGTGTTTGAACCTGACATTTCAGATGAACAAACTCCGGAATTTTATTCTGATATAAAATTTGCAATTGTCTAATTTTAATATTAACACCACCGACATTGCAAATTACCTTAAAACACTTGAACCCAAATTAAGTTCCGGGCCGGATCAAATTCCACCCATTTTGATTAAAAACTGTGCAGACAGCTTATCCATTCCGTTGTTCATATTATTTAATAAGTCTCTGTCAACGGGAAATTTCACAAAACTGTGGAAAAAAGTTACTTAACTCCAATATTTAGATACGGGGATAAATCTGCAATTGATAATTATCGTCCAATTTGTATCCAATCATCCATACCCAAGCTTTTTGAAAAATGTATTCTTCTAAAGATAAACCCCAGCGTGAAATCTATCATTACAACTTGCCAACATGGTTTTGTTTCAAGCAGATCAACCTTGACCAATCTATCCCTTAACGAAAATTATATAACAAATGCTCTTTCTAATAGACAACAAGTCGATTCTATATAATACTGATTTCAGCAAAGCGTTTGATAAGGTTTGCCATAAAATTCTTGCTAACAAACTGGCGAAAATTGGCATAACCGGTAACGTACTATCCTGGTTTAAGAATTATATGTCTAATCGAGAGCTTACTGTCTGCATCAAAGGTAAACTGTCCTACACTTTTAAAGCTACAAGCGGCGTGCCCCAGGGCTCACATCTAGGACCCATTATTTTTAACATATTTATAAATGACGCTACAAATATATTTACACGTGTCTTTACTTTGATGTTCGCAGATGATATAAAAATTTATCGAATTATTGACAATATTCATGACGGCTTATTATTACAATCAAATCTCATTAGCTTTTCTGATTGGTGTATCCTAAATAAATTAACCCTTAATGTAAAAAAAGTGTCAAGTCATGAGATTTTATAGGAAGAAAAACCCATTGATTTTCACATACTGTATGAACAATCAAGTCTTAGTATCTGTACCCGAAATAAAAAACCTGGGGATAATATTTGACACCAAATTAACATTTATCTCCCACATTAACAATATAACCACTAAAGCGATGCAAATGTTGGGTTTCATATTAAAAACTTTAAAAATATTTTATTCATCCATTGTCAGAAGCCATTTAGAATTCAACGCAACCATTTTAAAATATTCATGAAAAATCTATTGAGCGAATCCAACATACATTTTTACGAAACATAAATTATAGATTAGGAATTCCTATTGAAAACATTAACTACACCTCACTGTTGAAAGTCATGCGCCTTGCCACATTAAAAGAAAGAAGAATATGTTCTGATCTATTTTTTCTTTATAAAATTGTTAATAACATATTTGACTCCCCTGAAGTCCTTAGGCAGATTGACTTTCATGTGCCTAGTAGAACGGTTTGCCAGAAGGTACCTTACCATTGTAACATTGCAGGTACCAAAGCAGAAATAAATTCAGTAATGAACCGACTGCAAAGTGCAGAGAATAAAATATAACATGAACACCAACGGTACTGAATGTCTATCAGCCTATAAAAACATTGTTATTAAATCTGCGTGTCTATCTTGATACCTTTGTAATGCTTATAAATTTTTAATGTATCTAAATTTATAGGAAAGTGCATCCTATAGTTCACTCTGTTTGTTGCTTGTTAATATTTTTATACTTGGTACATATTTTAATTGTTATATTTCTTTTACTCTCTGATTATATCAAATGTATTTTTAATTGTATCATATGTAAAAGTCCTAATTGGGCGTGAACAAATAAATAAATAAATAAATAGCAAACTGGCTGTCATCACAAAATCTGTCGCGAAACAAAAACAAAACTGAACTTCTAAAATTTTGTCCAGTACAAGCTACACCTATAAACATAAATGTTAAATTTTATAACAATCATATCGAACCTTCCCAAACTTGTTCACTGCTTCCCAGCAACAAAATACAACTAGATGCAAATATAAACTGGAAATAACGTGTATCTAAAGTTGTAGCAAAAATCAGTAGATTTTCTTTTGTTCTAGGCATCCTTAAAAATATCTTAAACCTCAGGTCATAATCACATAATCATACTTATGCTCAATGATAAAAGACCGAATAGTTTTTTGGGGAAACTCAGTAAACGTCAAAGATGTTTTTATCATCCAAAAGAGGTGCCTATGAAAAATTACAAACTCTGACCACCTGGATTCATGTAGACCAATTTTTAAAACTCTCAAACTTATGACAGTGACGTATATATATATATATATATATATATATAATGGAGTTATGCCTCTTAGTTCCATCATCTCCAGAAAAGTTCCCACAAAAAAATAAACAAATAAACACGCTACAAGGTTCACAGAAAACTTATTAATCCCAAAAGCAAACAAAACTATATTTGGAAAAGGACCACACTACATGGCCATTAAAGTTTATAAAATCCTTCCACGTAGCATCAAACAAATAACCGACATACTCAAATTTAATTCATCACTAAAAACATGCAACACAAATGTCACTACACTTAAATGAATACCTTACATAAATTAAATATTTTTGTTCTTATTGTTTTAAATTTTTTATTTTTATTTATTATTTAACATGTAATTGTTGGGTTTTGTAATATAATGTGTATTTGTTGGGATGAAATAGGATGTAACCTATAATCTATACCCTTTGTGCTCTGTATTTTTATGCAATAAATGTTTTTTGAATTTCGAATCACTCGCGCGATAACAACATCCAATACGAAAAATTATTACTCATTTTTTTAACGTGATTAAATTATTTTATAAGCAATTGAACTTAATTTTTCATTTAATTTTTATTAACAATTAATTAAAATTGGTGAGCACATAAACCAGAGTGAAAAAATTCTACTCATCTCTCCATACACTTTCATCCTTTTAATGTATTTTTACTCGTGCAGTTCTCCAGGTGAAATTACTAAGCCATTGAATATATAGACACATAATAGGTACTTTTATTAAGTATTATTTAATAAACCTTATCACTTGTATCAAAATAATCTGTGCATTTCTAAAAAATAAAACATATTATTAAATGTAAAAGAATATATCGCGATTTCCACAAACTTCCTCACTATGGATTACTGTTCTGAGGCGGCATGTTGTAGTTTTTGAAATGATTATCTAAATGTCTTTACATTGTATTCATTATGTTTGCAAGTTATTGTAATGAATAAGTGATAATCACTAAGTTCTCTAAGCCATGTTTGATTTTAGTTAGTATACTTGATAGTTGATTTGTTAGGGAATAATATAGTTTCGCACAGTGAAATTTAATATTTCTCTATCCCAAAGATGTATTGAAATAAGTAATTACCAGGAAGTTTGATTTTTTCCCAGGTTTAGTATTTGTGTTGAGCATTTATGATGCAGCGGGATATTCAGATATGTTAAAATAAAGCTTTTGTGGATTGAAAACTTTAAAATATTTCGTATGTGGGAATTCTCACCAGAACTTTAAGATTTGTCGCATAAACATCTTTTTGGGCTCTGTGTGAGTGATCAAGGCAGGTCCCTATTCATTGGTCCCTAGACTTTCATTGGCTCCAATTCCAAGTATCCGTTATTTTTAAAGTGTTATAGCAGAACAGAGGCATGATAAAACTTGATAACGTTCCTCGTACGATTGATTGATTGGAATTCATGTAATTTGGGAGTTAAGTCATCCGTCTGATTTCCTCTGGATGTTTAGAAAACGTCAAATATTTTGTTTTAATGATATTAATTCATCGTGTGGTTAGACGGATGCTGCTTTCGAGAAGACGAATAGTTGGACTCGGGACTTGAAAAAGGTTTTTCTCCACTGTGAGTCAGCATTTGTTTTTTCAAATCTCCATTTTGAGAACATGAATAGTTGTAATCGGAACATGAAAAAAGGTTTTTCTCCAGGACGAAAGCGAAAGTAACATTTAAAATTAGACATACAACGGCATTCTTCATATCTCTTTTTCGAAAACCGAAATAGTTGCAGTCGGAAGATGAAAAAGGTATTTCTTCACTATGAATCAACATGTGAGTGGTCAGAAGGTACTTAGAACAACATGCGAATTTGCACTCGAAACACGAAAAAAGTTTTTCACTACTGTGAGTTTGCAAGCAGCTCGTAAGATGGCCCTTTCGAGAACACAAAAAGGTTAATCTTCACTGTGAATCAGCGTGTGATTCTAAATCCTTTTTTAGAGAACCAGAATAGTTGCACTCGTAACATGAAAAAAGGTTTACTCGAATGTGTAACAAATAATCTTACCTGTATTAATACTTCCCTAAAAGGAACTCAAGATATATGTGGGTAGATTAAATGCTTGCACCAGTAATAAAACTCTTATAGCAAATATAAGATTTATTTTATAAAATGCGGTTTCTAAACACATAGCTCTAGGAAATAATAAAAGAAACAAGAGACTCAATATAAAGGTTATATCTCAAAGCGTGTCGAGACAGAAATTCTCGATAGTTAATAATGCAAGTCATGTCAGTTGAAAATTTTTCAAAGAATAAATGATGCTATAAGAATTAAATGGGCGCCAGCTCAGAAATAGATAATTCTGAACAAATTTATAAATTATCAGCGTAATCCCTAAAAAACTAAAAATATATCAATCTCAATTTAAAGGGCCTCTTACGTAAATTCAGGGTCCGCCAAGGTCAGCAAGTCTTTCAGAACCTCTCGTGCCACCGGGACTCGAGCCACAACTCTCGAACCAAATCCAAACGATGCGCACTTCAGACTCGATCGCCAAACAAGACGGCAACTTGAGAATGCTGAATGTCAGTGCGGTAGGTACTTAAACGGGCGAGACTGCTACAACTGTGAGTTACCATGTGAATCTTCGTATTTCCCTTTAGAGTGTTTATTTATTTTTTAACATGAATAGTTGCACTTCAAACATGATAAAGGTTTTTCTCCCTTGTGATTCATCATATGTCTCTTCCAATCTCGCTTTCGCAATAATGTTTTGTTTAAATAGGGAATTGAAAAACGATTTTAACCAATGTGAGTCTTCATATGGCTCGTCAGCTGGCTCTTTTGAGAACATGAATAGTTGCACCCAGAACATGAAAAAGGTTTTTCTCCAGTGTGAGACAGCATGTGTCTCTTCAGATGGCCCTTTTGAGAAAATGAATTGTTGCCCTCGTATCATGAAAGTGGTTTTTTCCACTATGAATCAGCATGTGCCCAGTCAATTGGCCTTTTTGAGAACATAAATAATTGCACTAAGACATGAAAAAGGTTCTTTTCTAGTGTGCCTCAGCATGTGTTTCTTCATATATCCTTTTTGAGAACTTGAATAGTTGCATTTGGAACACCTAAAAGGTTTTTCTCCAGTATGAGTCAGGATGTGGTTCGTCAGACTGCTTTTTTGAGAAAATGAATTGTTGCACAAAGAACATGAAAAAGGTTTTACTCCAGTGTGAGTCAGCATGTGTCTCGTAAGTTGGCCTTTTTGACAACTTGAATAGTTGCACTCGGAACATGAAAAAGGTTTTTCTCCAGTGTGAGTCAGCATGTGGCTCGTCAGATAACCTTTTTGAATAAATGATTTGTTGCACAAAGAACATACATAAGGTTTTTCTTTAGTGTGAGTCAAAATGTGGCTCATCAGAGCGCTTTTCCAATGAGATGAATAGTTGCACTCAGAACATGAAAAAGGTTTTTCTCCAGTGTGAGTCAGCATATGGCTCGTCAGTTGACCTTTTTGAGTAAATGATTTGTTGCACAAAGAACATGCAAAAGGTTTTTCTCCAGTGTGAGACAGCATGTGTCTCTTCAGTTCCCACCTTCCAGAAGATGAATAGTTGCACTCGGAACATGAAAAAGGTTTTTCTCCAGTGTGAGTCAGCATGTGTCTCGTCAGTTGGCCTTTTCGACAACACGAATAGTTGCACTCGGAACATGAAAAAGGTTTTTCTCCAGTGTGAGACAGCATGTGTCTCTTCAGTTGCCACCTTCTAGAAGATGAATAGTTGCACTCGGAACATGAAAAAGGTTTCTCTCCAGTGTGAGTCAGCATGTGTGTCGTCAGTTGACCTTTTCGACAACACGAATAGTTGCACTCGGAACATGAAAAAGGTTTTTCTCCAGTGTGAGACAGCATGTGGCTCGTCAGACTGCCCTTTTGACAAAATGATTTGTT
Source organism: Hesperophylax consimilis (assembly GCF_061612785.1). Lineage (NCBI taxonomy): Eukaryota > Metazoa > Arthropoda > Insecta > Trichoptera > Limnephilidae > Hesperophylax > Hesperophylax consimilis. The sequence continues at coordinate 23,779,662 of NC_142852.1, read as the reverse complement.
GCACACAGAACATGAATAAGGTTTTTCTCTAGTGTGCATCAGCGTGTGTTTCTTCAAATGTCCTTTTTGAGAACTTGAACAGTTGCACTCAGAACACATAAAAGGTTTTTCTCCAGTATAAGTCAGGATGTGGTTCGTCAGACTGCTTTTTTGAGAAAATGAATGGTTGCACTTAGAACGTGAAAATGGTTTTTCTCTAGTATGAGTGCAAATGTGAGGTTCAAAATTTGACATACCACTGTAGGATTTGTTACAATGGACACAAGAAAATCGTTTTTCCACAGGATGCGACTTCAGATCTGAAGATAAATTTGAAATATTATACGGATAAAGTTGGTTTACAAAATTCTTATTTTAAGTTAATTATCATTATTTTGAACAAGAAGTCATTGGCTATGAAACAATCATTAGATTACACAGGTCTGCAACTTTTTTTTCTTCTTTGAAATAAGAGGTAATTCCCATTTATTTTTGGTTGCTTAATTCGGGAAAATTATCAAAAAAATTCCATCACGTAAGGTTTTTCCGCAAAACGCAAAATACTGTGGGATTGCCTATCTAGGCAATCTTGCCTATAGGCGCAAAACGGAGTTTATTGCCGAAATATATATTTTTTATTATTAACAACTTATTATAAGATAATATTTAGTTTTATAGACTGAAACAAAACATTTAGTAACTCATGACGATAAAATTAGTCAGCTTTGAATCATATATATTGGGATTTTCCATAGTAAGTATTATGAGAGAATGCCCAAGGTGCCCAGTCCCTTCTATGCCCTTTCATTAATTTATTTCTGTTCCAACTTTTGTAACGTGCGTTTTAAAAATGACTTCAAGAGGTTGTGTAAATTCTTCTGAGAGTATTTGCTATATTTGTGGTGAATTTGTAGTGAAAAAACAACAAAGAAATATTACTGATTTTATTTAAATAGTATATTTTGCGTATTTTGTGTTTTTACTATATTTATCAATGACACTGTAAAATGCTTTAAGCATGCTAAAGTTTTACTTTTTGCTGATGACATGAAAATATTTCTTTCTATTAACTCTATTACTGAATGTTATAAACTGCAACAAGATCTTAATAGGCTTAATGATTATTGTACTGTCAACTATCTCCACATGAATACTGCCAAATGTTATGTAATAACCTTTACAAAAAATAAAAATAAAATTGAATATAATTACCATATTACAAACAGTCAACCACTCAAAAAAGTCAATCAAATTCGAGACCTCGGTGTACTGATTGACGATAAACTTTTATTCAAGGCACATGTGGATAAGATTATCAAGAAATCATTGAGCATGTTAGGATTTTTATTCCGTATTGGAAAGGAATTCAAAAATATCCATACACTCAAAATTTTGTATTACTCCTACGTCCGTAGTCATCTTGAGTACGCTTCTGCCATATGGAATCCTTTTTATAACATTCACACAAAACGCATTGAAGCTGTTCAAAGAAAGTTTGTACATCACTTGAACTTCAGGAGACAATTACGTTATTACGATATGGAAAGCTCTATCAAGCACTACGGACTTTTTTTATTTTATTTTATTTTTATTTATTTAATATTTGAAAAAAATATATTTTTACATAGATAAGTATACAGGATATAAACAAGATATAAAACAATAGAAATTAAAGTAGCCTTTCCTCACCATAAAGAGACAATGCTCTTGTGTTTGGTGAGGGAATTCTAAATTACTTAAAACATTAAAAAACAGGAGAGACACTGCGGACATGATTTACTTACACAAGAGTGGTCATATTGACTGTCCAGCCCTTTTGTCATCAATCAATATTAGAGTCCCAAGTAACAAAACTAGAGACAAATCATTGTTTCATATCGAAATTGCTTCAACGAGTCTCAGGCAAAATTCTTTCTTACTAAGAACTTGCAATCATTATAATAAAACTTATTTTGATGCTGATATCCTGTCGTGTACCTTAGGAGCTTTAAAAAATTGTTAACAGAGTATTGTAATAATTAACCCTTTTCTAAATTTAATACATTACATTCATCATTTATTCATTATCACTCTTACATATTATTTGTATTTAATATCAAATGTACGTGTGTGTATGTATGTATGTATGCATGTATGTATGCGTATGTATGTATGCAACTATGTATATGTATGTGTGTACGTATGTATTTATATGTGTAAATGCATGTGTATGTATATATATGTATGTATGTGTTTATACGTGTATATATATATATATATATATATATATATATATATATATATATGTATACATTTTCTCTTATTATTTCCTTGTTTTTAACATTTCTTTGTTTTTAACCTTTCTTTGTTTTCTTTGTTTGTTTATTGCTTTTTAACCTTCTTTATCTTTATTGCATGATGTGAACATTGGTTATTGGGTTGTAACCTAATTCTTTTACTTATTTTTTCTCTCTCTCTATGCATGTTATGTTATAAACCTGTTAATGTTCCTAATAAAATAAAATAAAATAAAAAATAAATAAGATAGGGGACCAGAACAAATCTTGGGCCCCGCATGGAGTTTGTTCAGGGTGTGTTGAAGGACTTAGAATGTGGTCAAAAGGTAAAGTAAAATCTTTTCGTTTTGGTGTTCCCATGATTTGGAGAGAGCCTAGAAACCACAGCGATGACTGCTACTTTTGTTCGTGCAATGTGCAAGGGTATAGTACCAAAAATAAAAATGTTGTAATATGGCAATGAAATAACATTCAGTTGGTAACACTACATGCACAGGAAATATGTATAAGTCTCTGTAATGGCTATAATGTGTGTGCTCTGCTACAATAAACGTTATTTTGGTTATTAAAGATCACCATCTATTATTTATCAAGACTACAGGTTGAGGGCCCAGGCACATGTGAAAAGAGGAAAAACATCTTGTAATGATGGAAGGCAATCAGAAAATGTTAAAATTGGAGGGGTCAAGAAACTGGAATGTGTGGAAGTTCCAGACTGCAGTATTGTTACGTGGACAAGGATGGCTGGATATAGTGGAAGGTCGGAGTACAAAACCTGAAGAAAGTGCACAGAAAATAATTTGGGAAAATAAGGATGCAAAGGCTCAGTCCTTAATAGTCACAAGGATGACAGAAAATGTTATGTTACACATTATATCATGTTCTACTTCAGCGGAAATGTGGAAGAAGTTGCAGAGTGTGTATGAACAAAAAACAGAGACCAGCATTCATATTGTGCAACAGCGATTTTTTCAGTACAAATATGAAAAAGGAACAGAAGTGTCTGCATTTTTATCAAAAATACAAGAATTACAGAACCAGTTAAAACAATTGGGAGAAGAAATTTCTGAGAAATTTGTTATAACTAAAATACTCATGTCGCTACCAGAAGAATATAAACTTTTTGTTTCGGCTTGGGAATCTGCCCCTGATGACAAACAAACCTTGGAAAACTTAGTGGCCAGGTTGTTGATGGAGGAAGAAATATTTATTGACAAGAATGATGAACTTCAACAAACCCCATCATCGTCAGCTTTCGTAATGAAAAACAAAAAAAATGGAAAGTGTTTTAAGTGTGGAAAAATCGGACATTTCCAGAGCGAATGTAGGAAAAATAAAAATAACAATGAAGAAAACAAAAATAACAAGTGTTATTATTGTGGCAAGTTTGGACATTATAAATCGAAGTGCTGTTTTAATAAAAATAAAGACTCAAGTAAATACGACACAAACAAAAGTAATGCGTTTGTCGTATTAAATAAAATTTACGACAATTATCAAGATTCTAAGTGGCTCGTAGACACCTGTGCGGATGAATGCTAGTGATAAAGCCTTATTTACAAATTTAACAGAAATTTTGAATAAATCAGTGATAGTCGGTAATGGCGAGTCAATTAGTATGTTGGGCTGCGGCCAGATGGCGGTACAGGTGCAAAACAACACGGAATGGGTTGACACTACCATAGACAACGTGTTATTCGTACCAGATTTGAAAGTTAATCTGTTCTCTGCCAATCGCGCTGTTAAAAAGGTTATGTTATGATGACAGATGACAAGTCTTGCAAATTTTACAAGGATGGAGATATTTGTGCCGTAGCAAAACGAGACGGAAGCGGTTATTATATGGATTTACGTTTTAAATGCAATACTGCAACTGTGGAAAAATCAGAACTGAATGATTTTAGTTTGTGGCACGAAAAATTAGCTCATAAAAACTTTGAGTATGTCAAGGAAGTTTTACAGAAAAACAACATCGATTCACAACAAACATTAATTCCGAAATGTGAAAGTTGTTTACAAGGAAAAATTCACCGATTGCCGTTTGCAAAAAGTAATTACACCAGCAAGAAGACATGTGAAGTAATTCACGCGGATACGTGTGGCCCAATGGAAGAAATGTCATTAGGAGGGTCGAACTACTTTGTTCTGTTTAGAGATGACTACTCAAATTTCAGATATGTTTATTTTGTTAAAAATAAATACGACATCAAGAATTGTATTGAAGACTTTCTAAATAAAACTGAAAATATAACTGGAAATAAGGTTAAAATCTTTCGAAGTGACGATGGACTGGAATTTATAAACAAAGAAGTGAAATAAATGTTCTCAAAGCGTGGTATAACCCATCAAACGACTGTTCCATATACTCCAGAGCAAAATGGAAAGGCTGAAAGAAAAAATAGGACACTAGTGGAGGCAGCAAGGACAATGCTACATGCAAAAAGTTTACCAACAAAACTATGGGCAGAAGCTGTAAATACTGCAGTTTTTGTACTTAATAGGACTGGAAAAAGCAAAGTAAACGGAAAATCTCCCTTTGAAGTATGGACAAAAAGAAACTTTGACATCCGTCAATTGAAAGTGTTTGGTACACCTGTATATGCGCACATTCCTAAAGAAAGAAGAAGAAAATGGGACAAAAAGGGTGAGAAAGGACTAATGGTTGGTTACAGCGAAGATGTGAAAGGGTAGAGGATATATTTTTCACATAAATATACCATAGAAACAAAGAGGAATGTAATTTTCTTAGAAAATGAAAATAAACTCCAGGAATCAATTGAGATAATATCTCTAGAAGACAAACCATCACAGATGACTGAAACAACGGTAAATGAAGAAATTAGAACATTGGAAGATGAAGGTGGTATGAAAATCTCTACTGAAGAAGATATGCTATATGAAACCAAATCGGAAAGTGATAATGAACCATGTGTTGATAAGTTGAGTTCAAATGAGTCAGTGAGTGAAGATAATCCACTAGCACCCTACTGTGAGAGATCAAAAAGAACAAGGAAACAAACTTCTTTCTATAAATGCAACAATGTACAAATTAATGTTGATCCTGATCCGATGACATACAAAGACGCTGTGAGTAGGGTTGATGCTTCCAAGTGGCAGGAGGCCATTGAGAGAGAGCAAACACCGAGAGAAAACAATACGTGGGAAGTGTACAATGAGCCAGTAGATCCAAGTAAGGTTGTTAGTAGCAAATGGGTGTTCAAAATTAAAGTTCCAAATCAATATAAAGCCCGGTTGGTTGCTAGGGGGTTTGAACAAGATAATTTGTTTAGTTATCAAGACATTTATGCTCCAGTAGCAAAATTATCCACTTTTAGACTTTTTGTTGCTATTGCTAGTAAATTAAACTTGCAAATCTATCAAATGGATGTTACCGGTGCATTTTTGTATGGAGAAATCCGAGATGAGGTATATATTCAGTTACCTGAAGGAGCTTATTCTAATAATGAAAATATTGTAAAATTAAACAAATCACTGTATGGTTTAAAAATGTTGGAATAATAAGTTCAATGATGTCATGACTAGAGAGGGTTTTCTAAGATCAAGCTGTGATTCGTGTTTATACAAAAGGTATAATGGAAATGATAAAAAATTTTGTATTGTTATATGTTGATGACCTATTAATTTTTGGAACAAATAACCGTGAAGTTAAACAGCTTAAAAAGGCTTTGAATACTGAATTTAAAATGAAGGATTTGGGATGTATATCTGATTTTCTAGGTATTAATGTGAGTCAGAACTTAAAATCTGGTATAACTGAACTAAGTCAGAAAAGTTACTTAGAAAATATTCTTGTAAAATTTCAAATGGAAAATTGTAAACCAGTGGCTACACCGATGGATAAAAATTTTAATTTTAAAATCTTTCAAAATCAAAAGGTAGATAAAAATATTGAAAAATTATGTAGGCAGATAATAGGAAGTTTAATGTATGCTGTACAAGGTACAAGACCAGACTTATGTTTTGCTGTTTCAATGCTAAGTAGGTATCAATATTGTGCAAATAATATATTGTTAGCTGCTCTAAAAATGTATTGCGCTATGTTAAGTATACATTACATTATAAGTTGATTTACAGATGCACAGATGTAGGTTTAGAGGGTTTTTGCGATGCATATTGGGGTGGTTATATAAATGATAGAAAGTCCACTTCTGGTTATATGTTCTTTTTCTCAAAATGTTTAATATTATGGAGTTCTAAGAAACAAGCATCTGTGAGCCTGTCGTCAACTGAGTCTGAGTATGTGGCTATGAGTATGGCTGCTGGTGAGGCTTGCTGGTTGATAAACTTATTGAATGATTTTGGTTTTCTAAATGTTTGTCCGGTAAACATTTTTTGTGATAATCAGTCAGCAATCTTGACTGTAGCTACAGAATCTATTAAACGTTTGAAGCACGTAGATATTCGTTTTCACTTTGTCAAAGATCTAGTGAAAAATAATAAAATAAATATAAAATACATAAAAACTTGCGAACAACCAGCGGATATTCGCACTAAATCATTGAGTAAAGAGTTATTTGTACGATTTATTGGAATGTTATTACATTGAGGGAGGATGTTGTAATATGTCAATGAAATAACATTCAGTTGGTAACACTACATGCACAGGAAGTAGGTGTCAAAAGTATAAGTCTCTGTAATGGCTGTAATGTGTGTGCTCTGCTACAATAAACGTTATTTTGGTTATTAAAGATCACTATCTATTATTTATCAAGACTACAAAAAATAAACAAATTTGTTACCGAAACATGGATTCAGCACTCCGCCCAGTCCTTCACGGACCTGGCATTCCTACACCACAAGCAACTCAAAGCCTGGACGATTTGCCATCATCAGAAAGTGAATCAGAAGAAAGTTCTAGAGACGAGTTTCATGTAGGCGACTCCAGTGGACCTCAACAATTTTCTCAAGCTGAATTAAATGACCTGATCCAAGATTTGGGACTCCCAAAAGAATCTGCTGAATTACTAGGATCCAGACTGCAAGAGAAGAATTTATTGACACCTGGAACTTCTTTTGCTTGGTATAGAAATAGAGAAAAACATTTTGAGCCTTATTTTTCTCAAGATGGTGAGCTAGTCTATTGTTCCGATATTAATGGTTTAATGTCCACGTTCAAAGTTCAACATATAGCTGAAAATTGGAGACTGCTTATTGATTCCCCGAAAAGAAGTATAAAAGCTGTTTTACTTCACAACAGGAATAGGTACGCATCAATACCCGTTGGTCACTCAGTGCATTTGAAGGAAACTTATGGTAACTTGGCATTGATCTTGGATAAGTTAAATTACAAGGAATTCGAGTGGACAGTGTGTGGGGATCTTAAAGTAATTTCTATGATACTTGGACAGCAAGGTGGTTACACAAAATTTCCCTGTTTTCTTTGTGAATGGGATAGTCGTTCCAAAGCTAAACACTGGAACCAGAAAGTGTGGCCGAAAAGAACATTGAAGGTTGGAGAGAAAAACGTGCACTTTGAATCTTTGGTTGATCCTAAAAAGGTTCTTCTACCACCGCTCCATATCAAACTTGGGATGATGAAGCAGTTTGTGAAGGCATTGCCAAAAGATGGCGAGACATTTAAATACCTTTCAAGCAAGTTTCCTGGTCTGTCTGAAGCAAAGCTGAAGGAGGGAGTTTTTGTTGGTCCTGACATTCGTAAGCTGATGAAAGATAACAACTTTGAAAATGTAATGTGATGTGAATTCTTTTAAAGATGTAGTTACGAAGTTTCTAGGGAATCAGAAGGACCCGGACTTTGAAAATATCGTATAAAATATGTTGTTCAATTTTTAAAATCTGGGATGCTCAATGAGTTTAAAACTCCATTTTTTTGAACTCCCATTTGGATTACTTCCCGGAAAATCTTGGTGCAGTTAGTGAAGAGCAAGGTGAGAGGTTTCACCAAGATATCATGGAAATGGAGAGAAGGTATCAATATCGATGGGATACAAATATGATGGGCGACTACTGCTGGATGCTGCATAGGGAAAATATAACGTCCCACAAACGAAAAAGCACAAAACGAAGCTTCCAAACTAAAAAAAGCAGATTTTATAAAGATTTATAATTGTATATAATGTAAATAAAATATATTATGACTTAAAATTAATTAAATTTGTATAATTTTATGATTTTTTTCTTTTGAACATTCCCTACAGAAGTAGTGTAAGGCGGGTTTTGCCTATATTTTAATTTCCATTTGGCGGAAAATCCTTACGTGATGGGTCAAATGGATGGCATTCTCGAATTCAGCATACCGCAATACATATAATTCAACCATTACCATTAAAAAAAAAAAATGTCAATTTGCAGACCTGTGTTATTATTAATTAAAAGTGGTGTATACATAAGTATATAAGTGTTTAATATAAGGCCTTACAAGTTTAATTTCCTCGGTTAGTATAGATAAGCACATTGAATTCTAAAAAAACATAATAATACTAATGGTTAAATAATACACGGAAAAACGGTTTTACCTGCTGTTTGGTTAATTCTTTCGAAGCGTTGTAAGCATTCTTTTTTGACATCCGATTGATCAATGTTAATTTCCATATAAGGAAAACCCCCTTCATCTTCTTTTCGGGGTCCAAGTTCCATCTTGATAGTTACAGTCTCTATATTAATGCAACCTTGAAAAATAAAACGACAATATTTCCGCTGAACAGTGATATAAGATAAAACCCTACACAATTCAAACACAAGAGATTATTTCACAATTGATTTGCGAAGTATCGTTAAAAAATATAATTTTTTCGCAAACAGCCTCGAAATATCTACAAATGTAATTTACTGTAATGTGTTTTTTTATTTATTAAAAAAATAAAAACATTAAAATAACTGTCAACTAAAATATTTACGAAAGATACCCTTGATTAAACATGTATAAGAGGATATTTGGATAAGAGACTTGAAGGTTGAGATAAGATATAAGAATGAAGATGTCCGCTTCCGCGTCTATGGAATAATGTTTTCTTCAATCCGCATCATTCATGTATTTTTAAAGCAATACGTGTAACTTATATCATATTCATATGAAATGAGACGAAAACTTGAGGAATCAAGAACTTATTGTAAGCAATTAAATGAAATTTAAAAGTTCGGTAATACGGCAGTTTTAGGCAGATTATTTTTAAGGTAACAACCAAATATAATTATTTACGGCAAGAGAGTGTAATATATATATGCATGTGTACTGTTTCCACGACATTTAAAAACGGACATAAATTCCGAACATCTGAATTCAACATCCTACCATTCTTACAGATTTAATATTCCCTCCCTTAAGACGAGTTATTCTTATTAAGGAAGGTATAAATTTACATCAAGGAACATCAATTTACCCTTATGCGGATCGTTTCAAATAAAAAAATGTTATACACCGTTATTAGACGGTTAGTATTTTGTTTTTACTTTGATATAACCTTGTTATTACTTTGTAATTTTCTTAATTTTTACCTTCTCTCTAGTTAACACTGAGATTATGTAATAAACCAAAAAAAGGATAAATAAAAAAAATAAAACTAACTGGCTGTATGAGTACTTTCCGCATATTGCAAACATTCTTTCTTTACATCTTGGAGGTCGAAATCTATATCCATATACGGAATTTCACGTCCGCTTTCCTCCTGGGGCCCTGGTTCCGTCTTGATGGAAACAGTTTCTGGATTAAGTAGATCCATGGCATTGCTTTGTGGTTGCGATTGGTGATTTCTTCAAACTCAAACAAATGTACCTGAAACATAACAAAGTTGTTACGTAACTCTTATTCGTGTGAGCTTTGAATATTTGTTGTCGCTTGGAATATTCTGTCAAAAAATTGAATTCTAATACATATCTATAATTGGGAATAAAGATATTATTGTGGCATTACCTCGACATTTGCAAACGGTGGAGAAAATTGTCATAAATCGCAGATAACTCAATTCATACAATATCTATGTCCAAAGATAATATCCGGTAGTACCTTATATTGGATCCGAAATTCCGCTTTTGACGGAAAATCGGAAATCCATATTTTTATAATGTGTGTACTGTAATCAATACAATTTAAAAATCGTAACCCACTAATATTATTTTGGGACGTATTTACAAATACTGAATGTGGCAATGTTATTTTTCTTCCGTACACGACAACTGATTTATTCAATACGCGATATGACTTATGACTAATGTCAACGCTTTTCATCAAATTGTTTTCCACTTAACCACAGATAGAATTGACCTACGTGTTTACCATAGACGATGATTGAGGAAACTCAAGGTCATTTCATTTAAAACATTATGTCCTAATGTTTTAAAACAGCATGATTAAAAAAGTGCCACCAATCACTAAGCCAATTCCGTTCATTCATTAGTTTAATACATATTGTTATGATGCAGGGCTAGACTCCTTTTGTTTTAATATTTTAATCATTAATTTATTCTGCATCATCACATTTATCCTCGCCGATTCTCTAACCTAGTTAGGAACTAGGCGATTGTCGCTGGTATTGGTTTTGGTAAAATTTCGAATCATAATTTAAAATTTAAAATCTGTACCAGGAAAAACATCTGAAAACAGGAAATCACTTCTCGGCTGGACAGTGAACGGGTGGGTTCGTGGACTGTACAGACGATGGTCGCAGTGCTTTTCGTTTTTGAATAATTAATTGTACGGAATGTAATTCCTTATTTTTTGTCGCCGATGAGTGCGATCTTGCTTACGGGCACGGCGGTAAACGTTTTTGTGACCGTAAAATAACCATTCCCGAAGTGGGTAATAGTGATCTCGCTGGACGGAAGTTGTACGGACGGACCACGCGACCGCCGTTATACAATTGAACGGGAATCCGTAAAGTAACGGTCAATCCTGCGTAGGATTGGATCATACGCTATTTATATTTTGTGCCATGCATGGCTGTCAATCGGGAACTTCGTTCTTTTTGATTTCTGGAGTTTGAATCCCGACATCGCACGTGTTCGACGGGCCGAGAAAGAGCCCTATGTATCGGTTGCAGCATCCCCAGGAACGGCTACGCGCTTATAGATAGCTGGAGTTCATGGATGTGGACAGGAAGAGTATATCCACCTTTCCAGAAGACGGATCACGCATCTACGGAGTTACGTCCGCCGCCGAATGGGTGTGCGGGACGTTCCGTCGCTTCTCCCATAGTTTAGATACAGATAACTAAAAACTGGTTGGTCTTTGGGGTAAGTCAAAATTATATAATTATGTTAATCTGTTGAGCTAGGGCTCATCAGCAAAATGTCCAAAAGGTTTCTAATACATGTAATATCTATCCATGCACCGCCTTTTATTTATGTACATTGAGATACCATCCTAAAACAAAAGAAACTATCATGATGCTGACACGCGACCTTGGTTGCGAACTTTCACACCTGAGATTATTGAGTATAAACATTCTAGATGATTAATTCTTACCTAGATTGGCGCGTTCTACCGAACAAAGTTTATACAATTATTATTATTTGTACCCTGGGTCAAACCCCACTTAACAATTGGCTGCCCGCGTTTTTAATAAAAAAAATAGTATTTTTTTATAAAAAAAACGGCGTAAGTCGTGTGTCAGGATTATGTTTTTTTTTTGGATGGTTTAGGGTTATTTTGTTCTCTTGGAGCTCTGATACATAACCTAAAATGTTAACCTTGTTTGTTAAATGTTAACCCGATAACTGTAAAAGTGACAGCAGTGAAATTGTTATCGCATGATTGTATGAATTTCTTATGTGCGTTGTTTCAAGGAATTGTGTGAATGTTAGGGATAATTCCTCCTTTATGGTACCGTTAAATAATAAATTGAAATATGTTTATTTATTAATGCAGTTGAAAACTGAATATTATTATACACAAATAACAACGCATATCGAAGTAACGGGAGTCGGTTCATTGCCATTAGTTCATAGCATGGGTTGCGTTTTCGCAAATAATTTCAAATAAAAAATGTATATTCTAATTTGGTAATTGTTTTCATTTTGAAAAGTGATTCTTTTTTTTTATTCTCGTGTGGATTTAATACGAGAATAAATAATATTCTACGGAAAAATATAATAATATAAATATAATAATAGTACGGAAAAACCAGGGCTGGCAAAAGAAATAAATATTTAATTTTATCAAGGTTGCCACAAATTTTTTCAAAGTTGCAACAAATATTTTATCAAGGTTGCCACAAATTTTTTCAAGGTTGCCACAAAATATATATATTTTTTTAACCTTATTTATCAAGGTTTTTATCTTATAAACAAGAAAAGAACATCTTGTTATTTCTAAATCAAGGGCATCATCATCATCATCATTCATAATAACAATTTGGATAATTGTTTTGAAATTAAGTTCAATAAAGTAAATGTCAACGGTGACACAAGAAATTATTCGATATTTACTATCAATTTTTGAAATAATGGACAATTTACACGCGACGTGTAAGACTTGGAGAATTAAGAAAAAAAAAAAAACACAATTTTTTTTTGTGGTATGGACGATGACGCAACGTTATCATTGGAGGGAGTTGATGGAGGTATATTCGGTCTGATCAACTGGGTCCTGGTATCAACTCGCCATCCATTAGGTCCATGAGTTCCGAATGGTGAGGATGGGTTTGTACCCCAAACGCAACGTATCGATCCGGAGTCGATCACGTTCACCAGACATGACAGACAGAGGGCGAGAGAAGCTTGCTGTCTGATCATTATACTTGAGCTGCTGGTTCAAGTACGGAACACTGTACTGCATCATCAGTTGGAAGGCGGGGGATTCGTTGCCTGTGGACGGTTTTTCCTGCAGGAGGCGAAAGGCCTGTTGTCCTATGATCTATGTACGTACGTTACTTAGTATTTCGTAGTGAGATATATGTTTGAGTGGTTCGGGTTGTTCTTGGAGGTTGATGATCAACCCTAACACGACACTTAACACATAAAATTCATAAACTCTATTTGAAATCGAGTTGTATGTTCTCTTTCACACGATACTATTTGTAGTGATTTATTGGAAATCACGCTATTATTCTCAAATGTAACAAGTCTAAATTATAAACATGCACGCCTTTATATTGTCGTACGTTATGCTCATGAAAAGAGCCACCCATAAACAAAGTCAAGGCCATTCGATATATAAAGGATCTCATTCATTCAAGATATATGTATCAAAAGGTTCGTGCCATGCACTCACATAAATTATTATATATTAAATAATTTTGTCTCAATTCTCATAAATGATACAAACTATTAACAAGAAAATGTCTCGCAACTAATTTTCAATTGTAACCATCAACTCCGGTATGAATACTCGAATTGAATGGACTAGCAATGAACCTTATTAGAATTAGTAATAATTAATTTAGTATTTAATTATTAGTAATAATTTATTTATTTACTTAAACTTAAGTACACAACAGACTCCAAGTGAACAAATGAACACTCATTTAAAAATATTATGAATTTTGTATAATGTAATTGGCTAATATACCTTAACATGTAGTATTTGTTAGGATATAACATCTTGAAATGTAAAGAGTTACATTCCCACTGTCTCTTTCGTTTCATGATGGTGAAAACAAAGAAGCATTGTCTACAAATTACGTGCTTGAACACTGGTTGTTCTCGTTTCATCATTAATATGTAAACGGATATTTTTGTCATTGTTTTACAGTAAATGTCTTGATGGGTCCTGAAAATATATTAAAAACTGCACCAAGCGGTGCACTGAACATTTAATCTCCTAGTGATAAAATGGAGCTGTTCGCTTTATTGCTGATGAAACGAGACATAACTTCCTTGTTTTCCTTTATAAGTACGGTTCTGACTTATAATGTGGAACGATATCCCACCACCGATCCTTCCACATTTTAAGCCACTCTGTTGATATGTTGATCCTTGAATCATATTTTCTTATATTTAACCTTAAGACCAGAACATGGGGAGATGTACTGAGACCTTTCCTTATGTTCTGAGTCAATTTTTTCTCGATAAACGTTAATTTTATTTATTGTTGATCCATTTACTTCTCATCAGTTATGTCTGTAAATACACTGGTGTTACTTGTTACAATTAATGTTTCAATTTATGAATTTTTGTTTTTTTTGTATTTAATCTTGCTATCATGTAAGTAACCTGGGATGTTCCTTTCCTATTGTTATAGAATTCATATTATGAATATTATAAGTTTGTATTACATACTTGTTGGTATTGTCCTGAGAGAATTACTATTATCAACTTTGTTGAACAACGGTTTACAGAGAAAACCATAAGTTGTTTCATAAGAATATCGATTACGCCTTCGTTACTGTTGGACGTATACCTAGATCACTGCACTAATAATAGTTGCATATCACTTAACACGATTGCACCTTCTATATTGATGGCTGTATACTCTATTACTTTAGCTCCATTCTTATGCGATGGTTGTTGACTGCTTAACACTCTTTGTTGAAATAAGATTGTGTATTTTCATTAACTGCTCTGTTCTTTTGTGTGCACCCCCATACGACCTAGTTAGGTAGATTAGGTAGAAACATCGACAAAGTGTTTTCTTATCTCCTAAGGAGAAGTAGAGTCAGTGATAAGTGAGGGTTGCTATGCTCCCTAAAAAGTGTTGCCTGACGGGCTTATAACCCTATTTTGGGCTAGTGATGCATTTTTGCATTTGGTTGTGTAAAATGAATGTGATAGACACTCAGGTATTACGTTAGTTATAAATGTAACGTCAACGGTTGTCCATGACGCTAAGTCAATTAGTCTTCACCCAGCATATTCAAGCTGTGGGTGTTGGCGGATCCCGTTCACGTAACATTGGTTGTTATGTTTAGATTAAGCTTTTAAGTTTAGTTCCTACAATATTATAGTTATTTAAGTAAGAATGGCTGCACCGCAAACCTGTTCATCCTGCCTTACGTTCGATGAAGTGCGACCGGAGTTGCGGCACGCCCATTCGCTATTCTCAATTTGGTTTAATTTTGGTTCTTTGAATACTTCTTATTGATGATTATTATCTACTGTTGATATTTATTGTTAACTTTGTTCTTCTGTTGTAGTAGACCCTTGGACCGACCTGGAAAGAATAGGGTTAGGTTATTTCGAAAATTTTATATGTTTGAGGGCAAACATTTGGTGGCGAGGGGGGTAATGTTATGATGCAGGGCTAGACTCCTTTTGTTTTAATATTTTAATCATTAATTTATTCTGCATCATCACATTTATCCTCGCCGATTCTCTAACCTAGTTAGGAACTAGGCGATTGTCGCTGGTATTGGTTTTGGTAAAATTTCGAATCATAATTTAAAATTTAAAATCTGTACCAGGAAAAACATCTGAAAACAGGAAATCACTTCTCGGCTGGACAGTGAACGGGTGGGTTCGTGGACTGTACAGACGATGGTCGCAGTGCTTTTCGTTTTTGAATAATTAATTGTACGGAATGTAATTCTTTATTTTTTGTCGCCGATGAGTGCGATCTTGCTTACGGGCACGGCGGTAAACGTTTTTGTGACCGTAAAATAACCATTCCCGAAGTGGGTAATAGTGATCTCGCTGGACGGAAGTTGTACGGACGGACCACGCGACCGCCGTTATACAATTGAACGGGAATCCGTAAAGTAACGGTCAATCCTGCGTAGGATTGGATCATACGCTATTTATATTTTGTGCCATGCATGGCTGTCAATCGGGAACTTCGTTCTTTTTGATTTCTGGAGTTTGAATCCCGACATCGCACGTGTTCGACGGGCCGAGAAAGAGCCCTATGTATCGGTTGCAGCATCCCCAGGAACGGCTACGCGCTTATAGATAGCTGGAGTTCATGGATGTGGACAGGAGGAGTATATCCACCTTTCCAGAAGACGGATCACGCATCTACGGAGTTACGTCCGCCGCCGAATGGGTGTGCGGGACGTTCCGTCGCTTCTCCCATAGTTTAGATACAGATAGCTAAAAACTGGTCGGTCTTTGGGGTAAGTCAAAATTATATAATTATGTTAATCTGTTGAGCTAGGGCTCATCAGCAAAATGTCCAAAAGGTTTCTAATACATGTAATATCTATCCATGCACCGCCTTTTATTTATGTACATTGAGATACCATCCTAAAACAAAAGAAACTATCATGATGCTGACACGCGACCTTGGTTGCGAACTTTCACACCTGAGATTATTGAGTATAAACATTCTAGATGATTAATTCTAACTTAGATTGGCGCGTTCTACCGAACAAAGTTTATACAATTATTATTATTTGTACCCTGGGTCAAACCCCACTTAACAATATTTTTAAATAAAAATGTTGGATTGCATAAAACATCAAAACTTTTCTATCTAATAAACAAGGTTCTATCTGATCACAGGCGAATTAATACATTATGTGTTCACACCATTGACTAAATAGGACTTGACACGGCCTATTGACATTGAAATAACCCCAATCCAATTTTGATTTGGTTCATGTGAACATTTGTAAAAAGGCGGGCGTATTGTGTCGTAATGCGAAGAGGGCGCTGTTTTGCTTTTTGCGTTTTGCCTTTTGACGGACATTAATAGATCCAATCGGTTTCTCAGTCAAGATAAGAAAGTTAATTTTTTTCAATCGCAAAAATAACCAATTATTAAATATTTTATAGAGCATCTAACGCGGACTTTATTGCTGAAAAAAATATATATTAAAATATACATATATATATGATAAGTGGATATTATATTAATAGAAGGTTGAAAAAAGTCGATTTGTTGTTATTTAATCGTCAAAAATTACTTTCGGGCGCTTACATTGCCAACGCTGGCTAAACCTTATGAGATACATCAAAATAATGTACTACGGAATTGTATATCCTAAAAAGGCCAGCAGAAAAATCCATAACGGTTCAATGTCTATCTCCTAGGGATAACTCCCAGCAACACCAGGTACACATCAGCTAGAATTTCTTTATATATTATGAAAGTAAATACATAAGTACATTTTCAATTTGATATTTGTAGTCGGTAATCCATGGATTATTATTGATCGAAGACGCATTAAAAAATAAATCTTCTGAATTTATCACCATCTACTGTTGAATATTAAATGCTAAATCCTATTAGTTCCAGTTTATGTCGCTAAGAAAAAACTGACACTATACAATTATGACAGGTTCACTGTCAAATGAAATGTTGCTTGTAATTACAATTATCACTACAATAATAATTTTAATGTCAAATTTAAATTTCTATCCATGACAATCAATTAATACACACATTGTTATCCTTCCACCTTGTAAGTGAATAGAATTGTATGTTATCCTTCCACCTTGCACCTTCCATCTGACAGAAAACAGTATCTGACTAGAATTCGTGCACCGGTATTAACTAACCTACAAATTAATTGTTCGCAAAATGTCACGCGTACGTCCTATATAACTATCACTTACCTTTTAAAATGTGATATATCGAACCCGAGGAATAGGAAAATTAACTCAGGATTCGTCAATGGGACGAATGACTAACTCGTTAATAAATCACTCAGTAGATCGATATCTTCGGGCTTTTTGTGCGTAGCAAATTGGGCCTCTATTTAACCATAGATATGCCAATATTTAGAAAAATGTTATTCGTGCAACACAAACCATCGGAGAGGATAGAGGAAACTATAAAAAAGGCGCGACCATAGAATATATATTTCTCAAATTACTCTTCAAACAATCAACTCATTATAACTATCACGCCTGGTTCAAGGCTTCCAAGAAAAATATCATTAAATTGACAATATTATTATCACTAGCTTGTGCGTATCGTACCGCTTGTAAAATCACACTTGTCATAAAGAACTAGCTTGCCGGATTGTTATGGTTCTCGGCTGTAAAATTTTACTTGTAACATAGGTACATCTTGAAAATCCTGGGTGGGAACATTTTTTATAAAGTTTTGGTTAATTCGCTGCATTTCCTAAATGGAACTAAATTTGAAGAACCGGTTTGCTTAACACCAAATTCTAAGTAGGACGCGAACTGTTTGAAAAAAAGGAAAAGCGGCCCCTCTGTTGAAAAAGTTGTGCACCACTATCATAAATATTGCCCATGCAGGGATGTACGACATGTACGTACTCGGTACTAATTAACTAGGTACCTTCTTTAAGATATTTATTTGTTTTTAAAACAAAATTAACGATGAGTACAAAAGAAGATATAAAAAGCAAATCAATTTGCAAAGCTCAAATTTCTCACGAAAATGCCAAGCTGTACTTTTCGTCAATTCCTACCCGAACAGGTAGTCAAAAGTTGAAATCATAATCGAAAGAACTTTTTCTTTTGTCATATAATT
This sequence comes from Hesperophylax consimilis, assembly GCF_061612785.1. Taxonomy (NCBI): domain Eukaryota; kingdom Metazoa; phylum Arthropoda; class Insecta; order Trichoptera; family Limnephilidae; genus Hesperophylax; species Hesperophylax consimilis. The sequence goes on along the minus strand of NC_142852.1, from coordinate 23,761,110 downwards.
TTATTTTATTCATTAAGATTCCAATTGCTTTACCCGCTATGCGAGATATTTTCTTGATTTAAGTTGCTTTCTAGTTGAAACCTTGAGAAAATAAGTCGACTAATACCATTAACAAAAAAATACTGAAATACCTAGCAGGCAGGTCAGCAGGTATGTCTGCAGGTATATCTGCAGGTAGGTTAGCAGGCAGGTCAGCAGGTATGTCTGCAGGTAGGTTAGCAGGCAGGTTAGAAGGCAGTTAAAAGCAGTGTACTAATGAAAATATATGTACTTGTCAATCCCTTTCCCCGTTCCCCTTACAAGTTCATTTAGAAACAATCACTTTTTATATTGAACGACACATAATTCGCTTTTATCGCAACATTGTTGCGGCAACAATAATATTAATAACCTTTTTTCCACCATGTTGGGAGGTTAGTCCAACCCCAAACGTCCCATAAAAATATACACATTTATTTTACAATAGATATGTGGAAATGCAAAAATAAATTACCGATTAAGGACAACTATGTAGGGCGTGGCATTGGTAAGCTTGGGCCCATCGCTCACTCAGGAGTGGCGCTTGGTGCTGGTAGGCTGCGGTCACCACCATCTTCGCTGAGGCCATTATATAAAATAATAGGAAAAATAAAAAGTTCAATTCGCAAATCCACCAATTTGCGTATTTTTATCAATTACTATAACTAACAATTCCATTACTCTGGTTGCGAATTGAGGAGTACTAACCCCAAGGACGCTGTGTTAGGTACAGAGAGCGATTTGGATTCTTGGCGTATTGACAGGTCGGCGCCCGGAGCGGACTATTTCATTTGCGCCAGCACAGGCACAGGCCTATCCGCGTCTGTCTGTTTGTGAGCTTAGTTCTTCTAAACCACGCAACGGACTTTTATACGGTTTTCAATATCATTAAGAAAATTTCTTCGGGAAGGTTTATATATATATAACATCCGTATTATGTTTATAGAAAGGTCGATGTTTTGTAATCAAGACAAAAACAAATATTTTCGGGCGCTTACATTGCTAACGCTGGCTAAATCCTCTGAGATGCATCAGAATAACGTACTACAGAATTGTATATCTTAAAAAAATCTAGAGAAAAGTCTGCGATGGTATATGTCTATCTCCTAAGGATAACCAGCAGCAACGCCGGGTACACGTCAGCTAGTCTGCGATGGTATATGTCTATCTCCTAAGGATAACCAGCAGCAACGCCGGGTACACGTCAGCTAGTCTGCGATGGTATATGTCTATCTCCTAAGGATAACCAGCAGCAACGCCGGGTACACGTCAGCTAGTCTGGGATGGTATATGTCTATCTCCTAAGGATAACCCCCACTAACGCTGGGTACACGTCAGCTAGTCTGCGATGGTATATGTCTATCTCCTAAGGATAACCAGCAGCAACGCCGGGTACACGTCAGCTAGTCTGCGATGGTATATGTCTATCTCCTAAGGATAACCAGCAGCAACGCCAGGTACACGTCAGCTAGTCTGCGATGGTATATGTCTATCTCCTAAGGATAACCAGCAGCAACGCCGGGTACACGTCAGCTAGTCTGCGATGGTATATGTCTATCTCCTAAGGATAACCAGCAGCAACGCCGGGTACACGTCAGCTAGTCTGCGATGGTATATGTCTATCTCCTAAGGATAACCCCCAACGCCGGGTACACGTCAGCTAGTCTGCGATGGTATATGTCTATCTCCTAAGGATAACCAGCAGCAACGCCGGGTACACGTCAGCTAGTCTGCGATGGTATATGTCTATCTCCTAAGGATAACCAGCAGCAACGCCGGGTACACGTCAGCTAGTCTGCGATGGTATATGTCTATCTCCTAAGGATAACCAGCAGCAACGCCGGGTACACGTCAGCTAGTCTGCGATGGTATATGTCTATCTCCTAAGGATAACCAGCAGCAACGCCGGGTACACGTCAGCTAGTCTGCGATGGTATATGTCTATCTCCTAAGGATAACCAGCAGCAACGCCGGGTACACGTCAGCTAGTCTGCGATGGTATATGTCTATCTCCTAAGGATAACCAGCAGCAACGCCGGGTACACGTCAGCTAGTCTGCGATGGTATATGTCTATCTCCTAAGGATAACCCCCAACGCCGGGTACACGTCAGCTAGTCTGCGATGGTATATGTCTATCTCCTAAGGATAACCAGCAGCAACGCCGGGTACACGTCAGCTAGTCTGCGATGGTATATGTCTATCTCCTAAGGATAACCAGCAGCAACGCCAGGTACACGTCAGCTAGTCTGCGATGGTATATGTCTATCTCCTAAGGATAACCAGCAGCAACGCCGGGTACACGTCAGCTAGTCTGCGATGGTATATGTCTATCTCCTAAGGATAACCAGCAGCAACGCCAGGTACACGTCAGCTAGTCTGCGATGGTATATGTCTATCTCCTAAGGATAACCAGCAGCAACGCCGGGTACACGTCAGCTAGTCTGCGATGGTATATGTCTATCTCCTAAGGATAACCAGCAGCAACGCCGGGTACACGTCAGCTAGTCTGCGATGGTATATGTCTATCTCCTAAGGATAACCAGCAGCAACGCCGGGTACACGTCAGCTAGTCTGCGATGGTATATGTCTATCTCCTAAGGATAACCCCCAACGCCGGGTACACGTCAGCTAGTCTGCGATGGTATATGTCTATCTCCTAAGGATAACCAGCAGCAACGCCGGGTACACGTCAGCTAGTCTGCGATGGTATATGTCTATCTCCTAAGGATAACCAGCAGCAACGCCAGGTACACGTCAGCTAGTCTGCGATGGTATATGTCTATCTCCTAAGGATAACCAGCAGCAACGCCGGGTACACGTCAGCTAGTCTGCGATGGTATATGTCTATCTCCTAAGGATAACCAGCAGCAACGCCAGGTACACGTCAGCTAGTCTGCGATGGTATATGTCTATCTCCTAAGGATAACCAGCAGCAACGCCGGGTACACGTCAGCTAGTCTGCGATGGTATATGTCTATCTCCTAAGGATAACCAGCAGCAACGCCGGGTACACGTCAGCTAGTCTGCGATGGTATATGTCTATCTCCTAAGGATAACCAGCAGCAACGCCGGGTACACGTCAGCTAGTCTGCGATGGTATATGTCTATCTCCTAAGGATAACCAGCAGCAACGCCGGGTACACGTCAGCTAGTCTGCGATGGTATATGTCTATCTCCTAAGGATAACCAGCAGCAACGCCGGGTACACGTCAGCTAGTCTGCGATGGTATATGTCTATCTCCTAAGGATAACCAGCAGCAACGCCGGGTACACGTCAGCTAGTCTGCGATGGTATATGTCTATCTCCTAAGGATAACCAGCAGCAACGCCGGGTACACGTCAGCTAGTCTGCGATGGTATATGTCTATCTCCTAAGGATAACCAGCAGCAACGCCGGGTACACGTCAGCTAGTCTGCGATGGTATATGTCTATCTCCTAAGGATAACCAGCAGCAACGCCGGGTACACGTCAGCTAGTCTGCGATGGTATATGTCTATCTCCTAAGGATAACCAGCAGCAACGCCGGGTACACGTCAGCTAGTCTGCGATGGTATATGTCTATCTCCTAAGGATAACCCCCAACGCCGGGTACACGTCAGCTAGTCTGCGATGGTATATGTCTATCTCCTAAGGATAACCAGCAGCAACGCCGGGTACACGTCAGCTAGTCTGCGATGGTATATGTCTATCTCCTAAGGATAACCAGCAGCAACGCCAGGTACACGTCAGCTAGTCTGCGATGGTATATGTCTATCTCCTAAGGATAACCAGCAGCAACGCCGGGTACACGTCAGCTAGTCTGCGATGGTATATGTCTATCTCCTAAGGATAACCAGCAGCAACGCCAGGTACACGTCAGCTAGTCTGCGATGGTATATGTCTATCTCCTAAGGATAACCAGCAGCAACGCCGGGTACACGTCAGCTAGTCTGCGATGGTATATGTCTATCTCCTAAGGATAACCAGCAGCAACGCCGGGTACACGTCAGCTAGTCTGCGATGGTATATGTCTATCTCCTAAGGATAACCAGCAGCAACGCCGGGTACACGTCAGCTAGTCTGCGATGGTATATGTCTATCTCCTAAGGATAACCAGCAGCAACGCCGGGTACACGTCAGCTAGTCTGCGATGGTATATGTCTATCTCCTAAGGATAACCAGCAGCAACGCCGGGTACACGTCAGCTAGTCTGCGATGGTATATGTCTATCTCCTAAGGATAACCAGCAGCAACGCCGGGTACACGTCAGCTAGTCTGCGATGGTATATGTCTATCTCCTAAGGATAACCCCCACTAACGCTGGGTACACGTCAGCTAGTCTGCGATGGTATATGTCTATCTCCTGAGGATAACCAGCAGCAACGCCGGGTACACGTCAGCTAGTCTGCGATGGTATATGCCTATCTCCTAAGGATAACCAGCAGCAACGCCGGGTACACGTCAGCTAGTCTGCGATGGTATATGTCTATCTCCTAAGGATAACCAGCAGCAACGCCAGGTACACGTCAGCTAGTCTGCGATGGTATATGTCTATCTCCTAAGGATAACCAGCAGCAACGCCGGGTACACGTCAGCTAGTCTGCGATGGTATATGTCTATCTCCTAAGGATAACCAGCAGCAACGCCGGGTACACGTCAGCTAGTCTGCGATGGTATATGTCTATCTCCTAAGGATAACCCCCAACGCCGGGTACACGTCAGCTAGTCTGCGATGGTATATGTCTATCTCCTAAGGATAACCAGCAGCAACGCCGGGTACACGTCAGCTAGTCTGCGATGGTATATGTCTATCTCCTAAGGATAACCAGCAGCAACGCCGGGTACATGTCAGCTAGTCTGCGATGGTATATGTCTATCTCCTAAGGATAACCAGCAGCAACGCCGGGTACACGTCAGCTAGTCTGCGATGGTATATGTCTATCTCCTAAGGATAACCAGCAGCAACGCCGGGTACACGTCAGCTAGTCTGCGATGGTATATGTCTATCTCCTAAGGATAACCAGCAGCAACGCCAGGTACACGTCAGCTAGTCTGCGATGGTATATGTCTATCTCCTAAGGATAACCAGCAGCAACGCCGGGTACACGTCAGCTAGTCTGCGATGGTATATGTCTATCTCCTAAGGATAACCAGCAGCAACGCCGGGTACACGTCAGCTAGTCTGCGATGGTATATGTCTATCTCCTAAGGATAACCAGCAGCAACGCCGGGTACACGTCAGCTAGTCTGCGATGGTATATGTCTATCTCCTAAGGATAACCAGCAGCAACGCCGGGTACACGTCAGCTAGTCTGCGATGGTATATGTCTATCTCCTAAGGATAACCAGCAGCAACGCCAGGTACACGTCAGCTAGTCTGCGATGGTATATGTCTATCTCCTAAGGATAACCAGCAGCAACGCCGGGTACACGTCAGCTAGTCTGCGATGGTATATGTCTATCTCCTAAGGATAACCAGCAGCAACGCCGGGTACACGTCAGCTAGTCTGCGATGGTATATGTCTATCTCCTAAGGATAACCAGCAGCAACGCCAGGTACACGTCAGCTAGTCTGCGATGGTATATGTCTATCTCCTAAGGATAACCAGCAGCAACGCCGGGTACACGTCAGCTAGTCTGCGATGGTATATGTCTATCTCCTAAGGATAACCAGCAGCAACGCCGGGTACACGTCAGCTAGTCTGCGATGGTATATGTCTATCTCCTAAGGATAACCAGCAGCAACGCCGGGTACACGTCAGCTAGTCTGCGATGGTATATGTCTATCTCCTAAGGATAACCAGCAGCAACGCCGGGTTCACGTCAGCTAGTCTGCGATGGTATATGTCTATCTCCTAAGGATAACCAGCAGCAACGCCGGGTACATGTCAGCTAGTCTGCGATGGTATATGTCTATCTCCTAAGGATAACCCCCAACAACGCCAGGTACATGTCAGCTAGTAGATAGCTCTCCTTATTTGAAACTTTGCTTCTTAATGTATTTATGAAAAAAAAATCTTTAGTAAATTTTTATTTATTTTTGCAAGAGCTTAATGAGAAATTATATTGGCGATTTTTAAACGATTTCGTTTAAGAAACGCTAACGTTATCTTCAATATTAAAATTACCTTTTGTGTATAGTGTGCCCGAAATAAGTTCTTTCATTAGGAATAAAGCATCATAAATATTATTTCGTAATAATATGATAACAATATAAAAATAGTGTTTTATTTATTGAAATCTCTTTATTAATTTTAAAAATATTACAATTAAAAGTATTTTGAAATATTTCCGAACCTGCAAAACATATGTGAAAGAATGAACATGAAGTATTCAATTAACATTTTGCTTATTTTCCATTGTTTGAATATTAGTTATTATATTCAATGTTGCAATTATTTATATTAAAATGAAAGGCTCAAGCTAAAAGTTGCTAACTATAAATTAATAAAAATATATTTTTGGACTAATTTTTAACTAATGGACAAAATTTTTAGTCAATTGAAAATGTAAGAAGATCAGGTTTATCTGACCAAACATTAAAAAAATTATCTTTCACATAATCCCATTTTCGGTTGTATCTTTCGGACATTCCTTTGATATTTTTGTAAGTCATTTTCTCGGGAAGAACGACTCTCTTATCGGGAAAGTCCAGCGATGTTATGATGTCCAGAAAGCATTTAAATAAATGGAATTTGCTTATTTGGAGAGATGAACAGAGTTTATTTTCATTTTTCTTGGTAGTCCCTTGCTTCTTTCCAGAAACTGCAATTTCCAATGGTCTGTAAAAAAATCTAGGTTTAATATTTGAACTGAATAAATACGTCGCTCCAAGAAATGCAACACACAAGATTACAAATACACCATCAATATTTTAATTCCTCTGACTAACATCACTATAGTGAGAAAACGATCCTTGATGAAGGACTTATTTGGCAGAGGTTTAAATCCGTCATGCCACAGTGGGAAACAAACGCTATTGAGCAGTCGACCAAACAGTTAAATTTACATTAAATGTTATAACAGCGTATATAAGCATCCAATCATATGTATTTGAAAACACTTACAAGGGCTATTGAATTCAATTGTTCAATAAAGAAACGTGTTCTACTTACAGGTACTCAACTTTACTCCAAACGATGCTTGCTGAGCTTGGCGTTTTCCCTTCCTGCTTGGAAAATTCAAACACAGCTGTAGACTGCTCCACAATAGGTACCTTCAGCAAGTCCAAGTTACAGTCGTCACAAGCAACTGGTTTAGTATACTCCAACACCTTCCATTGATTTGTGTATGGAACATTGAAAGATCTGTCGACAAGAGCTCTATACAATGCGCCTTTTGAGAATGGACATCCTCCGCCAACTATAATGGAGTCCAAGTGTATAGGTTCATCCAGAAATAGTGACAAAAGAGCTCCCTGAATGCCAACCCGGAGCCAGCGAGCTATTTTGTCTGAACATGATAAAGATGCAGTCGGATCGCCTTTGCCTGGTTTTGTCCTGACACGACCAAGCATGCTGTCTTCATTTTGTTTTTGAATTTCATTAACTGTATTAGAACCAATTTTTGAAAAAAAATCAGGAATAGAGTTTCTAGGCAGTTGAGAACTTTTGTCATAACAAAGGTCAGTAGTTAAATATGAAAATTGACAGTCTTCGGAAATGTCTTTACTGGTGGGGATCGGATTCATATCGGCAATTAATTCAACTGTTGTAGAAAGTTTATCTATTTTGGCGTTTTCGTGAGGATTTGTTATTTTGTCAACTGTGTTGGATTCAAAAGAAAACACTTTAGGCAGTTTTTGGTCAAAATCAATGTTGGGTGAAGATGAAAATGAACAAATTTCGGAATAATCCTCTTCGGTAGGTATCGGGTTCACATGAACAATCGTGTCAAAGGTCATGGACATTGGAAGTGCGTCTGAATCAACGTTATGAGAATCTTGACTTGAGACATATTTATTGTTATCAGATTTGGCCTTCTTGGGCGGTCTGCAATCATATTTTTTTGACTCTTGACTTTCAATAAACGGTCTGATTCTCTTAGAATGTTCCTTTATCAACATTTTATCATGTGTGATGTTATTTTTCAATTGTTTGATAGGCCCAATTTCAACAGCGTGTAAATACAAACCGCCAGCAAACTGCAATCCATTCTTATCTTCCACAATCGAGCCATCACCGCAAGGACTGTGCGACGAAAACAAATGAAAGCATACACCAGGCTTCAACGCGCATTTCTGGTCACTACCAATGTTAAAAATAGACGTCTTTAACTTAAAAGCCAGACCAATTTGCTCGTAAAGATATCTCAAGAAACCACGGCGAGCCATTATCTCGGCATGGCTATCGTTTAATATGTCACCCCTTGGGCTCATTTTCTGAATGCCAATACATTTGGAGCCGGTACCCAGAGAAACAACTTCAAGTTCTAATTCGGGTGACGACTTGACAATACAACTAAGCACTGTCCATTCATCCTGTTTCGGCTTACCGGTTTTAGGCAAATTACTAAAGAAGTCATAGCAGAGAGCTGCAATGCTCTCAGGGAAATTGCTACAATCCATTATTTAGGTAAATAACACTTACAGCAATGAAAGGAAAATATTTCATACCAAATAATTTACTTAACCGTGCGTGAGAAAATAATTTAACATAAATATCTTCTGATATTATTTGGCACGTGTTTGACAGATCGGCTTCTATGGTTTTCTATAGAATATACGGTTTTCAAAAATTAACCAAATTTATTGCATTATTCAAGTACTAAAGTTAGCGTAAAATTTTTAGAAATTCAATTAATTTTATTATTCAAGAAAACATACAAGGCCAAGGCAAAGAAAACAACAACTTCTTGGACTCAAAACATGAAATTGTATATAATTTTTCCCTTGTACCAGTTTCAAAAATGTATTTATATAACTATCCAAAGAAGTTTAGTAACGATATCATTAAAATAATAAGAGTCAAAAAATTAGCTTATAAAATTTACAAATCAACACGCGATCCTATTGATTACGCTTAATTTAATGAACTCAGAAAGTCTACCAAAAAAATATCCAAGTTATTTATTGTTATTAAGTTTAATTTGTAGAACTCCATTTTATTTTTTTATTTTTTATATATACAATAATATTATTATTGGTACATAGGCTTACGAATATCCCACTCGACAAGAAAGCATACGAGAAGGAAAAAAATACAATCCTAACTATTGCTAAAAATAATGGCTTCAAGGGTAGAGACATTGAAAAAATAATTAATAATAACAAACACAAAAATAACCTTAAATTAATTTACCCAACGACTAATAATAAGACGAATAATAAATTCGGGTGTTTAGAATTCATCGGACAGACATCTAATAAAATTGCCAAAGTCCTCAAAAAGTGTGGTTTAGATATTGCCTTCCGCACAAATAACAACTTAGGATCATCTCTTAAAAACTCAAAAAGTAAGGTACTCAAATTACAAAATAGTGGCATTTATAAACTCCAGTGTGACGAATGCAACGCTGTTTATGTTGGACAAACGGGCCGGTCCTTTAACACTAGGTTTAAAGAACATATAAGATCTTTTAAAAATAATAATAAAATAATAAATCAATTTGCCAAACATCTTCTAGATGAAAATCACTCACTTAATGATAATAATAAACCAACTTCGTTACACATACAAAATAAAGGCCGTAAACTGAATCTTTTAGAGCAGTTAGAAATTAACAAAAACTCTAATAATCCGAAAGCTATTCTAATTAATGAACAAACAAATATAATTCGTTCACCCCTACTAGATATCTTCAAACCTAATGCAAATATGAGTGCACTATGAAGTACTTAATTATGCTATTAAAATAACCCTATGAGTCATCGTTTGGGAATAACTAACATAAAGACATTCAGTCAAATTTAAACATTACACTAATTGGGGAAACTTTGCTGGGGTAATAACCATTAATAATTTTTAATATTTTACTTAGAAATCAATTAAGAAATCAGTAAATGAAATTAAAATACCTAGCTAGAAATAATATAAATGTATCGTCTGTAAGTGGGCTACCCACAGTTTGATAATGCCTTCAGAGGGCGAAACAGCTGTCACGCGTAATAATAATTACACAGCAGAACTTGTTTAAAAATAAACTGTTTTTATAAACCCAATAATAATATTATTGTATATATAAAAAATAAAAAAATATCCAAGTTATGTTACAAAAAGTGCATCGACAACTGTGAAGAATTGGATCTTGCCAACTCCTTAAACATCTTTAAATTTTCAAAATTACTTGAATAAATGAATACCAAAATGACTCCGGTATTCCCTCCAACATGTATTTAAATAACATAACGACCGATAATTCCCCTGAATTTATTAATCTGTTTGCTGAATTCTTCAGTAAAATCTATCAAACAACTCACCAGTTTTCGACGCCACGACACCTAATAATAAAAACATCGATTTGAATCAATGCATATTTGAAGAACGTGATATAAGAACTACATTAAAATACATTGACCTTAACAAATCGGCCGGTCCTGATAACATTCCACCAATCTTTTTATGGAAATGCTCATCAGTCTTGACTTATCCTCCAACTAAACTTTTAAATTTGTCCATAAAAATTGTCATTTTTCCGAAAAAATGTAAAACAAGCTTTCTGTCTCCAATATTCAAGAAAGGTAATAAATCTGATATATCTATGGGGACTACTTTAACTCGTCCCACATATATGATAACACTAAAATAATTACTCCGCCGCCTGAAGCCCCGGGAGAGCTAGGCGCGGACGGGAACGCAACTCTCTACCATTCTAGTATCAACTTTCGACCAGACCACCACTCTCCACTACCACCGTCTCTGCGTTCACATAACTTGTAAATTCATTCTCGCAAATAAATTCAACAAAGATCGCAGACCTTTATCTTTCAATTATCAGAATTCCTTGAACACAGATTTACGATACCAGCAGCCATCGTAAATTACATTTATCCTGCCATACTGATGATCCCGACTTTACGCTGCCATACTGGTGATCCCGACGTTCACGCTGCCATATATCCAACTATAGACCTATATGTATCCAGTCGTCAATCCCGAAAATACTTGTATCTGCCCTACTCTCTAAACTCTCGCTTGAAATCAACAAAGTAATTTCACATCGACAACATGGCTTTATAGCAAAAAGATGCATCTGGCTACTAAAAAAATACACACGATAGCCTACAGGTAAAACCATAGAAAAAATTGATGCGTGCCACAAAAACGTAAAGAAGTTGCAAGGTCGGCAGGGGCTGCCTCTTCCCGGGTGTCCAGCAGGTCCAATCGATCCCTTCTTTACCGGCCGATACGCAATGCAGCTGTAGTAGTTTCTCTGTTGGCCGTAAGAGCACACCTCTGGCGGCATAAGAGCGAACCAAATGACTGTGGCGTTAATATTTGAATATGCAGCTAACAGTATGATAGTGTGAGAAATTTGGAGATCCGCAAACAGTGCAAGACTGATGTAAGCGTAATGAGTAAGATTAAGAAAGGGAAGCATAGATGGCTTGGGTATGTAGAGCGAGAGAGCGAAGAAAGGAGTGTAAGGACGATATATAATTATAATAATAGTAAAAATATTAATAATAATAACATGATTTATGTTTGCAATTCAGGATAGAGTCATTAATACTAAAAATTATAGAAAGCATATAATCAAAGATACAAATCAAATTGATGATTTGTGTAGAAAATGTTTGGCTTTTCCGGAAACTATAGAACATATTATATCGGGATGTTCTATATTAGCACCGTCCGAGTATACATTTAGGCACAATCAAGTTTTAAAAATAATTCACCAAAATTTGGTAATTAAACATAACTTGATTGACTGCCGTAATGTAGTACCATATTATGAATACGAACCAAATTCATTTTTAGAAAACAAATTTTATAAAATATATTATGATAAAACTATACTAACAGACCGAGCGATTAGTCATAATAGACCCGATATAGTTTTACATGACAAAATTAAAAAAATAACTTATATCATTGATGTTGCTATTCCAAATTCCTGTAATATTCAAAAATCTGTTAGTGAAAAAATAAGAAAATACACAGATTTAGGAAATGAAATAAAAAGAATTTGGCATTCTCAGACTATAAAAATATTACCATTCGTTATTTCGGCTACTGGCATTATACCTAGCTCTCTAATTAAAAATTTAGGCATATTAGATCTATCAAAAAATTTATATATAAAGATGCAAAAGTCGGTGATTTTGAATACATGTAGGATAACAAAAGATTTTTTAAATATTTATGTTGAGGGATCAGTAGGATTTATAGGCCCTGTTAGAAGTTCTACCGAGCCGAACCCTCTGATATGAAAATATCTGGAGACGGTGAATTTTTTTTTCCCATTTGATATCTGGTGATTTGACGTGTTGTTGTTCTTGTATTGTTTTGTATTTATTTTACTTATATAATGCACTTACATAGTGTTGATTGACTAGCTGATCATTTGTGGAAAAGTGAGTGGAAGGGTTAAGTTTTTCCTTTGGGGAAGACTTAACCCGGACAACTAAATCGGAAGTTTAAAAAAAAAAAAAAAAAAATTATAACAGATTTTTACTAGATTTTCTAAATATTTATGTTGAGGGATCAGTAGGATGTATAGGCCCTGTTAGGAGTTCTACCGAGCCGAACCCTCTGATATGAAAATATCTGGAGTCGGTGAATTTTTTTTCCCATTTGATCTCTGGTGAGTTGACGTCTTGTTCTTGTATTGTTTTGTATTTATTTTACTTATATAATGCACTTGTGTAGTGTTAATTGACTAGCTGATCATTTGTGGAAAAGTGAGTGGAAGGGTTTAGTTTTTCCTATGGGGAAGATTTAACCCGGACAACAAAATCGGAAGTATAAAAAATTAATAAATTATTGATAGAAAAATTTTACATATTTTTTAACATAAATTCTATTGACAAAAAGGTCACTGCTCAGATATCAGATATATCCGGATCTCTCCGGGAATGCAGCTGGTTTTCAGCAGTGCCTTATAATATGATGCAAATGCGAATGGTAGCAGAAGTCGGGGACGCCCGAGAAAAACATGACACGTTCAAGTGAATCAGATACTCGAGTGGGTCCATGTCAAGAGTCAGAATAATAGAAGAGTATGTATGAGACGATGTATGAATGTGAATGAGGCAAGGAGTCTGTGCCAATACCGAGTTGTTTGGCGGTCCGTCCTCTCTGCCTTCCCCTATTTATATTTAGTTAGTTTTGTCTATGACCCTTTTGTCTATGTGTGCCTCATATATTTTGTTGACACATTTTTTCTTTAATGTCCGTTGTTTCATCCAGTCACCCGCGCAATTAAATTTATGATCTCTACTTGTGACAGTTATTAAATATAGTTATAATAGTTGATATTATTTAGTAAGTGATAATTTTTATTTTCATCGCAATTCATTTTGGTAGCGACCACTGTTCTTGTGTCATGCCCAAATGTCTAAAGCTACCTTGTTTAACTTACCCAAACGGTACCCCTAAGTTAGGAAATGCACTTCGTCTTGTAACTGTCAACATTTAAAAAATACTGTTTCAAAGGCATTGATTAAAATAACCGATTACAAAAACCGTGCCCGTATATTTGATCCTGATTGTTGTAGTTATAGTGTGGAGCAAGCGAGTTGGTATTTTTTACGCCAACAATTTTTCTTGTCATTTTCACAATCACTTTTGGAATTTATTTCTGATCTGCGGTTTTAAATTGCATTGATTACAGTACACCCATTATAAAAATTTGGATTTTCTGTCAAAAGCGGAATTTCGGATCCAATATAAGGTAATACCGGATATTATCTTTGGACATAGATATTGTATGAATTGAGTTATCTGCGACTTATGAAGATTTTATCGACCGTTTGAAAATGAGGAGATACTGCCACAATACTATACTTATTCCCAATTATAAGTTATGTATAAGAATTCAATGTTTTGACAGAATATTCCAAGCGACAACAAATATTCAAATATCTTTGTTATGTTTCAGGTATATTTGTTTGAGTTTGAACAAATCACCAATCGCTACCACAAAGCAGTGCCATGGATCTACTAAATCCAGAGACTGTTTCCATCAAGACAGAACCAGGGCCCCAGGAGGAAGGCGGAGGTGAAATGCCGTATATGGATATAGATTTCGACCTCCAAGATGTGAAGAAAGAGTGTTTGCAATATGCGGAAAGTTCTCGTACAGCCGGTTAGTTTTTTTATTCATTTATCCTTTTTTTGGTTTCTTAGATAATCTCAGTGTAAGCTCAACTAGACAGAACGTAAAAATTAAGAAAATTATGAAGTAATAACAAGGTCATAGCAAAATAATAACAAAATACGAACCGTCCAATAACCATGTATAACAATTTGTTATTTGAAACGTTCCGCACAGCGGTAAATGGATGTTCAATTAATACCTTCCTGAAAGAGAATAACTCGTCTTTAGGGAGGGAATATTAAATCAATAAGAATTGTAGGATGTTGAATTCGGATGTTCGGAATTGATGTCCGTTTTTAAATGTCGTGGAAACAGGACACAGGCATATACATTACATCCTATCTTGCCGTACATAAGCATATTTGTTTGTTTCCTTAAACAGCGTCTGCCTAAAACTGCTTGATTACCGAACTTTTTAATTTAATTTAATCGCCTACAATAAGTTCGTGATTCCTCAAGTATTTAACTCATGTTTAAAAACACATGAATGATGCGGATTGAAGAAAACATCATTCCATAGACTAAAAATAACCAAATCCCGTACTAAAAGTGCTCGAAAGCTGGAGGCCGATTCACGTTCTTTTGGACTTTGCCTATGGCTAGCGTTCGCTAACGATAGCCGTCGGCTGTAAGGAAAGGATTTTTTTAGCCTGTAAGGTCAACCATAAACACATGTGCGACCGTTAAGCGATTCACGATCCTTACAGGCTTGGTTTCGGAGAGACCTAGTAAAAAAATCCTGAGCAAGAGTGGTTAAGAGATGTTAAGAGATTGCTTGAAAACAAAGATATATCGAATATAATCTATTGACGCAAGGTTTATAAACAAAACTTCTTAAAACATTCACTTTATATTATAATGCATTTTAACCACATCTTATTTTATTTTTAAACATCATAATAAAGCCGTTTATCTAAGATTTACGTTTGTTTTGTATATAGGTACCCTACCTAGCTATATAGTTAGAACTTTGTTATCAATTCACTCCGCGCCAGATTACCGCCATCTTAGCCGCCATTGCATATTTACGTCAAGTCTCAACAGTCAACAACAAGCAAACAAGTTAGTTTGAGCATTCAGTAATAGCGGCACAGTTAGTCTTGTTGAAATTTTTCATAAAAAATTGGAATGAGGTAAGTTAATATTCTATATAATGTAATTAAAAGCATATAAATGACTCAAAACGGAATTGACAACGATTTTATCGGTCTACAAAAGATAAATTGAGGTTAGAAATTTTTAAAACTCAAGTATAAGGCTAGACAGTTATTGTATTATTATTTTTTAGCTTTTGTGTTTAGAACCTAAGAAAAGTGTTACTTAATTAAATAATATGTCGTTGCATTATCTTTCAGTTTATCCGTAAATAAAATTATACGGTCCGCGCGTACTTCGGCGGCGCAGTATATGATGATGGCAGATGCCATGATTTTAGAGCCAGCATTTGCAGCCAACAAATTTGTAGGAAAAAATGGAAAGGACGCTCTAGCTGCATTTTGGTTAAACCTTACCATAACATTAAATAATGCTGGTCCACAAAAAACAACAACACAATGGCAAAAAGTAAGATTCTATCAATGCAGAATAGTACTTGTCAATTTTGTAGTGTATTTGATTTGTGTACTGTAATGTAATATTCGTTTCAGGTGTGGACCGCATTAAAGTCCAATGTGAGGTCAAAGGTATCCAAAATGCGGAGAGAGAACCTGCAGACTGGGAATGTATCGGCCGGATGTTCACTGACTGCGTTAGAGGAGAAGGTCCTAAGTCTGATGGGCAATTTGATTGTCGACGGACTCAGTGTGCCCGACAACCTTCCGACTGACGACGTAAGTATTTTATTCATTTGTAAAGGCCCTTAGCCCCACTTGTTTTGCTAGTTTACATAATGTGTGAATAAAGAAATTTCATACGATACTTTGTTGACATGTTCATTTCTTTAACAGAGATCTCTTCTCGCACTGATGGAGGATGACGCTGATGGTACTGGTGGTGTGCGGGGAGAGTTTTTGAACCCCGTGGCCTCCCCTCCTACCTCGCCGACCTCTGCTCGCGCAGTGGACAACTCCATGCATTTCCCAGACTGTAATCCCCATGCATCAACCCAGAGTCCTCGATTGGTAGCAGGTAATTCTTTATACAATGTCAAGTAAAATCACGCCCATAACATGAATTAGATATACATATGAATAGTTTAATTCATTTATATACACATAAATTCTATTTTACAAAATTCAAATGATCAAATATTAAAATTATTACAGACATCAACTACATTGAGTTAAATGTTTCAGAAATTGTGGTAGAGATACCCAACATTAGTGGTGATGCGCAGGAAGAGTTGGTGGCTAGCCCTTTACCTCCGACCACTCCTCGCACAGTGGACCGACCTCCCCTTCCCCCTCCACATGCATCAACGCAGCGACCGAGGAGGAGAACTCGAAATGTAGCAGGTAATTAATACCTATAATAACAACAAATATGTTCACATCCATCGAATGTAAGTACACAGCATATGATTGTGTACATGGAGTAGATAAAAATATCAAAAGTTTTATTCATTTATGTACATATAAATTCTGTTTTATAGAAATTGAAAGATCAAGTGTTAAAATTATGTCAATTATATTGAGTTATTCAATTTTTCAGATCAAAATGAGACCAGAGCAGCTGCTTTTCAGAAACTGATGGATCAGCAGAATTGTGTCATATCGGTGAGGAAAACTGACTTAACTTTTTTTTTTTAAAGTATATTTTTATTTAGTTATAAAATGTGTGTACATCAATCTAGTATATTAATTAACCTTATTCTAAAACTACTATTTTTTTTTTCACTTACATACTTACTAAAATTTGGACTTCACAACATTTAGACATAACCCACGAAAAACTGCAAGACTTCTAGCTTCCTTAACATTTACCGGGAGTTCATTGAACATTTTAAAATCTTTATAATAAATATTGTTTAATGTTCCCGATAAATTAGTCTTAGGAAGCCTAAAGTCTTTACAGCTTCGATACGACCTACGATAGCTATGGACTGTACTATTTATCTTACACTATTCGTCATATAGTCTGGCAACATTTTATTTTTTTAACTTATAAATAAATACCAGAGAATTATATACTAAACATTGCCAAACACTAAGGATGTTGAGTTGGCGTTATTATGTTGACTTGGCATTACTATTGCATATTATGTGTGGCCTTCTTATTCCTATTTAGTAAATTGATTACATTTCAAGTTTGAATAATTTTTTTTACAGAAACTCGCAGATGCACAAACGAGGTCAACCACGACGGTGGAGAATTTTTTAATGGGGATTGAGGCGAGAATAATGGAAGAGAAGATAAGAAAAAGGGAATGGCAAGAGATGATGAGAGAAAGAGACAGGGAATGGCAAGAGAGGATGAGAGAAAGAGACAGGGAAGAGAGAGCACAACAGTTCATGCAGCTTACATTATTATTAAAGAGACTAGTAGAGAAGAAGTAAGTAGAAAGACACAAACATTTTCAGCTGTTTTTGTAAAGGTCGTTTTTCAGTCTCACTCTTAACTCTTTATTTATTATTTTAAATAATTGATAACATATCATAAAGTGTTAATTTTGTTATGATAACAAATGTTTTATTATCTTCTTTTTTACGTAATAAGTAGATATAATGATATCCTTACTGGAATCTCCCGTGCTGAGGATTTCTGTGTATATATTATTATGTAATGTTTTTGTAGTGCAATTGAGTTTGTTTTTATTTTCTACTTCTGATCTCTATGTTTTCTTTTCATTCGAGTTGTGTATATTATGTATTTGTGTAATTTTTTGTAAAGGTGGGTTTTCAGTCTTACTCTTTCTTAACTGTATAATTGTTTTAAATAATTGTTAACATATCATAAAATGTTAATGTTATAATAACAAATGTTTTATTATCTTCCCTTTTAAGTAATAAGTAGAGATAATGATATCCTTACTGAAATCTCCCGTGCTGAGGATATTATGTAACGTTTTTTTAGTGCAATTGAGTTGTTTTTGTTTTCTACTGCTGATCTCTCTATGTTTTCTTTTTATTTGAGATTATGTATTTGTATAATGTTGTGTAAATACATATAAAATAAAAACAATATAAAAATAAAAAGTGGTGTTTAATTTATGTAAGGTATTTATTTTTTTTAAATTTGTGGGCATCTAGCCACTATTATATTTACAATTCTTCTGTAACTACTCATGGTGCTCTACTGAAGAGGACACATGGGTGACTCTTCGCATCCCGGTACAATTGGATTTACTAGCATTCATCTTTGTCGTGACAAACGTTAACGGCATACAAGTCCTTCCACCAAAAACGAGGTGAACGGAGCGGACCGAGTACATAATGCATACAATGGTTGATAATAGATACAATATGTAGTTGTTTTGATATAATGGTTTTGTATTAGGGCAATTCACCCCAAATAGAGTGCTTTGTGGATGCAATTGATGGTAATATTGATTTTAAATAGTTTATATATTTTTTAAAACTATAGTTACATTGAAGAAACAAACTTGTTTACAAATAATACAGAAAATGAGAGTAAACAAACAAAGACAATTCTAGAAGAGTGTCTAACCTAAACAGTACATAGCTGGTATTTAATTTTGAATATCTCAAATTTATGAAATAATAACATGTATAACAATTTATGAAATAATAATTGTAAACGTTCTTAGTCATTTAAAAGAAAATAATATTAGGAAAGATAGTTTTTTCTTTTTAAACAAAATTGTGGTTACGTGAAATAAGCAAACTTACAGTAACAATGCAGCAAAAGAGGGAAGGCACATACACATGATTAAAGAGTTCTAACGTAAATGACACTTGTATGAAAAGAATGTATTTTGTCATGATTTAAATTTGAGAAATCAGCGCTGTTAATGTGTAAAGTGAGAAGTGATTATCTGATTTCTGACACGTCTTCCTTCAGCAAGACGTGTCCTCGGAAGTTCGTGGTCTTCTGCAATGGGTAATGGGTTATCTATTTCAGGCATTACCTGATCTATCTCAAGGTCCATTCTACTCATCCTCCGCAGATTGTGCAATACGACACACGAGTTGATGATGTGGCACGCTCGTACAGGTTCGTACATTAAAATACGCTGGGCCGATAGACATCTCCAAGTCCCTTTTAAAACACCAAAACACCTTTCCACAGCTGACCGAGCTTTGCAGTGTGCGTCCGTATATCGCTTTTCACTTTCAATGGCTGAATTGGGAATAGGTGTCATCAACCATGGTTCTAAAGGGTAGCCCGAATCTCCTGTTAAGTACAAATTTATTGAAATGTATAATATAAGTTATGTTGTTTTAATCAATATCTATGAATAGAATATAATGTTTTCTATTATATGTCGAGAGAATACAATATAAATTGTTATGTACTTGCTTCTATTGAAAAATCATCAATAAAAACACAAAATGTGGGTTTTGTAATTTAAGTATTGTCAATAAAACAATTATTTTTACCTAAGAGCCATGTTTTTCTTTCTCCTCTTTCATGCCAGAGCTCCATGATTCGTCGAGCTGGACAATTGGCCCAAATCTGGCTATCGTGCCGCGTACCAGGATATCGTGCATTTACATCTAAAATGACCAAGTTTGGATCACAAATCTGAAATATTAATTTTTTATTATAATATCATATAGGACTTTCTTGTGCATATTAAATTACACAAAGAATGATCCAAATCACGAGCTCACCATTTGCACATGGAGTGATATCCATGATGATTAAAATAGACGTTTTCCTGTTCTGCAGGAGCAATGATGGAAATGTGAGTGCAGTCAATGGCTCCTATACATCCAGGGAAAGGATTGTCTGCCTGATGAAAGATTTGCCTGACTTTTTGCCTATCTGCGGCAGTCGTCGGAAATTTAACCCATTGCTTTTGTAATGTTTGGCTGATAGCCGATGAAACATTTGATATGCATCGGCTAACAGACGACTGACTGACTGCCAAGCCGTACTCGTGGCCTATACCTCGCTGATAAGACCCCACCGCGTAGAACCTTACGGCAGTAAGTACCTGTGTAAGATTCAACCATTAATACCGTACCTTCTTTTTCATACATTATAATATACATATTCATGTTAATTAAATGTAGCACCCACCTTTTTTGTGTATTACAGACTGTGTGTCCATTTACAATACACATTTAACATAAACTACAAAATATTATATACCTAACATAGATTAATTAAATTAAATTACCTGTGATTGAACAGACAATCCATGCATTCTTTTCGGTTGTAGGGTGGGGGATAAAGATTCTATGAGGAAATAGCCAATTTCCTTTGAAATTCTGAATAAATTTATAAATTCTGTGTTCCCTATTTCCATCGGATTTTGCGCATCTCGCAGAATCCTAAATGGAATTCGTGCCCAATTTTCTTCATCCAAATGTACGATTTCCATGGCTAAAAATCCTGCAGCCATTTTATCTGCAAATTATTATGATTATTATTTATCTGAAAATCCTCAATGGTAAATTATTATAGGTATATCGCACATAAAAAGTGAAGTTAAAGTGAAGTTTATTGTATTTATCATATTTCTGACATATCGGTATTTTGGCAGGTTGCATACCTACGTTGAAACATCACAATTACGTTAATTCGAATCATTTAATAGCGTTTATAAGCGACAATTAACTCAAAAATCATGTTTACAGTCAATACTTACGATAATATTAAGTTTTCTCGTGTTAAAACCACTTAAATATGGAAAACCAAATAAAAAAAACGTATCACAGTAAAACAAATCCTTTGTCAAATGACAGCCGCGGTCAGCCATTGACATCTCAAAGACAGGTCCCGAGCTCTCCTTACGGTGCGTTGGCCAACGCTAGCGTTATGTTTCAAAATGTAAGGAATATGCCGGTTATCGACTGTCACTGGGAGAACGAGAATCGCATTTCACGAAATATTCGAAGGTAAGGATAAATTTGAAGGCGAGGTTACTTTTGGTGTCCTTAAAAAGAACGTGAATCGCCCTCCTGGTTTTTCGTTTTATCATCTGTCCCTGAAGCGGACATCTTGGGTCATTCTTATATCCTATGTTAACCTTCAAGTCTCTTATCCAAATTTCCGCTTATGCATGTTAAATCAGTGGTATCTCTCGTTAGTATTTTAGTTTACAGTTATTTAGTAAAAATATGTTTTCATTTTTTTTTTTTATAAAAAATAAAACACATTTCAGTAAATTACATATGTAGATCTTTCGAGGCTGCTTGCGAAAAAATAATATTTTTTTAACGAAAATTCCCAACATTATTGAGAAATTAATTCTTGTTTTTGTTCAACGTACATATTGTCTTTCTATTTTTCAAGGTAGCATTACTATGGAGGCTGATACTATTAAGACGGAACTTGGACCCCTAAAAAAATATGAAGGGGGATTTCCTTATATGGAAATTAATATTGATCAATCGGATATCAAAAAGGAATGCTTAGAACATTTCGAAAGAATTAACCAGATAGCAGGTGAAACCGGTTTTCAGTGAATGATTTAACTATTAGTCTTATTGTATGTTTTTTTTAAGAATGTGCTCATCCATACAAACCGCGGGTAATTTAATTTGTTAGGCCTTACATGAATATGAAACACTTTGAATACAACACGTTTAATTAATAATAATCTACATGTTTCGAAGCCAATGGCTTCTTGGTCAAGATAATGAAAATTAACCTAAAATTAGACCTTTCTGAACCATCTTTATCCGTTTTAATTTTTCAAATTTGTCTGCAGATCTGAAGACGCATCCTGTGGAAAAACGATTATCTTTTACCCATTGTAACAACTCCTCTACGGGTCTGTCAAATTTTGAACGTTACATTCGCATTCATCAAAAACCTTTTTCATGTTCTTTGTGCAACAATTCATTTTCTCAAAAAAGCAGTCTGACGAACCACATCCTGACTCACACTGGAGGGAAACCTTTTAGATGTTCCGAGTGCAACTATTCATGTTCTCAAAAAGGAAGTTTGAAGAAACACACGGTGATTCACAGTGGAGAAAAACCTTTTGTATGTTCCGACTGCAACTATTCATCTTCTCGAAGGGACGATCTGAAGAAACACATGCTGACTCACACTGGAGAAAAACCTTTTTCATGTTCCGAGTGCAACTATTCTTGTTCTCAAAAAGGAAGTTTGAAGATACACACGCTGATTCACAGTGGAGAAAAACCTTTTTCATGTTTACAGTGCAACTATTCAAACTATCGAAGGAGCGATCTGAAGAAACACATGCTGACTCACACTGGAGAAAAACCTTTTTCATGTTCTTTGTGCAACAATTCATTTTCTCAAAAAGCAGTCTGACGTCCCACATCCTGACTCATACTGGAAAAAAATCTTTTAGATGTCCCGAGTGCAACTATTCATGTTCTCGAAAGGGAAGTTTGAAGAGACACACGGTGATTCACAGTGGAGAAAAACCTTTTTCATGTTCTTTGTGCAACATTTCATTTTCTCCTAAGGGCAGTCTGACGAAACACATCCTTAATCACACTGGAGAAAAACCTTTTAAATGTTCCGAGTGCAACTTTTCATGTTCCCAAAAAGGAATTTTGAAGAAACACACGCTGATTCACAGTGGAGAAAAACCTTTTTCATGTTTACAGTGCAACTATTCAAACTATCGAAGGAGCGATCTCAAGAAACACATGCTGACTCACACTGGAGAAAAACCTTTTTCATGTTCTTTGTGCAACAATTCATTTTCTCAAAAAAGCAGTCTGACCTCCCACATCCTGACTCACACTGGAGAAAAACCTTTTAGATGTCCCGAGTGCAACTATTCATGTTCTCTAAAAGGAAGTTTGAAGAGACACATGCTTACTCACACTCGAGGAAAACCCTTTTTATGTTTTGAGTGCAACTATTCATGTTCTCAAAAGAGCCAGCTGACGAGCCATATGATGACTCACATTGGTGAAAATTGTTTTTCAACTTCCCACTGCAAGAAAACATATCGATAAAGCGATATTGGAACGGACATGTGCTAACTCACGGTGGAGAAAAACCTTTTTCGTGTTTAAAGTGCAACTATTCATGTTCTCTAAAGGAAAATTTGAACATCCACATGGTGTCTCACAGTCGAGTAAAACTTTTTTCATGCTTCGAGAGCAACTATTCACCCTGATTCACAGTAGAAAAAAAACCTTTTTCATTTTCTCAAAAGAGCCATCTTACGAGCTACGTGCAAACTCACAGTAGTGAAAAACTTTTTTCGTGTTCCGAGTGCAAATTTTCATGTTCCTGGAACACGAAAAAAGTTTTTCACTACTGTGAGTTTGCACAAAATCACATGCTGACTCGCAGTGGAGAAAAACCTTTTTTCAAAAAACTCACATGCTGACTAACTACACTTAATATCATTAAAACGTATTTGACGTTTTCTAAACATCGAGAGGAAGTCGGACGGATGACTTAACTTCCAAATTACATGAATTCCAATCAATCAATCTTATGAGGAACGTAATCAAGTTTTATCATGCCTATGTTCTACTTTAACACACTTTAATAAAATCGAAAATCTTGGAATTGGAGCCAATTAAATTCTACGGACCAATGAATAGGGACCTGCCTTGATCACTCACACAGAGCTGCTCAACATAGCCCAAATATAAGTTTACGCTTAAGACAATTCTAAAAGTTCTGTTTAGAACCCCTACATACGAAATATTTTAAAGTTTTCAATCCACAAAAGCTTTATTTTAAAATATCTGAATATCCCGCTGCTCGACATAAATACAAAACCAGAGAAAAAATCAAAAATTCGTGGTTATAAATTATTTCAATACATCTTTTGGATACAGAAACACTAAATTTCACTGTGCGAAACTATATAATTCCCTAACAAATCAACTATCTAGTATTCTAAATAAAATCAAACATGTCTGAGAGAACTAAGTGATAATCACTAATAACTTGCAAAGGTGATGAATACAGTGTCAAGTTATCTAGATAATCATTTCAAAAACTACAACATGCCGCATCAGATCAGTAAACCATAGTGAGAAGGATTGTGGAAATCGCGACATAATTCTTATACATTTAAAAATATGTTTTATTTTTTATAAATGCACAGTTCATTATAATACAAGTGATAAGGTGTATTAAATTAAATTTGATAAGAGTACCTATTATGTATCTTTATTCAATGTCTTAGTAATTTCACCTGAATAAATATATGAGTAAAAATAATTAAAAGGAGGAAAGTGTGTGGAGAGATTAGTAGAATTTTTTGATTCTGGGTTTATGTGCTTACGAATTGTAATTGACTGTTAATAAAAATTGAATGAAAAGTTATTATTAAGCGCTTATAAAATACTTTAATCACGTTAAAAAAATATGAGTATTAATTTTTCGATGAGTATTAATTTTTCGAATTGGATGTTGTTATCGCGCGAGTGATTTGAAAGTTATTTGCTGAAGTAGTGTTGTTGGCTTCTATATAAAGAAGCGTCGTGCACCTGGTAATCCTCGTTGGAACATTTAAACCAATGACGGGTAGTAATTCTGGACCATCCATTTTATTATTTAGGAGTGTAGAAACAATGACTATTTAGGTACGTTTTTTTGTAAAGTTATAATGTAATTTATAGTTTTGTTGTATTTTTCTTACGTAAATGTTTCAATTTTTATTTTATTTGTTAATAATAAGAATAATAATATCTAAATGATTTGTTTATCGCCGTTTTTGTGCAAAATAACCTCAAGGCCGCTGTACAAATATAAAATAAATATCTACATTAATCGATGTTATAACTAACTTTATATGGAGAAAATATACAGTACAATACTTACTCGGTAGGTCATTTGAGATTAAATCGACGTATATCTTATATTGTGATCTACGTATATCTTATATTCAAAATTTACTTATATCGTATATTGTGAATTTACGTAAATCTTATATTGTGAAAGCATTCTCCAGTGGACTTCTAACCAATGAAGAAAACATTTCTGTAGTCCTGGCGCGTTTTGAAACAGGAAACCTAGCTTCTTGTAGGGTTTTGAAATAATTTGCTGGATGTACTTAGAAAAATCTAATTTTCAGTCTAGATTGTGTTTAGTCTTTATATGATAATTTGCTTGTTTCCTACCGGAATGTCATTTATCTAGTTCCTACATCTCCTTTAACATTACCTTACTGGAAAACTATTAGAATTACGGAACATGAAAATAAATATATATAAAGAAAACAATTTTAAACTTTTTTCCACTCGTTTTTATTTGACCGTGACCGGTTTCAGCCTGTTAGGGCCATCTTCAGACTGGTACAATTTTTGTCTTAAACTAGGGATTAAATAGGCAAATTACATTGAGGGGAGGGGTTAACATAGTAGGTTGGTTTGAATTATGAAGGGTTTTTCGTGAAATATGATATTTCCCAAATAAGTATTATACTATCAATTTAAGGATTTACCCAACATAAGGCTATCAGCTAATTGTTAACTATTAAAATCAAATGAATTTATTTATAGAACTATGATAATTATGCCTATTAGGAATCTATTGTGTGGTTAGGTATAAATATTTTAATGGATTTTATATAATTCAAATACATATTAAGGATAGGTGACATACTGATTATAATATGATATCGCTTTAAGTACTCATTCATTTTGATGTGGCGATAATTGCCTGGAGGTATCGCGATCGAACTCACTATATTGTGATTGTGTTGTGTGCTCCTTTGCAGAGATACAGTAGTAAGTGATTAGTCATTCCACTTTCCTTCCTTCCTTATTGTAAATGGAACTCAAATAATGTATTTTACTTTCAATTTAAATTAAAATTAATTCTCTTGTACAAATGTATGTTTCCTAAATAAACTAAAATAAAAATATCTTGTTCATTCCTATACACAGTATCATCCGATTCTAGCAGTCGCCTATTTATTTCGTTTCTTCTATATAATTATTTGAACAAATTATAGTCCATTACAAATGCTTTACAACAGTTTCGGATGCAACAGATTGTAAAGGTTTATTGTTCAAGTTTTAAGTAAGAATAGATAGTATTATTTTTATTTTTAGTCAACGTAATTGAGTGTCATATATATGGACAGTACGTTTTATTATTTTATTTATTTACAGAGCGGAGACGGCTTACATATAGTTACCGTGAGCAATTAGGCCATAGGCCCATTGTCTCCCATTTTACCTCATTCCTTTAACAGTAATCCGGTCCCTTTAATAAAGTTCACCAGGGTTGTCATTGGATATGTGGCTTTGTCTTCTGGTTCCACAATGTATCTTTCCAGGTCTCATCTCTCTAATCTCTCTTGGTTCCCTGAAGGCCCCACAAGGGAAGATAGCCTAATATCTCCTCTCCATTCTCCTTTGGTTCTGTGAAGTCCCCAAAAAGGAAAGAGTTAACGAAGGTGTCTTTATCTCTCCTCTCCACTCCTCCTTGGTTCCCTAAAGGTCCCACGAGGAAAGAGTGTTTCCTCTCTCCTCTTCACTTCTCCTTGGTTCCCCGAAGGCCCCATGGGGGAAGATCCACTCCCAGTTGGTTCCATGAAGGCCCTACGACTAAAGATTCCACTCCCCCTTGGTTCCCTGGGGGCCCCACGAGGGAAGAGAGCCTCATATCAATCTCATCGGCCTCGTCTCATGGACAATAAATTGTTTCGGTAGTCTAAGTAGTCGGATAAGGGTTGTAAAAGTTTTATTGATTTATTTATATATTTATTTATTTATATTTTAAATGTTTATTTACAGAATAAAAATATCCAATAACAAAGATACATTATACAATCATAATTGCCTAATTAGCAATTTAAATTTAGTAATGCTCAGGTGGAAAATGTCGATGTCAGAGGCTAGTGAGTTTAGAAGGCCTATCATTCTTCCGAGAGGCATTGCTGATGCCAATAAAATAAAATGATCATGTCCATAGCACGAAATAACTATTTTGAAAGCATACATAAATGTCATTTATGTAAATATTATATAAGAGCGGTCCGAGATGCGACCCTTGCGGCACACCTGAGACAATTTCTGTAAAACGAGATGCGAAACCTTTGACATCCGTGATTTGGTGCCGATTACTGACATTATGTTATCTATTTATTGAGATCACCGCGCATTCCTAGACCTAATAACTACCGTAAAAGAATATTGTTCTTATCACGGTCAAATTAATAAGAGTAATATGTATTAATGGAATCTACCTGGCTTCGCATATACATTTGACCATGAAGAAAAATTGTGAAAAACGCAAGGCTTAAAGTTGTCGCGTTTTTTTTTCATCAATTAAACGTTGATTATTTAAAATTGAAGGTGACATGGTATAATATAATTTGATTGAAAACAATTTTTTCCAATACTTTACTTAGAATCGGTAATTTAGATATACGTCGATAGTTTGAGAAATATTTTTTTAAAGCTTTGTATAATCAATGCTATTTTCCATTCGTCGCCCAAAAAGGGGATGACAGGCCGTTTCCTGATAAGCTTTTAGTAAATTCGTAATCGTGACAGTACATTGGTGCCTTTAAATAGTATAAGTCACTATCCGCGTCTGTCTGTTTGCGCGCTTATTTCTTCTAAACAATGCAACGGAGTTTGATAGGGTTTTCACTATCATTTAGAGAATTTCTCCAGAAATGTTTATGTATATAAAACATGTTTATTTAATTTATTAAAAATATAGAAAAGTCAAGCAACACCGGGTACAAGTCAGCTAGTTATAAATATATTACTTGGTGTTTTATTTATTCGGTTAGTGAATTCGGTTTCAGTCAGTATTTGGTGTCAGTTATTAGTTTTATGATCTCCTTATGTTGAATGAGAGTGAGATTATTTTGTCGACTTTACTACCATTGAATGCGAAGCTATTGCTAGTTCTTACAGGAACTTCCAGAACAATTTTCATAATATCTTTTTGGGTTTTAATGAGTTGATTTTAAGATATTGTCATTTGCACTGCCCCATCTGATAATTCCGTAATCTAAGAGCGATTGGCAAAGAGCTATGTCGTTTTACTTTTTCACTGAGGGCATTCTGATGGTTGTGAAGAAATAAATTAGTTTTTACGCCTAGATCATTTCAGTAATAAAGTAAAAACGATTTTAACGCTGCATTTACATCCGGTGCACACGATTGACCACTAGGTTTCTTTCGCTCGTTAATCTGTGCGTATTCTTCTGGTATAGTTTTATTGTTCGAGATGTTGCATTATTAGAAATTCTAGTTCTACGGTCAATGATCTGAGATGAGCATCCTCTTTAACCTTTTCGTCCCGGAGAGAAAAAAATCACATAAGATCCGAAGGGTCCCCCATTTTATTTCCGTATTAAAGTATGTTTATGGTATAATCGTATGTAATTTGTTTTGGTAATAATTATGGGGGAGTATATTCATCGTGTTTCAGTAGTCATTATCTGAATAATGTAATAAATAAAGTAGTTTTTAATATTCTAATGAATTTAGACGATAGTGTGCCTTTTTCCATACAAAACCTGGAAGGCGGACCGATGACAAGCATAACTCCTCGATACTGAATCTCAACTGGCGATTGGCGATTACAGCGTAGCTAGTTTATTGAACAGGATGGTTTTTTAAGTTTTAATAATTTACCAACACTAAACTAGGTATGCATGTTATTTCGAATATTATGGAATATTTAGATGTTAATGAAGGTTATAATTCCTTATTCATGATTTAATATAGTATATTTACATTTAGGATCAAATCGTAGTGTTTGCCTTACCATAAATAATGGGTTCATTGTATGTCGAGGGGTTCAAAATAAAACGAATTTTTGGAAAATAGTTTAAAAAACAAGATATTTTTAAAACTTAAACGTGGATTATATTATTTTGAACTGTAACGTCAGATATTCCTGTTTTTGATTTTTCTATGTGAATACACCACAACAGTCCCAACTGCTCCTAATCATCTGGAACCAGTGCGACTATGGCATTCGCAAATGGCGTATGTTGGAGTGGCGACTCTTAACTTGTAGGTGTACTAGAGTGATACTATTACAATTAATTGCTATGCAATACTGCTATGTTGTAAGGCTAAAGGTAGTGGGGAGGGGAAGGAGATGGGGAAGGGGAAGAGGAAGGTGAGGAATTACCTAGCTATTCAGATCTAGTCACCAAACAAGGTCAAAGTCATTTCAAGAAACACTCGAAATGAATTCTGCTCAGTAAATTGTGAAATATCACAAAGTAATCTATTAAAATTTACTTGCGCACGGGATTTGAACCCCACCTCCGGTTTTCTAGTCTAGAGCCTTACCCCTCGACAACGGATGCTGTAATATTTATGAAAGAAGACATAGGTATATAATATCAAGTTGCAGGGCGGTAGATGCTTTCAGTATTGCCCTAGTGAAAGACCACCTTGTAGAATCCAAACGTTGCTTGAAATGACTTAAGCCTATATGGTAACTAGATTTGAATATGCATGTACTTCCACCTTTGTCTTACCTATATCTTCCCCCTCCTCATACCCACTACCTTCAGCCTCACAAAATACCACAATTGGGGATGCCATAGTTCCACTGGCTAGGACTGTTGGGGCTCTTGTGCGGTTTTCACACGAATTAACTAAAACCATAGAATTTTCTGATCTAATTTAAAACATCGGTAAATATGCGGTAGTAAACTGCAATAAATACATGCCGACTGATTGCATGTCACTATCAATAAAATTAAGTGGTAAACTAGAAAATTCTAATATTGTAAGTACAGAATAAATATTTTACAAGCCTGAAATATATATAAATTTATAAACACAATTTCATAAGTGTAAATGTACTACTTACCAGTCTAAAGTTGCCCATAACAGGGAGAAACTAGTCCGGTTTTACAGACATTTATTTACCACATAAATTTAAAGAATTAGCATCTAAAACCCAAAATACAACTTGACAGACGTTTGCGATAGACTTTTTTACCTTTCCCTTACTGTGGTAAAAACAAATCCACGCGTTCCGGTGCTGTGTAGTCAATACACATCTCAAAATAAGCGATTTAATATCGGAAAAATATGAATAAAAAGAATGAATTTATAAATTTCAGCACCTCTTGCCGGAGATTTTCCGCATCTAAGTTGGTACATGCTTGGTTGTAGACCGATTAAAAGTTGTCCGCGAATTTCTGTGACACTAGTTGGGGACACTGGATGATTTCATCAGCGTCCATGAGTTCTATAGAAGTTCTAGAGAATAATGAGTAATCTAAATTGCTCTTAGTTGCTTTATATGTTCTGCGAAGAGATTCCTTGAATTTAATTTTATGAATTATACATTTGTTAAACCTCACCAGATAGTTGACATTTACTTTGCGTGGTTTTTTTTATGGTTGCACACAGATCAAAAATACTACTCAATACAAAGTAAAAATATTCCACTATATCATCAACAGATTTTATGTCATGTTTATATTTCCAGTCAAAAAAATAAAATATTTATTTAAACAGATTAATGTTTAAATATTTAAAAATATCGATTGGGTGACGACAAAGCACGTTACAAAGCTCGCAAATGAGTGACAGGATTTCATGATCGTGATATATGTTTATGTTCAAGTTATTGCACCGTCTCAAAATATTATTTCTTCTCGAATGGCAAAACTTTTCATATGAAATCGAAAATAAATATAAAAATTGAAAAATAATGATAACGAAAAAAAATATCGTGGAAGATGAAAATATTTCGTCTGGTCCCGATATAGAGATCAATATGAAAAAAAAAGTATGGTGTAATGCCACTTTAATATATATATCAACAATTTTATATATATATTAAAGTGGCATTACTCTACCTATATATATATATATATATATATATAGGTAGAGGAGAATAATTGTCTATGACTCATAATTGTATTTCTATGCTCAACAATTTTATTTGACACACGCCTTCTTTACTGATAGTGATTTCATTATATTTTCAATCTCTAATTCTACGTTATAGTCCTTTAACTGTTAGGCCCACGCAGCTTAATTTATATTCCCATACTTGTGATTATTATTGGTGAGTACTGATGCTTATATTCATCGCTATTAATTTTGGTAGCTACCGTTATTCTGAATCAAACTGAGTGACCAATTTCCTTTCGTTTGTGTTATATAATACTCAAATGCACAACGGCGCTGTGTCTAAAACAACTTATCTTAACTTACACCAATCGGTAACTTAGTTAGGAAATCCATTGGCGTTTTGTTCTAGGAACTTTAAAATGTCAATTGGACGTCTACCATTTTTAAGTGTTTTGCAAGAATATCAAATATCGGTAACCAATATGATGTTAATAGTATAATGGCAAACACAACGAACGGTTTACTGGTTTAACTTTAAATATGAATATAGTATATATTGAGTTATACGACGACTGACGACAATTCTTTAGACCGATTGCAAATGTCGTCTTCAAGGTCAAAATAGTCACGATTATTTTATCCTTATTCCAAATACGCGTTATTCATACGATATCATTGTTTTGACAGAATATTCCGAGCACATTCAAATAAGGGTTCCGTTACAACTATGTTCCTTTTCAGGCGTTTTTGTTTGGGCTTGTACCAATTATCAAATCCCACTACAGCAGTGCAATGGACCTGCTTAATCTTGATATAATTCCCATATTAAAGACGGAACCAGCGCCCCAAGAAGACGGCGGAGGTGAAATGCCGTATACGGATATGGATATTGACCTCCCGGATGTGAAGATGGAATGTTTTCAAAATGCGGCGAGTTCTCGGACAGCCAGTTAGTTGCATTGCATATATATAGGATTGCACGAATTTTCAAAACTTACATGGCACGTTAAACAGAAGCTTAATCTGCTGTCTGGGCAATTCTTTCAAAGCGTTCTAAGCATTCATTTTTAACATCCGGCAGGTCTATGTCAATTTCCGTATATGGATATCCCCCTATATTAAGTAAATTTTCCTTTCTTCACGGGGTCCAAATTCTGCCTTGATGGTGAAAGCCTTCATAATAATGTTACCTGGAAAACAAAGTTAAACTAGCAAAAACAATGTAAGAACCCTAGAAATTTAATATACCGGCCTTGTTATTGACAGACTTCGCGGATTTGAATCCCGGCGTGCGCAAGTAAATTTCACTTGATTAATTCGCGTAATTTCACAATTTAGTCATTTAAAATAATATATGTTTCCAGTGAGAAAAATACTCTCACCATCGCCCAGTTATAAGGACAGAATTTAAACGTTGATTTAAAAGGCTTTGGCCGTGTTTAGTAATCAGATCTGAATAGCAAGGTGCTTCCAACGTCCATTTCGTTTAATTTGTACATATTTATTTATAACTTAACAAAGTAAAATTAAAATCCTAACGACTTTGCAAGTTCTTTACGTTTTGGTGTCACGCATCATTTTTTTCTATGGTGTTAACTGTAGGCTGTTTTATAATAGGCTATTTACAACTTAACTCTCGTGTTTCATCACTGCCGTCTCTATTACAAGCCGTGCTGTAGATTTGGCGGGAAGTCAAATTTCAAAGTAAAGAGGCCTATTTCCCCAAGAAGCAAAAACATCATTCCAGCTCTGATTTTAAAGGTTCTAATGAATTTAATTTAAAGTGAAGGCATGGATATTTCATATTTATAAATACTTACCTATTTTACCTATGCAAATCGTTTTGATTCATATTAATGAATACATACTCACCTAAATCCTATGGGTAAAAAAATATATGTTTTTTGTGGGAAGTAAATATTTTAGAATTTCATGGATAAATAGTAAAAGATTTTTTTGTACAAGTATATATTTTATTACATTATACACAATACAATACAATTTTTCATGGATAAATAGTAAAAGAATTTTTTGTACAAGTATATATTTTATTACATTATACACAATACAATACAATTTTTCATGGATAAATAGTAAAAGAATTTTTTGTACAAGTATATATTTTATTACATTATACACAATACAATACAATTTTTCATGGATAAATAGGAAAATAATTTTTTGTACAAGTATATATTTTATTACATTATACATAATACAATACAATTTTTCATGGATAAATAGGAAAAGAATTTTTCGTACAAGTATATATTTTATTACATTATACATAATACAATACAATTTTTCATGGATAAATAGGAAAAGAATTTTTCGTACAAGTATATATTTTATTACACTATACACAATACAATTATTTTCAATATTTGTATTATAATATATGGATAGGAACATTGGAGGGGACCCACCATACAAATATCCGAGTCCATAAAAATAAAGAAACAAAACACAGGTTACATAAAATGTTACAAAAGTAGGCAACGTAGAATATAACTTATTAAGTAAAATAGATAAACTGCTAATATCCTTCAAATCAACAATAATATTGATAAAAAATAAAGATGAACACTAACTATAATATTAACTAATTACAATATGTTTTAAGTTTTCTTGTATTACTTTTTTTATTTGAAGAGATACGATTGTTTTGCATTTTGCTATAATTATTAAGCAAAATATTTGATAGAGTTTTCACAATCATAGTGTAAATTCTGTGATTTGTCATCCCACAAATACATTTTGAATCTAAATCTACATAAAAAGAACCAGATCTTAGGCTTAAAAATGTTAATGTTAATAATATGTCCTTTTGGTGTCCATGTTCCAAAAATTTATGATGTAACTCTTTTTCATTGACAATGAATTCAAATATGGAACATAAATGAAAATATACAAACCTTACAGACTCAGATGGGACAATCAAACCTCCTCTTTGTAAAAAATCAAAATATTTATCGTTAATTTTAGTTCCTTTGCTATCGGACACCAAATTCATACATGCGTTACAATTACTCGCTATCTTTTTTCTAACACCAAGGGCTGCATAACCACAAACATAAATCTGTGACGATTCGTCATTTTCGTATGTTTCAAGGTAATTAGATTTCAATATATGTATAAATTCAGTTACATCTATTTCTAAATTAGTTTCTTTTTCCAAAGGTGTAAGCGAGTTTTTAATATCGGTTAACGTCTCAGATATATTTTTAAACCTAAACAATTTTCTGACTCTAATTTTTTTCTCTGACTCTACAATTTGTGAATATGAAATATGGTAATTTGTACCCGATAATCTTCTATACAAACTAAATCGCTCTTCGAGCTTGTCGGTTTGAAATTTTCCTGACAAAACATAGGAAATTGGAAAATTGGCTAACGAAAATTCTATTAATTTTATGAAAGTTAAAACACTGCCATATAAGGCATTAAAAGTGTCCCTTGAAAATAAAGTACCACCTGGCAAATTGTTCCATTTATCTAACCAAACAGCAAATTTTTTTAAATGCAACAGTTTCTCATCATTTACCCCCAGTATGGGTGTACAAAATTCATTTCGTTTTATTTTACCCTTCATTGTAGTTTTAACATTCAAAATATCCCACCAATTTCTTATTATTTGTAAAAACATAGCCGTTTCTTTAAATTCGTCAATATTATGCAAAGCAGCAATAGTGGTACAATGAAATATATTATCAACTAAAATCACCTTCTGCCTTTCGAAGCATGTTGGATAAAGAGATTTATAATTTAATTTGAATGCCTTTTTAATTGTACTGTTGCTTTCTATGGTATATATATCTCTCAGATCTTAAAATTGGGCATGTCTTATTATTGAGTTGTCGTCAAAATCTGGATATGAGAATGATTTCTTAAAATCTTTTAAATTGATCCAATTATTTCTAATATTTTTAAATATGTGCACAAAATCATAAAACATAAAAATTGGCAGATTAGTGTGTAAAGGATTAACAAAATTATCCAAGGGAGATATTTGTTTGAACATATTTTGGTTCACCCGATTATTGTCAGTAATAATGCAAGTGACCGTAAAACCAAGTTTTTGAACAAAATTTAAAACATTTAAGGTGATTGTTTTCAAATCACTGCCAGAAATAGAACTAACTGGCATCAGTCGAACGACTTCTTTTAAACCACCAAAACATGAAGTGATCATAAAACATTGCACTGTTTTTGCTATTTTTGAGGAATCATTTGATGCATAACCTGTAAGTTTATTGGATTTATAAGTAATACAACTACTTATGTAAATTTCATCAATCAATAAGGAAACAAACTTTTCACGCTCCGAAAGCTCCTTTACTATATTTTTAAAATATAAATTATTTGAAGAATCAGGTGAAACATCAAACGACGAAGAAATGCTTTGTAAATACCTTTTATGTGGCAAAATAAAAAAATCTTTAATTAATCTGTTTTTATCTATTAATTCAGCTTATGTTATGTTAATTCAGTTATTATGTCAGCTAAATAATAGTAAAATATGTCGTGATATAACTGGAAGTATTCTAGAATATGAATATACATATGTATTTTTTTTTTTAACAACAAAATAGTCAACACTATAATGTACCATATATTACATGTAAAAACTTTATCATACTGGAATGTCCTAAAACGGGCAATCGCCTAGTTGGACATTTTAAGTTCATTAATTGTATTATGAAATATTTACAAACAAACAATAAATAAATAAAAAAAATCTGTAACATGTAGGAGACCTCGAGTAAATCATGAAAGCAAAGATTAAAGTGGTAGTACTATATCGTCTCCTTTTTGATGTTAATAAACTAACCTGATCTAAAAGTAGTTCTAAAGAGTTTTTAAATTCATATTCAAGACTACTGGCAGCGTCTTGTGCAGACTTTAAATAAATATGAGCTTTTAATAAATGATTATTTACAGTATTCTGACTCTTGTCTTCATAATTAACATTGTCATCTATATTAATATTATGATATCGTACCAACAAATTTTCTAATTGTGACCATAAACTCAATATCATAGTTTTGGGGAATAACCACTTCAATTCACTATGAGAAAGTTCATTTGTTCCGACAAATACTTTGATATTCAGATTATGGTCAACTACAACTTGAGAACTTAAATATAAATGTTTATCTACATTGTCAAAGTTTGTGGTGTATAAATATGTTATGTCATTTATAGTTTTTACATTCCACTCACCGAGTTTAATTTTTATTTGCATATTTCTAACAAAATCACTATAATTCACTATTGTGTCACTTTGAAAGAAAAGTTCAACTTGTTCCTCGTGTCGGTGTTTTATTTTTAACTTCCTATTTTCGGGATTCACTCTATCCAGTGCCTTTTTCTTTGTTAAATAACTTGGCAAACCTTTAAAAATACTTGGTGTAGCTCCGATGGCCAATTTTGGTTTTTTAGGGTGCGATATAATATCCTTTTTGTCAAAATGATTGATGCAAACGGCAGCGAAAGCACCTGGAATCCAATTTTTGCGAGGAATGGCCCTGATCCATGACTGTCTGCGTTCTTCCTCCGCTGGAAATTTGAAGATGGTAACCGCTCCTTCCTTCTTCAGAGAACTGGTGTAATTTGCTTTGCATCCGGGAACACAGCACTTATGAGGCATCTGAAAATAATATCCACTAATAAATATATTACGTATTTTCAAAACAAATCAAATTTCACTTTGAAAACAAATCAACAATCGAGTTGAAACGAAGTATCAATTCCAAGTGCCTACTAAAAACGTGGCGGCTTATGAATTATCCTATTATTCTCTCAGAAAGCTCTACACATGTTATTACATAGTACTATTATGAAGATTATATTATATTATGTAGATTATATTATACTATCTAGTAAATTACACCATTTCTAATGATAATCTGTACAGATCCAAAGCTAAGCGTCATCCGCCATTATGTAAGTTGTTGAAAACATTATTTACTACGTTAAAATTGTAAATATATTTAAAATTTCTTACCTTGACGATCGTATATAACCACCAACCTATTGTTTTACAAAAATGAAGTATAAATATTGCAGAAACGTGATGTAAAATGTAAAATAACTGCTTAAATCAGTTGCACACACTTTCCAGACGCCTACAAAATCCATACTGGCGCATAGAAAAAAGCTACCACGAAGGCCGAAAAACAGGACTCTTTGAATGTCAGTTGGTTTTCTACAGCACGGCCTGTGTACAGATGGCAGTGGTTTCATCCATACTACTCTGTAGATACACGGGGCCTAATTGCATAATAATAAATCAAATGAATATCGTGATTCTACCGAACTTAGAACTTACGAAAACAGATACAAATAAAAATTAATATACATTCAGCTAAAAATGAAGCAGAGCTCGAGCAGCTGGATATGCATAAACACTTATTATAGGGTTCTTGAATAAGAATAACATTTATTGAAATTGATTCTTTTCAATATAATGCACATAATGAGTGGCAATTGTACCATAAAACAAACTGCCAGTCTTTCACTGTTACCTATTGAGTTCCGAAAATGTGTATTTTCTTTTCTTGTCACGTTCAAAAATGATGTGAAATGTCATTTTGATGATACGGAAGTAGATGAAAAATCGTTAGGTTTAAGGTTCAAGTTACTTTAGTATTGCATTTTTATTTTTTAAACTCAAAGTTTTCTTCTCAATTTTTACGAAAATATTAATTTAAACATGTCAGGATGGGTTGTATATTTTTCTAAAATGTTACGATTGTTTGTGGCCGGCGAAGTATTTATAAAGAAACTGTACAAATTTGTGTTTTAACGTTGTTTGTTTATTTATCTATGACAAACGATTATTATCACTGAACATTTAATAGTTTTAAGACATTAAAATGTCGGGCGCCCGCCCGTATGTTCCGGGGCAATCCTGATTGTTGTAGTTATAGTGTGGAGCAAGCGAGTCGATATTTTTTACGCTTTTGGAATTTATTTCTGATCTGCGGTTTTAGCAAAATATATAAATATAAAGATTGATTGAGTAGAATAAATGTCTGTGATTTCATTATTGTTTAATGCGTATGTATAAATAATATTTTTTTTGACGTACGCTTTCCTTACTGCTAGTGTTTTCATTCTGTTTTTAATCTCTATGCATAAAATTTCTTAAACTGTTCAGCCCACGCAGTTAAATTTATAATCCCATACTTGTAATTATTATTGGTAAGTATTAATGCTTATATTCATCGCTATGCATTTTGGTAGAGTCCGTTATTCCAAATCAATCTGAGCTACCACTGTCCATTAATTTGTGCTATGAAATGATCAAATGCACATCTACGCTGGCTCTTACGCAACTTATTTTAACTTACGCCAATCGATACCTTAGTTAGAAAGTCCAATAGCGTTTTGTTTGAGGAACTTTAAATTGTCAATTAGACAACCACCATTTTTTATATAAGTGTTCTGCAAGAATTTCAATTATCTATAACCAATATTCTGTTTAAAGCATAAAGGCGGACCCAATGAAATGTTTACTGTTTTAACTTTAGATATGGTTATAGTATATATTGAGTTATCTCACGATTGACGACAATTCTCTCAACCGATTTCAAATGTCGACTTAAAGGTCAAGATAGTCACAGTTCTTATATCCTTATTTCCAAATATGCGTTTTGCATACATTATCATTGTTTTGACAGAATATTCCGAGCACACTCAAATTATAGTTCCGTTACAAAAATGTTCTTTTTCAGGATTATTTGATTGGGCTTATACAAATTATCAAATCCTCCCACAGCAGTGCCATGGATCTACAAAATCCGGATACAGTTTTCATAAAGACGGAACCAGGGCCACAAGAAGAAGGAGGTGAAATTCCATATACGGATATGGATTTTGACGTCCCAGATGTAAAGATGGAATGTTGGAAAAGTGCGGAGACTTCTTGGACTGCCAGTTAGTTGCATTGCATATGTAAAAAAATGTTTTCGGAATCCCAGTTCGTTTTGAATTGTCATGCACAGAGGACATATGCTTGTTCACAATGTCCTCTCTTACCGTACATACATATATTTGGCATTTTCAGATAAAATGTGTCCTTGCCGGAAACAGCCAAACAACATCACACTTTAAACTTGATGAATTGTTTTTGTGATTTCCGCACCAAAGACATTACTGCCCCCTACCATGTGGAGAAAGTTGAGTATTTGGGAGGGTGATGTTAGAAGGGATGGAAGGAGGTCGAGAAGTGGAACCTGAGAAGCACCTGTCTTTTCAGATGTGCTCACTAAACACGGCCATAGACAGCCACGTTTCATTTGAGAATTGGGTTCATAGAAATAAAACGATTTTAAATATATTTGGAGTTATATTTTATCCGTTTTTATGTGCGTTAACACGGGCGATACTGAGCGTATCTAAAGAAAGTTAAAAGTGGGATTAACTGGGCGGAAGGTGCTCAAAAGCAAATGGTTTTCCGTTCTTGAAGCATCGGTTCCTGAAGCAGACATCTTGGGTCATTCATATTTCTTAAATTTACCGTAAATTCTCTTATCCAAATTCACGCTTCTACATTGTTAATCGATGCTACCTTCAATTTTAAAAAAAAAACCTTATATTGTAATTCGATGTTCAACATACTTATTATTTTCCTAGGTGGCTTTAATGTGGAGAGTGATACCATCAAGGCAGAACTAGGACCCCGAGCAGAGGAAGAAGAGAGAATACCTTACATGGAAATCGACATATACCTGCCAGATGTTAAAAAGGACTGCTTAGAAAACTTTGAAAGAATTACCCAGACACCAGGTAAAACCGATGTAAAACCGCAGACTCTCAGTGGAGAAAAAACTTTTTCGTGTTACGAGTGCAACTATTCATGTTCTCGAAAGACACAATTGACTATCCACATGATGACTCACAATGGAAAAAAATCTTTTTTGTGTTCCGAGTGCAATTATTTATGTTCTCATAAAAGCAATCTGACGAACCACATGCTGTCGCACAGTGGACAGAAACCTTTTTCGTGTTCTTTGTGCAACAATTCGTTTACTAAAAAGGGAAGTCTGACCAGCCACATGATGATTCACACTGGAGAAAAACCTTTTTCATGTTCTTTGTGCAACGCTTCATTTACACAAAAGACCCACCTGAAAAGCCACCTGCTGACTCACACTGGAGAAAAACCTTTTAAATGCTCTGAATGCAACTATTCTTGTACTATAAAGGGGAGTTTGACGGTACACATGCGAACTCACAGTGGAGAAAAACCTTATTCATGTTCCTTTTGCAACTATTCATTTTCTAACATGAGCAGTCTGAAGAGACATATTCTGATTCACAGTGGAGAAAAAGCTTTTTCATGTTCCGAGTGCAGCTATTCATGTACTGAAAAGAACAAACTTAAGAGACATATGCTGATTCACACTGGAGAAAAACCTTTTGCGTGTTCTTTGTGCAAAAATTCATTTACTCAAAAGAAAAGTCTAACCAGCCACATGCTGACTCACACTGGAGAAAAACCTTTTTCATGTTCTTTGTGCAGTGCTTCATTTACACAAAAGAGCCATCTGAAAAGCCACATGCTGACTCACACTGGAGAAAAACCTTTTAAATGCTCTGAATGCAACTATTTGTGTACTATAAAGGGAAGTTTGACGGTACACATGCGAACTCACAATGGAGAAAAACCTTTTAAATGCTCAGAGTGCAACTATTCGTGTACTATAAAGGGAAGTTTGACGGTACACATGCGAACTCACAATGGAGAAAAACCTTTTAAATGCTCAGAGTGCAGTTATTCATGTACTCAAAATAGCAGCCTTATGAACCACATGCTGATTCACACTGGAGAAAAACCTTTTGCGTGTTCTTTGTGCAAAAATTCATTTACTCAAAAATGCAATCTGACCAGGCACATGCTGACTCACACTGGAGAAAAACCTTTTTCATGTTCTTTGTGCAACGCTTCATTTACACTAAAGACCCACCTGAAAAGCCACATGCTGACTCACACTGGAGAAAAACCTTTTAAATGCACTGAATGCAACTATTCGTGTACTATAAAGGGAAGTTTGACGGTACACATGCGAACTCACAATGGAGAAAAACCTTTTAAATGCTCAAAGTGCAACTATTCGTGTACTGTAAAGGGAAATTTGACGGTACACATGCGAACTCACAGCGGAGAAAAACCTTATTCATGTTCCTTTTGCAACTATTCATTTTCTAACATGAGCAGTCTGAAGAGACATATTCTGATTCACAGTGGAGAAAAAGCTTTTTCATGTTCCGAGTGCAGCTATTCATGTACTCAAAAGAGCAGCCTTATGAACCACATGCTGATTCACACTGGAGAAAAACTTTTTGCGTGTTCTTTGTGCAAAAATTCATTTACTCAAAAGAGAAGTCTATCCAGCCACATGCTGACTCACACTGGAGAAAAACCGGCGTAAAATTGTTTGACGGCCGGCATAGTCCAGTGGTAACGCATTGGACTGCCATTCCGAAGGTCGCGGGTTCGAACCCGGCGTGCGCAAATAAATTTTATTTGATTAATTTGTGTTATTTCACAATTAATTAATTAAAATAATATATAGTATATTTGCGGCACGTTCCAGAGTGGAAGATACTACCAGTATCGCCCTGGTGTAAGACCACCATTCAGAATTGAAACGTTGCTCCAAATGGCTTTAGCCGTGTTTAGTGACTAGATCTGAATAGCCAGGTACTTCCCCACCTTCCTCTTTCCCTTCCCCACTTACCTTCAGCCTCACAACATCCCCCAATTGGGGATGCCATAGTCTCACTGGCTCCAGACGGGAGCAGTTGGGACTCTTGTGAGGTATTCACTGTAAAAAAAAAAAAAAAAAGCATCTGACGAACCACATTTTGACTCACTACACTTAATATCAGTAAAACAAAATATTTTGACGTTTTCTAAACATCCAAAGGAGATCGGACGGATGAATTTATTCTCAAATTATTTAATATCAGAGCAATCGATCGTATGAAGAACGTGGTTAGATTGAAAACAAATTTCTCCAATACGGAATCGGTAATAAAGATATATGTATATAGATGTAGATATATATATATATATATATATATATATATATATATATATATATATATATATATTTTTATTTTTTTTTTAAATTTAATTGTCTTTAAAAAACTATTTTTCTAATTTGTTTACCTGATATATTGTACCCTTATTTGCCTCACGCCTACTTAATCTGTAAAAAGATATATTATTTTAATTATCTTTAAAAACACACTTTTCTAATTGGTGTACCTATGTTAAAATTATGTTTGTATTTTTATCAAAAGTTTTTGATTATTGTTCAAAAAATCATAAGAACTAAAGGTAAATACTCCTCCCATAAACACGAGCTCCTGGAGCTCAACTTATGGAGAAGTAGAATAATAACGATAAAATTATTTAGTTAAGTCTGCATATTGTTATCAGTTATAATGTTCAATAATTTACAAGTAATAAATAAATTTAAAAAATTAAAAAAATAAAATTGCAATAACTGGGCAACAATACGAATATACACATTACTTACGTGTTTGAATCAGCTCCTGCTAAAATATTAACAAAATAACTAATTTAAATAGATCCTGCTCAAATGTTATACGTTACTATAGTGCTACTTTAGTAACAGTGCAGTGAAAGTAGTGCATTACTCCACATACGTGTTGTGTTAACTCAAAACCTAAGTTTATAAAAATAATCCGCCATTACCGCTATTAGGTACCTAATTCCACTGAGCGCGACTTACTACTCTAGTGTGACTGTGTGCGTGTCCGTACTAGCCGCTCAGCGCAAGTACTCACTCCTTCCCGCCGACACAACTCAGGGCAGCTAAACCCACCTCGCCAGCTACTTTATCATGGACTCCTGCGATACATATGCATTCATCACATTAGCAAACAATATTATACGTGATTTAAATACGACTATCATGGATCCCACTAATAAGATAAGCAGTACATTCGATCGTGAACTAACAGGTGTCTATGAAGCTGTAAAATATTTCAGAAACAACATAGAAGGTGACACGTTCACAATCTAAACTGATCATAAACCAATCACCTTCGCCTTTAACAAGAAACGAGCATCTAGTTCTCCACGCCAGGAGAGACAACTGGATTTTATTGCTCAGTTTTCAACAGATAAGGCATATTTCGGGACACCAAAACACAGTAGCTGACACTCTATCTCGGGTCGAAGAGATTAACAGTCCTACTATCAATTACAAGGAAATGGGACAAGCGCAGAGTCAAGCCGACGAACTAATTCAGGCAAAAGATGACTCCACCCTATCCTTACGACAAATGGTGATCCCTGGCACAGACACGTCAGTATGGTGCGACATCTCGACAGGTCATGTCAGACCTTTTGTACCACAAGACA
This sequence comes from Hesperophylax consimilis, assembly GCF_061612785.1. Taxonomy (NCBI): domain Eukaryota; kingdom Metazoa; phylum Arthropoda; class Insecta; order Trichoptera; family Limnephilidae; genus Hesperophylax; species Hesperophylax consimilis. The sequence continues at coordinate 23,717,623 of NC_142852.1, read as the reverse complement.
TGCGAAAAACAGTCATACAGAGTGTACATAACGTATGCCATCCAGGCGTTGCAGGAACAACAAACACTATCAAACAACGATTTGTGTGGCCAAACATGAAAGCCGATATAAGATACTTCGTGAAGCACTGCATCGCTTGTCAGAAAGCTAAAATCTCCAAACATACGGTTGCCCCCCCGGCAACGTATTTATTACCAGAAGATCGCTTCAGCAACATACACATTGACATTGTAGGCCCATTGTCAGCTTGCAACGAGTCCCAGTATCTATTAACAATAATATACAGATTTACTCGCTGGCCCGAGGCAATTCCTTTGAAAGACATTTCAGCCGAGACAGTGGTTTCAGCACTGACGAACCACTGGATCTCACGACATGGAGTCCCGATAACCATAACTTTGGACCAGGGTCGTCAATTTGAAAGTCATTTATTTAAAAAGCTTACACAGAAATTTGGAATAAAACACTTAAGAACAACAGCGTATCATCCTCAAGCAAATGGAATTATAGAACGTTGGCACCGCACTTTAAAAGCGTCTCTTATGGCAAGTGGTGAGCAAAACTGGATGGAAACCCTCCCACTTATATTACTTGGCCTGAGATCTACAGTTCGTGAGGAATTGAAATGTTCGCCAGCCGAACTAACTTATGGAAGAACTCTAAGACTCCCTTGCGACTTCTTCACAAGTACTCCACGAGAAAAACCCGATACATATATCGGACGTTTACAGAGGAAATTTGAACAAATTAAATCAACCCTTACCTCTAATCACAGCACAAGAAAAATTTTTGTACACACGGACCTCCCCGTTTCTACGCACGTATTTCTACGGACTGACAGTGTAAAAAAACCCTTACAAAATCCATACGAGGGACCTTATAAGGTCGAGGAACGAAATGACGAAAAGATACGGTATATACTAATGCATAAAAAGGCATAACTTTTCTTGCATATAAATTTTCTTTAACTCATGATAGAAACATTGATTAGGAATCTACTCTTGCTATCCATTTAAAGACTGAATTTCACATAGCTACATTTATTTTCTTTAAATTACTGTTACATACATAATATTTAAGTGTACAGGTTCTTGATGAAAACCTGACCTTTCTTATTATAATTACTTTGAAAATTACTACGTTTTTTACCGTTTTATTAAAAAACTTTATTACGATGAACACTTTCATCCCTAAAAATCATGAAATAATATCATGTAATCGTTCAAAGTACACCTAGGTAACTTTTACCACATTATTATAGTGCAAACTAATTGCTATATACATATTTTCTAGGATAATTATCCATTTCGCTATATGCGACAGGTTTTGTATAAATGTATCTTGTTTAGGAATAACTTACCACTATATGTGATGACTCTGTTATAAAAATAAACGCTTTTAACCATGCTACGTCAAATGTACTGGATCTGCATCTGATGTAACATGTTGTTGAGACCAATATGTATTATTCTTTACAGAATTGAACCACTGTCATTTGTTCGTAAGAAAACATGGTTATTTGATAATATTATCTTTACAAACACATTCTTCCGAACATATGACAGTAATGCCTTTTATAATATTAATTATCTTCTAATCTCATAGATAAACATTTAGACATTTGTATTCACATTCATACTATTGCTACATGTACCTTTACAAAAAGTTTTGAATATGTACCTTTTTTCCATAACACGGATATAAATAATTATATAAATAGAGACATTAATCGTCGTTTCCTTTTGTTCAAAGATTGAAGTAACACTTCTGATCATACTTTATACATTGATATCGTGTTCTTATATTATAAGACAAATTTATAGTTTATTTCAATATGTAATAAATAATACTAAGAATAATCTACTTTAAAATAACACAATCATTGACATCTCATGCTCCGAACACTGTTTGTAGATGCATTATTAAAAAATATATACCTACAACTGGAAATCCTACTTTTTATTTTATAATTAGCTTATGCTAAATTTCATAACATGCTCCGACAACACTGTTCGTAGATGCATTACCATATAAAAAGGTTTAGATAAGTTAAGTAATAAACACTTCTGTCAAATTTTGTAATACCATTTATTGTTTTTAAACGTATTAAATGCACCCTGTTTGCAACTTTTGGTTATAAATATAGATAAAACACTCTTCACGGTTATGCATACTGAAGCACATCTGTTTTAACATCTTGTAAAATTCAATAATTATTTACAGTACGAAAGCATTGTCACATAGTTAGTTAATAGACATATTTAGTTAATACACATATTTAGTTCGTTATCACTGCTGAGATCGCTGATGAAAACGAAGACCAAATATTTCAATTTTGAATTCATTCAATTAAAAGTTTCTAATTTTTTTGTTTTTTTTAGTCACATAAAAAACAATAAACATATTCTTATGAAGGAACTACAATAAAACCAACTAGGCAAACGACTAACAACAATAAATGTAATGTAAAATAGCGCACACCCATAACCCAAATCGCGGGATATTATAATTTTAGTATTTTAAGAGCTGAAAGTATTTAACAAAAATAATATTTTATTCACGCTAATCAACATAAATAATAAGCTCACGGCAAATAAGACCTTCGGAAAGAAAAAAAATCTTTTTAAAGTAATTAAACTTTAAAAATTACATTTATCAAATGTAGGTAACGAAACAATAATAATATAACAAATTTTCAACTGAAAATTGAACTTCAATAGTTTTACGCATCACTCGGGATTTTTTTTTATGGAATACCGCACACAGTCTCAACTGCTCCCAACCATCTGGAGCCAGTGAGCCTATGGAATCCCCAATTGGGGTATATAATTATATTGTGAGGCTGAAGGTAGTGTGGAGGGGAAGAAGATGGAGAGGAGAAAGAGAGGAAGGGGGGTGAAGGAGAAGAGAGATGGTATGTGAGTAACTATTCAGATCTGATCACCAAACACGGCTAAAGCCATTTCAATTCTTATGGTAGTCTTTACACCATATTTTCCTCTCTGGAACATGCCGCAAATAGACTATATGTTATTTTTAATGAATAACTTGTGAAAATAAGATAAATGAGTCAAATAAAATTAACTTGCGCACGCCGGGATTTGAATCCACGACCTCCTGATTTCTAGTCAAGAGTACTCCTAGACCACGGAGGCCGTAATACGTACGATGTTATAATATTTCACATCACGCATGCACCGACAGCCGATAGTAGTATATTAGCGGTAAAAAAAAACAAACTTCCAAAATATTGGATGATTTATATAGAGCAGTTTTTGTGAAAAATCAACTCAAGGACTCTGTATATTTTAAAGTAATACTTTAAGTCAACTACTAACTAAGATAAAAGTAAAGTATTTGAAATCTGAAAATCAACCTGTATATGCAATTTACCACTAATTGGCTAATTGAACAAAAAATATCTCAAACTTATGGGAGCCGAATTGTTCAATCTCCAGACGATATGTTCAATATCCAAAATAATCATTCATAATTTTCAAGCCATGTTCAACGTCCACCTTTAAAGTCATAATATGGGCATATTATACCTTCAACCTTCGAAAAATGATCTTTAATAATTTCCTGTTACACATATTATGTAGGTATTAAACGAAATGACCAAAATCGAGAATTTTTTAGAATTTGCCTGTAAAAACAAAAAAAAACCTCTCCTGTAAAATTTGATAAATGGTCTATTGAACATACAAGAACTAAGGCAGCGAAATGTATTTTAAGGAGTATTACCACTTACTTTTTTTCGGCTTATTCAAAAATTATTACAAAAGGTCGGAACCTTTGGTTACAAAGAGGTGTACATTTTGATTATTCTGTGGTAAACTTCTGTATTCGAATATAAAGCTTGTTTTTTTTTCTTCTTTCTAATTCCGTTTAGTTCATATTACTAACAATGCTGGCAAGGGAGATCTGTAGAGAGATCGTGTAGTGGAAAACATAGGTAAAAGAGAATTAAGTTTGTGGGAAAGAAATAAAAATTAAAGCGAAAAATGCTTGTGGATGACAGTTTCTTTATGTGAAGGAGTCCATTTCAAATTATTCGCTGACGACTGTCTGTTTTACAAATTAACTTAGATCTATGAAATACATGTTAAAAATAAATGATTTATTTCTAAATATAAACAAACGTAAATATATTAGTTAAACTAAAATAAATCTAATATTCACTGAAAATAATATAAGGTTGTTGAAATGATAACAACAATATAAGACTAGTGCTGCCATCTATGTATTTAATATGTAAACTTATGTGAAATAAATGATAGTCTATTCTCCATCTTTGATCAAACAGCGTTTCATTACAGGTTATGGGCCGTTCGCTTATAAATCTTCGCGATTTTGTTGTTTTTTTTTGTTTGACCAGTATAAAAAACACGATTACAAAACGCGATTGAACTGTGTCGTGACGGATTGTTATAATAAAAGTGTACTACTTTAGTATATCGCAGTTTAAAAATGTCGGCGAACTATCTTGTCAACGTACCCAAGCTAACGGGACGTGATAATTACGACATATGGTGTTTTGCGGCACAGAATTTTTTAATCCTCGAAGGCATGAAGCATTGTGTAGAAGTCGGGATTGAAATAAAACCTGCAGATGATGCAAAAACCAAAGCAAAATTGATTATGACAATCGACTCGTCTTTATATGTTCACGTAAAAGATGCTACATCCAGTAAAGAGTTATGGGATAAATTAAAAAAATTATACGACGACAACGGATTTTCACGGAGAATAAGTTTGCTGAGAAATTTAATTTCGATTCGCCGAGAGAATTGCAGTTCGATGACGTCTTATGTGACGCAGATTATCGATACAGCACAGAAGCTTTCAGGAACGGGATTCGAAATTAATGACACATGGACAGCATCATTGCTACTCGCTGGTTTGCCAGATCGTTTCTCGCCGATGGTTATGGCATTCGAACATTCAGGAATTCCTATAACGACAGACTCCATAAAAACAAAATTGTTAGATATGGATTCAGCAAGTCATGACGGGAGTGAAGTTAGCGGAGCTTTAGCAATTCGTTCAACTTCAAAGTACAAAGGAAAAAATAATACGAATATGTTTATGGCCAGCAAAAGTTATGTTGGCAGCAATGGCAGCACTGGCTTGTCAAAGTCAAACGTCAACAAGCATATAAAGTGCTACAGATGTAAACAAATCGGGCATTACAAGAACCAGTGTACAAATACAGAAAATAACTTGTCAGATCAGATAAATAAGGATCGAATGCAGTCTAATGCGTTTAGCGCAGTGTTCCTGAGTGGAAATTTTAACAAAGAAGATTGGTATATCGACTCGGGCGCGAGTGTACATCTGACAGCAAATGAAAGTTGGATTATAAATGCGCAGTATGAACAAGAAAAAATAATTGTTGTTGCAAACAGTGAAAAGGTGTCAGTATTGTGTTCTGGCGATGTAAAAATCATGACTAAAACAGATAATCATGAGTATGACATCATGGTGAAAAACGTAGGTATATTGTGTACCAAGTCTAACAACGAATTTATTATCTGTTAGCCAACTGATTATGAAAGGCAACCGTGTATCTTTCACTGGAAATGGTTGTTCAGTTTATAATAAAAATAACGAGTTGGTTGCTACGGCAGTGTTGGTCAATGGAGTATATAAAGTGAATTTGCTAAAACAAGACTGTTTAGCAGCATCAGTTGTGTCAGGAATGACTTGGCATCGAAGGTTAGGACACATAAACAAAGATTATTTGAATCAGATGGAAAAAGCTGTGCATGGTATGTCACTTGATAAAAAAGTTGACATAAGCAAATCTTCATGCACAACATGTTGTGAAGGCAAACAACGCCGGTTACCTTTTAAGAGCAGTGGCCAACGAAGCAGTAATCTCCTAGATATTGTGCACACAGACATATGTGGGCCTATGGAGAATGTGTCTATGGGCGGCTCGAGATACTTCTTGTTATTTGTTGATGATCATAGTAGGATGACATTTTTTTATTTCTTAAAACACAAAAATCAGGCTTTGAAGTATTTCAAGATTTTTAAAGCTCAGGTGGAAAATCAAACAAAAAAAACAATCAAAGTATTAAGGAGTGACAACGGACTGGAGTTTTGCAATAAAGAATTTGATGATTTCCTGAATAGTGCCGGTGTGATTCATCAGAAAAGCAACCCTTACACCCCACAACAGAATGGATTGTGTGAACGATTTAATCGCACAATAGTTGAAAAAGCAAGATGTCTACTTTTTGATGCAAACTTAGGCAAAGAGTTCTGGGGTGAGGCCACCAATACGGCAGTGTACCTGCAGAATCGGATTGTGGCAGCGGCATTGGAAAATAAAACTCCATATGAGTTGTGGACTGGCTCCAAACCGGATATAAGTCATATCAGAGTTTTCGGTAGCACTGTGATGGTCCATGTAGCTAAAGAAAAGCGAAAGAAGTGGGATAAGAAAACAACCAAATGTATTCTCATAGGATATCCAGATAATATAAAAGGATATAGGGTCTTCAATCCAGAAACAAGGAATGTAACGACTAGTAGAGATGTGATCATCATTGAGAAGGAATCAAAATCTGAAAATTTAATGGAAGTGCAAGGTCAGAATATTGATTCAGTGGGGGATAGTAAGGAACTCGATGATACAGAACAATGTGGTCAGAATGTTGATTCAGTGGGGGATAGTAAGGAACTTGATGATACAGAACAATGTGAAATTGAACCTGTGCCTAGTCAAGAACACTCAAGTTTCATGGACAGTTTTATAGATAATGATGAAACATATGTTCCCAGTGATTATGAAGATGCAGACAGTGAGAAAGAAAGCCCGCAGTGCCGACCTAACCGGGAGAGGAAGATTCCAGAGAGGTATGGGTTATCAAATCTGTGCGTTGACAGTGAAACATATGATAATGCGGCCGGCTGGTTTGTCTCTGCATGACGCTTTAAATGGACCAGAAAAAGAACAGTGGGAGTTGGCTATAACAGAAGAGTTGCAGTGTTTCAAAGACAATGATGCGTGGGAGTTAAGTGATGCTCCAAAAGATGAAAGAGTTGTACAGTGCAAGTGGGTGCTTCGTAAAAAGTATGATAGTGAAAATAAAGTCCGCTTTCGTGCACGTTTAGTGGCAAAAGGTTTTTCACAAGTTGAAGGTGTGGACTTTACAGAAACATTTTCTCCTGTAGTGAGACATACTACATTAAGATTACTTTTTGCATTGTCAGTACAACTAAATTTGAAAACAACACATCTTGATGTAACAACGGCTTTCTTGAATGGTACACTTGAGGAAACTGTTTACATGCAAATACCAAAAGGTTTTTCTGAAAAAAACACAAAATGGTCAAGTACTTAAATTAAAAAGGGCCATTAACGGGCTAAAACAATCCTCAAGAGCTTGGTATAAAAAAGTAGATGAACGTTTGTTAAGCATAGGTTATATTAGATCTAAAATAGAACCATGTATGTATACAAAAATGAAAGATCAGATGATTTTTTTGTTTTTTCAAATGATACTAATGAAACTAAGCATTTAAAAGATGTCTTAACAAGTCATTTCCAAATAAAAGATTTAGGAGAAATAAAGAAATGTCTGGGTGTTAACATAACTGTTAACAAATCTAAGCAAACAATAATATTAAGTCAGAAAGATTATATTGATCAGCTGTTGCATAAGTTTAATATGAGCCAAAGTAAACCTGCACAGACTCCAATGGAAACAAAGTTAAATGTGTCAAAAAATGAACATTGTGTTGGTAATTTTCCATATCAACAAATAATTGGATGTCTTATGTATTTAGCGGTTCTAACCAGACCGGACATTGCATATAAGGTTGGTTTTTTAAGCCAATTTAATAATTGTTATTCCAAAGACCATTGTTCTTATGTAAAAAGGTTATTGAGATACCTAAAATGTACTAAAGATTATGGTTTAAGGTATTCCGCTAGTGGAAGCTCAATATTAAAAGGGTTTGTAGATGCTGATTGGGGCGGAAACATTATAGATAGGAGGTCATACACTGGAATTTGTTTTACTTTATCTGGTTGTGTTATATCTTGGGAAACAAAAAAACAGAATACTGTTGCACTATCTAGTAGTGAGGCTGAATATATGGCCATCACCGAAGCCTGCAAAGAAGCAATTTATTTGAGAAATTTACAATATGAAATAACTCAAAAAATGTATACTATTGATATTTTCAATGACAATCAGAGTGCGCAAAAGTTAACAGCAAATCCAGTTTTTCATAAGCGCACCAAACATATTGATATTAAATATAATTTTTGTAGAGAATGTGTAGCAAATAATATTGTAAATGTTAAGTATTTGCCAACAGCTGAAATGCCTGCTGATTTGTTCACCAAAAGTTTGGGTTCCACAAAACATTATGAATTTTTGGATAAACTAGGTGTGCAAATTGTTTAATTTAATTGTATTTATATTGTTAGTTATAGTGGGGGTGTTGAAATGATAACAACAATATAAGACTAGTGCTGCCATCTATGTATTTAATATGTAAACTTATGTGAAATAAATGATAGTCTATTCTCCATCTTTGATCAAACAGCGTTTCATTACAAAGGTGATATAATTTTTTTTAAATAATCAACGTTCTTAGACAGAAAAGGTATCTTAAATGGTAAAAAGGTATTTTAAACTGTTTTTCTGAAAACAATTTTATTCTTATCTAGACCACATTTTGCATATTCACACATTTAATTTTAATAAAAAGTCGCGAGTAAACAATAAATAAAAAAATAATACAAAAACAAAAATTATTGTTAGATGTTAGGATAAAAAAGTTTAAAAAAAAAATTATTAATATTCGCAATCAACACTAGAAACGCACACAGGTATGTACAAAAAAAATTCATGCCATTAATAATTAAACTGATATTTCTAATAATCCAATTAAATACTTTAAAAAGTCGATCTTTTTTATTTTAAATTTTTTGCAATTGTTGAAAAAAATGTGACCTTACCGAGGTACCCCGTTCTGAGGTCACAATTAATCAGATCAAGCTGATAATGTGATGAAGCCCTGTAAATGGTATTTTAAAGACAATCGAAAAACGTTTCCCACCCGTCGACTTTTCTGGCTGAATGGGTCGTCTTAACCTTTTTGATGGCTGGGGAAGATGCATGACGTCACTGAAGTGATTGTATTTGAGATTCTGGAGTGTAGTAGCACATACACGTCTCATCCCCCGTCAAGATATACAGAAAATGTACAGAAAAGCTTCGCCCTTCTGTGCAAAATGATCCAGAATTTCACGCGGATCTTAAACGGACGTGAGGTGGCGGGAGCGCACGATGACATCTCTATCGGAAGAATTTACTGTGACTGAAAGCAATGGCCGACAAACATGCGGCACCGAACACACTTACTGTTAGGATCGTCCCTAAATGCCAGGTGCGCCAACTTCGAAACATGGGTGATATTCGTAATAAAATAAAATATATCGCGAAGGTGAAAGGTAGAAGAAATCAGGAACACCCGACTATATTGCGTCGGTCAGGTGAACCAGAAAATTGAGTTTGTTGAGAAAATCAGCAAAATACGTGTTAGAGATGATCTTTCCCTTCACTATATACCTATCCGAAACCTGGGCATGAGACACACTTACAATGTGTGTAACAAAAATTGCAAGTTCAACACATATCAGTGTCACAAAGCTTTCAGTGCAATAATAACCTTCTGAGTTACATCACTATGAAGTATTCCTCTTCAAAATTTCATTTGGTAGTTACTAGAAGGTTCTGGAATGTTGATACATGCAACCAGCATCGCATAATAACCTACTAGTAAAACATCAAATGCATGCTACAACTACCTGCTCGCGATTTGTCGGTTTATTCTCGAAAGAGTGTAACTTATATAAAGCGTAACTTATTTATGGGTTTATATTATTGTAAAATTGTTTTTAAATAACAGAAAATAATATGTTAGCATGTGAGATAACTCGAGAGCAAATACTATGGAGTTCCTCAAGGATCATTACTGGGGCCATTCATATTCCAAATGTACAAAAATGATTTCTGTCAATTGACTAAATGTCGAAATCTTCTTATACGCAGATGACACTGCGATATTTTAAGAAAGCAAAAAATGTGAAATTTTATTAGAAAAATCTTAAATCGATCTTAATATATTGAAAAACTGGCTTATTAAAAATATTCTAACGGATATAAAAAAAAAATGGTTAAGTGATCTTAAGGTCACCTAAAAGAATGAGGTCGTTACATAAACAATTACAAACAGAAGAAAGAAACCTACATATTCCAGATGTGAAATATAACTGGGCCTACAAACTGACAAACACTTGAGCTTTAAACAGCACATAGAAAAGCTGAAAGAAAAAATCATTCAACTAATTGATGTATTTGGTAGAATCGCTAACCTTCTACCAACAGAAGTAAAGATGGGCTTACACTATTACAGTCCCACCCAAAGTATCTGATTTAAATATGAAGAAATACACACATAACTAACCTTAACGATTAGCAAATAATACAGAATAAAATTATTAATAAAACTTATTAACAACCTAGATGCCCCCCCCGAAAATACAATCAAGGAAATTAATTTATTAAAAATTAGAAAATTGTATGAATATACGAGAAACATATGACTTTTCAACTACTGTTCAACTGTTGCACTCGGAACATATTTTTCTCCACCTTGAGTCAGCATGTGGCTCGTTAAACCTAGCTTTTGAGTGCATGAGTGGTTGCATTTGGAAAATGAAAAAGATTTTTCTCTACTGTGAGTGAGTAAGTATTTCTTCTAATTTTCAATTCGAGAACATGAATACTTATACTCGGAACATATAAAGTTTTTCTCCAGTGTGAGTCAGCATGTGACACTTCAGATATGGCCTGTAACATGAAAAATGTTTTTCTGGACAGTGAAAACGCGCGTGATTCTTTTTTTCGAATAAATTAAGAGTTGCACTAGGATAATTTTAAACTTTATTCTCTACTGTGAGTAAGTATATGGCTCGTCAAATTTTCTTTGTGAGAATATGAATTATTGGACAAAGTACATGAAAAAAGTTTTCTCCAGCGTGAGTCAGCACGTGGGTCGACAAAAAAATATTTGCGTACATGTATAGTTGCACTAGGAACACGAAAAAGTTATTTCACCACTGTGATTCAGCATATGTCTCGTCAAATTTCCCTTTTGAGTATATGATTTTTTACACAAAGAACATGAAAAAGGTTTTTCACCACTATGAGTCAGCATGTGGTTCGTCAAACACTGCTTTCGAGAAGATGAATAGTTGCACTCGGAACATTTAAAAGACTTTTCTCCACCGTGAGTTCGTATGTGGCTTGTCAAATATTTATTTTGAGTACAAGAATAGTTGCACTTGAAACACGAAAAAGGTTTTTCTCCACTGTGAGTCAGCATGTGCCTGGTCAAATATTTCTTATGGAAAGATGAATAGTTGCACTCGGAACATTTAAAAGACTTTTCTCCACCGTGAGTTCGCATGTGGCTTGTCAAATAATTATTTTGAGTACAAGAATAGTTGCACATGGAACACGAAAAAGGTTTTTCTCCACTGTGAGTCATCATGTGCTGGGTCAGATTGCCTTTATGAGTAAATGAATTGTTGCACTCAGAACATGAAAAAGGTTTTTCTACACTGTGAATTCGCATGTGTACCGTCAAGTTTCCCTTTTTAGTACACGAATAGTTGCACTCGGAACATGAAAAAGGTTTTTCTCCAGTGTGAGTCAGCATATGGCTCGTCAGACTGCTTTTGTGAGAAAATGAAGAATTGCACAAACAACACGAAAAAGTTTTTTCTCCACTGTGAGTTCGCATGTGTACCGTCAAGTTTCCCTTTTAAGTACACGAATAGATGCATTCGGAACATGTAAAAAGTTTTTCTCCAGTGTGAATTCGCATATGTACAGTCAAGTTTCCCTTTTTAGTACACGAATAGTTGCACTCAGAACATGAAAAAGGTTTTTCTCCAGTGTGAGTCAGCATGTGGCTCGTCAGACTGCTCTTTTGAGAAAATGAGGCGTTGCACGAAGAACACGTATGTGGTTTTACATCGGTTTTACCTGGTGTATGGGTAATTATTTCAAAGTTTTCTAAGCAGTCTTTTTTAACATCTGGCAGGTATATGTCGATTTCCATGTAAGGAAATCTCTCTTCATCTTCTGCTCGGGGTCCTAGTTCTGCCTTGATGGTATCACTCTCCACATTAAAGCTACCTAGGAAAATAATAAGTATGTTGAACATCGAATTACAATATGAGGTTTTTTTTAAGATTAAAGGTATCATCGATTAACAATGTAGAAGCGTGAATTTGGATAAGAGAATTTAAGGTAGAAATATGAATGACCCAAGATGTCTGCTTCAGGAACCGATGCTTCAAGAACGGAAAACCATTTGCTATTGAGCACCTTCCGCCTAGTTAATCCCACTTTTAACTTTCTTGAGATACGCTCAGTATCGCCTGGTTTAACACACATAAAAAACGGATAAAATATAACTCCAATTATATTCAAAATCTTTATAGATATATTCCTATGAACACAATTCTCAAATGAAACGTGGCCGAGTTAAGTGAACACATCTGAAAAGCCAGTTGCTTCTCAGGTTCCGCTTCTCTGCCTCCTTCCATCCATTCTACCTTCAGCATCACAAATACTCTGAACAAGCATATTTCCTGCCTGCATGACAATTCAAAACGAACTGGGATTCCGAAAATCATTTTTTTTTACTTATGCAATGCAACTAACTGGCAGTCCGAGAAGTCTCCGCACTTTTCCAACATTCCATCTTTACATCTGGGACGTCAAAATCCATATCCGTATGCGGTATTTCACCTCCACCTTCTTCTTGGGGCCCTGGTTCCGTCTTTATGAAAACTGTATCCGGATTTTGTAGATCCATGGCACTTGTGTGGAAGGATTTGATAATTAGTACAAGCCCAATCAAATAAACCTGAAAAAGAACATAGTTTTAACGGAACTATTATTTGAATGTGTTCAGAATATTCTGTCAAAACAATGATATCGTATGCTAAACGCATATTGAAAATAAGGATATAAGAACTGTGACTATTTTGACTTTGAAGTCGACATTTGAAATCGGTTGAGAGAATTGTCGACAATCGTTGGATAACTCAATATATACTATATCCATATCTTAAGTTAAACCAGCAAACATTTCATTGGGTCCGCCATTATATTTTTAACAGAATATTGGTTATCGATATTTGAAATGCTTGATAAATGGTAGACATCCAATTGACAGTTAAAAGTTCCTCAAACAAAACGCCATTAGACCTCCTAACTTAGGTTTCGATTGGCGTTAGTTAAGATAAGTTTCGATAGAGACAGCGCAATTGTAAATTTGAGTATTCCATAGCACAAATTAAAGGACAGTGGTCGCTCAGTTTGATTTGACAAAATTGATAGCGATGAATATAAGCATCAGTACTTACCAACAACAATCACAAGAATGGGATTATAAATTTAACTGCGTGGGCTGAACAGTTTAAGGAACATAATGTAAATCGATGTAAAGAGATTTAAAACAGGATGAAATCACTAGCAGTAAAGAAAGCATACGTCAAAAAATGATATGTATGCATAGACAACAATAATGAAGTCATAGAGATTTATTCTACTCAATCTATCATTATATTTATTTGTTTTGCTAAAGTCGCATATAAAGAAAAGATTTCCTAAAGAATGAAAATTTAAAAGTGAAAACAAAACAGCGAGTATTACAAACAAAATTGACCCTCTTGCTCCACATTAGAATGTCCCCAAAACAAGCGTGCGGACGCGCGACATTTCAAGGCCCGTTTATAATAAAAATTAGCGGTATGAATAGGCCGGTGCCGTAATCCGCATTATTTTAGATTGTCGTTTATAATTGGATTAGGAATAGAATATAATACGCCTATAGAAGTGACAATGCCGCTGTAGCTTGTATATGTCAAATGTAAACCTAGAATATATGCTTCCTCCATCTTATAAAAGTCATATTGTTTTATATAAATAAATATTGAAACGATGGATTCATCAGACATTGTTGAATGTGGAACGTATTTGTCAATTCTGGGGCTAGCACACCTGCAATAGGGAAAATGCTGTTCTAAAGCAACTAGAACCTTTAATCTTACGATTTTTCATCTACTTCCGTGTGAGCAAAGTGAAATATCATCATATTATTACAATGGTGTTAATACATAATGCATTAATTTTGCCTTCTATTTTAAGTAAGGAACATGGCATCTTCGTGAAAAAGTGTCTATAGTGCTCGAATGAGATAATGTTCAGGTTTGTTGACCTCTACCAAAGCGATGCGATTTTATTAACAAAAAAAAAATATACGAAAAATCGAATCAAACTTTTTTTCGAAATGGGTGTTGCAAGATTGACTTCGGTAAACATAATCATTAGGGCGGAACGAAATTTTTTTTTTTCTAATTCTGATTTGGAATAGTTGTATTAAGTTGCCAATTGCCATCAATTACCTCAATTAAAAATATTAAAAATATCAGACAACGGTAAGAGCCCCCGCCAAGACATCGAACATTTACAAACACAACAGTTTAGGGGATATTTGCGCGGCCTAGAAAATAGTACAGAATTTATTAAAATAGGTTTATTTTATTTAAAAACATATTCAAATGTAGTTAACTAGCCATTGCAATCAAATATTTCTTTATTTTAATATACTTTGGCGCTGTAACAGAGGTGCAAAGTGCGGGACGAAGCGGAGAGCGGCATCTGACAATTTACGAAATGCAGTGTTTTGTTTAAACTACTGTCGATAATTGTCTCAGGTGAAAGGTCGCGCGTCAATTATATTCACGAGTACTTATTGATAAAAGTTTTTTAAGTGAATTAAACTGATTTCTAGAAGACAAAATTTAAAATATCCGATATTTGGTGTAAGTGCATAGTTGAAAGAGAATATCCTACCTACGTATGAAAATGTGATGAAATTCTACGAATGGGTTAGACAAGACTTATAAGTAAGGAATAACACAACAAAAGAACCTACGTATTTGGAAATTGCCGTAGTAGTTTGAACGAAAATTGAAGAATTGTGGATAAAATCTTCGATTCCAATTGTCACACACAAAATAATCGTACAGTTACTAAAAAGTTATCACTCGAAGTGTTATAATTTGAAAAAGTCTTTGAAGAAACTTAAGGAAGAAAAGTTAGAGAGTACAGAGTAGAAAGATTTTTGACATAGCTGCAAGTAAATGTCAAGAATTTGTAAGCTGTACTTGTTTGAGAGAAAAAAA
The DNA here is from genome assembly GCF_061612785.1 of Hesperophylax consimilis. Lineage (NCBI taxonomy): Eukaryota > Metazoa > Arthropoda > Insecta > Trichoptera > Limnephilidae > Hesperophylax > Hesperophylax consimilis. The sequence continues at coordinate 23,702,328 of NC_142852.1, read as the reverse complement.
AGTTCCAAAAGAGGAACAAATGTTTTAAGAAGACCAACGCACTAACTGACTAATGGCTTTAGGAAGAACTGATCTTATCCATAGTAAAAAATTGCTGAATAGAAGATTACGTACTCTCAAACAAGAAATGAGGCATAATAGATAAGATGAAACTAAGAACAATAAGGCAGAATGAGACGCGAGCAAATTTTAACCGAAGAAAGAGTAACAGAAATTCCTTCATTATATTTCGATTGAAGGAAAGATAAGACGGCTAAAACTGTTTAAAAAGATCGAAGAGGCTTAGAGTGGTTGTACAAGAGGAACATATTTCGATTATAAAAGAACCAGGTACTGTTTATGTTGGGTATGGGGTTTCAACATCGGGCAGTGCAAGAAATATTGAAAGAGCTATCCACAGATTTTTAATGACTGAAAAGATATCACTAGATGGTTTAATGGCTGTTGGCTGTGATGGAAAAAACATACATATAGGGAAAACAGACTATCTCGACCATTGCAATGAGTAATTTGTCTCTTACACTCCAATGAGTTGGCCCTACTGCAGGACCTAAATCATTTGCAGGTCAAATTGGTAAAGCATTAGAGATATGCGAGACGCTGCCGTTGGCTAACTTTGAGAAGATAGAAGGTGAACTACCTCCACAAATATCCACAGATCTCAGTACAGAGCGGAAATATTTACAAGAAATTACTACTGCTGTCATAAATGGATCCTGGTCTCCTGGATTTATTAAAGAGAAGTCCAGGTAAACTACCCCATGCCCGCTGGTTGGCAAGTGCTAATCGCATACTGCATTTATATATTTCTACAGAAAATCCACAACAAAATCTTGTGACTTTAGCAACGTGTGTCGCATAATCATACGCTCCTGTCTGGTTTACTATCAAAACACATTCATCCTGCAAAGATGGTTCAAATCATTTATGGAAGCTCATTAACAGCACTAGATATTTGTTCAACGAGTTGTTAGTGATAGTGGACCCTATTATAATTTGTAACAGTTACTTCGCTCATCCAGAAAACTTGTTGTTGAGTATGATAACAGATTCATGTAAGCACATTAGAGAACTCGCTGCAAGACGCATTTTAAAGGCTCGTCAAGTTAATAAAAAATCTGTTTCGCGCATTTTTGAGGTGCCAAAAGTGAACTTAAATGCATGTTCTTACATAGACATGATTGACTGGCAACAAAACATATACGAACCCTCAATACTGATGAATATTTCCGATGGTCAGTTACAAGATCTTATTGAAAATGGAGAAGATACATTGTTGAAGTTTATGAGACTGACTTGCCATACCCAGGCTGTGGAAAGATTTGTAAAAGTTGTGACAGAAGCAGTTCTAGGTGCATTCGACAAGATAAGACGAGAAGGATTCATAAAATCTAAATTAGCATCTCGAAAACTCATTCCAAAGTTTGAACCTAAAAATAGTTTTTTGCTATAAAAAATGATTTTATTCATACCAACATAACTTTCTTAATCTGTGTTTAATTTTGAAACAAATGTTTTTATTAATTAAAATCTACTTTTATTTTATAATTTCATGCATAACAAATTATATTTACTTATTATTTTGTTTATAGGGTGTTTAATACAAAACGTCTATAAAAACGTAAAAAATAAAATTTCAAGTCTCTGGCGGGACCTTAAGATGTCGAGCTAGAAGTTCCAAATTGAGGACTGTTATTTAGAATTACATAAAGCAACTTTTCCCTGGTATTCCAATTCGAATTTCGAAAAAAAAAAAATTTTCATACAAAAGTGTTCCACCCTAATAATCATGTACAAAAAGGATTTGAAAATAGTAATGCAATACAAAAGGGTGGAGATTTGAATATGAATCTCCCACTATTAAACAATTTACTCAATGTTATTTCTATTTTAGTTTTTTGTAAAAACCTTTTGACGGGCATATTATATCCGAATTAAGCTGCACTATTAAGCTAAATTCAAAAATAAACACATGGTTTCAGTAAAATAACCTACTCAAATAACAAAACTATTTATTTCCGTAGATATTGTAAAATATGCTTTAAAAGACTTATTTTTCCTTTTCAGCGTTCAAAATTTAACGACTTTTGACAGCTTGACAGCATTTTATTCTTGTTTTATTGTGGATAAATTTTGAAGGATAGAAAACACACTCATATTTTACAATAATACAAACAAAGAACCTATTAACCCATTTTGTGCATGTACTGAGCTTTTTTCCATAAGAAGTTAAGTTGAAATCAAAGTTTTTTGTAAGACTCAACCTTCTGTCCTATGGAAACGATTAGATATTTTCTGCTTCCCAAAATTTTTATTTAAAAAACTATATATTGGGCTAATGAATTAAGATAACATGCTGAGTGCAATTATATTGACTATGGTATTACTTTTTTTAATCATGGACATTAAAAGCCTGTAAGAGGCGTGTTTTAAATTAATGGCCCTGAGTTTCATACATCATCGTCTATGGTAAGCCCGCGGGACCGTTAAATCTGTGGTTATGTTAAGCACAATTTTTTTTTTCATATTAATATCCCAAAGATATCAATCTAGTAAGAAGAAAATCTATGTCTGCAGATCTCCAATAGCGTAGAGCATAAATAAACCACTCTCTAGATCAATATCTTCGGGCTTTTTGTATGGCCCCATTTTGTCACCCCCTTAACCACAGACGACCACAGATAAAACGGTCGTTTGGTCCAGACAGGTAACCATATTGTGGACCATAAATGAATCTTAAGGCCATTTAAAAAAGTGCAAACATAGACAATATAACTGCACCCAGCTAACATCGTTCATTCATTAACCCACAAAAATTATATTTTAAAAATAAAAATATTGGAATGCAGGAAAAGGAAAATAAAAAAAACCCACAGCTATGCACACTTAAAAATACTTTTTATTTTCAAAAAGACAATGGACAGTAATACAAAACAGGGTCAGTACAACCGATGTATTGAGCATTGATTTATCATTGAAGTAGAAGTTAATACTAATATATCTAAACAAAACATGAAACAGAACAAGACACAGAAAAATAAAAAGTAACGGTCTCAACTAGGAATCGAACCCAGTCTTACTGCAACAACTTAATAGGATTTAATTTGACCTTGCACAAAAATACAAGAATATATACACAAAATACATATTCAACAAATTTAAGTGTTCATTATTATTGCCACAGCACTAGAAGTTATTCAAATTCTCCTGCAAGGGTTTCATATAATTTCCACAGCTTTGTCGTCAGCAAACATCATGGAAAATGCTGGTTAAATCTGAATTCTTACATGATGCAATTCTGGATAGGTTTAAATGACCTTGTATGATGTAATTGTGGCTTTTTTTAGCAGTTTTAGCATCCTAATACGTGGTATTGTATCGCGTCGGAATACGGATAGGTCTGAAAAGGAAAATTAATTAAATTATTAGCCAATGAAGTACATTCAGAAATCAGGAACATTGTACCAAAGAACGAGAGGTTAGTACCTGTATTTTACAACGGGTTCGGGTCCTTCTTTCAATTGGTGGAGATAGACCGGATAACACACTTTAACACAACACGGCATTAATTTATCACCTTGAAGAATTCTAGCACGTAACATTATTTTTAGATGGGTGAAAGAAAATTCAAAATATTTACGCTAAAAACTTCAATTGACTTTTCAACTTACGAAATGGCGTCTTGGAAATTACCGTTAATTTTTATCGGAGCATAACGCATGCTCAGCTTCTCTTTCTGTTACACAAGTCGCTATGGTAGAGAGCGAGAGATCAAACTACAATTTTTGCTCTAAGCCAGTGAGATCTGAGCTTTCAGCCACAACAGCTTTGTCTATAAGAATTTGGGTATTGAATAACTCCTCCCATCACGGTTACAAGGTCATGCGGGAGTTATACGCCCCTGGCGTAGAGTGTAGACATTAGTCACATCGGGTATTGAATAAATCAGTTGACGTGTACGAAAGACAAGTAACATTCACACAAACTGTTTGGTAAATACGTCCCATAATAATATTGGTGGATTCTTAAAATGCATTGATTACAGTTCACCCATTATACAAATATGGATTTCCAATTTTTTGTCAAAAGCGGAATTTCGGATCCAATATAATGTAATACCGGAAATTATTTTTGAAGATAGATATTGTATGGATTGAGTTATCCACGAATGATGAAGATTTTTTCGACCGCTTGCAAAAGTTGAGATACTGCCACAATAATATCCTTATTCTCAATTATGTGTTATGTATAAGAATTCAATGTTATTATGACAGAATATTCCAAGAGACAAAAAATATGCAAAGCTCATACGAATAAGAGTTCCATTGCAACTATGTTATGTTTCAGGTATAGTTAGTTGTTGGGGCTTTAACCAATCACCAATCGCTACCACAAAGCAGTGCCATGGATCTACTAAATCCAGAGACTGTTTCCATCAAGACGGAACCAGGGCCCCAGGAGGAAGGCGGAGGTGAAATGCCGTATATGGATATAGATTTCGACCTCCAAGATGTGAAGAAAGAAAGTTTGCAATATGCGGAAAGTACTCGTACAGCCAGTTAGTTTTAATTATTTGTTTATAAGTTTTTTGGTTTACTCGATAATCTCGTGTAAACTAGACAAAGGGTAAAAATTAAGAAAATTACAAAGTAAAAACAAGGTCAAAACGAAGTAATAACAAAATACCAACCGTCCAATAACGGTGTATAACAATTTGTTATTTGAAACGATCCGCATAAGGGTAAATTTATGATTTATATTCCTTGGTGTAAATAAATACCTCCCCAATTGAGAATAACTCGTCTTAAGGTATGGAATATTAAATATGTGAGAAATGTAGGATGTTAAATTCTGATGTTCAAAAACAATGTCCGTTTTGAAATGTCGTGCAAACAGGACATATTCATGTTCATTACATCCTCTCTTGCCATCCATATTTCTGCTGATACATGTTAAATCAATGGTATATTTCGTAAATATTTTAGTATACAGTAATTTAATAAAAAAATGTTATGTTATTTTTTATTATTTATAATGGTTAACATTTCAACAAATGAAACAATTCCATTTGAAGTCATGAAATGTATTTAAAAGTGAACTTATATCGGAATATTGTTGAGAAGTTATAGTTATATTACTGAGAAGTTATAGAAGAATTGCTACAATAGTATTGTTGGTACTGTCTTGTAACTGTCCCGCCAGGAATATGCTACAATAGTATTGTTGGTACTGTTTTGTAACTGTCCCGCCAGGAATATGGAACAATATTATGTGAAGCAACTCAGGAGTAATCAATGACGAATTAATTATTTGAAACAAATACATTAAATCACAAATAATTCTCGTTCGGGTAACTTAAAAAAATTTAATCAATTAAGAAGGTAGCTATCATCTTGGTATTCTCTAGGAATTGCTTTTATAAAATTTAGATATAATAATTTATATTGGAATCTTTCAATGGTACGTGAATGAACTTCATAATTTGGAAACTAAACTGTGGAATTATACTCGATATGACTCCTAACTAGTGACATATACAATGTTTTGATAGTATAGATTTTTTGAAAATCATAAGATAATCTTAATATAAAGCTCAACATTTTCAAAGCTTTGTTGGATATAATTTCTATATGATTTATAAAAATGAGTTTCGTGTCAAACCATATACCAAGTCATTTATTTCCGAGACAGAAACTACCGATATATCACTAATGGCATAAATTCTAAAATGATGAAAGTATCTTTGCAATAAATTATAAATTTTAATATTCATAATTACAAACACTAAATATTCTTCATCTTGATACTCACAACTCTTCTAGACACAAGCGCCAGCTTCTATGGAAGAGGAAAAAAAAAGTATAATAATTGTCTATGTGCCGCAACCTACTCCAACGAGACAAAACCGCTGCCCTTGTCCGCCCCCACTCTCCTGCTGAACTGCGAGCAATTATATCGAATAATCATTCGATAATTTTGATGTTTTGATCAAATTATTTCGATCTTGTACATGTTTCGATCCCGCCCATCACTAGTGTAACTTCTCTGACAGCTATTAAATAAATTATCTATGAAATTTCTTTCTCATTTTTCTCAAGGTCGCTGAAGCCGCACAGTCATCGGGACAAAGAATCTCCTAGTCCTGACGTGTGCGGCTGAGGTTAATAAATCAGTCTCCTCATACAGTCGTTTTGAAAGGGTGGGTCCCCTCCAATTGCCTACTAATATTAAAGACGCAATTGCAATGAAATTATCATTAACCTAGAAGGTCAGTTTCCTGATAATTATTATAGTTGATTGTGACTTCATTACTGTCTATAAATAACTTAACCAAAGTATTTTGTCGACAGATGCTTTCGTTTCATCCTTTTTCAATACTCTGTTTAACCCACGTTGTTTATTTTATAATCTCATACTCGTGATAGATTTTGGTTAGTGCCAATATCGCTATTTGGTAGCGTTCGTTATAACCAATCAAACTGAGCGACCATGGTTCATTAGTGCTATGGCATACTTAAATACATAATTACGCTGTGTCTAACGCGACCTAGCATTACTTTACCCATTGGGTACACCTATCTTAACGAATCTATTTGGTGTTTTGTAGTTTTGTAAGAAGGTGTTAGGAACGTTTCAATTAATACATCAAACTAATACCTCAAGACGTCAAACTTTCTATTTTAAGTCTAGTATTTGGAGGGAATTGGTTAAAAATAATCGCAAATTATCGAAAAAAACCTGGGTTACCGATATTTGTTAAAAGATGAAATTAAAGACAATTCTTTCAACCGTTTTCAAACGTCTTAACTTCAGTCCAAAATACAGTCGCAATTATTTCCTCATTTCCAATTACGTGTTTTTACGTCTATACGACTTCATTGGTTTGACAAATTATTCCAAGCAAAACCAAATGTTCAAAGCTTATTCATTGAGTTCCGTTAAATTACAACTATTTTCTGTTTCAGGTATGTTTGTTTGGGCTTGAAACAATTACTAAACGCTACCACAGCAGTGCCATGGATCTACTCAATCCAGAGTCTGTTACGATTAAGACGGAACTAGGACCCCAGGAAGGAGGCGGACGTGAAATTTCAAATACGGATATAGATGTCGACCTCCCAGATGTAAAGAAGGAATGTTTGCAATATGCGGAAAGTACGCAGACAGCCAGTTAGTTGCAATGCATATGTACAAAATTTTAAACTCGGATGTTCGGAATCCATGTCCTTTATGAAATGTCGTGCAAACGGGGCATATTCGTGTTCACTACTTGCTCTCTTGCCGTGTATAAGTATATTTGGTATTTACCTTAATGCGTCCTTGCCGGAAACTACAAAACTACAGCACTCTTTTAACTAACATATTGTTCAAAAATTAAACGGTATTCTACGAATTAAAGACAAAACAATTAATTAAAAAAATATATGTGTACATATTGCTCACAATAATTCTCTATTCCTCGAGTTTTCACCTCATCTATGTTTGAAAATTATATTAAATACATTTATTTTTGTCCACCAACCTTAAAATACATATATATTGATAAAAGAAAACATGACTCCTTTGACTCCGGAACAAAACGTCACACTTAAAGTACTCAAATAACTCAAGCTGACGTCGGGGATCATTACTATTTCTTAAAATAACCTAGTCTCTTAGGATGGTTTGGGTCACAGAATTTGAATAATTCATCAATTTTCAAAGTTCTTTTTCAAGTTCTGTTTAACATTATTTATGCATCGAAGATTAATATACATTATTTATTGTTTTCAGGTCTCTTTAAAGTGGAGACTGTTGCCAGCAGTGCGGATCTTGGACCTAGAGAAGAAAATGAAGGGGGATTTACTTATACGAAAATTGACATAGACCTGCCGAATGTTAAAAAGGAATGCTTAGAACGTTTTGAAAGAATTAACCAGACAGCAGGTAAAATCTTTTTTTCATAATAGTTTAGTGAATCAACACAAAAAAAAACGGCCCTAATTGGAAACTAGGCGAATGTCGAATTTTCGCAGGTGAATAGTATTTTTCTTCGGGAAGTATATTCACTACAGACACAAAAGTTCAACTAAAGCCATTATGTCCCCTAAACTAAAACATGCCAGAAATTTATTTCCAGAAATGATTCAAAAGTATCCAAAAAAATATGTATACAACTATTGGCTATCTGCAATAGTTAAGTAAATTAGTAAAAGATTGATAGGAAAAAAAAAGAAATTATTTTGCCAAATTTAATAAAGCATTCCTAAGACAGAAAATAAATGAAATATTATGGAAGATTGTAATTTGAGACTAAAAACCGTTTTTGATGCTAAGCTACCTCATGAATATCGTGGTTAAATAAATGTAGTTTTGTCACTAGAAATTTACGAAACATTGATTCGTGTTTTTTGAAATATAAGAGAAGTTGGATGAAGCGCATAAGTAAAATATTAACTGTCGATTGGGTTTGATTTGGTCGCTGCAGAAGTTCGCTAGTTTTGTAAAAGTAACCAACTCAACATGTAGGAAGTTGCCAAGAGATAAACATTCAGCAACCTAATATTTTGTTTAAATTTTTGTAATTCCAAAGAAGATGCTGACAAATGTCAGTTTTCAATACAGAAATTAATCAACATTTGTGGCATTGATAAATTTGATATTCAGATAAATTTAAAGTGGATATATGTGTGTATTTCTGGCGGAAAATGAACATATGCATGTCTCACTCAAGTTATAATGTACTAAATGTCTGGTTCAGAAACAGAGAAAATGATTCAAAACTATAAAACTTGATTTTTTCTTGCTGCTGCTGCCTAAATAATAAGAAAATATATTTACAAATGGCCATGTGATTGTAAAAGCTATCCTGATATACCGGAAATAATGGCGGGTGATGATTTAGTTCCTGAAACCTTGAATCTGCGTACATATAACTGTATAATAAAAGAAGAGATTGAACTTTAATGGACCTGATATTCGAAGAAGGCGGTTAGAAATTAGCCACGCCCTATTAATATCTTCAAGGCCTAGGTATTCTATGTCATCGAGTTTTTTTTAATATTTACAAAGAATGTACGGATCTAAAAATTTAACTATAGGGTTATCGTCACTACGCATTATTTGTCAATATTTTTATTTATTTATTTATCGTTTCTTTACATTGTATCTTTTTTTTAAGTTAGAATTTTTAACCTCACTAGGACAAGCCTGTGTTGAGGTTAATAAAATATTATTAAAGATCTCCAAAGTGAGAGCTGGGCTTCCTATAATGAAGATTCCTGCAATTGTCCGGCAATGTTGTTGTTAACTTAAAAACATTAGGTGACCTAAACACTTATCATGACATGAGGGGGAATTAAGCGCAAGGTGCATAATTTTATCGATCAAAGTTTTAGGTGCATATCCCGCGTACCTTGAAGTAAAGTCATGTAGCTGTCGAAGGGCCTCTGAAAAGTTCTATCCTGCTTATTTAATATAAACTGTGAAAAGTGATTCGATTTTTTCAGTATTTTTTTTAAAAATATTTATTAAGTAAATAAAAACAATTCGTACAAATTTAGGGAAGTCCCACAAAGCTGTCAAATGGGAGCTTGTCTGTTGGTTCTACCAATTAAACATTCTACTAAAAACAAGATATGTAGGCAAATACATAAAAAAATAATCAAGGATACATGAAATTTTCTTTCATTTACCATTTAAGAACATAGTCTGATTTTTTTTCAAATTTAAATGTTTTATTGAAAATCACTGAAATTATATATTCAAGAGTACGGCTTCCATAATTATCGTAATATTCTTATTATTGAAATTTTTTATTCTTGAGATACCATTTTACAAACACTGTTGTTGTTGTACTAATTAAAATTGTTTTAATGAAGCTAACCAATTTATAACTGGGTGTTTCTATCTACAAATATAAATAACTGCAGAAATCGGTCACTTGTTACTGTTTTCCCATTTTCTACATTAACTGCGAATTTAGTGTGCTTATCTACACTTAGTAATATATTAAAGTAATAAGTCTCAAAAAGCATTATATTAATCTTTTTTTTTTCAAAATTATTGGCAGATCTGAAGACGCATCCTGTGGAAAAACGATTGTCATGTACGGAGTGCAACTATTCATGTTCTCGGAAGGGAAATTTGACGTGCCACATGCTGACTCACAGAGAAGAAAAACATTTTTTATGTTCCGACTGTAACTATTCATGTTCCCAAAAGGGTAATTTGGCCAAACACATGATGACTCACAGTGGAGCAAAACCTTTTTCATGTTCCGAGTGCAACTATTCATGTTCTCGGAAGGGAAATTTGACGAGCCACATGCTGACCCATAGTGGAGTAAAACCTTTTTTATGTTCTGAGTGCAACTATTCATTTTCTCAAAAAGGCAACCTGATAAGCCACATGCTGACTCATAGTGGAAAAAAACTTTTTTCATGTTCAGAGTGCAGCTATTCATGTTCTCAATGGGGTGATCTGCAGAGACACACGCTGGTTCACAGTGGAGAAAAACCTTTTTCATGTTCAAAGTGTAGCTATGTTTGTTCTCGAAAAGGAAATTTGACGAGTCACATGTTGACTCACAGTGGAGAAAAACCCTTTTTATGTCCGGACTGCAAATATTCATGTTCTCTAAAGCGTAATCTGACGAGCCACATGCTGACGCACCGTGGAGAAAAACCGTTTATATGTTCCGATTGTAACTATTCAAGTTCTCAAAGGGGTAATCTGGTGAGACACTCGCTGACTCACAGTAGAGAAAAACCTTTTTCATGTGTCAATTGCGAGTATTCGTGTTCTCGAAAGGATTATTTGACAAAACACATGATGACTCACAGCTGAGAAAAAAACTTTCTAATGTTCCGACTACAACTATTCGCGTTCTCCAAAGAGACACATGCGCACCAAAGTGCGAAATAAACTTGTCATATTTTGATCCAATTGTGAATTTTCTCGAAGAGACTCGTCCTCTTGTTCCGTTAGTTGCTATTCACCTTCGCAAAATCATGAAATCGCACAGAATAGACTTGGTTGATACTATCAATCGGTTGTTAGATAGTTCTGAGACTTTATAACGGGAATTTTCCAGTATTCAATCTTATAATCATAACTTAGTGGTTAAAATCGAGCCGCTTGATTATTTCCGAATATTATCGTGACAGTAATTATTTACCATCAGTATGCGTGTTTATGCACAGAAAGTGTCAACTAATGGTAATAAAATATAAATATTATTTCTCTTATATACCTATGCATGTATCTCGTACTGCCAACGAATACTGAAAACATATTTACTAACTAACTAACTAAGCATCACACCGTATCGCTACAGGGTTGGGAAGAGAGGACGGACCTACGAACAACTCGTTCTTCCTTCATTATCATTCACTCCAAACATTTACCTTTTCACTCCATGATACATCGATTGATTACCGTTCCATTAAACAAAAATAATTTTAACAAGGAATTATCTATAATTAAACAAATTGCTGTAAATAACGGGTATGAGACAAAACTAGTAGACAATATTCTTAATAAAAAATTGAAACAAATAGCTTCAAATAAATTTCTTTTTAATAAATCTAATAATAATATGAATATTAATCACCAATTCCAGTGGCGTAAAGTACTGTATACAAATAACTTTTCTTCTTAAAGTGTAAAAAAAATCCCTCCAGAAATAAAGCCCGCTTTTCATACGAATAATAACTTAGGTAATACTTAATTAAAACTAAAGATATTGATGATAAACTTACCCACTCGGGAACATATAAACTTAATTGTAATGATTTTTCTGCTTTTTATATCGAAAAAACGGCCCGGAAAGTAAACATAAGAATAAAAGAACACCTGAGGTGAATAAATAATAATGCTTTTTCAGAATTCGCGAATCATCTACTAGAAACTAACCATTCATTTGATAAAACCTCTGGGACTACAATATTACATAAAAATGGAATTGGAATTAGGTTAAACAATTTAGAAGCCCTCGCAATTAAAAAAGCCGTCAATAAAAAATCAAATATACTCAACAATCAAATCAATTTTGTAACGTAGCTTGTCACCACATATTATATTAAACTCACCGTATTCTGGTAATATGCTCCACCATAGCTTGTAGCAATAAGGGGAATTGAAATTAGGACTCAGAATATCAATAGGCCACTCGCATGGATTTCATAACGACTTGGAAAAAATCGTGTGGATAGATCTTTTTACTAAGATTACGAAAATGTTAGTAAAATTTTGTAGAAATGTACATTTATTTTTATTTTTAAATAAATAAATCCATTATTTGGGCTCGTGTCGTCACTACATTAAAATGTCCCGTCTACTGAAAATGTTCCTATTAATTTTGTAAAATTCCACACTGATTTAATTTTTTTATATGGCATCACTTTGATTTCAGGCGAATTTTTGAATTCGTTCACTAGATTTATTGTTTGTTCTCTGCGAACTTTTCATTTTGTTTGAATTTTTGACAGATGTGAAGAGAACCCCGTACAATTTAGATGTCGGTACGTGTTTTAGAGGTATAATGGTTATGGTGCTGATTTTATCAAAATCAAATTTTATAATATTCTTATTATTATTATAATTTACAAGTACAAGTATATTACATTGGATTTATTAATAAAGACGTTGTACATTATAATGATTTATGATCAATAAGATGGATCAAGGAAAAAAATATTTATGAGATGTAATATTTTTGGCATGCCTCGTTATTCTGCTGTGTCATTCGTGTGGAAAACGTTCTTTTTTTTAAAAATGATTTTCGGCTATGTAATCATTGTTTTTTCTCACCTATAAAATTATGTCCCGTCTTTCCGGTTTATAAAAAAAGGTCTGATTTTTCGGATTGAAATTTTCAAAAAATCCCCAGGGTTTCAAAAATACGATTAAAAAAATAATAATAATACAGAATGTATTAGAATATTTTCCTTAACCGGAAAAAAAAATTAAAAAATATGATTCAAGTGGCCTATTGTGATATAAAATATAAATGTATATTTAATTTAAACTTTGATTACAAGAGCAAGACTTAATTTTAGAAAATCAGGGGTGGTTGGCTATTTGATAGCACAACGTAATTTGAACTCGGCCACGACATTTACTCGTAAAATTATATTAACTATAAAGCTTAAAATTAGACATCACCACTGAGCGCCAGTCTAGAAAACTCTTCTAAACGAATTTATAAACATGGTGATATCTAAGAGATTATTTGTCTAATTCATCTGGATTAATAAAATTGTCTCACGTGCGTATATTAAATCTCCGACATTCAAGCAACCGTTCTCCGATGTCCTTTCGCCACACGCCTCGAAAACCAACTGCCGGCTTCTCTGGAATTCAACGCCTAGCTTACTTGAACCCTCCAAGTGGCAGCTGTAATTCCATGCCAACGCGTGTCTAGAAGTCTTGGTATGTCAGCGGATGGTTCCCACCGCTACATCACCCCCCTGGCCAACAGAATTTCTGCAGGAAATTCCACTTCGCCACCTGGCGCCTGTAGTCGCATGACAGAAGTGTGTTGCAGCTTCCAAAAGTATCTTGAAGCCATCCTAGAAGACCAACGTGAAGACGTCCAAGGAGCCATTCCCACAGAAGAAATAATTTCAGTACCCTCCATGTTAATTGAAGTCGGTTTAAATGTCAGACTGGTGAGGTATTCTGGAGTAAAAGTGGTGCCATCCGTAAAAGCGGTTCCAATTGAAGAGAGACTTCTGCATACTCAATGCCGCTTCAAAATTACCAGAATACTGTAGGCGTCCAGAGAAAACTGAAGAGCCATTCTTGAAGAAGTTCCAATTGAAGTAAGATTTCTATATTGTAGGTTAGAGATGGTTGTAACCGATGACTGATGTTGAGATCCAGTAAGAATTCCTAATAACACTTGAGACCTACTGAAGGATATACTAAAACTTACAAGATAATCACCATGTTTTGAAAGATCTATGTTTTGAAAAAAATGAATAAGAAATACAATAATTGACCATGATAAGCAAAATTTGAAAGCAAAAAAAAACTCTATTTTAAATTATCAATTGATCTCCACCTTATGTAGTTGCTGATTAAATAAATAAATATTGAATTGAAATATTAAATAATAGTATACTGACACCTATAGAACCCTAGAAAAGTAATATCCAAGAACCAAACCTCGAAAGATTCATTTGAAATTTATCATTTGAAATTTTTTTTTTCTATAACACCCCTGACATCTGTTGAAAAAAAAATTAACTGAAATCATCTGAGATCCACCCCATGATTATGATCATTAGAACTAATTAAAACTTTAGTTGAATAAGTTTGTTTAATTTCTAAAAAAATAGTATTCCTCATAATTAATTAATATTAAATTCGAGATTCATATTTAACTCAAATGTAATAACTTTTAAACATGCAACAGAATTTCCTAAAACTCTGGAAAAATAGATGTTATAAGCTTCTGTAGCTATCATTTTCAATGTACATATTTATCTGGTGAAGAAAATTAAACCTCCTCTGGAGAACAAAGAATTGCTCAAAAAAAACTAAATATTCTAAGACATTCACTACAACACATGTTAAGTATGTGTATTTACAATATTCCTGGATATAATGCATATAACTACTGCAGGAATGATAAGTCAGGAGGAGGAATTATATTGTATATAAGAAACAAATTTGAATTTAGACTAAAAACATTAAAATCAATACATTTTGAAAATATATCAGGAAAGCTCATACTCCAGGACAAAACTAAAGTCAATATAATAGCTATCGACCTCCTAATTTCAGTAAATCTTCATTTCTGACGGAATTATCATCATATCTTGAGACAATTAATAGTAAGGAAAATATTATCTTACTTGGAGATATAAATCTTAATTTGCTTGATGAACAAGATAATATTTTAACTTCGTATGAAAACTTACTTACTAACCATTATTTAATTAAATGCATCAATGTAGTAACCAGAGAAGCTGTATTAAATGGACAAATTACTCGCACGTGTATTGACCATATATTTGCCAAATTTAGAGGCAAGAAAATAACAGCTTGCGTCTGTGAAAATAATATTGCTGATCATTTTATCACTGCTATTAATATAAAATGTCATAAACGTCAGGTAGACTTTGCAAATAAGTATATTCAAATCATCTCACAAAAGGATATTGATAGACATATCAGAGATTATAACTGGAGTAAACTTATAGAGGAGAAGGATTGTATTTCATTATATGAAAAAATAAAATCTTTATTTAATAAATTTTACAAGAGTAGTTCTAAAACAATAGTGCAAAAACCGAAAACACGACCTTATGCAATAAATGAATGGGTAAGCAGTGAATTATTATGTCAAATAAATAAAAGGGATAAACAATATAAAAAATGGAAAAGTACACCAACAAACAAAACATATGAAACAGAATACAAAAAATCACGAAACCTTGTCAATAAACTTATAAATAAAGATAAAACTAACTACTATAATAATAAATTTAAAAACTGTTTTAATGATACAAAAAAAACCTGGGATGTGATAAATAACATTTTAGGACGTAAACCCAAAAACGATTGTGATGAAACAATAACACGATATATGTTAAAAGATAGAACTGAGGATTCTGTGTCAAATGATTTTGTGAATTACTTCTCGGATAGCATCAGCAACATGTTACATAAATGCAATCACAAAGCTACTAATATTGTACTGGAAGAACTGCCTCACAGTTTGTTTATACCAAGAGCTACTATAACTGATATTGAAAACATTGTTAAAAAAATGAAAAACTCTAAAAGCACAGGTATTGACAATATAAGAATGTTTGATTTGAAAAGAAATATAAAAACTCTTGGGCCAATAATTACTCATTTAATCAATACGATAATAAAGCAAGCAAAAATTCCACAAGAATTCAAATGTAACATTAATAGACCAATATTTAAAGGTGGAAAACACATTGAACTGGGAAATTATAGGCCTATTAGTATACTACCTGCGTTAGAAAAAATTCTCGAAAAATTTTTATCAAATAAATTAAATAATTACATTGAAAAATTCGCTATCATAGATCCAAATCAATATGGCTTTCATAGAAAAAAAAATACTGAAAAATTACTGCAAGATTTTTCCAATTACATAAATAATCAATTAAATAATAAATTACATGTTATTGTGTTATTTATCGATAACTCTAAATCTTTTGACACAATTAACTCTAAAAAACTGCTAGAAACCTTAGAAAAAATTGGAATAAGAGGAAATGTGTTAAATTTATTTAAAGATTATCTTAGAAATAGAAAAAAATGTACCAAAATAAATAATACTTTTAGTAAAACAAAGAATGTATCTGCAGGAGTTCCACAAGGTTCCATATTGGGACCTACACTATATATAATTTATGTAACTATAATGAAAAAACTTTTCTATTTTGTTAAACATTTTGTATTTGCAGATGATACGGCATTGGTCATATCACATAGAGATCTAAAAATTGCAATTGAACTCATGCAAATTGACTTTAATCAACTTTGTAAATGGTCACATGATGCAGGACTATTAATAAATGCTAAAAAAACCAAAGTTATGCACATAAGATCACCTAATGCCAGATTTCAATTTAATCCTAATATTATTTCTCATAATTTTAATTGCATCCATAAAAATATCCCGACTAATTGTAAATGTGAAAGCTTAGAATTAGTTACAGAATATGTCTATCTTGGTGTTACAGTAGATTGCTTTTTCAAATGGGACAAACATATTAAAAAAAACCTGTAAAAGACTCAGATCAATTGCTGGCAGAATGTACACATTAAATTTTTTACTATCAATTGAAACACTTAAAATAATTTATATGTCAATGGCAGAATCTATTATAAGATATTGATTAACCATATGGGGAAATACTAGTATAACCAATCTAAAACAAGTCCAAGTTGTACAAAACGCAATTGTAAAATTACTAGTCGTCCCTAATATTTTTAAACAGAGACATAATACACCTTTGCTGTTTCAGAGTGCCAAAATTTTACCTGTTAAGGGCCCGCTTTCCGCGTAAAGAATTTAGATTTGGGCAATACCCACAAAATAAACAATATTTAGTGTTAAAAGAATCCGACAGAGGTGTCTGAATTCGTATTAGGAATAATTTTGGGGATTATGAAATTAAATTACCGACATCTATTGCAATTTTAGAAAAACAGAACCATTTTTAGTTAGCACCGAGCAAATGAGAACGAATTCGAAATGAAGATGGTTCTCAAAATATGGGTTTTATTACGGATTTAATTATTTTTTTTATTTTTTTTTTATTTTACAAAAAACATTTACGAAAGTTATTTGTATAGGTATAAAAATTACTTTACTTTACTAAAATACTATTCTCACTTTTATAAAAGTAATTTATAACTTTTATAAAATCAATAAATATATTTTTACATCAATAAGGTTTTTCTTATATGGTTATATTTATAGGGTGTCCGGGGGTAAAGTGCTCAAACTTCAGGAGGTTATTCTAAATGCTAGAAGAAGTAAAAATGAAATGGAAATTATTCGAATTTCCAAATTTTTTCCACAAAAATTTATTTTCCGTAGAAGAAATTGTTTTTTTTTTCTATACAAAAAATTAAACTTTTTTACTCGAAAACTATCTTAAAACGTTGGAATTCCAAAAAAAGTTTTTTTTTCTTTTTTACTTGTACTATCAATTAGAATCACCTCCCGAAGTTTGTGCACTTTACCCCCGAAATCTTGTATAATATGCGCAATATAATATTTATACACGTGTAATATCTACTTTTGTACATTTATATAAATTATATACACGTTTACATTTTTATGCTCATCAAATTTATTATATTATAAAGATAGATAAAAAGATCCTTAGTGCTTCCTGAGGACTTACAAATCAGAAGACTTTTTTGTAATTATTTATTTATTCATTTAAACAATTCAATAATTATAAAGAGTAATAAAACATGTAAGCAACATAAAATTACATTCTAAAATGTGAAAGGGGCTCTATTTATTTACATTTTTATGAAATTACTACATTTAATAGTTTAAGCTTTCAGTGAACTTTCAATTTTATTTTTAACTTCTCTAAATATTATTTGTTTAAATTGTCAAATGTAATTTAATCACAAACACAAGATTCACTCAAAATGAAAGATTGGTGGTTCTGAAATGTTCCCATAAATACGGTGAAAGAACCCTAAACTATAAACTTATTACCCTAAACATGCTTCGAGCGAAATGCGGATCTGGAAACCTTATCGTCAATCTGAGCAAAACATACCATGAACGTCAATATAGCAACAGCCTTTGTTCTGCTGCAGTTTCATTAAATGCCGAGAGATCCGTTTACAGTCTCCAAAAAGCAATACTGGGGCACAACCCTAGAAGCAAAGCTAAATGATTGGAATACAGAAAGATAAAAACACACCATTGTCAAAAACATCTTGGCCGTAAATGATTAAATAAAATTAGATTTATTCAGGAAGGCAAGCATTACGGTGATCGATGTTAAAAATCTAACATAGCCCTAGAATAACTCCAGTATCTTTAAGAAACCTTTCTCTTAAAGCTCAGAAAAAAACTTTCCATGACAGTTAGATATACCACTCTACAACAAGACCGCGTACGGTAAAACTGTAAAAAAAAAATAAAGTAATAAATAACAAAATAAATATTTCACAACACAATAATTTCATCGAAAATCTTAAATCCGTTTCACCTTTCTACATTTTCTATATTCTCCTTAAGAGTATAATCCTTAGATAATACCTTTTCAGATTATTCGTGGAAGCTAGAAAAAAATAAAATCATTGATTATAACTGCACTTCAAGTGACCTTTTAAATAACAGTAAAGGGCTCAAATGATTTTATTATTACGTCTGTGCCTTTGCATCTTTACAAGACTTGGGCAAAACATTCTGTAGCGGAGTATAGATTTCACATCTGAAACATAATTAAAGAGTTTATTGAAAATAGAACACCAAGGTACGGTTAGTCAAAAAACGTACAATAAAGTTAATTCTGGGAAGAAATTGTACAGTTGACATTCAGGACAGGTTCACTCCCTCCTCCTCAAAAAAGACCCTCTATACAGCGTTCTCAAAGATGACACAGGCTCTGAGAGAAATTATTTTCTTCAGGGCCTCCTTCCGACATAAAAAATAACATCACTGAACTAAATTATATTCTTGTATTATTGTAGAAAGCAATCACTTTGTGGTTTGACATATTTAATAAAATAAAATACTTTTATGTTTTAAAACCACGATATTTATTAATTTAAGAACCGACCGGTTTCGCTTTACTTAAGCATCATCTGGGTACAAATTAATACT
This sequence comes from Hesperophylax consimilis, assembly GCF_061612785.1. Lineage (NCBI taxonomy): Eukaryota > Metazoa > Arthropoda > Insecta > Trichoptera > Limnephilidae > Hesperophylax > Hesperophylax consimilis. The sequence goes on along the minus strand of NC_142852.1, from coordinate 23,682,995 downwards.
AAACAAGAAGTACACAATGTGTGCATATATATAACAAAATATAGAGGGAGACAACATGATACAAATATAAGCAACACAAAGACGGTCATAAAATACATTAGCATAAGTGCACAAGTAATGGAAAAACCGCTAAATAATTATGTAGACTAATGGGTTATACGAATAAATCGGGAGAAATAAAACATCAATAAAACCTCAATAATAACGGTTTTTCCGAATTCGCAAATCATTTGATCGATAAAGATCATACATTCTGTCATAGCACCGGTGCTAACATCTTACATAAAAACGGGCATGGTAACAGACTAAACAATTTAGAGGCACTAGAAATTAAAAAAGCTGTAAAAACCAAAAGTCAGATACTTAATAATCAATTAGACATATCAAGTAGTCCAATATTAGGTCTGTTTCCAATAAACCCATAAAAAAATCCCAGTTCTCCTTACCTCCTTACCACCTTGCCAGTTGATGTTTTGTTTCTCCCGATTTATTCGTATAACCCATTAGTCTACATAATTATCTAGCGGTTTTTCCATTACTTGTGCACTTATGTTAATGTATTTTATGACCGTCTTTGTGTTGCTTATATTTGTATCATGTTGTCTCCCTCTATATTTTTTTATATATATGCACACATTATGTACTTCTTGTTTAGTATTAATTTGTACCCTGATGATGCTTAAGTAAAGCGAAACCGGTCGGTTCTTAAATTAATAAATATCGTGGTTTTAAAACAAAAAAAATATTTTATTTTATTAAATTATATTCCCCACAGTTTCAGAACTTTCAATAGCTTTTTTCGCTCGCACGCTTTTTTCTGGATTCCACGTTCGAGTATTGTTATTTGAAACAGGTGGCCCATATATTATTATTACATATTATATTATATTTCGGACATCGTTGCATTGTGAATCATTAGAGCAGATCTTCAAACGGAGAACAACACGACCGTCCGCGAAGCTCTCTAAGCAGTGACTGAAAGGCAGATAGCGTACGCGCGTAAGGAAGTGAGAGGGGCTGAAATAATCATGCTTAGAATCATAAGACGTAAGCGACTGTTGTGAAAATGTTTAATAAATCACGGCGTATTTCAAAAATAGCAAAAATCACTTTTGGGGTCTATTGAGTAGCATTAAAAGAAGCATTGTGATTTTTTTCATACATATAACTTGTAAAATAACAGAAATAAAAGTGTTAATAATATTTTTCGGAGCATACTTTGCGATTTATTTCTATCGAGGGAATTTCAAATAATTACCGTTTCGGCTTTTGGAACAAATAGATACTATCTTAAAGAATAACATATATTTTTTTAAGAGCTTAAAAACTTCAAACTTTTAAGGAAAATATCTCGGAAATTGGATGAAATTCGAATAGTGGGCCCTTAAGGCTATTCTATGGCAAAAAATCATAATTCAATATATATTTACCCCGCAGCATAAAGAAAAATTAGAACATAAATACAGTACTAGATTCACGCGCAATGACGGGTTAATAGTTCCGAAATTTGATAATAAATACGGACAGAGAACGTTTGAATACAACTTACCAAAGATATTTAATTTATTACCTGACACTATAAAGCAATGTAAATCTATGAATAAGGTTAAATATATGGTGAAAAATTGGCTATCGGAAAAAAATATTTACTTAAATATGTATGAAAAATTGTATTAAAAAATTGTTGATTCTGTAGATATAAGATGTAAATTATACCTTATAAAATGTATATGAAACTAAAATTTAAGCACTTGTTGACGAGCCAATTCAATTGGCTTAGCAGGACTTGTTTGTTGATATGTATTAAATATTTATTCAATAAAAAAAATATAAAAAAAGACTAAATAATACACACAAAAATAGGATCATCATACTTGTGAGAAGTATACATTCCAGGGATCAGAATGAACACTTCTAACAACCACGTTGTTATGCAAAAGACATTCCCGTTCCTTTCCTTTTGTAATTATAAAAAAACAACAATGTCAATTACAAATCCAACATGTCTGATATTTCTCAACTATACCTAATCAAAGTATGGTCGTGATGGCCAGTCACTCCCACACTCTGACAACATTTAAGAAAGATAAAAAATATATAATAATGACAACACAACTACAATACCCAACAAATACAAAACACAATCACCACAAACATTCAACGTAAGGACACAAAGCGCAATCGTGTTCTCACGATGAATGTAAGTTTGCAAACATAATGTCGGTTTATGCCTGCCACATAAAAATGCGGTGCTACAGACCGAAATAAAATCTCACCAAGAGAACAAAGTTTTGCTAGAAAGAAAATTGATTATGACACAGAACCATCAACTTGTTCTACTTTTAGCATATCTTTCACATGAAAGGTACCCAGTGCATTTATTAATTTGCATTGTGCATTTATTAACCCAGTGCATTTATTAATTAATTAAAAAAAAAAAAAAAAAAAAAAAAAAAAAAAAAAAAAAAAAAAAAAAAAAAAAAAGGTACCCAGTGCCTTCCCATTCATGTCAGCTAATTGATACGCAACCGGGGAAATTTTCCCTACCACCTTGCTTTTGATGAATTTTGGTGCAAGTTTAGCGGAAAAATGTTTACTCGCATCTGAAAGAATGAACGATCTCGGCCAGATGATATCTCCCACTTTGTACTGAATATCCCTACGACGCAGGTTATACTGACGCTTATTGCGTTCGTAAGACTGTCTTAACGATGTGCGCACCTGTGAAAAGATATCATTTAATTCCTGCAAATCAGCAGCCCAGGTGTCACGTTCTGAAAATTTAATATCCTCAGCATTGAAATCAGCATCTGCATATTCCTTACCTGAGATGACAATCTCTCTACCAAAATTAAGGAAAAACGGCGTGTATCCTGTGACCTCATGCACTGCTGTATTTATTGCTAATTCAATCTCCGCTAAATGGTTCGCCCATGTTCTGTGGTCAGAACCAACATATGAAGCAAGGGCTGAAACTAGAACCTTATTGACGCGTTCCACCAGATTATTCTGCGGGTGATACCTACAGTTGTAAAACAAATGCCTTATGTTGAATTTCTAAACAAAAGCCTTCATGTCCCGTGAAATGTACTGTGGACCATTATCCAAGACGATGGTGTCTGGTACCCCAAACTTATAGTAAATTTCAACTTCAAGAATGCTTGTAATGTTATTCCCTGTAGCTTTTCTCAGAGGGAAAAGTTTGGTATATTTAGAGAAGAAATCAGAAATAACCAATAAATAAGTTTACCCTTTCTTGTATGAACTCGGATAAAGACCTAGTTAATCCGTCGCAATCATCTGCCGTGGGCGTTGAACTAATTTGGGATTTCCCATAAGACCTGGTGGAAGCAAATTAGTGCTTTTATAACCTAAGCAAGTTTGACATTTGTTAATAAATTGTTTCACATCTGCTACCATCTTGGGCCAATAATATTTATGCCTTATCCTATTTAACATTTTCATTATACCAAAATGAGCACAAACCGGAGGAACGTGGTGTTCTACAATAACATTCTTTCTAGCTTCTTTAGGAAGAACCTCCTTCCAATCATACGACCTATGAAGGGCTTCCATACTTTGAATGTGTTTGTAAATCTTATTATTCACCACTTTCCACGCCGAAAATTTGTCAGGACTGGCAATATTTTTTTCTCTTAATTTAATGTACCATTTATCAGATGTGTCAAAGGTTTGAGCAATGATGTTAACTTGTAAGGGGTCGCGCGATAATGCATCTGGAATTATGTTGTCCTTTCCTTTACGGTGAATAATTTCAAAATTAAATTGTTGAAGCCTTACTGCCCAACGCGCCAACCTTCCCGAAGGTGATTTTAGGCTAGTAAGTTATTTGAGACTATAGTGGTCCGTAATTATTTTTACCGGGATTGGTGAGCCTTCGATATAGCCCCTAAATTTTTCTAACGCGAAAATCATGGCATTTAATTCCCTTTCTGTAGTGGAGTGATTTCTTTCTTGAGCCGATAATGATCTCGATATGAAGGAAATGGGGTGTTCTATTTGGTTATCATCATGTTGGCTAAGAACCGCACCGAGGCCAACACTTGATGCGTCGCAGCTAATTGTGAAAGGCTTATTAAAGTTAGGACAAGCGAGAACAGGAGCATTTACCAAACAGGATTTCAATTTCTCAAAAGCCGCCTGAGCTTTCTCGTTCCACGCAAATTTTTTTCCCGCGAATTCTTTCTTTGTTAAGTTATGTAGAGGAGCAGCAATAATAGAAAAAATAATAATGAACCTTTTATACCAGGAAAGAACTCCTATGAATCTACGTAGGCTCTTTTGAGATGTAGGCGTTGGAAAGTCAACAATTGCTTTTACCTTATCTGGATCGGTGCGAAGCCCTTTGTTGTCAATGACAAAACCCAAATATTTCAGAGAATCTCTGCAGAAAACCGATTTATCTACGTTTATCGTAAGGCCCGCGGCCTGTAATTTCTGTTTAACCTGTCTCAAAAGATGTAAATGTTCTTCAAAGGAAGTGCTAATGATTATGATGTCATCAAGATAACAGAACACTTTGCCGTCGAACTCTTGGCCAAGTATCTTGTCCATTAACCTAGACATTCGCGAGCTAGCACCATGTAAACCGAATGGCATTGTCACAAAATGAAATAATCCTCTTTTAGGAATTGTGAACGCGGTTTTTTCTTTTGAGTTCTCGTCTAGAGGTATTTGAAAGAATGCGTCATTCAGGTCTAAAGTGGTTAAATAGCGTGCACCCCCCAGACTATTTAATATATCAGAAATGAACGGTGTCGCGTATGCGTCACGCTTAGAGTTTGCATTTAGGACTCTACTGTCAAGACATAATCTGTAAGTGCCATTCTTCTTGGGTACCAAAACTATAGGGTTATTCCAAGAGCTATTACTAGGTTCCACTACCCCAAGCTCTAATAGTCTGTCCAATTCTGCGTGAACTTTCGGAAGTAAATGTGGCGAGATAGGATAAACTCGTTGTTTTATGGGAGAAGTGTTACCTGTGTTTATGACATGTTTTTCTAATGATGTCCTACCTAATCGATTACCCGAATAGGAAACATATTCGCGAATTACGCTATCTAAAGCAGAGCGCTGAGCAGTGTTTAAATTTGCTGCATTGTCTAAACCTATAACCTCAGTTTTGCATTTCGTATTGTCTAGCTCACTTGAGGACATCATTTTCGAAATTTTTGGACAAATATTGAAAACCTTCCAAAAATCACAGCCTAGAATGATGTTAGCTTTAATTTGAGGCATAACTACAAAACTGAAAGATTTTTCTACCTTATCTAAACGGACCGGAACCGTAATTTTATAAGAACATAACACAGAATGCCCCGTAGCAGATACTAATGAAAAACTAGAGTCTAATTTGGATAGCTTGAAGCCTTCATCTAAAAACTTACTATGAAAATTGTTACCTAGAATAGAAACGTGTGAACCAGAGTCTATTAAACCAGAGTAAAAAGAATTACCTACTTGGAACGAGACGTGAGGTCGACCGTCCCTGTTGGCCGCTCTCGCCTCGCCCGAAGCACGCAAATCTTCATAAAATTTTCTTACTACTGCCAGCCAGGAAACCCATTCACCGGAAGCGACCTTGGCGAACGCTGACGTCTTGGCGCTCGCTTTCGGGAACTCCCGGGCAACTAGTTTTTTGGACGACGGCAACCGCAAGCTGGAGACTTGACCCCCGGCCTACCGCAACGGAAGCAATGAACGTTCCTGGAAACATTATTAGACGGGCTAAGATTATCATAGTTTGCATTACGCTGATTATTCCTTAAATTGGGATTAAAATTTCCATCGTTGACATTACGTTGTTTGTTTCTGAAAGTAGTATTCAAGTTACCAGAATTCCTATTCTTATCCCTATTCGGAATATTATTATTACCCCCAGAATTCGAATTCAGGGAATGAGACACAACCTGAGGAGATCTGTCGTTTGAACGGCTGTCCGCCAATTCTATCATTTTACCAAGTCTCTTAAGAGAAGAAATGTCTGGAATAGTTGAAAGCGCCAGCTTCTGTATATACCTGGGCAACATATTGCAGCGCAAAATCTCCAATAATTCTGACTCAGGATGTTTAGAGGATAAGCGATTGTTCAAAATCATGATCCGTGTTATAAAAGAACTTAAATTTTCCTTTTGCAGCTGAACTGTAGATCTTAGCTCTGCCAATAATCGTCTTTCCTGATCTAGAAGTTCGAACTCATCTTTCAGTCCTACGACGATCTCCTCCCAAGAGGTGAAAGAAGTACGATTAACTCTGAACCAAAGGAGTGCATTTCCTGTAAATAATTCAACAGCTGAAGAAAAAAGTGAAACTCTACTCACGTTTCTAGCGAGAGCTAACTCTTCAACTCTTTCTATGAAATTGCGAACATCGGATGAACCATCGTAAGAAATGTCCCATTTGTAAACCGGTACTGATGCTGGCGAAGGAACAGAGGCAGCTGTCGACGATGTTTCTGCTAATTTCGGCATATTGAGATGTGATTCAGAATTGCTTCTTGTGATAATACTATACTTCATAACCTAGCTCAAGCAGGGTAGGAAAAAATAAAAAATTATTAGAACATGCAACAACAATGCAACGTGTAGACATATGTAACATACAACAATTGTACATGAAAACTACCGTGCTGTTTAAACAGGTAGGAATAAAAATATTAAAACTAAAATGTCTCCAGCTCACTGGGGAACATTAAAAAACGCCGAATGCGCTGATCAATGCGCTGGTTTCGGGCACAAAACTGTATAATTCTATAAACTACTCAGTGGTAAGCACAATGAGAACGGGCTGCTTGCAGATTAAACGCACATGAAAACAATCCACCACGAAACGACACATAAATTGGTAAAATTCGTACAAATCGGAAAAAAAAACATCGCTGGCCAAAAAAATTCAAATTACGGTTCGATTAGCCGTTGTGCGCCATTTTGTAACGTATATTAATACGTATTAATAAAACTTACGTATCACCAGTTATCTGCTCTACTTAACTTGCAGCAATATGGGGAATGAAATGAATACAGCTTATTAATTGTGATAAACAACAATGGGTATATTTGAGATTTAACTTGAATACAAGAGCAATACTTCTATTTAAATCATCAGGGGTGGTTGACTACTAGACAGCCAACGTAAATTGAATTCGGCCTCGATGTTTAACTCGTATGATTAAATTAACTATGCATCTAAAATAAAACATCACCACTGAGCGCCAGTCTAGACAGCTTATCTAAACAAATTTATATTCATGGTGATATCTAAGAGATGTGTCTACTTCATGTGGATTAATCAAATTTGTCTCACGTGTGCGTATTAATCTCCGACAGTCAAGCAGCCCGTTCACGATGACCTTTCCCCACCAGCCACGAAAACCAACTGCCGGCTTCTCTGGAATTCCACGCTCGGCTCTTGAAATCAACGAGTGGCGGCTTGAAATTCTATGGCAACGCGTGTCTAGAAATCTTGTTAGGTGAGCGGACAGTTCCTACCGCTACACATTTAAATAACTAAATAAAATAATTCATTATTTATTGAAGTAGATAAAACTAACAAATCAAAATGAAACTTGAAACAGAAAGAGACACAAAAAAAGTTTAAGAACAAACAAGTCAATTCTATAAAATGCAAGTCAAAAGAAAAAATCCCGGAAATCAAAAGATTCCGCCACTTTAACCATTTATTAATGATATGAATATCTCGTATACATTCGATGAATGATCTAGTTTATTATGTGAAGATGACTAGTTAAAATAACTCTTTTTAAATTGTCTTACAATTTTTAATATTGTTATATTATCGGTCAACAAAATTGTTATATTTCGACACGAAAACGGTAAATCAATACGAAAAGATGAACTCAACTGAGTCAGCACGTAGCTTGCCAGATGATGCTTTCGAGAACATAAATAGCTGCAGTCGGAATTTGAAAAAGGTTTTTTTCCACTGTGAGACAGCATTTAGGTCCGTAGGAAGTCTGTAGCTGTAGGTCCTAAGATTCTTTTTGAAAAAAATTGAAAAAAATGAATTATTGCACTACGAATATGAAAAAGAAAATTCTCAAGGGTGAGTCAGCATGTGTCTCGTCAAATATCCATTTTGAGAAAATAAATAGTTGCACTCGGAACAAGAAAAAGGTTTTTCTCAAGTGGGAGTTAGCATGTGTCTAGTCAAAATTCTTTTTTGAGTAAAAGAATAGCTGCACTCGGAATATGAACAGGGTTTTTCTCTACTGTGATTAATCAGGTGTATGGCCAAATTTCCCTTTAGAAAACATAAATAGATGCACTCAGAACATGAAAAAGGTTTTTATCTTCTGTGAATCAGCATGTGGCTCGTAAGACTACCCTTTTGAGAAAATAAATCGTTGCACAAAGAACATGAAAAAGATTTTCCTCCACTGTGAGTCCGCATGTGTAACGTCAAATTTCTCTTTCGAGTATAAGAATAGTTGCACTCGGAACACGAAAAAGGTTTTTCTTCACTGTGTGTCATCATGTGCTTCGTCAATAGAGACTTTCGAGAACATGTATAGTTGCACTCCAAACATGAAAAAGGTTTTTCTCCACTGTGAGTCAGCATGTGGCTTGTCAGATTGGTTTTTTGAGAACATGAAAACTTGCACTCCAAACATGAAAAAGGTTTTTCTCCACTGTGAGTCAGCATGTGCCGCGTCAGATTTACCTTGAGATAGCACGAATAATTGCACTCAAAACATGAAAAAGGTTTTTCTCCACCATGAGTCAGCATGTGGCTTGTCAGATTGCTTTTTAGAGAACATGAATACTTGCACTCCAAACATGAAAAAGGTTTTTCTCCACTGTGAGTAAGCATATGCAGCGTCAGACTTCTCTTGAGATAGCACGAATAATTGCACTCGGAACAAGAAAAAGGTTTTTCTCCACCTTGAGTCAACATGTGGCCCTTCAGTTGACCCTTTCGATAAAACGCGTAGTTGCACAAAGAACATGAAAAAGGTTTTTTTCCACTGTGAGTCAGCATGTGGCTCTTCAGTTGATCGTTTCGATTACATGCATAGTTGCACCGGGAACATGAATAAGGTTTTTCTCCACTGTGAGTCAGCATGTGGCTCTTCAGTTGATCCTTTCGATTACATGCATAGTTGCACCGGGAACATGAAAAAGGTTTTTCTCCACTGTGGGTCAACATGTGTTTCTTTAAATTTCGCTTTTTAGCATTTGAATAGTTGCACTTGGAACAAGAGGAAGGTTTTTCTGTTACACGGGTGCGTACATTAATTCCAAAATTCGACTTAGGAGAGAAGGAGTAGTTGCGATGGGGAGGAGTGAATCCTTTTTCCACAGAGTGCGTCTGAAGATCTGTCGACAAATTGAACATGCATGAAAATTACTCAGTTAAATAAGTGAAGTAAGTACGTAGAAACGTTCAAAAAATTAGAGAGGCCTAATTTTTAAGCTTACAATGAAAATTGGTTTTACCTGCTGCCTTGGTAATTCTTCCAATGCGTTCTAAGCATTCCTCTTTAATATCCAGCAGGTCTAGGTCAATTTTCATATAAGTAATACCCGCTTCATCTTGTCGGGGTCCAGGATCCTCATTGACGGTATTTGTCTCCACATAAATGCTTCCTGAAAAAAAAGGACAGTAATTATAGTGTATCTTTGCATGGCCAGCCCTGAACCAAACGGCGCCTGGTTTAATTTTGGCTGCCCAAGCAGTCAAAACTAGTAGACGCCAAGGCAGGCTATCAATGTAATCAATAATTAAATGATTTGTGTTTATTTGTGGCTCAGTATTTATCAAAAATAATACTAAGAGTGATGTGTTAGGTTAGGTATTTGACGCCCGGACTGCTCCAATTGGGCTCGGTTAGGGCCAGCCCCGTATCTACGTATCGTTGAAATAAAACGAAACTTTTTTTTTCAACAAACAATAAACTATTTTTTTACGAATAAAGATACCATTGATCAACAATGTAGAAGTGGGAAATTGGATGAAAGTTTCAAAGGTCAATATCGGATAAAAATGACTTCAGATGTCCGCTTGAGGGACCGATTCTTAAAGTAGGAAAAAACCTGCTCTAGAGAACCTTAAGTAGGGATAGGGATAGTGATTTCTCAATCAATATTTATGGTTTTTTAACGTACAAAAATTAAGTGTAATTTACTTCATGTCCAAAATAAAAATAGCTGAAAATCGAGGAATCGACTTCTTATTGTGAATAATATAATTAAGTTACAAGAGTCTTGAATTTTGATATTTTCGGGCAAGGGCGCATTTAAGGGTAAATACCCAATACACCACATGTATTATTAAAGAGGACGTAACAAGTATGTGTCCTGTTTGCGTGACATTTCAAAACACACATGGATTCCTGACATCCGTATTTAAAGTTCTATATTTTACACGCATGCAAGCAACCAACTGGCTGTTTGAGTACTCTCCACATATTGCAAGCATTCCTTCGTTACAGCTGGGAGGTCGAAATCTAAATCCAAAAAGGCAATTTCACCTCCATCTTCTTCCTGGAGCCCTGGTTCCGTCTTGATGGATATAGTATCTGGCTTCAGTAAATCCATGGTCTGCCTTGGTAGAATTTGGTAATTTGTTTAACCCCAAACATATATATCTGAAACAGAACAAAGTTGTAACGGAATTCAAATATAAATAAGTTTTTAAAATTTGGCTTCTCAAGTCGTAGCAAAAATACACATTAGAAAACCTTGAGTTTTGACAAAGGTTGAGAGAAACGTCGTTTATCTTGGGTAAACTCTTTATTTATTTACTGTTATGTCTACCGCTATTCCGTTGAAATCTACCCGTAATAAAACATCTGTAAAACGTATATTTGTTGTAATTTAAAAAAATGCATTTACAATTTTAATCTAGTAATAGGTAGATGTCAAAATACAGTTTAAACATTCTGTTGTGACAAAACGCCCAATGATTCCTTAACTAAGCTGGAAGAACCACCGCTACAAAAATGAAATGAATTTAAGTATTATTACTTACGAATAACCATCACATGCATGAAATAATAAGTTTAACAGGGCGGGATAAACGGAGTTTAGAAACAGGAAGATTGTCGGAGAAGAAAGCGCATGTCAAAAAATATATAGGTTATGCATAGACAACAATGAAGTCATAGACAATTAATATAATTTTCATGAATCTGCCATTTTAAGAAAATGATAATTTATTTCGATTTGCGTCTTGTAAATATTATAGTGCTAGCAGATCTTCAACTGAGAGAAATCCGTGCCCCTAAAAAAAAAAAAAAAAACACAACAAGAAAAACGAAATAAATGCGTTTATAATCGAATATTTAGATCAAATGATTCTGATTTTGTGCATTATACATTTATTTTACACATATGGGTCAAAATCCCTAATCATCATAACTCTCACTTTAGGCGGGTTAGAAAAGGGGTTTCCATAAAGGTTTTCTGGAAAGGTTTTCCCTACAAAAATTTCGGATATTTGCTTCCCCACAGTAATTTTTCAAATCCAAAGGGGCAGTTATCAGAGAACTTCTGAAGGAAGTAATTTCCCACAGTATTTATTCGACTCATGGGGGGGGGGCAGTTAATAGAGAATTTTTGATGTAAGTAATTTCCGTTTATATTTATTCGACTCCAAGGGGGGGGGGTCGTAAAATAACTATAATAAATTATATATAAGTATAATAAACAAGTATAATAAATTGAATTCTTGGTTCCAGTATGAAATACCTTAAAGTTTTTTGGAACAAGGTATTTTGTAGATTTTTCCAAAGTTCAAAAGTACAAAGTACCACATGAAAATACCCGGTTCTTTTACAGGCTACGATAAAAACGCCTCTCCTAGTAGTAGTTCACTATATATTTATCATTATCCAACAAAAAGTGCATTTATAAAATACTATTTTATCCAAAACAGAATAATCATGGCTCCTTTTTTTATCAGGACCAAGAAATTCTCTTTTCCGATAAAGAATTCATGACCAATAATGATCTTAAATTTAATATCTTAATATAAATGTACATACTTCATTCTAATTAAACGAAATAAAAAATACTGTGTTTTTCAATTTTCTGTTAAAATTTATATTTTTTTATTTGATAATCTAAATGACGTGTTGTTTTGAAAAAATTTTATAATCCTTCAAATTTCAAAATTAATTTTCATGTTCTGTGAAATTTTTTTTAACAAGTTCTGTTATTATTTCAGTTATGTGATGCTACTAGCCTGTAATGATATACTAGCAGAAGTTGAATAGGACTTTCACGAACCCGAAAATGAACGTTCAAATTCTCCGTAACAACCCTTTCCGATGAATGATTTTTAATCAAATCCTTTATTTAAAGAGTTTCAAATATCAATTCACCGTAGATTATTTTTAAGACAGATTGATTGTTCATCTTAGAGCAAGATGAACAATCAACAACAAGATGATTACACACTAAACTTGCGCTGTCCTGAAAACATGAGCAGTAAAGAAAGATACTTTTCAATTCACAAAAGTGGACCTAAATCTCTTGTAGAAAACTAAAGGCCAATATCACTATTAAGCGCGATATCCAAAGTCATTGAAAAGCTTTTCAAAACTAGGTTAAACGAATATGTGGAGAAACATAACATTCTAAGTCCTAACCAATACGGCTTTCGGTCGGGTAAGGGAACGGATGATGCCATCGCATGTCTCACTGAAACTATTGCAGGGAATATGAACCATGGCAAGAAAACTATTGCCCTTTTCCTGGACCTGGCCAAGGCATTTGACACTATATCTCATAAAATTCTTATACAGAGACTTAGAAATATAGGAATAAAGGGAAAAGCTTTTCAATGGATAGAAAGTTATATATCTAATAGATTTCAACAAACCAGAATTAACGAGGCTATTAGCACTTCACTAAAATACACTTTTGGGGTACCACAAGGAAGTACACTTGGGCCCCTTCTCTTTATTATATACATAAACGAACTTTGTAACCAACACATTGGTGGCAAAATTATCACGTTCGCTGACGATACAGTTATTTTGTTTGAAGGAGATGATTGGATAGAAACACACCACCTTGCGAACACAGGTATAAACAGAGTAAAACAGTGGCTAGACAGTAATTTGCTTACACTAAACATACAAAAAACAAAATATCTCACATTTAGCGCTACCCTTGCAGGTCAACCCAAAACACCTTATCTCCTCACAATACATAATATTAAGTGTAGCCTTGGAAATAATAACCATACTTGTAAATGCGAAACCCTTGAATGTGTTAAATCTATTAAATATTTAGGTATAATAGTGGATAACCATCTTAAATGGAAACAACAAATTGAAAACACAGCTAATAAAGTGCGCAAGCTTATTTATATATTTATAGCATTGCGGGAAATTATAAAAACTCAAGACATTAAAAAAATATACTACGGGCTCTGTAACTCCGTCATAACCTACGGTTGCATTGGATGGGGTGGAACAGGATTAACAATATTATACCCGCTACTGAAGGCACAGAAATCCATTCTACGCGTCATTATGAAGAAACCCTTCAGATACTCGAGCGACGCTCTCTTCAAGGAGTTTAATGTGCTTGATGTTCGACAGTGTTACATAAAAAAAATAACAATCTGCGTCCACAAAAATAAAAACAAAACGATAACAGTCGATCATAATCATCACACCAGAAGTAAGAGCAGAAACGACATTTCTATTCCAACTAGCAATACTGCGGCTTATCAAAAAGTTTTCTCATACCTGGGACCAAAAATATACAACAAAATCCCCTCTCAATTTAAACTATGTGAATTATCAGCCTTCGGTACTAAAATTACTAAATGGTTATTAGACTTAGGTAGGACAGATTCCGAAAAATTATTAAAAAACGTAGTCTGAGTTGATTTCCTCGATTTTGTATTTTGTATTTACCTAAAAAATATTTTTTTTATTTTTCTTTCTTACATTGATATATTATATTTTTATTTTATATTTTACATGTACCTATCTGGATTTTATTGTTCATTACTGCTAAATTGTATTTTCCTAAAAAAATATTTTCTTTCTATTTTTCTTTCTTACATTTATATGTTATATTTTAATTTTATTTTATATTTTACATGTACCTACCTGGAATTATGTACACGCAACCTGCCAATTTGACTGTCCTAAAACGGGAAACTTCCTAGTTGGACAATCAAAGCTTCCTTTTATATTTGTATATCTTGTATGTAATAAATGTAATAATAATAAATAAATAAATAAATAAATAAATAAATATTGAAGACAATATTAGTGATTTCTAAACGAAAATCTGAAACAGAAAAATCAGAAAAGGAAAAGATGTGACCGTTTCCTTTTCTGATTTTTCTGTTTCAGATTTTCGTTTAGAAATCACTAATATTGTCTTCAATATTTAAATATTACGATTTGAGGTTTTACTCAATAAAGTTATTCCGAAAAATAAATAAAGATACTTTTACCACGTTTTTGCAGGACAGCACTTTTAAAGATCTTTCTTATTATGATATACTTTTAAAGATCTTTCTTGTTATATATCAATTCACCGTAGTTTATTTTTAAGACAGATTGATTTTTCATCTTGGAGCAAAATGAACAATCAACAACAAGATGATTACAAACTAAACTTGCGCTGTCCTGAAAAAATGAGCAGTAAAGAAAGATACTTTTACCACGTTTTTGCAGGGCAGCATTTTTAAAGATCTTTCTTGTTATGATGGAATATTTCAAGATTTTGAACATTTTTATTTTTTAAATAATATTTTAGTCCAAAGAATGGGGTAGGCTACGAATGAATATTATATATTATTGTCCATGGTTGCGCCTTTTTTTAGTTTCCTCTGTAGTGGTACGCAACTACTTCATTCGAACGAAATTCTAGGAGTCTCGATTTTTCCAAACAAGCTTCTTGGATGTTCTTTTATTTATTTGTTTGGAAAATTCTACATAGCAACCAAATTGTTCCAGAAGCTTCTTCACCTTTTAAAAGCGACAGCGTGAAGAAAGCAGTCAGTCACCTTTTAAAAGCTACAGCATGAAGAAGTCGGTCAGTCAGTGAGTCGAGTGAGTCGAGTCAGTGTCGAGCGTGAAGGAACTAACGAGCCACAGTCGAACTTCAGTGTAAAAAAAAAACCAGCAAACCAGAACTCAGGCCAGCCGAGTCAGTCGGAGTCATGAACCTGACACAAAACCTCGAGTCGCTACTAAATGACCTCCGCACCAAATACCCACCTCTGGCAGTCATTCAAGCTTTTATTACCACTCTCCCACCAGCCACCACAGCCACGACCTCGCTTTCGACCACCACACCACCACCCAGGCTCCCGACTACAAACTACACTCCTCAGCTCCTGTCTCCCATAGTGTCGCCCGTAAAGGCCCCCGCCCCGCCGCAAACCAAGCTTGCTCCCAAGACCCAGCTAAACCTCACCACCATACTCCAACCGACCACCACCGCACAAATCCACGCCCCCCAGCCCACGGAAGATTTCCCCCCGCTGAACGGTGAATGGAGTGCCCCTGCCCGGAAGAAAAGGAGGGCCCCCGCCTCTTCCCCCCGCCCCTCTTCACCGATACCGACCCATAACAGCTTCACCATCCTGACCACCCCGGACTCCGACCCAACTGAAACCATCATCACCGACGTACCCGCTACCGCTGGCCCCTTCACCACCCCCACCGCACACTCTCACCGCACGGCCAAAATTCCGCCCATTTTAATCAAATCTGCAACAAACTGGAACGCCCTCCGTACAAAACTGATGGCGGCGGGGGTAAACATCGCCCACGCAAAGGTCATCCCCCACGGCATCGCACTCACCACCTCCAACTCTTCCAGTTTCCGTCTTGCGACAAAGATGCTTGATGAGCAGCTGACCCCCTTCCACACTTTCGAGTTGTCCGAAGACAAAACGACAAAGGCAGTTCTCCGTGGCATCCCTACATCAATAACCACCGAAGAAATCAGAGTGGAGCTGGAAAACCAACAACTCCCGGTGATTTCAGTGACAAGAATGCGAGCTGGACCCGACCGCACCGACGTACCAATGGTGCTCGTCCAGCTCACCCACGGAGAAACAGGAAGGCAGATCTTCCAACTTACCTCCATATTCCACCTTATCATAAAGGTGGAATTCCTTGATCATAAATCTGCCCCCTCCCAATGCCACCGATGCCAGTTCTTCGGACACTCCTCGAAGGGCTGCCACCTCCCCCCCCGCTGCGTCAAATGCGCGGGGCCTCACTTCACCGCTGAATGCCTGAAGCAGAGGGAAGACGGCCCCGGCAAATGCGCAAACTGCTCTGGACCCCACACCGCCAACTACTCTCTCTGCCCAAAGAGACCAGCACCATCCGCCCTCCGAACAAACTCACGTGCGCAGGTACCCTCCCAAACCACCTTCTCCTCCCGCCCATCTGACCCAACCATCTCCTACGCCAGGGCCTCAAACCCGAGCGCCCCCCCAACCCTTACCGCCCCCCTTAACATTATCGCCCCCCATACCGCCCCCCTCACAACCACCAACCCCCTTATCGCCCCCCTTATCGCCCCCCTTTATACCGCCCCCCTATCTACCGCCCCCCTCTCTACCGCCCCCCTTCAGTTTTTTCGATTTTATCGCCAAAATAAATTTCTCCAAGATCGGAGAACTCTTCTTCGATCTCCTCCCAAAGTTCATGTCGGCGGGCTCACCGTCCGACTACGTCACCATCCTTCTAGCAGCAGTCCCCCAAATCTTTGGTCTTTTCTCCAACTAAAATGGCTAGCTCGACTACCCTGCCCTCCGCGCTACGCATTGCATTCTGGAATTCAAACGGTATCGGAAACAAACTCCCAGAGCTCCGTCTGTTCACCAACACTCACAAATTGGACATTTTATTAATCAACGAAACTCACCTCACCCCCGCTCACACACCAAAAATCGCAAACTACACGATGTACCGGAATGACCGCACACACTCTCGCGGAGGCGGCACCGCCATCTACGTGAGAACTAAACTCGCACACTTACACAACCCCACACCCACATTAACAACGCTCGAATGCACCACCATAACCATATACACGAAACACTCCGGCCCGCTGAGACTTAGCTCGATTTACAACCCCCCCCAGCAGCGGCTACGGGAGTCGGATCTCGAGCTACTTCTTGGCAGCGACGTACCTACTATCCTAGCGGGAGACTTTAACGCAAAGCACCCCGCCTGGAATAGTAGAGTCACCAACCCCAACGGCATCTTTTTACACAAATTTCTCGATACCCATCCAGACACCATAGCCGTCGCCCCCGTGGACCCCACCCATTTCTCCGACCTGGGCTACACCCCCGACGTACTCGACATAGCTCTATTCTACAAATCATCCTGGAATTACTGTATTGAATCCATCACCGACCTCAGCTCTGACCACAACCCCGTGTTGTTAACCCTCCGACGTTTCGCCCCCACGCCACCACCTACAATGAAAACCAAAACTGATTGGACATACTTTTCGCACAGAGTCGGCGAAAAAACCCAAATAAATTCATCCATCCAAAACACCGCGGACCTGGACCTCGCGGTTGACGAACTCACCGAAACCATCTCCTCAGCAATATCCGAAGCCTCAAAATCTCACCTCATGAAAAGCCCCCCCCCACTCCAAGATTTTCTCCCCTCTCCAATAAAATCACTCATCCAAACAAAAAACTCCCTTCGTCGCCAATGGCACAAATATCAAAACCCCAGAATCAAAACGGTCATCAACCGCCTTCAAGCCCAAATTAAAAAAAGCACTAACAGAGCACTCCAATTCAACCTGGAACGACAAGCTACAAAGCATCAACCTACAAGATGGCTCCTTATGGAAACTTGCAAAAGCCCTTCAAACCACCTCCACACCAAACCACCCCATCCAAACCTCATCCGGGCTTGTCTTCGACGACTCGGACAAAGCTGAGGCGTTCGCAGACAGCCTAGAAAAACAATTTAGCCCCAGCCTCAAACACGCCGACCCCATACACATTACTAACGTCAACCGCAAAGTAAACTCAATCTTCAACAACCTCCCCTCCACAAACATTCATTTCACCACACCCGCAGAAGTTCGCCGAACTATAAAAAGTCGGAAGAACAAAAAAGCTCCAGGTCCCGACGGCATCACAAATTTCGCACTAAAAGCCCTCCCCCGCAAAACAATTCTGGCCCTAGTAAACCTCTTCAACACCGCCCTTCGACTGCGCCACTTCCCCAAAAGCTGGAAGCACGCCCACGTCATCGTTTTAGCCAAACCTGGCAAAGACCGGCTCCAGTGCGAAAACCACCGACCAATCAGCCTCCTCTCCAACATTGGAAAAATCTTCGAACAAATCCTCCTCACCAGGCTCCTCAAGCATTTACACGAAGTCTCTACACTTCCCGACGAGCAACACGGCTTCAGAGCTGAACATTCTACCCTTCATCAACTCCTAAGAGTCACCGAACTCATTCTCGGCGGCTTCAACTCCCAGCGGTCAACTGGCACCATATTCCTGGACATAGTCAAAGCTTTCGACAAAGTATGGCTCAACGGCCTACTTTTCAAACTCCACGACACAGGGATCGATCCCCAGCTACTCGGGACCCTAAAATCTTTCCTACATCGCCGCACCTTCCAAGTGAAGTACGGCAGTGCCCTCTCCACCACTCGCTTCATGACAGCAGGCGTCCCCCAAGGATCCCTGCTGTCCCCCACCCTCTTCAATATCTACACACACGATATTCCCCTTCCAGAAAATTCAACCCCCCACTCCAAAAAAGCAATTTACGCCGACGACACGGCCCTTCTGGCGCAATACAGTTCTCCCAGGATGATAACTTACCGACTCCAACAAGACATCAACAAACTCCAAGACTGGTATGACAAGTGGCGCATCGATGTGAACCCCTCCAAAAGTGTAGCGGTTTTCTTCTCCCATAGAAAGAACCGTTGCACCCCTTGGAGGGCTGTAACTCTTCACGGAGAAGTCATACCATGGCACAACACCGCCAAATATCTTGGAGTGACCCTTGACAAAAAACTTTCCTGGACCGCCCACATTTCAGAAACGCTTAACAAGGCCAGGAAAACCTCTAGTGCCCTCTACCCCCTCCTTCATGCAAACTCAAAAACCTCTCTTTACAATAAACTCACCATCTACCGCGCTAAAATCAGACCTATCATTACCTACGCCTCCCCCATCTGGGCCACGGGGAACACCAAACGTCTGGAACAATTCCAAAATGCAACGCTCAGACGATACACCAAAAGTCCATGGTTTGTCAGAAACTCGATAGTAAATTCAGGCACGAAAATCCCCCCACTTAGGAAACACATAGTCGATCTGGCCAAAACTTTCTTCAGCAACCTAGCATCAAACCCCAACCCCAGCATCTCTAGCCTGGGTAAACCCAATCCAAGCGACACCCTCTCCAAATACCCATACCCCATCTCCATTCTACTCCCCCCCTAATGTGCGGGCTTAAAACAATATATTTTTAAAAATAAATAAATAAATCACACATACCAAAATAAAAAAAAAAACAATCTCACATCACTCAGTCGCCTAAAGGCAGCCCGCACATAGGGCACAAAACCCCCCCTCCAGGTACCTGCGCACTTCAGACAACGAGAAAAAAAGCTCCTAACAAGAGACTTTGCACCTCGGAAAAAATAAAAAAAATCCATTACATATCAAAGCAGTCAGTCAGTCATCAATCTGCCATCAGTTAACAAGGTGCTCAACGAGTGATAATCCGCGCACCTCACTTGCGCGAAGGACATTCTTCCCGGCTCTCATCATGGACTCCATCGGGACATCATCATAGCGCTTTGGCCCAGATCGCCGTTCCTGGCCAACGCTACGTGGATTACAGCGCCCTGGTTCCAGCGTCTCTGACTAGCGCTTCATCCACGCTCCATGACCACCACGAGGACACGCAGCATCCTCACTGGTCTACCAGCTCCCCCTTCAACCACCTAAAAGGTCCACCGTACCTTCGGCCTTCCCGTCAGCACTGGAGTACTGATTGCCAAGATCGCCAGTGCCTGACAGACAACGAGTCCGGTCACCAGCGCCCGGCGTCGACTCACAGACCCACGCTTGACCTGCCATCACCGCCTGCATCCGGAGAATACTACATCTATCCTACGCCCACTCTCATCACGGCCCTGACTCATCAAATAAACACTCTGACCTTCACGACACGTCTTTCATTCCGTGCCTCCTCACCAGATCACCAAACCTCTATCCTCGTCGATGGTGTGTGACGTGCTTTTGTTGCACGCAATTTTTTTTTTCTAAATATTGACATATTTATGGTGAAATAGATAACCAATTTGCTACGTACAAAAAGCCCGAAGATGTCGATCTAGTGAGTGGTTTATTTATGGGTCTGTCCTTGAAACTAATTTGAAACCGTCGCCCAATTCCGTTTTCTTTAAGAAAAAAATAATAGATTTCACTGGCGTAGAATTTGACATTTCACTCAAGGCCACGCGGGAAACGCCACGGTCGCCGAAATAAGTTAAATTATATCATTTCGTGTCTAAAATATTGCTTGTTAAAGTTCTTTGTGATAAACATATAAATCCAGTGAAGTGTTAGCGAGTTACAAACTGGGATGGTCCGATGCTAAGTGTTAGCGAGTTACAAACATATCGATGCTCTGTAGGGAACCCGCTTGCACAGCGCGGGTGTAAACTGTGCACCCTAAAGTTTTAGTTTGGACTTACGGAATTCAATATATTCAACTTGATGTACTACCTACGTAAGTTCATGTTTAAAGTGAGTTAAAAATGTTTTAAACATGTTGTTTAAATTAGGCTTAAGAACAAAAGGGTAGATTCATCTAAATAAAACACTTTGTAGAAGTTGAAATTACACCGAATTTATTGTTGTTTTTTCCAAAGTTTATATTGCTACCGACACTCTGTGGAGATTACTCCACCAACGGAGAGCGAAATATAATTGTCACTTTGGGTTCCTTTAGCTAGAAACTATCGAAGAGAAGTGAGTTCCTTGTCAAATTCACTTTAATAACATAATTTCGCTGCCTTTAAAGAAGGTGCAACTAGCGACATCTATATTCTAAATCAATTATTCTTTTTAATCATAATTGGTTTGAATCTCGGAGCAATTTTCAACATACTCCGGGCCAAATGGAGCAGATATTTTTCAAAAAAAAAATTATCGAATTTTATTTTCCAATAAAACAACCTAAGAATTATATAAAACTAATAAATTATGAAATAATAAATTAGAAAATTACTGCTGTTAAAACAAATTCATTCTAGAATACAAAAAAATTGTAGTTGCAACTAAATCTCAACAGAAATCTTATGTAAAAAAAAAGAAAAGAAAAAGAGAGAGAGAGAAAAATCCACATTACAGTAATCATATATTAAACCATATAGTATGGACAACACAACAAAGGTTAATAGATTCCAGGTCATCCTTCTTATTCATATTGCTCATTACTGCATTTTGAAAAGTTTTTAGTTTTCAATTAATTAAGTTCAATATGATTGTGTTATAGACAAAGTGTTTTTTATACATTTTCATGAATTTTTAACTATCTTCCTTTTTTTTATTTCACGTTCTAATCACATGTTTTTATTTTTTATTTTAAACCAAACAATGTTTTTTATTGTTCTTTTTAAACTTGAAAAGACTCTTTCAAGCCTTGTGTTTAATTTTTCTGTCGCGTTTGGCGCTTAGACTGCGCCTGCTCCGTTGGGTGGGTATGTTGTCATCCTCAGTTTATCGTTGTAGCCTATTGGTAATAGACATAGCTTTGAAATCGCCCTCAGCGTAGTTCCATGAGCTGTTTTCAGAGTAGCCACACGGATCCTTCCGTCGGCTCCAGGATGTCCTGCTGTTACACGTCCGAGTTTCCATACACAGGGTGGTAGGTTGTCCTCCTTCAAGACCACCATGTCGCCAGGCTTCAGCTGCTTGTGAAGTCCGCTGGTCCACTTTGTTCTGCCTTGGAGTTGAGCCAGGGGCCTTAGCATGAGAATCGATCGAACTTAACGATATCGGATTGCTAAGCGTATCTACCGACCATTTTATAACGACTTCCCTAGCATGAGAACACTATTGATATCTCTAACGACATCGATAAGGCAATAAATACAAATCGATATACGCTGGCAATACTGGGACGGAATTGTCTATGAATTGGATAGACGTCAGACGTCAAACGTCAGATTTCAAGCTTGATCATTGTAACCGCCTTGTTTTTTTAATATTTTACGATGTCGCAAGCAATGGTAGCTGGGTAAGTTATTTATTTATCTTTTTATGTGAAAGAATTTCCATTATTATCAAAGAGATATACTTACATTCTATTGTGTCAAAATTTTGAAGTTATTTTTACTAATATTTCAATCATACGCAGTATTTTAAGATATTCAAAATGCTGATATTATGATTTCAGGAAGAGAGTAAGGTCGACGACCAGTCAAATGGATTTGCTAACCAGCTATATGGCTGACCATTCGGAGTTCGCCGCTGGAAGGTTTGTGGGACCTCAGGGTTCCAAAAAAAATCAGGAAATGTGGCGGAATTTGGCGGAACAACTGGCAGAATTGGGTCCTGCTAAGTCAGCCGAGCAGTGGAAAACAGTGAGTATTTGTACCTACCTATACAAACTGGTTGCAGCAAACTTTGCTGACCTTCTAATATAATCTATCATCGAGACACTTGATATAAAACCGTAAATCACTTTTAACCTGACATTATTTTTACATTTTACAGACATGGCGTGACTTAAAATGTAAGTCGCGTGCCCAAAATGCCGATGCCAAGCGAGCTGCCCTCACGACTGGAAACACTGCCGAGATACCGGTGTTAACTGACCTGACACAGAAGGTCATCAACATCATCGGCAGAGCCAGTTCTGAGGGCAGCGGACTTCCAGAAAGCTGTATAGGAGAGGGACCTGAACTCATAATGCAGGATGTTGAGGTCACTAATGTCTTAAAATGTTAATATAATATATTCTGTCAAAATTTAGTTGATCTTTCATTATCAATGAAAATTATTTGTGTGTTTTACAGTATTCCGATGAAGTTGGAGAAGGGCCCACAGATTTCCAGACGGCGCAGTTAGCTTCCCCTTCTCGCCCGAGCAAGAAGAGGAAGCTAACTGACAAGCCAGATGTGGGGGTTCGGATGGTGATGGCGCAGGAGGCTAGAAACAAATCATCCAAGGAGCTTGTGGGAGCTATTAATAATTTCTCCAATATTTTTAAGGTATTTCCTATTTCTCTTCGAATCACTCCCAAATACAGCGCTACACGTGTAAGTTGCCAGATTAAAATATAAAGAAATAGCGTCAAATCATGTTTAGGCCACCGCCAACTTATAAGTGTGGCACTGTACTTTTAAATTAGAATTAAATCTTAGTAGAACAAAATAAAATGCCCAGCTTTGACTTATTTCATTTATTTATTGTACTATTCCCAATGTACTATTTTTCCATTTTGCGCGGTGGAGTTTTTATTGTTCTGTTTGTTTAGATATTCTTTGTGTTAAAAAAAATTAATAAACATGTAAAACCCAGCTTGGCGAGAAATTCAAAATGAATAAATTAATTTATAATCTTCCTTTTAGTATGTCGACTACCTATTGTTATTTAAATTAAATTAATGAGTTGTTATTTATCATTTCAGAGTTCAATGGATCGATTTGCTGACATTTTTGAGGTATTTCCTGTTCCTTTTTGTAATTATTTGTCAGGGCACCCCGAGACCGGGCAAGATACAGTGGTCTCGTCTCACTGGCACTAATAACTAATTTACTATAGAAGGTAAATTAAGTTAGTAAATTAATGAATTATCATCTCTTGTTTCAGAGATACACGGCAGTGGAACGTGAAAGGGTTTGTTTACTCCAACGACAGTTGGCGAGGTATTTATTTGCTATACATCTATACAGGCTTTTAAAAACATTTAATGTACAAAACTGAACAAATTAAATTAAATATTGCATTATTTAATATGTCACTTGAGAGATTGCGAAGTATGTTCACAAGGGATGGAACACGATTATTAACAATTGTCCTTGGAGAGGCAAGCAGTCCAGCTAGGAGGTACGATGAAAGTAGAATGAATGAGATCTCTAATAAAACATTTCTAATTCTAGACAAACTCAACCATCGAAACAACCGTCAACATCATTTGCCAACTCGCCCAACTATACGTTGCAGTTGGAGTCGGAGGATGAATACGATTAGTTAAGTTTTTTTTTATAATTTTCAAGGTAATAAGTTTTTTGTATATTTTTTGTGTTAAATCTTTATTTTTATTAACGTTTTGTATGTTCATAATTTTTATGTTTCTTGTGAAAAAGTGAAACTCAACAACAAATGTCATTTTTTTACAATTTAGATACATACAATACAATATTTTAAAGTACTTGTTGTGTAATATTGCATGCAGCACTTTGCATATATGAATATGTACTTGATTAGTAGCAGTTCTTCAAACTCTTGCAATGTCTCTGTGAGGCGTGAATTGTTTTTACAATGTAGGTACATACAATACAATGTTTTAAAGTACTTTTGAAGTACTTGTTGTGAAATATTGCATGCAGCGCTTTGCATATATGAATATGTACTTGATTAGTAGCAGTTCTTCAAACTCTTGCAATGTCTCTGTGAGGCGTGAATTGTTTTTACAATGTAGGTACATACAATACAATGTTTTAAAGTACTTTTGAAGTACTTGTTGTGAAATATTGCATGCAGCGCTTTGCATATATGAATATGTACTTGATTAGTAGCAGTTCTTCAAACTCTCGCAATGTCTCTGTGAGGCGTGAATTGTTTTTACAGTGTTGGTACATACAATACAATGTTTTAAACTACTATTGAAGTTCTTCAAACTCTCGCAATGTCTCTGTGAGGCGTGAATTGTTTTTACAATGTAGGTACATACAATACAATATTTTAAAGTACTTTTGAAGTACTTGTTGTGAAATATTGCATGCAGCGCTTTGCATATATGAATATGTACTTGATTAGTAGCAGTTCTTCAAACTCTCGCAATGTCTCTGTGAGGCGTGAATTGTTTTTACAGTGTTGGTACATACAATACAATGTTTTAAACTACTATTGAAGTTCTTTTTGTGAAATATTGCATGCAGCGCTTTGCATACATGTATATTTGATTAGTAGCATTTCTTCAAACTCTTGCAATGTTTCTGTGAGGCGTGAATTGTTTTTACAGTGTTGGTACATACAATACAATGTTTTAAAGTACTATTGAAGTTCTTTTTGAGAAATATTGCATGCAGCGCTTTGCATATATGTATACTTGATTAGTAGCAGTTCTTCAAACTCTCGCAATGTCTCTGTGAGGCGTGAATTGTTTTTACAATGTAGGTACATACGATACAATGTTTGAACATGATGAAGCACTATAAGTCAGTTTCCTTGTTTAATATATCATCATTCGTGGGAGAAGTACTTTCGCACTAGTTCGTCTCTCACTCTGCGGGCTGCAACAACCCTGCTGACATCTTCAGGCTGGTGCAGCAGCTCAACCTCTCTTAACTCTACATTATCATTATAATCGTCTGTTAATCTGAAAAATAGAGAACAATTTATTAATATTTTGTACTGTTGCCTTACTTTTTTAAATGCATATAGTTCAACAAGGAAACTGACTTATAGTGCTTCATCATGTTGTATAGTATAGCACAAGTAATAATTATTTGACCAGCAGCATCGGGCTCATAATGGAGAACTCTGTCTTTCCTGAGGCAACGGAATATAGCCTTCCATGCCCCAAATAGGCGTTCTACGGAACATCTCGCCTCACAGTGCGCCTTTGTGTATCTGTATTGGGCTCTCCCCTCGACTGCATTCAATATTGGTGTCATCAGATAAGGCTCGAGTGTATATCCAGAATCGCCTGATTGAAACAAAACACCCATTATAATAGGTACATACAACTACTAAATTATGATTTTTTTGCCTTTTTTTAAAATGAGTTGTTGAAATACATACCTAGCAAGAAATATGTCCCAATTCTCTGATTGTATAGTCTGTTCATTTCAGTTTTGACTAAACTATTATTCCAAATGAATTGGTCATGGACAGTACCCGGGAAGCGTGTGTTGATGCTCAATATTTTCAACGTAGCATCGCAGACCTGTTTATCAAACATAAAAAACCTTCAATAAAATTTGAAAACAACAATCCGGCTGTTTTATTTCTGAAAAAATATTTACCACTTGAACATTCAGCGAATAAAATCCTTTGTGGTTTTTGTACTGCTCCTCGTGTCTGGAAGGGGTGACGATGGCGATGTGGGTGCAATCGATGCATCCCAGAACATGTGGAAAGTTTAATTTTTCCCTAAAACTACTCTCTACTTGCTTGCGGGCTTCATTTGTAGCCGGAAAATGTATCCATCTTCTGTACAGATGTTCTAAAACTGCTTTCATAAACAGTTTTATGTACTTGCTAACGGTAGTTTGCCCTATCGCCAAGAAGTGATCTTGGCCTACTCCACGTTGGTAGCTCCCTGTAGCAAAGAAGCTGATGGGTGCGAGTACCTGTCAACATCATAAATAATACAACTAATTAATAAACTTCACTTTTGATCATTTTAATCACTTTATTGTGAAAAATTATCATCAGCAATCGAAACAAATTTATTTATTTCACGTGGTCGTTCCAGTGGTGGATAGATTTATATTGTGTTTTTGTTTTACTAAGATATCAATAATATTTAATACTCTCACTTTAATGCATACTGGAAGTCCTAATGTATTTTTTGACACTAGAAAAGGAGTTAATTGATCAATGAGATCTCTAGCCATAATGCGAGATATTCGAAACAATTGTCTGAATTCCGTCTCTGCAAGTTCGAACGGATTCAATTGATCGCGTAAACGACGCCTTTCAATCCTACGATCTTCCCTAACCTGCCTCCTTTCATTAAACCAGAAATTTTGCATAATGAACGACATTATTAAAAAAATACGTATATCGACAGCCAACCAAAGTTTTAACTGACACTCAAGACCCCACGTTATATTCGGCGGGCTTTTAGCAACCGTCGGTCGGAAGTTATCCTATCGATACATTCTCATGCTCGCAATTTTAACGATACCGTCGCTACTTTGACCATAGACAAGGAATTTTAACAATCGTCGGTTGTTATATTTTGATCGTGCTAGCATAATATGTCGTTAAGTGCTCATTGATGACGTATTTTAACGATATCGTATTGCTATAGGGCTATATCGACTTCTCATGCTAAGGCCCCAGGGCGGGTAAGCGGTGGATAACCTGTAATACCCCTGAAGGAGTAACATCTGTTACTTATTACATATGTCGCTAAAATAATAGAATCATTCGGCCTTCTATCTCACTGCTACGCTGATGACCAGCAAGTTTATTTTTACTGCTTACCAGAAGAAATAAACAGTCTAAAAATTCGTATAACTGAGTGTATAGAAGCAATTACTCGCTGGATGACCTCAAATAGATTGAAACTGAATCCCGCAAAGACTGAGTTTCTGTGGACTGCTACAAGCAGACGTCAGCATAACATTGAAAACTCCCCAATAACCATTTCCGGAAGTGACATCACTCCAAAAACGTGCATCAAATTACTGGGTGTCAATCTGGATGCTAATTTTTCCCTTAAAACTCAGGTGAACAGAACTGTAAGCACGGGGTTCTTTCAATTAAGGCAAATTAAAGCAGTGCGGAGAAACCTGCCAACAGAGGCGACTAAATTGCTAGTCAATTCCTATGTTGTTTCACGTCTAGATTATTGCAACGGAATATATGCAAGTCTCCCTAAATGTCAAATCAACAAATTACAATCCGTTTTCAACGCCGCGGCAAGGCTTATCACCGGAGTATCTAAATACTCCCACATTTCAGAGCATCTCAAAAATCTGCACTGGCTCAAATGTCCTGAAAGAATCCAGTTCAAGGTATGCTGGATGGTATTTAAGTCACTTAACGGAATGGCTCCGGCTTATTTATCAGAATTGTGTATTCCAGACGATTCCAACTCCCGACAGTCAACCCTTAGGTCAGCAACGTCATCAGCTATCGGAAGGTTGAAGGAACCAAAGCGCACACCAGATACTAAGTTCGGTGAGCGTGCTTTTGCCGTGTCAGGACCTAAAGCCTGGAATGGACTGCCACATGATTTGAGAATGATCGCAGACTCGACAGAATTTAGGTCTAAACTTAAAACGCACCTTTTCAGACAGTCGTATCCATAATTTCAGAAACCTTCACTTTCACAGTTGACGGCAATTTAAATTTAAATTAACAAAATGTAAAAAATACTAAAAATAAAAAAAAATAAATAAAAATAATAATTAAAAATAAATAAATAAAAATGATAACAACTAACAATTTGTAGGCTTTTAAGACAGTTAAAATACATTTAAATTAAAATAAAAACTATAGCAGACTTAAGATCATGCGACGACCAGTGTTTTTTGATATAGTGTCCTCTGCGTGTAGTTCTATCTTTTATAAGCATAAACTTTTTAATATAAGTGTGTTTGTTGGAAGTGACTTGCCAGGTAAGTATGTTTTGGTATCATTTCTAAATAACAAATGTAGATCCTAGGAAATAAATTGTACAGCGCCCTTGAGGTGATTTTTCACAAAAACGGCGCTCTACAAATTATCCAATTATTATTATTATTATTATTATACCAGGGCGGGTAAGCGGTGGATAACCTGTAATACCCCTGAAGGAGTAACATCTGTTACTTATACCAGGGCGGGTAAGCGGTGGATAACCTGTAATACCCCTGAAGGAGTAACATCTGTTACTTATACCAGGGCGGGTAAGCGGTGGATAACCTCCAGTGCCCGTAAGTTCGATCGCAAATAATTTGCGTAAAGACCACAAGTGAAGTGTATGTTTTGAAAACCTAAATCAGGATTTGAGATAGGTCAGATTTTTTTAAAATTTAATTTTTCTACCCGCTATTCCGTAGTTATGTCAATTTCCATAGTCGATGTGTAAAAACTTATAGGAAATAAATTGCAATGTCACCAATTTAGCCCAGAAAGATCAACATCAAAGAAAACAAACCATGGTTGCCTTTTATTTTCACATTTAAACTATGATCGTGGTTTCATTTTATGTCTAAATCAAAATGAAGTTAATAAAACGATAAAATCGTTATCTACGACCTTATTTCGGGCAACTTTACAAAATTCAACGTTCATTTTCGGGTTCTGTGACTATCCTATTCAAGTTATATTATTAAATCATTATAGGCTAGTTGATAGACAGAACTTAAATAATAACAAAAATTAAAAAAATCTTTCACAGAACTTGAAAATTAACTTAGAAATTTGAAGAATTGTTAGAATTCTCAGATATAACCCGTCCTTGGTGTACCGGACAGCATATGGATGTACAAAAATGATTATTGGAATAATTAAGGAAATTAATAATTATTTAATAACACATTTTACGATGCCGATTCTTTTATAAGGTTTATCACCGGACACGTATCATGTGTCAAATGGAATTTAGACGTAGTAATTAAACTTCGTTTTTTTTGGTTCCTTAATGCTTGCCCAATCAGTCAGTTATGTTTAAATTCTAGTTTCACACCATATCCTGCTAAATTCGGAGAGTAATTTACACCGCGTGTAACGATTATATGCAACCCAAGGGAAACTATATTGTAAGATTTTTAAATGCGATATATGCACCTATTCTGGGTCAAGGCTTAGGGATTTAAAGAAAAACATAGATATTTGCATAATAAAGTCAAGACGCCATTTGATACGCTTGATAATGGTTCCGATATGTTTTTGTAGCAATGATTTTGGGTGCAGATAATTTTATTTACGTTGTATATTTTATTGTAGAAGTGTTGAAATCCATTGCATCGTGTAATATTGTATTGTGAAGCAATGGATGGCAGTATTGTATAAGAGTTATATTTTATGCTTAAACAGTATTAAAGAAAATTATGAATAATGTTTAGTGTTTTATGAAAATGTTTTATAAGTGTGAGTCTCTTTGGGGTTTGTGTTCGGGAAAAGGGGATAGACAAAATGAAGGTTATAAGACCTGTTTATACAGATCGGGTCATCAAATAATTTTTTAAATATTACATTTTTAAAAAAGACAAACATTATTGGGTTACGAATAAGCCAACAATATTTGAAAATCTCCTACTACCACTACAACGACCGAAATGTTACTTGTGTTGTGATGATAGCATATATTTCACTCTATGGAAAAGCTGTGATAATTTTTCCATGATAAATCAACACATCGACAATTCAACACACCTTCTAAAAGTGATATTAAGTTATTAGACACCATGAAAAAAAAATTTACCCTAACCTAACCTAACCCACTTAATAAAGTTTTTGTTTCATCACTTTCCATGACTATAAAACTTTTTAAAGATGTGATTAGTTATCATTTTGATGATTTATCCGTTCACCGGGATAATACCTATTCTCGGCAGAAGTCCCTAGAACTAGGGAGAAACAGATAGCTGCAGGAAGAATTGTAACAAATCCGTTTATATCTCCGGTAACAAGCTCAGAATAATAATTATTTTTAAACAAATTGCAGTTTTATACTTTACCTCTTCGGTCGTGTACTTTCTCCACTCTGTCTTCTTACCATTTCAGGTCACATCAGTTGGGACGAGGGGAATGAATTTAATTATAAAGAGATGTTAGGTATTTAGGCATTTGGGTTATAATTTGGTTTGGCCAAGTTTTAATACACATTCTTAAATATACTTAGATCTACTTATTTCTTAATCTGAAATAGTTGTCTTTTGGTTCGGGGTTGCTTCTCCATTGTTCACATCGTCGTTGTCAACTCTTAAACCCTACCTGGGGTACTGGAGTACCCCCCTGTTGTTTAAAATATCAACAATTTTGACAATATTGCACTGTTGTAAAAATCGCTCTAGCTAATCTACTCTCGATAATTGGCGCGTAAGTACGTCAGTAAGCTGTGACCGAACGGCAAGTGCTTTCGCTTCCTCAGGTGTTCCGGGGTACCCCAGTACCCCGTGGTAGGAATAGTGTTAGTTCTTTCTTCCAGTTATACTTGAATAACTGAAGTTGTTTTTCGACATCTCTCTGGTAAGTTTACACATTTTTCATTATTTACTTTACTTTGTGATAATGGTTAGTGTACAGTGTTTATAGGCAGGGCCTGCGCCCAATAACGAGACATTCACGGACTTATAATGTGTTATGAATGTAATGACAGTGTATGCAGTGTAATGAGGTGTTGTATTGATTTCAGATATGGCATCCCAGACTCAATCTTGTATGCATCAAGTCTTGGGGGGGGGGGGGTGAAATTGGTGTTATCGAGGATTTCCGGGACCATTTTGAAGTTGCATCTCACGAAGACGGTGATCAAGATAGTGTGGATGATGAAGAGTATTTAGTGCCTGACAATGACGAGGCTGGTATAAATGAAGAAGGTAGGCGCTTGGTTCGTGTGCTAGATTCTCCATTAGTTCTGTAAGGAAAAGGTCATAATAATCGACTTTAGTGGACTGGTGTTAAACCTTCTCGCTCAAGAATACCTCGCCGCAATATTTTGTTGCACCCACCTGGTAACGTCTTAACAGAAACCTGACATGTGACAATTGGTTCACGTCTATACCCACAGCCAAGAAGTTACTGGAAAAAAGTATAACATTAGTTGGAACTGTAAAGAAGAATAAACGAAAAATTCCTCCTGTTTTCTTGGTCACAAATCGAGAAAGATGCACATCAATGTTTGCCTACGACGGACCTCTCACACTTTTGTCGTATTGTCCTCTGAAGTCAGCTAAGAAGAAAGTTGTAATCATGCTGTCCACCATGCATGACAGCCCTGACAAGGATAATGAAGTGTACCTTCCAGAAATAATACATTTCTATAATAAAACCAAATGCGGGGTGGATGTGTTCGACCAGCTTAGTATGTACTCGACGTCTAGGAAGACCAAGAGGTGGCCCATGTGTCTCTTTTACGGGTTGCTTAATGCCGTTGGTGTCAACTCTTGGGTCATATTCAAGCTGTCAACTAACATTGATAAAGAGAAAATAACCAAGCGGCGTGAATTTCTTAAGAGTTTGTCAATGGCACTCATAAAGCCTCAAATGAGAGCATAATTACAATAGCCAAGTTTACCCCGGGATATAAGAGAAACTATACATGCAGTCTTGAATATTCATAGTGAAGATCATAGGCCGGTCCCTGATAATACCAAACCTGGTCGCTGCTGTTTTTGTCTGCGCACAAAGGACAGAAAATCTCGATCTGTCTGTAATACTTGTCGCAGCCATATTTGCGTTGACCATCAATACAAAATCTGTCCTTCATGTAACGACAAAAATGTCTATTAGTTTTTATTAATAAATTTGACTATCTTTTCTTATTACTTTGCCATAATAAAAATAATATTAAAAAATATATCAAAGACATTTGGCGGCAATGTGCAACATTGAATGGTGTTTTTTATTACAAACCTGGCATGTGAATTTTGATACACAATCATTTACATGGTGCTGTTTCAAACAATTGAAACAACGGTTTAAAGTTTTAATTTTGTCCCTCCTTTGATGGGGACTTAAGGATGTAAAAGATGCACATTTGTAAGAAAATGTGCACCTTTACATAATGGACAATGAACGTTATTATTATTCTTATTGGCAGATAAAAACGTTTTAAACGAACCTTTTTTCTCTTTTGTAGTAGGTATGTGGAGATAACATATCTAAAATACGCGTTTGATTTCTAAGAAACTCGAAAATTGAATCCATCCCTGGAATCTCTTCACCGGGCAATTTGGATTCAAATTGACGTTTAGTTGTCAGATTCATCGATCGTATACTAACAAATTTATCAAAGATGTTTTCTATCTTTATCGCCTTTATAGCGGCGCAATTCTCTTGAAACGCGCTACACCTGACGCTGACTCCTTTTGTAAACATTTAAATTAAGAATTTCATCAACATAATGCGTGAAAATAATTCTAGAATTTTGGTATTGATTTACCAGAATATTCCAGGCAATGTCATAATTCTCTTCGATAAGAGGCAATAATTTTATAAGTGCCAGTGCCGGCCTTGTAATTACTGACAAAAGATAATGGTATTTTTCTACATTAGTATATGCATTGCTGTCATTTATTTGTTTATTTTATTTATTTAACGCCCAGAGGGCTTTTACATGGTTGGTAGTATAATTTTAATTTGACAGATACTTTGAAACATAAAAAATAAGAATAAAATTACATTTGATAAAAGCTATGCAACAAGTCATACAAACACAAGAAACAAAAACAGAAAATTAAAGCTATTTGTAGGTTTACATGATGTGTTTAGGAGTTTTGTTGAAATAGATGTTTTAAATGATCCACAAAACTTGCCAAGTTGGTATTGAATATGTCAACATCACCCAAGTACCTAATGATTTCCCATGGTGTGAAGTCGTTGTATCGGAGAGTTGGCAATGTAGTTACGCTTAAGTGTGCTGCTGTAGAATATTGTATTTTGTCGTGTTGTTACTGTGGGTGTATGTATGTTTATAAGTTGCAGGAGTTCACAACAGTCGAATTTAGAGTTAAGTATTTTGAATAAGAACGTTAAATCGTTTATTTTACGTTTATCTTCTAATGTATGTATTTTTAGAATATTTAATAAGAAATTGTATTTTAACTCTTCGACAGGGATATTTAATTTAAAATTTATAAAACGTAGAAATTTTTCTTTATTCGCTCAATGTTGTTAATGTGTTTTTTTTAAGATGGAGACCAAACTACTGAGTTATATTCAATTAGACTTCTTACTGGAGATACGTATAATAGTTTAATGTCATGAATTAGACTTTTAAATAAGGAATGAAATGGGCACTAACTTTAATGTTACTATCAAAAGTGGGTAGCTTTATCACTGATGCACGAATCACCGAATTACTTGCCGTTTTAGGAATTGAATTTTCATTATTACAAGTGATAACGCTTTTCATTTGCATGATCTCGAAAAAACATTGAATCAACAATATTCGCAATGATTCCTAGTTCTGAAATTTCTGTAATCTTGAATAACGACAGTAATTGTTCTTCGATCTCGTTTTGAACTGTTTCAAATTCTAGTAACCAATCTTTTATCTTTTCACATCTAGCAAGAAACGTATATTTTTTCTTACTATCATCATAAATGCTCGCTATAAGCTCTTGCGTGATACGAATACGAGAAACTATTCGCTCACGTGTGGCTTGCAACAAAAGTAGGTATTCTTTTCTCAGCCATTGTATTGAGAAATTAATTTGCACAAACAATGCCGAGTGAATACAACACGGTCGATAAAGGGGGCTCCGTAATCAAACGTTGTTGACAGGACGATTTTTTCAACTCAACTAAAGTTCAACTAAGTCAGCATAGGAGAGATAGGAGTTGGGTCGATGGGCAACAATAATTTCATAAAGGAGATAAAAAGGAAAGGTGTAGGTAACACGATGCTAGGTGCCAACAGAAATATTTATTTAAAAACAAAAATAAATGAAAACAGAATAAGCAAAATAACAAATTATATATTTTACACCCTCCAAACCAATACTAAATTAATGCAGACACATAGCAGTTTGATTGGTTCTCGTACATTTAACCATCTACCACTACAAACTCATTCGATAAATTAAATTTTAAAAATATGTAAAAGAGGTAAAATTATGGCAGAAAGACGCAGATATTGAAACGTTTTTGTTATAAATTTACCTGTCCTTTCTACAACTCACTTGCTGTAAATTTCTAAACTGTAGTACATTATGTTTTCTCTTTACTTTTTATAATAACGAAAAACAACAAAAAAAACTGTTTCTACTTATGTATTTTATACTTTAGGTACTTGGAAATATAGTAATCGTTTTTATATTACCCACACTCAGGCAGGGCCTTAGTGGGTTTTCATTTCTTGTTTACAGTATTTGTTATTATATATTATGTTATTATATACTTTTTGTTATTATGTATTATATGTGTAAAGAAATGAGAATAAATAAATTAAATAAAAAAAAAATTGTCGCCACAACAAGATGCATAAGTACTAAAAGCAATATTATGCACTCACAAGAGAGTCAACTTCCGTCTCTTTACTTTAAAACGAAATTATGTACATGAAAAGTTGTTGTGAATTCAAAAAGTGCCAAACTACAGAAATGTTTTCTTCATTGGTCAGAAGTCCACTGGACAATGCTTACACAATATAAGTTAAACGTAGATTAGCTAATAAATTAAACATTTACCTAAGAAATACCACGAAACTACAAATTTCATATCAACTTTACAACAATGACAACATGTACCCAATACCAAAAATGACTACTTTTATTTTTCACTAGCGTGATTTAATTATTTTCTAAGTACTTAAACTTAATTTTTCATTCTATTTTTACTAACAGTGAATTACGATTCGTGAGCACATAAACCCTGAATAAAAATTTCTCTTCATCTCTCCAAACACTCCTCCTTTTAATTATTTTTACTCATATGGTTCTCCAGGCGAAATTACTAAAGCAAGGCAAAGGCCCAAGAGTAGTATTATATGAAGTATTTTAGTAAAGTAAAGTAATTTGTATGCATATACAAATTACTTTCGTTACATTTTATGTAAAATTTATAAAATATATTTAATTAATAAAATCGGAATAAAACTCATATTTTAAGAATCACCTTCATTCCGACTTTCGCGCTAATCTGCTCGGTGGTTAACTAAAAATGGTTTTGTTTTTGTCAGTAATTTAATTCCTTGATTTAAATTATTAAATAATCCCAAAATTATTTCTATTACGAATACAGACATTTTGGTGGGTGCTACTCGTATAAATACTACTAGAGTTTTGTAATGAAAAACCCTATTTTATGTCAATGCAGAGGGATGGGAAATACACGAATTAAAATTACTAGGGGTATGTGATGGAAAACCCCTATTAAATCAACGCAGAAGGATGGGAAATTCTAAGCAAAGAGGAATGGTAAAACTTTATTACGTTTCTCGATCTATTTCGATAAAGTTCCTCGTACGATTGATTTTTTAGAATTCTTGTAATTTGGGAGTATAATTATCCGTCTGTTCTCTTTTGGATATTTCGAAAACCTCACATATTTTTTTACTGATATTAAGTGTAGTGAGTCAGCATGTGGTTCTTCAAATACTGCTTTCGAGAAAATGAATAATTGCACTCGGAACAAGAAAAAGGTTTTCCTCCAGTGTGTGAATCCGCATGTGTTCAGTCAGGTGTACTTCTCAAGAAACTGAATAGTTGCACTCAGAACATGAAAAAGGTTTTTGTTCACTGTGATACAGCATATGCGACTTTAGATCGCGCCTTCGATAAGATGAATAGTTGCAATCGGAACATTTAAAACATTTTTCTTCACTGTGAATCCGCATGTGTTCAGTCAGGTGTCTTTTTCGAGAAAATGAGTAGTTGCACTCAGAACATGTAAAAGGTGTTTTTCCAGTGTGAGTCAGCACGTGCATTTTCAAATCGCTCCTTCGAAAACATGAATAGTTGCACTCGGAACAAGAAAAAGGTTTTTCTCCAGTGTGAGTCAGCATATGTCTCATCAGACTGCCCTTTTGAGAAAATGAATTGTTGCACTCGGAACAAGAAAAAGGTTTTTCTCCAGTGTGAGTCAGCATATGTCTCATCAGA
This sequence comes from Hesperophylax consimilis, assembly GCF_061612785.1. Lineage (NCBI taxonomy): Eukaryota > Metazoa > Arthropoda > Insecta > Trichoptera > Limnephilidae > Hesperophylax > Hesperophylax consimilis. The sequence goes on along the minus strand of NC_142852.1, from coordinate 23,646,297 downwards.
CTGCCTTTTTGAGAAAATGAATTGTTGCACACAGAACATGAAAATGGTTTTTTTCCATAGTGAATCTGCATGTGTGCAATCAGGTTTCCTTTTAGAGAAAATGAATAGTTGCACTCGGAACAAGAAAAAGGTTTTTCTACAGTGTGAGTCAGAACGTGCATTTTCAAATCGCTACTTCGAAAACATGAATAGTTGCACTCAGAACAAGAAAAAGGTTTTTCTCCAGTGTGAGTCAGCATATGTCTCATCAGACTGCCCTTTTGAGAAAATGAATTGTTGCACAAATAACATGAAAATGGTTTTTCTCCACTGTGAATCCGCATGTGTGTAATCAGGTTGCCTTTTAGAGAAAATGAATAGTTGCACACAGAACAAGAAAAAGGTTTTTCTCCAGTGTGAGTCAGCATGTGTGTCTTCAGATTTGTCCTTTGAAAAGATGAATATTTGCACTCGGAACAAGAGAATTGATTTTTGCTGTATGAATGCGAATGTGTCGTTCAAAATTTGACATACCTCGGTCGTAGTTGTTACAATGGTTATGAGGGAATCGTTTTTTGACAGGATGCGTCTTCAGATCTGCAGACAAATTCGAAAAATAAAACGGATGAAGATGGTAACAATAGGTCTAATTTTAGGTTAATTTTCATTATGTTGAAGAAAAAGCCATTAGCTTTTAAACATATAGATTATTATTAATTCAAATTGGTGAATACGACATTTTTAATTATCATTTCGGGCTAAATAAGTTAAATTACGCGCATTTAGTATAGACAAGAACATGACATTAAAAAAAAAACGGTTTTACCTGCTGTCTGGTTAATTCTTTCGAAGTGTTCTAAGCATTCCTTTTTGACATCCGACTGGTCAATGTTTATTTCCAGATTAGGAAATCCCCCGTCATCATCTTCTCGGGGTTCAAGTTCCGCCTTGATAGTAACAGTCTGCACATTAATGTTACCTTGAAAAACTAAAACGACAATACGTACGTTGAACGAAGCGGAAATTCGGATAAGAGACTTAAAGGTTAACTTAAATATAAAAATGACCGTAAAATAAAAAGGACCGATCCTTCAACGAAAAACCCTGCTCTCGAGTACTTTTAGTATGGGGTTTGGTTATTTTTAGTCAATGGAATGATCTTTTCTTCCATCAGCATTATTCATGTATTTTTAAAGCAAAAAAATACGTGTAACTTTTATCGTGTCCAAATAACATGAGATGAAAACTTGAGGGAAAAACATATTGTTAACAATATAATTGCATTGAAAAGTTCATTATTACGTTAATTTAAGGGAAGTATTAAATCAACTTTTGTAAAAATGGACAAGAATTTCGAACGTCAGAATTTAACATCCTACATTTTATATATTACTATAAAATGTAGTTGATCGATTTACAATTAATCGATCAACCACATTTTTCACCTCCAGGGTCTTAGCTCTGCTGGTCTATGTGCGTACTTGAAGTGAAATTACACTAAACTGCGCTATATAAATGCTTTGTTATTTATTTTTATTTATAATGGTTTACATTTCACCAAATGAAACAGTTCCATTTGAATTCAGAAAATTTATCTAAGCGAACTTATATCGGAATATTGTTGAGCTAAATATATTAACAACATGGGAGTTTATGTTTCCCAAATTTCAGATTCGTCTCATAGGCGCGTAATACTGCAAAGTTGTAGAAGAATCGCTACAATAGTACTGTTGGTACTGTCTTGTAACTGCCCTGACAGGAATATGGAACAATATTATGTGAAGCAACTCAGGAGTAATCAATGACGAATTAATTATTTTAAAACAACACATTAAATTGCAAATAATTCTTTGTTTGGATAATTTTAAATTTTTTGATCAATCAAGAAGATACCCACAATCTTGGCATTCTCTAGGAATTGATTTTCTAAAATTTAGATATATTGAAATTTATTTTGGATTCTTTTAATGGAATTCTGTGAATGAAGTTCATAATTTGGAGACCAAAATGTGGAAATATACTCGATTTGACTCTTAACTAGTGGCATATACAATGTTTTGAAAGTGTAGAAATTGTGAAAATCATTTGTTTGTATTTAAAAAAAGTCAAACATTTTCAAAGCTTTGTTGGCTATAATTTATATATGCTTCATAAAATTGAGTTTCATATCAAATCATATACCCAAGTCATTGATTTTCGAGACAGAAACTACCGATATATCACTAATAGTATAATAATTGTCCATGTGCCGCAACCCACTTCTCCAACGAGACAAAAACGCTGCTCTCGTCCGCCCCCACTGTTCTTGCTGAACTGCGAGCAATTAAATCGAATTATCATTCGGTAATTTTGATGTTTTGATTAAAATATTTCGATCTTGTACATGTGGATCCCGCCCATCACTAATTTAGCTTCTCTGACAGATATTAAATAAATTATCTATGAAATTTCTTTCTCATTTTTCTCAAGGTCGCTGAAGCCGAACAGTCATCGGGACAAAGAATCTCCTAGTCCTGACGTGTGCCGCTAAGGAGGTTAAGAAATCAGTTTCTTCACGCAGTCGTTTTCGCCCATAAACCGAAGTTTACCCCCCCTCCAATTGCCTAATAATATTATACAAGATAATAGAAGGTCAGTTTCCTGATAATTATTATAATTGACTTTGACTTCATTACTGTCTATGAATAACTTAACTAAAGTATTTTGTCAACACATGCTTTCGTTTATCCCTTTTCCATACTCTGTTTAACCCACGTTGTTTATTTTATCTTCTCATACTTCTGATAGATTTTCGTTAGTGCTAAATATTCATCGCTATTTGATAGCAGTCGTTATAACCAATCAAACTGACCGACCACGGTTCTTAAATTAGTTCTACGGCATACTCAAATACATAATTGCGCGGTGTCTAACGCGACCTAGCTTAAATTAAGCCATCGGTACACCTAACTTAAGGAATCTATTTGGTTTTTTGTAAGGAACGTTTAAACTTATACGTCAAGACGTCAAAATTTCCATTTTTTAAACCGTTTTCAAACGTCTTAACTTCAGTCTAAGATAAAGTCGTAATTATGTCCTCATTTCGAATAACGTGTTTTGACGACTATACGACTTCATTAGTTTGACAGATTATTCCAAGCGAAACCAAATGTTCAAAGCTTATTCATAAAGTTCCGTTACATTACAACTATGTTCTGTTTCAGGTATGTTTGTTTGGGCTTGAAACAATTACCAAACGCTTCCACAGCAGTGCTATGGATCTACTAAATCCAGAGACTGTTACGATCAAGACGGAACTAGGACCCCAGGAAGGAGGCGGAGGTGAAATTTCAAATACGGATATAGATGTCGACCTCCCAGATGTAAAGAAGGAATGTTTGCAATATGCGGAAAGTACGCAGACAGCCAGTTAGTTGCAATGCATATTTACAAAATGTTAAACTCGGATGTTCAGAATCCATGTCCTTTATGAAATATCGTTCAAACAGGGCAATTGTGGGTTCACTACTTCCTCTCTTGTTGCGTATAAGTATATTTGGTATTTACCTTATCACTCCTTTGACGCCGGAACAAAACTCCGCACTTAAGTTACTCAAATCACTGAAGCTGACATTTTGGAGTATTACTATTTCTTAAATTAACCCCAAGGAGACGGCCAACTACAATCGTAGTGGAAGAAAAGTTCTCCTAGAGAACGGCTCACTACAAGTGTAGTTTTGAGCATTTGTCATGTTCATCGCTAAATATTTAGTAAATTTAACAGTAAAACTTTGAGGTAAAAAATGTTTTGCATTGAGTTGTTTATTTTCTACCACATCCTTTTAACAGATTCTCCTTTTTACGTATAGTTTTTTTTTAACAGAGCTTTTAAGTACGTTGTATCCCTCTTCACTTGATTCTTATCTTCAGCGCACGCATACAGTCTTAGTTGTCCTTTCGCCGTGTGAGTGTCGCGTTTCTGGCCGTTCTGCTGGACACTGTTTATTGTTATATTAGGGTGTCCGTTAGTTTATTACTCTTGGAGTGTTTCTGTGTTAATATTTACTTTTATGAAGTGTTTCGTTCGTATTTATTATTATATTGTGCGTATTATTTGTGAATTTAAGATCATTTTATTGTTTTGTAAATTTGAGTGTTTGTTGTAACTATTTAAATTTGATTTCTAATCCTTAAAATGAATGAAGACGCCATTGAAAACTTTGTGATAGATTGCGATTCTGATTTTTCGATGAGTGATGATGAAGATTATATTCCTGAACATTTGGAGAGCTTAGAGGAAGCTTCAGAACAAAATGAAGATAGTGAATTTGGAGATTTTGAACGCTTAGATGAAGATCCCTCCAATAATATAAATTTTACAAATTTCTCTCCAACGTGGGGATGTGGCATTAACTTTCAGCCAGATGTGCATAGTTTTAATCAACAATCAGGATTAAGAGATTGTGAACTTAACCAAGAGAGTTGTGAGGCTGATTATTTTGAGCTATTTTTTAATTCAGATGTCGTGAGCAGTGTTGTAATCGAAACAAACCGATATTTTGATACTGTGAAATCTCAAAAAACATTTGCTCCAAATTCTAAGTTGCACAGATGGAAAAATGTTGATGTTGATGAAATGTACGTTTTCATTGCCTTGACCATGCTTATGGCGAGAAGTAAAAAAGGCAAAATCCATCAATATTGGTCGGTAGACAGGTTAATTTCATCACCGATATTTGGAGAAACAATGCCAAGAGACCGATATTTATCTATCCTAAGCATGCTCCATTTTTCAGACAATAAAAAGCAACAGAAAGGTGATACTACCCATAAAGTTAGAGATTTTGTGGATTTGATATGCATTCAATTCAAAAAATATTTTTATCCGTATGAGAATTTGTGCATTGATGAGTCCTTGGTTTTATTCAAAGGCAGATTGTGCATTAAGCAGTATCTTCCGGCGAAAAGGCACAAATTCGGCATAAAACTTTTTGTTATTTGTGATTGTAAAACTGGGTTTGTTTTACAATTTGTTATTTATTGTGGTGCTAAAACTAACATTGAAATACCGAATATAGACGAACAAATATCCCGGCAACTACTGACTTCTGGGAAAGTGGTTGTTTCTTTACTAGCGGATTACTTACAGAAAGGTCATACAGTTTACACAGACAACTGGTATTCAAGCCCCTATCTATTCAGCTATTTGCACAGCAAAAAAACTAATGCCTGTGGTACTGTTAAAAAGACCCGAAAAAATATGCCGACATTTGGAAATGTAAAAAAAGGAGACGTAGAATGCAAAACAACTGGGTGCTTACTTGCAATCAAATGGCACGACAAGAGGGAAGTGCATATGCTGACTACATCGCACAATGCGTCAATGAAAGAAACAGGCAAAAACAGCTGGAAAACCAAAGTTCCGATAATGAAACCCAATTGTATAATAAATTATAATAAGAATATGGGAGGTGTTGACAGGTCGGACATGTTAATTACTTTTGTGCAAAGTGTTCGAAAAACTATCAAGTGGTACAAAAAAATTGCTTTTCGGGCAATTGACGTAATTTTAATAAATGCTCACGCAATGTACAAGTTACAGACAAAAAAAGAAGTAAGCTTAACTGATTTTCATTTGGAAGTAATTAGGCAACTTATTACTAAACACCATGCTCCTGGGTCAGTAAAAAAGGTAAATCGAGTAGGCGATTATCCGCTGAGGCTAACTGCCAGACATTTTCCTTCGGACGTTCCACCATCTTCAAATTCTAAGAGAAAATCAGTTTATCGGGAGTGTCACGTATGCAAAAATTCGTCGCTAAATCCTAAACGTCGAGTTCAGACACGATATTGGTGTTACTGTTGTCAAGTTGCCTTGTGCCCCACTACATGTTTTCGTATATATCACACTGTAGAAAAGTTTTAATAATTAAAAGAGCCCATCGCGCTGTACAATCTTGTGGTCACCCTTTCTAATGCCGACAAGTGGCCTTGCGCAAGTGTATGTGTGTTGGCCAAATATTTTTCTGCATTGTATGAAAACATTTATTATAATTACTGTGTATATAAAACTCATCGTAAAATTTAATAACTTGATTGCCAAAGGTTCATTTTTTGTGTGAAAAAAGGAATTTTTACGACTTGACAATAAATAAACAATCTGTGAGTGTTCCATTCCGGGATTTTGTCATTTGAAGGTAATATTTTTTATTTACATTCCATCTAACACAAAATAACCCAGTAAAAATATAATATTAAGTGAACCAAACTAATTTTACAATATTAAAGAATACCGTAAAATAAATAAAAACATTGTAAAATCTTTAGGTACAGCTAAATAATATTTCAAACCTGGAGTGAGTATAAAATGTAATTTACGAAAATCTAGCCGTTTCAGGCGGGCAATTCATGCAAAATCTGCTAGTCTTCTAAGGGTTAAAGAAGTCTCACTCACCAAAAGAAGAAACATATCAGATATAATCTCTCTGTTTAAAATCATTAACAATGTATATGATTCATCTTTATTAATCAAATTAACCAATACAAGACCGAAATCCTCAATAAACCCTTTAACCTTTTCTGTAGATACTTGTCGTAGTAATACAAGTTTTTTCAAACCAACATCGAGAATGACTCGATTGTATAATAGATACTGCAATCTTCTAGATTTAGATATATTTTCAAACTCAATTAATACCTTCAGAAAGAACATACACATACTTATACCTGATGATCTCCTCACTTAGAGCCATTTTATTATTTCATTTTCTTTACCAATCACCTACTTATACATTAGCTCCACTTTATATGATTCGTGCGTGCATATGTGTATATATGTTTGCATAGAATATGCGTACGGTGTACACACTTATGAGTGTGTTTGTATTTAAATTTGTATGTACGCATCTATGTGTGTGTATATGTATGTATGTATGTGTATTTATATGAGTATTTAAATGTATGCATGTATGCGTATACATATTATATCTTAATATTATAATATAATTAATAATTATATTAATTAGTATGTAAGTTTCTTCCTAATAATTGATTTCGATCCTCCTTATTTTTATATACATTCTTGTAATTAAATTTATTATTACTGTAACTAACCAATCACTATTACACAAATAATATTGAGATGAATGTTGTGCTCACCTATAATTAGAAACATCATTATAACCATGTATAAATGTAAATTACTGTTAAAATTATGTGATGTATTCTGTTGGCGAGCCAATAAATAAATAAAATAAAATAAACCAGCACATAATAACCTACTAGTAAAACATCAAATGCATGCTACAACTACCTGCTCGCGATTTGTCAAAGCTTAATTTATTTATAGTTTATATTATTGTAAAAATGTTTTTAAATAACAGAAAATAATATGTTAGCATGTGAGATAACTCGAGAGCAAATACTATGGAGTTCCTCAAGGATCCTTACTGGGGCCATTCATATTCCAAATGTACATAAATGATATCTGTCAATTGACTAAATGGCGAAATCTTCTTATACGCAGATGACACTGCGATATTTTACAAATGAAAAAATGTGAAATTTTATTAGAACAATCTTTAATCGATCTTAATATATTGAAAAACTTGCTTATTAAAAATATCCTAACGGTTAATATCTAAAAAAACTGTTGAATGATCTTAAGGTCACCTAAAAGAATGACATCGTTACATAAACAATTACAAACAGAAGAAAGAAACCTACATATTCCAGATGTGAAATATAACTGGGCCTACAAACTGACAAACACTTGACCTTTAAACAGCGCATAGAAAAGCTGAAAGAAAAAATCATTCAACTAATTGATGTATTTGGCAGAATCGCTCACCTTCTACCTACAGAAAAAAAGATGGGCTTATACTAATACAGTCCCATCTAAATTATCTGACATAAATATGAAGAAACACACACATTACTCAACACAGGCTTGTCCTAGTGAGGTTAAAAATTCTAACTTAAAAAAAAGATACAATGTAAAGAAACGATAAATAAATAAATAATTTACTAACCTAAACGATTAGCAAATAATACAGAATAAAATTATTAATAAAACTAATCAACTATAACCTAGATGCCCCCCCAAAAATACTATCAAAGAAATTAACTGATTGAAAATTTGAAAATTGTATGAGTGTACGAGAAACATATGACTTTTAAACTACAAAATAAAAAATGTACCATTACACACGAACACAATATTTATAAAAACGTCACAAGAACGCGAACACTATATTAGACAATATAGTAAATTATACACAAATACAGTAATGACTGTGGTAAGAGAAGCATAGGTCATGAGGGTTTTAATATTAAAACCCTCCAAAAAAATTATTAAATTAATTAATTCACTTGTTAAGTTGTATGGAAATTCAAATATAGATAACGAGACATGATTGGCTAGCGAATTGTGACGTCACAACACACTCACGTGTCCCACTTCAAGTTGGTTTTGTTCCAGTTGCTTGTTGCCACTTTTTGCTTGTTGAAGTTGTTGAATTTTTTGATTTTGACAGTCGTAATCAATCTTAAACCCATTTGTTTCTATGTAACATATTTTTTAAATACATACTATCATGACAGACAGTGGTTTTCTACAAGGACAGTTTGATAATTTGCTAAAAATCGACGCGATTATGATGGCAGTTTTCTTTCGCAAATTGATTTTTTTGATAGTTTACCAGACCATCTGGTGTACACGAAATTATATATTTCAGTGTATTACATCCTTTATACTCTGACCAACACATGGATCGGTGAATCGGATTTGAGGTCTTTTCTATTTGTATTTCTAGACAGTCTATTGTGGACTGAACATTGCCATACCTAGCCCTGAAGGATATTGGTAGCTGAGCTCTTATATCGGATGTGGTTGGCCAAATTATGAGTTCCTGAAATAAAGTCGCTAATATTTTGATAGTCTTGGAGAAAATCCGTGCTACAGAGGACGCCGACAAACCAAAGTGAAGCGCAAGAATAGCGAACGAATCATCTAACCTTATTTTTTTAAGTGCAATTAATACATTAATTGTTTCTGTAGGTGCTTTGGCAACTACAATAGAAATAAGGTGATACATTTCCTTAGGGATTCCTAAACAGAGTCTATGCTTTCTCTCTATGACAAGCATGGAAGATTTTCTCATGGTCAGATTAACAAGTCCAGTATCAATCTCGGACCCATCAAAATTGTTACTGTCCGAGTATGCAGAGGGAGTGTAATCTGAATCATTGTCCTCGGAACCAGTGGACATTATATATATATTATGATGAGTAGGCTCACCCTTTTGCAGAAACAGGCTTTGTGGGTGAGAACTTCAATGGTGAGCATGCCGTGTTTGTCATTGTTGGCACGGTTGAAGTGGACTTGCTTCTGTAGGTAAGACGACAGCGAATATCTGCTTGTACCGCCTTATTAACCATTTTACAATTGCTATCAGCAGCTTCTGGAAGGTAGAGAATGGCTGTTGAAGTGGAGGGCTCCGAGAGAAGACGAGCTGCTGTAGATGTTGAGGGCGCTGGGTCCAATGGTGCGTTCCTCGTGGGCTCCCCCATTATCATCGCGTCTTGAATTAACCCGGCACGGAATCTTTTTTGTCCTGTTTGCCTTAGGCTTGGTAAAACTTTTTTTTGACAGGCAAAAATATGTGGGATCACATTTTTTTTCAATCTCATTTTGCATCCCATCATTTGGACTTCCATATAATTTTCTAAATCCTCTTGGAGCTGTTAAAACAAAACAACAAAATTATTTATTTATTGTGAATTACAGTCATAGTCACCAAAAACATTTTACATAGAAGAAAATGACATTATTACAATAATAACTAAATATAAAATTACAAAATAATAATAAATGTAGGTACAAAATATTGTTTTTAAATTAAAATGTATCTTTTGTATTGTAACACGATTGTTAAGAGATTTCTTAACATATAACCTGAAATGACAATATTTATATGATAAAATATAATATTGTAAAACTATGTAGTCTAATTCGTACCCAATATAATCCACTACCCATCAGGATGAATAAGGCTTTTCTTTCAAAACAAATTTATGTGTAAAAATTTTATAAGCACTTTGAAATTTTCTATTACGATTAGCTTCAGTTTATGGCAGATTTTTGTTTTAGAATATACATTTCACATAAATGAATTTAGCTACTTACATTGAAATGATCTTCACAGCAAGAATGAAGAGATTTAGCAGAAAGTACACCATTTTTTTAATTCACCTTTTGATCGCGTAGCACCACTTTTTACGCATAATAACATCATTTGGGACATGTATAAATAATTTGTTTGGTGTCGAAGATGTTGTATTTGTACACTTTGTGTACAAATAAGTACGTGTACACTTTGTGTACAAATACAATATCTATCTCACACCTACCTCACACTATGTTATTTGTTGTTCTTAACTTATATTTACTGTAACAATAGCATAATTGGCATAATTAACATAAATTATCATAATTACTTTGTAACAATAGCGCACCAACGCGTCTTTATTAATTTTAGCCATATTATTCTATTACATTGGCGCCCTACGTGGTTTGATTTGTACATAATTGAATTATTCTATAACAATGGCGCCCAACATGGGGCTCGAACCCACGATCCTGAGATTAAGAGTCTCATGCTCTACCGACTGAGATATCCGGGAATAAAAATGAGCATGCACGTGTTTATACAAATATCTCTTTTGAGAACACGAAAAACTGCAATCGGAACACGAAAAAGGGTTTTATCCACTGTGAGTCAGCATGTGCGTCGTCAGATTACCTTTTAGAGTAAATGATTTATTGCACAAAGAACATGAAAAAAGTTTTTCTCTAGTGTGAGTCAGCATGTGGCTCATCAGAGTGCCCTTCCTATGAGATGAATAGTTGAACTCAGAACATGAAAAATGTTTTTCTCCAGTGTGAGTCAGCATGTGGCTCGTCAGATGACCTTTTTGAGTAAATGATTTGTTGCACAAAGAACATGCATAAGGTTTTTCTTTAGTATGAGTCAATATGTGGCTCATCAGAGCGCCCTTCCAATGAGATGAATAGTTGCACTCAGAACATGAAAAATGTTTTTCTCCAGTGTGAGTCAGCATATGGCTCGTCAGATAACCTTTTTGAGTAAATGATTTGTTGCACAAGGAACATGAAAAAGGTTTTTCTCCAGTGTGAGTCAGCATATGGCTCGTCAGATAACGTTTTTGAGTAAATGATTTGTTGCACAAAGAACATGCAAAAGGTTTTTCTTTAGTGTGAGTCAATATGTGGCTCATCAGAGCGCCCTTCCAATGAGATGAATAGTTGCACTCAGAACATGAAAAATGTTTTTCTCCAGTGTGAGTCAGCATGTGGCTCGTCAGATGACCTTTTAGAGTAAATGATTTGTTGCACAAGGAACATGAAAAAGGTTTTTCTCCATTGTGAGTCAACATATGCCTCGTCAGACGACCTTTTTGAATAAATGATTTGTTGCACAAAGAACATGCAAAAAGTTTTTCTTTAGTGTGAGTCAATATGTGGCTCATCAGAGCGCCCTTCCAATGAGATGAATAGTTGCACTCAGAACATGAAAAATATTTTTCTCCAGTGTGAGTCAGCATATGGCGCGTCAGATGACCTTTTTGAGTAAATGATTTGTTGCACAAGGAACATGAAAAAGGTTTTTCTCCAGTGTGAGTCAGCATATGGCTCGTCAGATAACGTTTTTGAGTAAATGATTTGTTGCACAAAGAACATGAAAAAGGTTTTTTTGTAGTGTGAGTCAACATATGGCTCATAAGATCGCCCTTCCGATAAGATGAATAGTTGCAGTCGGAACATGAAAATGGTTTTTCTCCAGTGTGAGTGCGAAATTGGGGTTCAAAATTTGACATAGGATGGCTGGAGTTTTCCCCAGAATGCGTCTTAAGATCTGGCGACAAATCTGAAAAAGAAAACGGACAAAAAGGATTAAGTGTAACTTATTATCTCCATTTACATTAGGTTATTCACAAAAAAATAGAAAAACAGTAGAGCAGATATATCTAAATCTTATAGACATCGGTTTTACCTGGTGTCTGGGTAATTCTTTCAAAGACTTCTAAGCATTCCTTTTTAACACCCGGTAGGTCTTTGTTAAATTCCATGTAAGGGAATCCCCCTACATCTTCTGCTCGGCGTCGAAGTTCTGCCTTGTTGGCAAAAGTCTCCATAATAATGCTACCTAGAATAACAAAGAAACGATACAGACGTTGGACATTGATATACATAAAAGGTTCTATTTTAATTAAAACATGTTTTTACGATTGAAGATTTAATTGATTAACAATGTAGAAGCGTGAATTTGTAAAGAGACTTTAAGGTTAATTTAGGAAATGGGAATGATCCCAGATGTCTGCTTCCCATGCATTCCCATACTTATGCTTCAAGAACGGAAAACCATTTGCTCATGAGCACCTCCAGTTGTAGTTGGCTAGTTAAAAGTCGATAGAACGATGTTTTCTTCCAACAATATTTATTTATTATAAATGCATTATAATACAAAAAGAAATGTTCATGTTCCAAATAAGATGAGGTGAAAACTTAAGAAACCGGGAACCTTTTGGTAGAAATGGCGACTTCCGAATTCGAGCCGTAAGGCTCTCGATCAGTAATCCGGTGGTCGGGGTTCAACTAAATATTATTCGATTAGTTTGTGTTATTTCACAATTTTTTCCTTCAAAATAATATACAACCTTCTTGCGCCACGTTGCAGTGGATGTTGAGTGGAAGATACTCTGAGTATCGTCCAGGAGTAAAGACACAAGTAACAATTGAAATGTTGATTAATATGGCTTTGACCGTGTTTGGTGACAAGAGGTGAATAGCCAGGTAAATCTCACTTTTGACTTTCCTAAGTTGAAGATACTCGCAGTATCGCCCGGGTTTAAAAATACAAAATACCGATAGAATATAACTATAAATATATAACAAATATTTATAGATATATTCTTATGTAAATAATTTTCGCATAAAACGTGGCTGAAATAGCTTTGGCCATGTTAATTCAACTTCCACATCTTTATCTCCTTCCCCTTCCCTTTACCATTAGCCTCACAACATACTCCAATTGCCCCAAGATGGTACGGAGCAGTTTTGACTTTGATGCGGTATTTACAAAAAAACAACTCGTTTAAAAGTTTAAAGTGTGGTGTAGTTTAGCAGTTTCCAGCAAAGTCATATTTTATGGCAAATACCAAATATGTGTAAATACGGCAAGAGAGGACGTCGTACACAAGCAAATGTCTTGCCTGCATCATAATTCAGACATGAATCAATGTATCGTAAATTTCTAATGACAAAACTATATTTATTTTTCCACGATATCCATGAAGTAGCTTAGCATCAATAACTTTTTTTTTCTCAAATTACAGTCTTCCATAAAATTTAATTTATTTTCTGTCTTAGGAATGAGTTTATTAATTTTGGCAAAATAATTTAATTTTCTTTTTTTTTCATGCAAATCTTATTCCAATTTACTTAACTATTGCAGATAGCAAATAGTTATATATTACATTATTTTTGGGTACTATTGAATTATTTCTGGAAATATATATACTATTCACCTGCGAAAACTCAGCATTTGCCTTATTTCCAGTTTGGGCTGTTTTTTATAGATTCACTGAACTATTAAGAAAAAAAGATTTACCTGCTGTCTGGTTGATTCTTTCAAAAAGTTCTAGGCATTCCTTTTTAATATTCGGCAGGTCTATGTCAATTTCCGTATAAGTAAATCCCCCTCTATTTTCTTCTCGGGGTCGAAGATCCGCCTTGCTGGTAACAGACTCCACATTAAAGCAACCTGAAAAAATTAAATAAAGTCAATTAATTATCGATGAACAAAAAATGTTGAAGAGAACTTGAAAATGAACTTTGAAATTTGTTTAATTGTTCAATTTCTGTGACACAAACCCAAAGAGACTAGGATAATTTAAGAAATAGTAATACTCCAAAATGTCAGCTTCAGTGATTTGAGTAACTTAAGTGCGGAGTTTTGTTCCGGCGTCAAAGGAGTGATAAGGTAAATACCAAATATACTTATACGCAACAAGAGAGGAAGTAGTGAACCCACAATTGCCCTGTTTGAACGACATATCATAAAGGACATGGATTCTGAACATCCGAGTTTAACATTTTGTACATATGCATTGCAACTAACTGGCTGTCTGCGTACTTTCCGCATATTGCAAACATTCCTTCTTTACATCTGGGAGGTCGACATCTATATCCGTATTTGAAATTTCATCTCCGCCTCCTTCCTGGGGTCCTAGTTCCGTCTTGATCGTAACAGTCTCTGGATTTAGTAGATCCATAGCACTGCTGTGGAAGCGTTTGGTAATTTTTTCAAGCCCAAACAAACATACCTGAAACAGAACATAGTTGTAATGTAACGGAACTTTATGAATAAGCTTTGAACATTTGGTTTCGCTTGGAATAATCTGTCAAACCAATGAAGTCGTATAGTCGTCAAAACACGTTATTCGAAATGAGGACATAATTACGACTGTATCTTAGACTGAAGTTAAGACGTTTGAAAACGGTTTAAAAAATGGTCTTCGATTGTCAGATAACTCAATAACTAGAGATAAAACCGTATTGTCGTTCTGCATTTAACAAATATCGGTAATCCATGTTTTTTTTTAAATAATCTGCTATTATTTTTTAACAAATGCCCTTCGAATCCTAGACTTAAAATGGAAATTTTGACGTCTTGACGTATTAGTTTAAACGTTCGTTACAAAAAACCAAATAGATTCCTTAAGTTAGGTGTACCGATGGCTTAATTTAAGCTAGGTCGCGTTAGACACAGCGCAATTATGTATTTGAGTATGCCGTAGAACTAATTTAAGAACCGTGGTCGGTCAGTTTGATTGGTTATAACGACTGCTATCAAATAGCGATGAATATTTAGTATTAGCACTAACGAAATCTATCAGAAGTATGAGATGATAAAATTAACAACGTGGGTTAAACAGAGTTTGGAAAAGGGATAAACGAAAGCATGTGTTGACAAAATACTTTAGTTAAGTTATTCATAGACAGTAATGAAGTCAAAGTCAATTATGATAATTATCAGGAAACTGACCTTCTAGGTTAATGATGATTTCATTGCAATTGCGTCTTGTATAATATTATTAGGCAATTGGAGGGGGGGTAAACTTCGGTTTATGGGCGAAAACGACTGCGTGAAGAAACTGATTTCTTAACCTCCTTAGCCGCACACGTCAGGACTAGGAGATTCTTTGTCCCGATGACTGTGCGGCTTCAGCGACCTTGAGAAAAATGAGAAAGAAATTTCATAGATCATTTATTTAATATCTGTCAGAGAAGCTACATTAGTGATGGGCGGGATCGACATGTATAAGATCGAAATATTTTAATCAAAACATCAAAATTACCGAATGATAATTCGATTTAATTGCTCGCAGTTCAGCAAGAACAGTGGGGGCGGACAAGAGCAGCGTTTTTGTCTCGTTGGAGAAGTGGGTTGCGGCACATAGACAATTATTATACTATTAGTGATATATCGGTAGTTTCTGTCTCGAAAATCTTTGACTTGGGTATATGATTTGATATGAAACTCAATTTTATGAAGCATATATAAATTATAGCCAACAAAGCTTTGAAAATGTTTGACTTTATTTTAATACAAACAAATGATTTTCACAATTTCTACACTTTCAAAACATTGTATATGCCACTAGTTAAGAGTCAAATCGAGTATAATTCCACATTTTGGTCTCCAAATTATAAACTTCATTCACAGAATTCCATTAAAAGAATCCAAAATAAATTTCAATATATCTTAATTTTAGAAAATCAATTCCTAGAGAATGCCAAGATTGTGGCTATCTTCTTGATTGATCAAAAAATTTAAAATTATCCGAACAAAGAATTATTTGCGATTTAATGTGTTGGTTTAAAATAATTAATTCGTCATTGATTACTCCTGAGTTGCTTCACATAATATTGTTCCATATTCCTGTCAGGGCAGTTACAAGACAGTACCAACAGTACTATTGTAGCAATTCTTCTACAACTTTGCAGTATTACGCGCCAATGAGACGAATCTGAAATTTGGGAAACATAAACTCCCATGTTGTAAATATATTTAGCTCAACAATATTCCGATATAAGTTCGCTTAGATAATTTTTCTGAATTCAAATGGAACTGTTTCATTTGGTGAAATGTAAACCATTATAAATAAAAATTAATAACTGTAACATCACTATTGGTGTCGCACATCACTAGTGCTAGACGTGATTGTAACACATTGTATTGTCGTCTGTGGTCATGCTAACAAGCTCTCTGTATAACCGTCACAAGAATAAAAGTCTATCTCATAAAATACAATCAGTGTTTTAATATAAAGTCATCCACATTAAACAGAACAAAACATGGTGTCAGAAGTGGGATATCGATGATCAATAGTAATAATATAATAATACTGGAAGTTGGATGTTAATAATATAATATAAATTGAAAAATATTAAGTATAATTCAAAATGGCGAAGGACGCGCAAAAGTCACACATACAACATGATTTTCATGCCCTGTCAAATCTGCAAGTGTTGTCAAATAATATAAATAATGATTCAAAATGGAAAAATTGGTGGCAAGACTACGAAATATACCTGGTGGCGTCAGGTTTGGAAGAAGCTACAGAACAAAGGAAAATTGCAATTCTACTTCATTCAATTGGCTCCAAAGGTATGGAAATTTTCAAATCATTTAACATGAATATGGAATCAAGCACGCTACAACAAGTCAAGAAAAAGTTTGATGAATATTTTGCACCTCACAAAAACTTAACAATGATAAGAAATTCATTTTTTACACGAAAACAAAATAATTCAGAAGACATCAATAATTTTCTATTGGACTTAGAAAATTTAAGTTTGGATTGTGAATTTGGAAATTTAAGAGAATCTCTGGTAAGAGACATATTTATTGCAAATATGTGTGCAAATTTAAATCATATCCGTCAACGCTTATTACAAGATTCTTCATTGTCATTGCAAAAAACGATTGAAATTGCAAAAACCATCTTAATGTCACAAAGTAATGCAGAGAAAATTAACCAACAAACACACACAGAAAATATTCTTCAAATCAGTCATAATAAAAATACTTCAAGACAGTCGAGAGCATCATGTCAGTCAAGTCTAAGAGGGTCAACTTCAAGAAGATCAAGTCAGTATGGATCTTCAAGTCGTCATGGTTCACCGTCATTCTCATCATCGCAGTCAAGATCAAGTCAGTATGGATCTTCAAGTCGTCATGGGTCACCATCATCATCATCACAGCCAAGGTCAAGTGGTCATATCAATCCATGTGGAAGATGTGGTCAGCATCATCGCTACAAGTGCCCAGCAGTCAATGTCAAATGCAGGTCATGTAATTCTTTTGGTCATTTTGCTAAATATTGTTTTAAAAATAATTGTCACAATAAAGTCAGAAATTTAAACTTAGAGTCATCAAAACCCAATGATGACAGTGCTAATTTCACTGAGGGTCATTTTATTGCAACAATCAGAAATATTAATAATAACAATTATTCAAGTCAAGCATGGCACATAGATATAATAATTAATAATAAAACATTAGACTGTATCTTAGATACAGGAGCTGATATAAATGTAATGTCATTGACAAACTTTAAAAAGTTAAATTTATGTAATACAAATTTACAAAAAGTTTTTACAAAAGTGTCAGGATTTGGAGGTAATAAAATACCTATTATTGGTCATTGTGATATTGTATGTCAAATCAATGGAAATGTCATAAGTAATATAATATTTTTTGTCACAAATATAGAATGTCAATCAGTCTTAGGTCTTCCAACTATTCAGAAATTTGGAATTATAAAAAGAATATTTAATGTTCAATATGATCATAACACCCTATTTACTGAATATAATGACATTTTTCAGGGTCTCGGATGTTTACCACCTGTCGTTCATCTCAAACTTCGTCAAGATGCCGTTCCGTGCGTTGATCCTCCGAGGAAAGTCCCATTTGCCTTACAAAACAGACTTCGTGAGGAATTAGATCGCATGGACAAGATGAAGGTCATTGAAAAGGTCACTAAACCTACTTCTTGGGTAAATTCTGTTGTCATAACTGTCAAGGAGTCAGGTAAATTAAGAATTTGTCTTGATCCTAGAAAATTAAATAACTGCATAATGAGAGAATATTTTCCATTAAAAAATATTGATGAAATTAGATCAAAACTTATAGGTGCTGCATATTTTTCACATCTAGATGCTTATTCTGGATTTTGGTCATTGAAGTTAGATGAAGAAAGTAGTGATTTATGTACTTTTCAAACTCCATTTGGAAGGTACAGGTATTTAAGACTACCGTTTGGAATAAACGCATCAACGGAAATTTTTTATAGAATTATGGTAGATTTGTTTGGAGATCTGGAAGGTATATTAATTTTTGTCGACGATTTTTTAATTTATGGGGAAACTGAAGAAATTCATAATTTTAGGTTAAGAAAAGTCTTGGAAAGGGCTAGAGAAGTCAACTTAAAATTAAATAAGTCGAAATGTAAATTTTTAGTCAAGGAAGTATGTTTCCTAGGTTATATTTTTAGTAAGGAAGGAGTAAAAGTTGACAAAGAGAAAGTCAAAGCTATTTTAGAGTTGCCGTCTCCTAAAAATGTCAAAGATTTACAAAGATTTTTGGGAATGGTAAATTATTTGGGTCCATTCATTGAAAACTTATCAAATAAGTCACAAATTTTGAGAAATTTATTAAAAAATAATGTTATATGGTCATGGGATGAAAATTGTGAAAAATGTTTTAAAATTTTGAAAGAGGCTATTTCAAATGCAACAGTTTTAAGTCATTATGATCCAAAAATACCACTAACTTTATCAGTCGATGCATCAAAATCAGCTATAGGTGCAGTTATTATGCAAAATAACCGTCCAATTGCATATAGTTCAAAAACAATGACACAGTCGCAGGAAAATTATGCTCAAATTGAAAAAGAATTATTTGCCATACAATTTGGTTGTAATAAGTTTCATCAGTATATTTATGGTAACAAAGTGACAGTACAAACTGATCACAAACCTTTAGTCTATTTATTTAAAAAACCTTTACATGATGTACCAGCTAGATTGCAACGTATGATGTTAGCTCTTCAATCTTATGATTTAAATGTTATACATGTCCCAGGTAAAGAAATGTATATATCAGATACTTTATCTAGAGCAGCTTTAAAAGATCATTATATACCCGATTATGAGTCTGATCTACATTGTCATGTAAATTCAATATATATGAACTTAGCTATTAGTGAAGAATATCGTAAAAAATTGAGTAATGCTACTGCTTTGGATGAAACTATGCAAATATTAAAAAAATATTATTATGAAGGTTGGCCGAATAGCAAAGATAAAGTCCATTACACTTTAAAATGTTATTATAATATTCAAGACGAAATTCATGTCATTAATGAGTTAATATTTAAGGGTAATAAATTGCTAGTACCTCAATCTATGAGAAAAGAAATGTTAAACAAAATACATGAAGGACATCAAGGAATAAACAAATGTCTAAGATTAGCTAGAGATACTTTATATTGGCCTAGTATCACTGTAGATATAAAAAATTTAATTGAGCAATGTCAAATATGTAATAAATTTAAAGTTTCTAATCAGAAGGAACCACTGATAAATTATGAAATTAATAAGTTTCCATGGCAACAAGTAGGTATTGATTTAATGTATTTTGATAATCAAACGTACCTCATTGTAACAGATTACTATTCAAAGTTTATTGAAACTGCTTTCCTAAATAATAATTCTACTGCAAAAAATGTCATAATTCACTTAAAATCTATTTTTGCACGTCATGGTATACCAATGACTTTAGTCTCTGATGGAGGTCCGCCTTTTCAAGCTATTGAATTCAAATCATTTTTATATGATTGGGATATAGAACATGTAGTTACTAGTCCATATCATTCTCAATCTAATGGTCAGGCAGAAAGTTCTGTTAAAATTATAAAAAATATTCTAAAAAAGTCAAAAGAAACAAATACAGATCCTTATATATCTCTATTACATTATAGAAACACACCTAAAGCCAATTTACCGTCACCTGCTCAATTATTAATGTCTAGAACTTTAAGAATGAATATTCCTTTAACTCAAATTAAATTAAAACCAAAGGTTGTAAGATTCTCAGATTACAAAAACTGCGTTGAAAAAAATAATTCAAAAAATTCTAAATATTATAATGTCAATGCAAAACCTATGTCTATATTTAAAACAGGAGATTATGTGTATTTTAAGAAAAACCCTAAAAGTAATTGGTTACCAGCTGTGGTCAAGGAAAAATTAAAATGTAACAGGTCTTATATTGTTGAAGATTATTATGGTAACACGTACTGACGAAATAGAATTCACTTAAAAATGAGATATAATACAAATGTTAATAATGACCATCTGTCCATGCGATCTGATCCGGCACTTGAAGAGGCAGAAGCTGGAGATGAGGGACAGGTGGGAGAAAATAATAATATGAACAACCCTTACATCACCAGATATGGTAGAGTGGTCAAACAACCGGATAGGTATAATGTCTAATGTCAATGTATTTAAATTGTTATTGTTTTTATAAATAAAGAAAGGGGATGTAACATCACTATTGGTGTCGCACATCACTAGTGCTAGACGTGATTGTAACACATTGTATTGTCGTCTGTGGTCATGCTAACAAGCTCTCTGTATAACCGTCACAAGAATAAAAGTCTATCTCATAAAATACAATCAGTGTTTTAATATAAAGTCATCCACATTAAACAGAACAAAACCATAACAAAGCATTTATATAGCGCAGTTTAGTGTAATTTCACTTCAAGTACGCACTTAGACCAGCAGAGCTAAGACCCTGGAGGTGAAAAATGTAGTTGATCGATTAATTGTAAATCCCGAGTGATGCGTAAAATTATTCAAGTTCATTTTTCAGTTGAAGATGTCACTTAAAAACAAAAAAAAAATGTGTTTTTTGAGCTTCATTAATGCACAATAGGTTAATGAACATATTGGGATTCATAACTCGGTTTTGCAAAAAAAGGTCTATTGAACATACAAGAACTAGGACAGCGACTTGTCGAAATAAACGTTTCTATTAATCCATAAATATGTCGTATAAGGAACATGGCATAGTCGCGAAAAAGTGTATGTAGTGGATGACATAATATTCATGTTTGTTGCTTCCTTCCAAAGCGATTCCTTCTTTGATCAAAAAAATAAAATTGTGACAAATCGAATAATGCAATATTTTTTCGAAAAGATTAACAGGCATTTTTTTTCCTGTTTGTATCATATGACTAAATTTGGAAGGTTTGTAAATACACTAGAAATAAACCTATTCTTTGTATTTCTTTGGCATTCACTATGTAACAATTTCTAGACATTTTTTGTTTTTAATGAGTTTTATTAATTCACAATGTACATTTGTTACGTATAAATTTTTATAAAATTAGCGACCGGTTTCGACACGTCCGTGTCATTAACAAGCTATTTTAAAACTAAATTTTTAAGTGAAGAAATATGGGGTTTTATTTAGTTTGGTTCTTTGGTGGGAGGGGATTTGAGGGAGGGGGAGGGTTATGGAGGAGGCCCGCATGTTACCAGTTAATATTTCGACAGCTTTTTACACCAATTCTAAAATAAAAAACTTAATTAATAACAAGGATGTTTCAAATAAATTAGATAAAAATGGGATATACACTTTAGAGTGTAATGATTGTAACTCCCAGTATGTAGGTATGACTACAAGAAATTTCAAAACCAGAATTAGGGAACACGAACTATGTTAAAAAAATAATAATTTCTCCGAGTTCGCTAATCATTTGATAGAGACAGGCCATAGCTTCAACCGGGATAAAACTAAGTTTAAACATTCTAACGTTAATAAATATTTTAATTTGTGCGCATTAGAAACATTAGAAATCAACAAAAAAATTAATTCAACATTAATATAGTAAATAAAATAATAGCACCTTGCAAATCACCTCTATTGACAATGTTCCCCGTTATTTTGACTCCTCCCTCCACTTCCCTCTCAACCCCCTCCCCCTCCCTCAAATCCCCTCCCACCAAAGAACCAAACTAAATAAAACCCCATATTTCTGTACTTAAAAATTTAGTTTTAAAATAGCTTGTTAATGACACGGACGTGTCGAAACCGGTCGCTAATTTTATAAAAATTTATACGTAACAAATGTACATTGTGAATTAATAAAACTCATTAAAAACAAAAACAAATA
Source organism: Hesperophylax consimilis (assembly GCF_061612785.1). Taxonomy (NCBI): domain Eukaryota; kingdom Metazoa; phylum Arthropoda; class Insecta; order Trichoptera; family Limnephilidae; genus Hesperophylax; species Hesperophylax consimilis. Next base: position 23,624,001 of record NC_142852.1, on the reverse strand, counting down.
TACCTATTCACCTATTTTGTGTATGTACTTCGAGCCCTATCAACTTAAATAGTCATTTCCAAAAGCAGTTAAGTGGAAATAATTTTGTTTGACTAAAAAAATATTGCTTTTATCAAAATAAAACTTATTGCCGTCTGGAAAAGTTTGATATTATTTGCATTCTTACAATTTGAGTGCAATAATGTTGTCTACTCCCTTTTTTTTAATCATAAACATATTTTTTTAAATTTAATGGCCTTGAGATTCATCAATCTTCGTCTATGGTAAGCCCATAGGTCCGTTATATCTGTGGTTAAGTGGTACACAATTTTTGTGGATTATAAAATTAAGAGGATATCAATCTAGTGAATAAAATATCTATGATCACAGATCTTCGAAAGCGTTGACATTAGTCATATCGCCTCTTATATAAATAAGTTGTCGTGTATGGAAGACAAATAACATTGACGCAGTCGGTTTTTGTAAACGCGTTGCAAAATAATATTGGTGAGTTACGATTTTTAAACTACATTGATATGAGTACACACACTTTAAAAATATGAATTTCCAATTTGCTGTTAAAAGCGGAATGGCGGATCCAATATAAAGTATTCCCGGATATTATTTTTGGAGATAGATATTGTTTGAATTGAAATATCAGCGATTTATGACGATTCTCTCGACCGCCTTCAAATTTCCACATACTGACACAGTATTTTTTTTATTTCCATCATGTGTGATGCACAAAAATTCGATGTTTTGACAGAACTAGAGGCAAGAAATATGCAAAGCTCATACGAATAAGAGTTCCATTGCAACTATGTTATGTTTCAGGTATATTTGTTTGAATTTGAACAAATCACCAATCGCTACCACAAAGCAGTGCCATGGATCTACTAAATCCAGAGACTGTTTCCATCAAGACGGAACCAGGGCCCCAGGAGGAAGGCGGAGGTGAAATGCCGTATATGGATATAGATTTCGACCTCCAAGATGTGAAGAAAGAATGTGTGCAATATGCGGAAAGTACTCGTACAGCCTGTTGTTTCATTTTTTTTAAATTTATTATATAATGTAAGTTTATAGCAGAGAGTGTCATAAAATTAAGAAAATTACAAAGTAAAAACGAGGTATATACACCAACCTTAAAACACACGGTGTATAACAATATGTTGTATCATATAAAACGATCCGCATAAGGGTTTATATATGATATATGTTCCTATATGTTAATTGATACCTCCCCAATTGATATAAACTCGTCTTAGGGAAGGAATATTGAATATGTAACAAATGTAGGATGTTAAATTCTGACGTTCGAAATTCTTGTCCATTTTTACAAAAATTGATTTAATACTTCCCTTAATTTAACGTAATAATTAACTTTTCAATGCAATTGAGGGAAAAACATATTGTTAACAATATGTTTTTCCCTCAAGTTTTCATCTCATGTTATTTGGACACGATAAAAGTTACCCGTATTTTTTTGCTTTAAAAATACATGAATAATGCTGATGGAAGAAAAGATCATTCCATTGACTAAAAATAACCAAACCCCATACTAAAAGTGCTCGAGAGCAGGGTTTTTCGTTGAAGGATCGGTCCCTTTTATTTTACGGTCATTTTTATATTTAAGTTAACCTTTAAGTCTCTTATCCGAATTTCCGCTTCGTTCAACGTACGTATTGTCGTTTTAGTTTTTCAAGGTAACATTAATGTGCAGACTGTTACTATCAAGGCGGAACTTGAACCCCGAGAAGAAGATGACAGGGGATTTCCTAATCTGGAAATAAACATTCACCAATCGGATGTCAAAAAGGAATGCTTAGAACACTTCGAAAGAATTAACCAGACAGCAGGTAAAACCGTTTTTTTTTAATGTCATGTTCTTGTCTATACTAACTGCGGGTAATTTAACTTATTTAGCCTGAAATGATAATTAAAAACGTCGTATTCACCAATGTGAATTAATAATAATCTATATGTTTAAAAGCTAATGGCTTTTTCTTCAACATAATGAAAATTCACCTAAAATTAGACCTATTGTTTTACCTTCATCCGTTTTATTTTTCGAATTTGTCTGCAGATCTGAAGACGCATCCTGTCAAAAAACGATTCCCTCGTAACCATTGTAACAACTACGACCGAGGTATGTCAAATTTTGAACGACACATTCGCATTCATACAGCAAAAAATCAATTCTCTTGTTCCGAGTGCAAATATTCATCTTTTCAAAGGACAAATCTGAAGACACACATGCTGACTCACACTGGAGAAAAACCTTTTTCTTGTTCTGTGTGCAACTATTCATATTCTCTAAAAGGCAACCTGATTACACACATGCGGATTCACAGTGGAGAAAAACCATTTTCATGTTATTTGTGCAACAATTCATTTTCTCAAAAGGGCAGTCTGATGAGACATATGCTGACTCACACTGGAGAAAAACATTTTTCTTGTTCTGAGTGCAACTATTCATGTTTTCGAAGTAGCGATTTGAAAATGCACGTTCTGACTCACAGTGTAGAAAAACCTTTTTCTTGTTCCGAGTGCAACTATTCATTTTCTCTAAAAGGAAACCTGATTGCACACATGCAGATTCTCTATGGAAAAAAACCATTTTCATGTTCTGTGTGCAACAATTCATTTTCTCAAAAAGGCTGTCTGTTGAGACATATGCTGACTCACACTGGAGAAAAACCTTTTTCTTGTTCCGAGTGCAACAATTCATTTTCTCAAAAGAGCAGTCTGATGAGACATAATATGCTGACTCACACTGGAGAAAAACCATTTTCTTGTTCCGAGTGCAACTATTTATGTTTTCGAAGGAGCGATTTGAAAATGCACGTGCTGACTCACAGTGAACAAAAACCTTTTTCATGTTCTGAGTGCAACTATTCAGTTTCTTGAAAAGTACACCTGACTGAACACATGCGGATTCACACACTGGAGAAAAACCTTTTTCTTGTTCCGAGTGCAATTATTCATTTTCTCGAAAGCAGTATTTGAAGAACCACATGCTGACTCACTACACTTAATGTCAGTAAAAAAATATGTGAGGTTTTTGAAATATCCAAAAGAGAATAGACGGATAATTATACTCCCAAATTACAAGAATTCTAAAAAATCAATCGTACGAGGAACTTTATCGAAATAGATCGAGAAACGTAATAAAGTTTTACCATTCCTCTTTGCTTAGAATTGCCCATCCTTCTGCGTTGATTTAATAGGGGTTTTCCATCACATACCCCTAGTAATTTTAATACGTGTATTTCCCATCCCTATGCATTGACATAAAATAGGGTTTTTCATTACACAACTCTAGTAGTATTTATACGAGTAGCACCCACCAAATTGTCTGTATTCGTAATAGAAATAATTTTGGGATTATTTAATAATTTAAATCAAGGAATTAAATTACTGACAAAAACAAAACCATTTTTAGTTAACCACCGAGCAGATTAGCGCGAAAGTCGGAATGAAGGTGATTCTTAAAATATGTGTTTTATTCCGATTTAATTAATTAAATATATTTTATAAATTTTACATAAAATGTAACGAAAGTAATTTGTATATGCATACAAATTACTTTGCTTTACTAGAATACTTCATATAATACTACTCTTGGGCCTTTGCCTTGCTTTAGTAATTTCGCCTGTAGAACCATATGAGTAAAAATAATTAAAAGGAGGAGTGTTTGGAGAGATGAAGAGAATTTTTTATTCAGGGTTTATGTGCACACGAATCGTCATTCACTGTTAGTAAAAATAGAATGAAAAATTAAGTTTAAGTACTTAGAAAATAATTTAATCACGCTAGTGAAAAATATAAGTAGTCATTTTTGGTATTGAGTACATGTTGTCATTGTTGTAAAGTTGATATGAAATTTGTAGTTTCGTGGTATTTCTTAGGTAAATGTTTAATTTATTAGCTAATCTACGTTTAACTTATATTGTGTAAGCATTGTACAGTGGACTTCTGACCAATGAAGAAAACATTTCTGTAGTTTGGCACTTTTTGAATTCACAACAACTTTTCATGTACATAATTTCGTTTTAAAGTAAAGAGACGGAAGTTGACTCTCTTGTGAGTGCATAATATTGCTTTTAGTACTTATGCATCTTGTTGTGGCGACAATTTTTTTTTATTTACTTTATTTATTCTCATTTCTTTACACATATAATACATAATAACAAAAAGTATATAATAACATAATATATAATAACAAATACTGTAAACAAGAAATGAAAACCCACTAAGGCCCTGCCTGAGTGTGGGTAATATAAAAACGATTACTATATTTCCAAGTACCTAAAGTATAAAATACATAAGTAGAAACAGTTTTTTTTGTTGTTTTTCGTTATTATAAAAAGTAAAGAGAAAACATAATAAACTACAGTTTAGAAATTTACAGCAAGTGAGTTGTAGAAAGGACAGATAAATTTATAAAAAAAAACGTTTCAATATCTGCGTCTTTCTGCCATAATTTTACCTCTTTTACATATTTTTTAAATTTTATTTATCGAATGAGTTTGTAGTGGTAGATGGTTAAATGTACGAGGACCAATCAAACTGCTATGTGTCTGCATTAATTTAGTATTGGTTTGGAGGGTGTAAAATATATAATTTGTTGTTTTGCGTATTCTGTTTTCATTTATTTTTGTTTTTAAATAAATATTTCTGTTGGCACCTAGCACCGTGTTACCTACACCTTTCCTTTTTATCTCCTTTATGAAATTATTGTTGCCCATCGACCCAACTCCTATCTCTCCTATGCTGACTTAGTTGAACTTTAGTTGAGTTGAAAAAATCGTCCTGTCAACAACGTTTGATTACGGAGCCCCCTTTATCGACCGTGTTGTATTCACTCGGCATTGTTTGTGCAAAATTAATTTCTCAATACAATGGCTGAGAAAAGAGTAGGTACTTTTGTTGCAAGCCCGACGTGAGCGAATAGTTTCACGTATTCGTATCACGCAAGTGCTTATAGCGAGCATTTATGATGATAGTAAGAAAAAAGATACGTTTCTTGCTAGATGCGAAAAGATAAAAGATACTAGATGGTAATTAGAATTTGAAACAGTTCAAAACGAGATCGAAGAACAATTACTGTCATTAGACAAGACTAAAGAAATGTCAGAACTAGGAATCATTGCGAATAATGTTGATTCAATGTATTTCGAGATCATGCAAATGAAAAGCGTTATCACTGGTAATAATGTTAGTTAAATTCGTAAAACGGCAGGTGATTCGTGCACCAGTGATAAAGCTGCCCTCTTTTGATAGTAACATTAAATGTTGGTGCCCATTTCATTCCTTATTTAAAAGTCTTATACAAGACAGCAATGCATAATACTAATGTAGAAAAATAACATTATCTTTTGTCAGTAATTACAAGGCCGGCACTGGCACTTATAAAATCATTGTCTCTTATCGAAGAGAATTACGACATTGCCTGGAATATTCTGGTAAACCAATACCAAAATTCTAGAATTCTTTTCACGCATAATGTTGATGAAATTCTTAATTTCAAGTGTTTACAAAACGATTCAGCGTCAGGTATAGCGCGGTGACTCAGTACGTTTCAAGAGAATTGCGCCGCTATAAAGGCGATAAAGATAAATAAATATCTTTGATAAATTTGTTGGTCATATTATGATACGATCGATGGATCTGACAACTAAACGTCAATTTGAATCCAAATTGCCCGGTGAAGAGATTCCAGGGTTGGATTCAATTTTCGAGTTTCTTAGAAATCAAACGCGTATTTTAGAAATGTTATCTCCACATACTAAAAAAGAGAAAAAAAGGTTCGTTTTAAACGTTGTTATCTGCCAATAAGAATAATAATAACATTCATTGTCCATTATGTAAAGGTGCACATTTTCTTTACAAATGTGCATCTTTTACATTTTTAAGTCCCCATCAAAGGAGCGACAAAATTAAAACTTTAAACCGTGGTTTCAATTGTTTGAAACAGCACCATGTAAAAGATGGTGTATCAAAATTCACATTCCAGGTTTGTAATAAAAAACACCATTCAATGTTGCACATTGCCGCCGAATGTCTTTAATATATTTTTAACATTATTTTTACTATGGCAAAGTAATAAGAAAAGACAGTAAAATTTATTAATAAAAACTAATGGACATTTTTGTCGTTACATGAAGGACAGATTTTGTATTGATGGTCAGCAAAAATATGGCTGCGACAAGTGTTACGGACAGATCGAAATTTTCTGTCCTTTGTGTGCAGACAAAAGCAGCAGCGACCAAGTTTGTGATTATCAGAGACCGGCCTATGATCTTCACTATGAATATTCAAGACTGCATGTATAGTTTCTCTGATATCCCGGGGTAAACTTGGCTATTGTAATTTTTCTCTCATATGAGGCTTTATGAGTGCCATTGACAAACTCTTAAGAAATTCACGCCGCTTGGTTATTTTCTATTTATCAATGTTATTTGACAGCTTGAATATGACCCAAGAGTTGACACCAACGGCATTTAGCAACCCGTAGAAGAGACACATGGGCCACCTTTTGGTCTTCCTGGACGTCGAGTACATACAAAGTTGGTCGAACACATCCACCCCGCAATTGGTTTTATTAGAGAAATGTATTATTTCTGGAAGGTACACTTCATTATCCTTGTCAGGGCTGTCATGCATGGTGGACAGCATGATTACAACTTTCTTCTTAGCTGACTTCAGAGGACAATACGACAAAAGTGTGAGAGGTCCGTCGTAGGCAAACATTGATGTGCATCTCTCTCGATTTTCAGTGTCCAAGAAAACAGGAGGAATTTTTCGTTTATTCTTCTTTACACTTCCAACTAATGTTTTACTTTTTTCCAGTAACTTCTTGGCTGTGGGTATAGACGTGAACCAATTGTCACATGTCAGATTTCTGGACGTTACCAGGTGGGTGCAACAAAATATTGCGGCGAGGCATTCTTGAGCGAGATCCAACTACCAATCCACTAAAGTCGATTATTATGACATTTTCCTTACAGAACTATTGGAGAATCTAGCACACGAACCTAGCGCCTACCTTCTTCATTTATACCAGCCCCGTCATTGTCAGGCACTAAATACTCTTCATCTCCTTCCACACTATCTTGATCACCGTCTTCGTGACATGCGACTTCAAAATGGTCCCGGAAATCCTCGATAACACCCCCCCCACAAGACTTGATGCATACAAGATTGAGTCTGGGATGCCATATCTGAAATCAATACAACACCTCATTACACTGCATACACTGTCATTACATTCATAACACATTATTAGTCCGTGAATGTCTCGTTATTGGGCGCAGGCCCTGCCTATCAACACTGTACACTAACCATTATCACAAAGTAAAGTAAATAATGAAAAATGTGTAAACTTACCAGAGAGATGTCGAAAAACAACTTCAGTTATTCAAGTATAACTGGAAGAAAGAACTAACACTATTCCTACCACGGGGTACTGGGGTACCCCAGAACACCTGTGGACGCGAAAGCACTTGCCGTTCGGTCACAGCTTACTGACGTACTTACGCGCCAATTATCGAGAGTAGGTAGATTAGCTAGAGCGATTTTTGCAACAGTGCAATATTGTTAAAATTGTTGATATTTTAAACAACAGGGGGGGTACTCCAGTACCCCAGATAGGGTTTAAGAGTTAACAATGACGATGTGAACAATGGAGAAGCAACCCCGAACCAAAAGACAACTATTTCAGATTAAGAAATAAGTAGATCTAAGTATATTTAGGAATATTTATTAATACTTGGCCAAACCAAATTATAACCCAAATGCCTAAATATCTAACATCTCTTTATAATTAAATTCATCCCCCTCGTCCCAACTGATGTGACCTGAATTGGTGAGAAGACAGAGTGGAGAAAGTACACGACCGAAGAGGTAAAGTATAAAACTGCAATTTATTTAAAAATCATTATTATTCTGAGCTCGTTACCGGAGATATAAACGGATTCGCTACAATTCTTCCTGCAGCTATCTGTTTCTTCCTAGTTCTAGGGACTTCTGCCGAGACTTGGTATTATCACGGTGACCGGATAAATCATCAAAATGATAACTCATCACATCTTTAAAAAGTTATATAAAGTCATGGAAAGTGATGAAACAAAAACTTTAACAACTGGGTGAAGTGGGTTAGGTTAGGTTAGGGTAAAAAAAAATTTCATGGTGTCTAATAACTTTATATCACTTTTAGAAGGTGTGTTGAATTGTCGATATGTTGATTTATCATGGAAACATTATCACAGCGTTTCCATAGAGTGATATCTATGCTATCATCACAACACAAGTAACATTTCGGTCATTGTAGTGGTAGTAGGAGATTTTCAAATATTGTTGGCTTATTCGTAACCCAATAATGTTTGTCTTTTTTTAAAATATAATATTTAAAAAATTATTTGATGACCCGATCTGTATTACCAGGTCTTCCCAACCTTCATTTTGTCTATCCCCTTTTCCCGAACACAAACCCCAAAGAGACTCACACTTATAAAACATTTTCATAAAACACTAAACATTATTCATAATTTTCTGTTATACTGTTTAAGCATAAAATATAACTCTTATACAATACTGCCATCCATTGCTTCACAATATAATATTACACGATGCAATGGATTTCAACACATCTACAATAAAATATACAACGTAAATAAAATTATCTACATCCAAAATCATTGCTACAAAAACATCAGAACCATTATCGAGCGTATCAAATGGCGTCTTGACTTTATTATGCAAATATCTATGTTTTTCTTTAAATCCCTAAGTCTTGACCCAGAATAGGTGCATATATCGCATTTAAAAAGCTTACAAATATAGTTTCCCTTGGGTTGCATAATATAATCGTTACACGCGGTGTAAGTTACCCTCCGAATTTAGCAGGATATGGTGTGAAAGTAGAATTTAAACATATCTGAATGATTGGGCAAGCATTAAGGAACCAAAAAAAAACCGAAGTTTAATTACTACGCCTAAATCCCATTTGACACATGATACGTGTCCGGTGATAAACCTTATAAAAGATTCGGCATCGTAAAATGTGTTATTAAAATAATTATTTATTTCCTTAATTATTCCAATAATCATTTTGGTACATCCATATGCTGTCCGGTACACCAAGGACGGGTTATATCTGAGAATTCTAACAATTCTTCAAATTTCTAAGTTAATTTTCAAGTTCTGTGAAAGATTTTTTTAAATTTTTGTTATTATTTAAGTTCTGTCTAGCAACTAGCCTATAATGATTTAATAATAGAAATTGAATAGGATAATCACAGAACCCTAAAATGAACGTTGAAATTTGTAAAGTTGCCCGAAATAAGGTCGTAGATAACGATTTTATCGTTTTATTAACTTCATTTTGATTAAGATATAAAATGAAACCACGATCATAGTTTAAATGTGAAAATAAAAGGCAACCATGGTTTGTTTTCTTTGATGTTGATCTTTCTGGGCTGAATTGGTGACAAATTGCAATTTATTTCCAATAAGTTTTTACACATCGACTATGGAAATTGACATAACTACGGAATAGCGGGTAGAAAAATTAAATTTGAAAATAATCTGACCTATCTCAAATCCTGATTTAGGTTGTTAAAACATACACTTCACTTGTGGTCTTTACGAAAATTATTGGCGATCGATCTTACGGGCACTGGAGGTTATCCACCGCTTACCCGCCCTGGTATAAGTAACAGATGTTACTCCTTCAGGGGTATTACAGGTTATCCACCGCTTACCCGCCCTGGTATAAGTAACAGATATTACTCCTTCAGGGGTATTACAGGTTATCCACCGCTTACCCGCCCTGGTATAAGTAACAGATGTAACTCCTTCAGGGGTATTACAGGTTATCCACCGCTTACCCGCCCTGGTATTAGTAACAGATGTTACTCCTTCAGGGGTATTACACGTTATCCACCGCTTACCCGCCCTGGTATTAGTAACAGATGATAACTCCTTCAGGGGTATTACAGGTTATCCACCGCTTACCCGCCCTGGTATTAGTAACAGATGGTTACTCCTTCAGGGGTATTACAGGTTATCCACCGCTTACCCGCCCTGGTATTAGTAAAAGATGGTTACTCCTTCAGGGGTATTACAGGTTATCCACCGCTTACCCGCCCTGGTATTAGTTACAGATGGTTACTCCTTCAGGGGTATTACAGGTTATCCACCGCTTACCCGCCCTGGTATTAGTTACAGATGGTTACTCCTTCAGGGGTATTACAGGTTATCCACCGCTTACCCGCCCTGGTATTAGTAAAAGATGGTTACTCCTTCAGGGGTATTACAGGTTATCCACCGCTTACCCGCCCTGGTATTAGTTACAGATGGTTACTCCTTCAGGGGTATCACAAGGCCTTTTTTGAATTTGTTTTTAGTTAAACGACTCCAAATTTATTATAAAAATAATCTCTTATAGTTAAATAACTTACTATAGTTAAAATAAAATAAACGAAACAAATAAAATAAATAAACGACGAAACAGCTGCTTAACCTTTTAAATGCCAGTAGGTAGAAGTGTAGCTGTGCACAACAGGTCGTGAAATGCCAGTAGGTAGAAGTGTAGCTGTGCACAACAGGTCGTGAAATGCCAGTAGGTAGTAGGTAGAAGTGTAGCTGTGCACAACAGGTCGTGAAATGCCAGTAGGTAGTAGGTAGAAGTGTAGCTGTGCACAACAGGTCGTGAAATGCCAGTAGGTAGAAGTGTAGCTGTGTAATTTTTAATCAAAATAAATCATTTTTAAATCTAATTTTTATAAATTATAAACATTACACCTTGAAAGGATATTTAAATGACTTACCAAATTTATTCAATGTGCGACTTTTTTGCTTCCCTTCACTTAGATAAACATTTTTTAATTTTTCACAAAATGTCAGAAATTGTCACAGAAATATGGGAACTTGCATTAGAAAAATATTAACAATTAATTAAAAGAAGCCATTATTAAGATCGATTATTTTTTTATTATTACTAAATTATTAAATTAAAAGTATTCTAATGTACGGGATTGTTCGAAACACGATTCAATGCAGGGAGCCACTTTGCACTGCACTTATACCTCGATTCTTTGCAAGCGCAAAGCGTTCTTTTACGATTTTCAACGTACAGTTCGCTGTCGTCATAGTTTTTTTTACGGAGCCATTTTGGCTATCCGATAGTATTTTGTTATCTTCAAGAAACTTGTAGAGTCTAAGTTTCACCGCTTTTTCTATGATTTTAGATATTGTGCTAAGTAAAGATATCGGTCGTGTGGTATTTATTTATTTGTAATATCAACATGTGCTAATTGTCAAATATTTAACATCATTTGATGATTTAAAGGGTAGGACATGTGCAATTAATGTTAGGTAAGATTTTAGGCGAGTGTATATTGAGTGACCACGAGTGAATTATTGGTTAAGGGCAGCTGTTGGGAAAATCATGTTTGCGTAATACCGGTGCAATACCGTATCAAACGCTTTTGCGAGATCGAGAAAAACAGCTGATGGTTTGCATCTGAAGTACTCCTGCCTTAGCGGAAGCCATTTTGGCTATCCGATAGTATTTTGTTATCTTCTGGAAAATATGACGGCCGGCATAGTCCAGTGGTAACGCATTGGACTGCCATTCCGAAGGTCGCGGGTTCGAACCCGGCGTGCGCAAATAAATTTTATTTGATTAATTTGTGTTATTTCACAAATAATTAATTAAAATTAATTAAAATAATTAATTAAAATAATATATAGTATATTTGCGGCACGTTCCAGAGTGGAAGATACTACCAGTATCGCCCTGGTGTAAGACCACCATTCAGAATTGAAACGTTGCTCCAAATGGCTTAAGCCGTTTTTAGTGACTAGATCTGAATAGCCAGGTACTTCCCCACCTTCCTCTTTCCCTTCCCCACTTACCTTCAGCCTCACAACATCCCCCAATTGGGGATGCCATAGTCTCACTGGCTCCAGACGGGAGCAGTTGGGACTCTTGTGAGGTATTCACTATAAAAAAAAATTTAAAAAAATTTAAAAAAAACTTGTAGAGTCTAAGTTTCACCGATTTTTTCTATGATTTTAGATATTGTGCTAAGTAAAGATATCGGTCGGTAGTTATTTACAGATAATTTGTCACCTGTTTTGAATATTGGGATTATTGTGGCCTGTTTTAAGAAGTTAGGAAATATACCAGTTTTGAAGCTTAAATTGATCATGTATTTAAGAGGTGAAGCTATACATTTTTGGATGTGTTTGATAACTTTTGTTGAGATGTGATCTTTCCCGGCAGAGTTACTGTTTTTAATAGAAGAGATTAGTTCTATAATTTCTAGCAGTGGGAGTAAAGTGAAAAGGGTTATAGCTGAGGTTAACGATAGGTATATTGTTTGTAAGATCTTTCTCCGAGACGTTGTTTCTATCTAAACTATCTTTTGCTAAGTTACGTCCGATATTTTTTCAGCGTCAGAGTTGACGTGTATTGTTTGTATCTTCGATATTAATCTTAACAATGGGTGAGTCGGTTTTATTAATATTGGCAATATCTTTAATTAATTAATCTTTATCTTTAATGATATTACAATTTTTTTTTTCATCGGAAGCTTTGCTGATTTGTTTTTGGTAGGATTCCATTTTAACGCTGTCAATTATTTTTGCAGTTGTTTCTATAGCGTTTGAAGAATAAGAGAGATGCATAATCGTTGGGATTTTTTTCTACTGACGCTGTGTTTTCTTACAACGCTTTCTAATACAGTGGAGAACACATTCATGGTTTCAGTTTAGTGTTAGATCGGTTTTATTAGTTTTGATGTAGGATGTTGCATCGGCCAAGTGGTCATGTAAAGTATTTATAAAAGATTCACATGCAGAAGTGGCATCGGTACAAGAATATGTTAGTTTCCAGTTTTATTTAGAGAAATTGTTTAGGAGAGGGTTGAAGGAGATCTTTTTTTGGGGGAGGGTATTTTGTGGTGATTGTTTGGTTGAGGAAGTGATGATTGCATAGATTGATCTGTGACCGTTGACAATGGATATGTTGTCTAGCTCGCTCTTAACAAAAACATGATCAATACAACTACAATTGTTTGATTCGGATTTTCTAGTTGGGGCGGTAATAGCTGGAAAATATCCTTATAAGGTAGTGCATTTAGGTATTTATTTTTCATCACCAATTATGTAGGTATTTTGGCAGTGTTCTATGTTTGTTAAAATTGCATGTAGTGAATGTATGAATGCGAAATTATTATGAGTGTTATATGATTATCAAGTGGAAGTTGTAGGCTGTTTGCATTTTTAATTGTGATCTCTTTGACTGAGTGTGTGATTTGGTTTTTAATGTATTCAATATGGCATCGCTTTTAGTTTGGTAATGTAGTGTATTGTAGTGATTGTAGTTTCTTAAAGTTTTAGGGATGAAATTTTTTTGAATCATGCATTCGCTCAAAACAATTACATCGAAATCTGCGCCAAAGTCAGTGGGAAGAATTAAGAGTTCATCAAAATTTTTGTTTATTTTTCTTATGTTCATAGAGAATATCTTAAGGGTAGAATTAGGTAGTAACAGTTGACGTACTATTTCGGAATCATTAGTAGATGTCCATGGGATTGGTGTTGTGTTATATATTAAGTCTGCTATGTCATCCATTTTTATGGTTTTTTGTTTTGCATTAACTATTAATAGCCAAGGTGATAAGATTTCTTCCTCATGTCCCAGTACATGTTTACTGTAATGGTTTGTCGTTTGCATCCTTAATTCGTATTATAGGGGAGTCATCGCTCTTTCTTAGTAAAATTTATCCGTCCTTCGTCTATACATATTTGTATCCCAAAGCTTTTGTCGACTTTGCCAACCACAGGAGCTGCTTATTTTGTGGGGTTAGCTTGTCATTGATGAAGATTTTGAAGAGATGACTCCGAGTATATAAAGTTCTTTGGGGGTGAGAATTCCTACCTTTATAGTTCTTTTATAGTAGTTTTATTATTATTTCATGTATAACTACCACAACACGGGCATTAGCCTAGTATGGTAGTTAAAAAAAAGTCAAAAAAATAACATGTAAACATTTATTAAATAATAAAAAAAATAGCAAACTGGCTGTTATCAGAAAATCTGTCGCTTAACACAAACAAAACGGAACTTCTAAAATTTTGTCCAGTACAAGCTACACCTATAAACATAGATGTTAACTTTAATATCGATCATATCAAACCTTCCCAAACTTGTTCACTAATGGGAATACAACTAGATAAATAAATAGCAACTATAAACTGGAAATAACGTGTATCTAAAGTTGTAGCAAAAATCAGTTGCTTTTCTTTTGTTCTAAGCATCCTTAAAAATATCATAAACATCGAGTCAGTAATCACCGCATCTATGGATACTTATACTCAATGATCAAATAATATGGAATAGTTTTTTGGGGAAACTCAGTAAACCTCAAAGATATTTTTATCATCCAAAAGAGGTGCCTACGAAAAATTACAAACTCTGACCACCTGGATTCGTGTAAACCAATTTAAAAAAATCTCAAACTTATGACAGAGACGGACATATATATAACGGAGTTATGCCTCTTAGTTCCATCATCTTCAGAAAAGTTCCCACAAAAAAAAATAAAGAAATAAACACGCAACAAGGTTCACAAAAAACTTATTAATCCAAAAGCAAACAAAATTATAGTTCAAAAAGGACCACACTACATGGCCATTAAAGTTTATAAAATCCTTCCACGTAGCATCAAACAAAAAACCGACATACTCAAATTCAAATCAAAACTAAAAACGTGCAACACAAATGTCACTACACTTAAAATGAATACCTTACATAAATTAAATTGTTATAACTAAACAACTAAAGAGAGTTTAATATTAACACTTTGCATGTAAAAGAAAAGAAGGAACGACAAAAAAATGAGTTTCTTATTTACAAACAAAATTAAACATTTATAAAAAAAAGTGTATAAAGTGAAGGGTTAGTTTAAATCTAGGCTTAGTTCTAATTCTTAAAATTAATTGTCCGCTTCCTTAATCCTAAATTATTGTTCATTCAATGTCTTTAAAAGTTGGGTCGCATTACGGTGATTCTGGATTCGCGGATCCCCACGATCGCACTTATCTAACTTATAGTGATAACACAAGCGGCAACTTGGGCTGGTTCCGAAGGGCGGAATCAGTCCAGCCTGGGCCAAGGCTCCGAAGGGCGGAGTCGGCAGGCAGCGATTACTGAGAGGGCAGCTTCCTGGGTGGAAGTCTGGCGACCCCTCTGGCTTCCTGGACGGAAGTTCACGGGGTTACGGGAAGAGCCTCGGCGGAGGCGAGATGGTAACTCCTGCGAGGGCAGTTTACTGGACGGAAGTCTGGCGACCACTCTGGCTTCCTGGACGGAAGTTCACGGGGTTACGGGAAGAGCCTCGGCGACCACTCCAACGGGGAGGGCAGGAGGCTCCACGGCGGAGGCGAGATGGTAACTGTTCGTTGCTGAAAAATCTGTCTTCAGCTGCGCGATCCGGCGACATTCGCACGCCTGTCGTGGGGTGCTGAAACTATAGTGGTTCCGCTTTATACCACTTCGGTTCGTTGTTCGGGTCCATGGCGCTTGCATCGCCATTCTCACCGCTAGATGGCGCTAGCTGGCTGAATCTGGTCTTCCGATTAACAAGGTTCAAAAAATATATATTAGGTATATTAACATAATGCATACATACACTTAATTGATATCTGGTTGCAAATTAAATTCTTAACCTAGGTTTACAATTACTCATGTGTAGATTTATAATTATTGTTAAATATTTTAAAATTACATTTTTACGATCTTCAAATAATTGCAATATAGCCTAGCGCCTTGGGCGAAGGTTTTTATTGCCTTGGGTTGCTGGCTTTTTTCCCATTTCAGATTTATGACTATATGAGGGTCTAGAGCTTAATCTGCGGACTAATAGGTGTATCTCTAGGTTGGCTTTCTATTTTTTTATGGCGGTTGCCGGCCAATCAATACAACTTAATATTTAAGTCTAATAATACGAACTGCCGCCTCCATCTGCGTGTAAAGTTACGGAGAACATATGCGGGCGCACGTCTTCAATTTGGTCGTTCTGTGAATTCAAGTCACGTAGATACCTAGGAACATATCAATATACCTCTGTTTTTATTGTTTTAAATTTATTATTTACATTTATATGTTAACGTGTAATTGTTCGGTATTGTAATATAATGTGTATTTTTTGGGATAGCTGGAATAAATAGGATGTAACCTATAATCTATACCCTTTGTGCTCTGTGTATGTTTGTGCAATAAATGTTTTTTGAATTTTGAATCACTCGCGCGATAACAACATACAATACGAAAAATTAATACTATTTTTTTTAACGTGATTTTATTATTTTATAAGCAATTTAACTTAATTTTTCATTCAATTTTTATTAACAATGAATTAGAAATGGTGAGCACATAAACCCAGTATCAAAAAATTATACTCATCTATCCACACACTTTCCTCCTTTTAATTTAATTTTACTCATATAGTTTTCCAGGTGAAATTACTAAGCCATTGAATGAAGATACATAATAGGTACTTTTATCAACTAAAATTTAATACGCCTTATCAATCGTTTCATAATAATCTGTGCATTTCTAAAAAATAAAAATAAAACATAGTATTTAATGTATAAGAATATATCGCGATTTCCACAAACCTCCTCACTATGTTTTACTGTTTTGAGGCGTTATGTTGTAGTTTTTGAAAATATTATCTTAATGTCTTTACATTGTATTCATTAAGTTTCAAGTTATTCTAATGAGTTAATGATTATCACTTAGTTCTCTCAGCCATGTTTGATTTTAGTTGGTATACTTGATTATTGATTTGTTAGGGGATTATATAGTTTCGCACCATGAAATCTAATATTTCTCTATCCAAAAGATGTATTGAAATAAGTAATTACCAGGAAGTTTTGATGTTTTCCCTGGTTTAGTATTTATGATGCAGGGGGATATTCAGATATATTAAAATAAAGCTTTTGTGGATTGAAAACTTAAAATATTTCGTCTGTAGGAATTCTCACCAGAACTTTTAGAATTGTCTTAAGCATTAACATCTTTTTGGGCTCTGTGTGAGTGATCAAGGCAGGTCCCTATTCATTGGTCCCTAGACTTTCATTGGCTCCAATTCCAAGATATTCGATGTTTTTAAAGTGTTATAGTAGAACAGAGGCATGATAAAACTTGAAAACGTTTCTCGTACGATTGATCGATTGGAATTCATATAATTTGGGAGTTAAGTCATCCGTCCGATTTTTTCTGGATTTTTAGAAAACGTCAAATATTTTGTTTCAATGATATTAAGTCAGCGTATTGTAAGTGGGATGCTGCTTTCGAGAAAATGACTTGAAAAAGGTTTTTCTCCACTGCAAGTCAGCAAGTGGTTCTTCATATCTCCTTTTCGAAAACCAGAATAGTTGCAGTCGGAGCATGAAAAAGTTATTTCTTCACTATGCATCAGCATGTGAGTGGTCAGAAGGTACTAAGAAAAACATGAATATTTGCACTCGAAAGATGAAAAAAGTTTTTCACTACTGTGAATTTGCATGCAGCTCGTAAGATGGACCTTTCGAGAACAAACGGTTAATCTCCACTGTGAATCACTCTATCTCAACATGAAAAAAGTTTTACTGTACTGTGAGTCAGCAAGTGGTTCTTCATATCTCCTTTTCGAAAACCAGAATAGTTGCAGTCGGAGCATGAAAAGGGTATTTCTTCACTATGAATCAGCCTGTGAGTGGTCAGAAGGTACTCATGAATATTTGCACTCGGGAGATAAAAAAAGTTTTTCACTACTGTGAATTTGCATGCAGTTCGTAAGATGAACCTTTCGAGAACATACAAACGGTTAATCTCCACTGTGAATCACTCAATCTCAACACGTAAAAAGTTTTACTGGACTGTGAGACCCCATGTGGACTTCAAATTTCCCTTTAGAGAACAAGTTCTCTAAACACAAAAAAGGTTTTTCTTCACTGTGAGTCAGCATATGTCTCTTCCAATCTCGCTTTCGCAATAATGTTTTCTAGCAGTGTGAAATTGAAAAAACAATTTTAACCAATGTGAGTGTTCATATGGCTCGTCAGCTGGTCCTTTCGAGAACATGAATAGTTGCAGTCGGAACATGAAAAAGGTTTTTCTCCAGTGTGAGTTAGCATGTGTCTCTTCAGATCGCCCCTTCGAGAACATGAATAGTTGCAGCCGGAGCAAGAGAAAGGTTTTTCTCCACTGTGAAGAAGCATGTGGCTCGTCAGCTGGCCCTTTCGAGAACATGAATAGTTGCAGTCGGAACATGAAAAAGGTTTTTCTCCAGTGTGAGTCAGCATGTGTCTCTTCAGATGGCCCCTTCTTGAAAATGAATAGTTGCACTCAGAACATGAAAAAGGTTTTTCTCCAGAATGAGTCAGCATGTGGCCCTTCAAATCGACCCTTCGAGAACTTGAATAGTTGCACTCAGAACACCTAAAAGGTTTTTCTTCAGTATGATTCAGGATATGGTTTGTCAGACTGCTTTTTTGAGAAAATGAATAGTTGCACTTGGAAGGTGAAAATGGTTTTTCTCCAGTATGAGTGCAAATGTGACGTTCAAAATTTGACATACCACGGTAGGAGTTGTGACAATGGGCACAAGAAAATCCCTTTTCCACAGGATGCGACTTCAGATCTGTAGAAAAATTTGAAAAATTATACGGATAAAGAAAAAAACAAAATTCTTATTTTAGGTTAATTGTCATTTTTTTTACCAAGAATCCATTGTCTATGAAACAATCATTAGATTATTATTAATTAAAAATGGTGTATGCAAAGTGTTTCATGTAAGGCCTTAAAAGTTAAATTTCCGCGGTTACTATAGATAAGTTAAATTTATAATAAGATAACATTAAATCTTAAAAAAAAAAGAATACTAATAGTTAAATCATACACGGAAAACCGGTTTTACCTGTTGTCTGGTTAATTTTTTCGAAGCGTTGTAAGCATTCCTTTTTGACATCCGATTGATTAATGTTAATTTCCATATAAGGAACACCCCCTTCATCTTCTGTTTGGGGTCCAAGTTCCGCCTTGATAGTAACAGTCTCCATTTTAATGCTACCTTGAAAAATAAAACGAAAATATGTACGCTGAACAATGATATAAAATAAAATCCTACCCAATTCAAACACGAGAAAAAATTTCTTAGTTAAGTTGTGAAGTTTCTTAAAAAAAATATTATTTTTTTGCAAACAGGCTTAAAATATCTACATGTTAAATTTATTTTAATATTTTATTAATAAAATAAAAATTAAAAAAAAAACATTTTTTTATTAAATAACTGTAAACTAAAATATTCCATTGATTTAACATATGCGAAGAAAAAAAAACATAACGGAAATTTGGATAAGAGACTTGAAAGTTAACATAAGATTTAAGAATGTCCTAAGATTTTCGCTTCAGGGACAGATCCTTAAACGAAAAACCCAGCTCTCGAGCACTTTTAGTACGGGGAGCACTTTGATTTGTTGTTTTTAGTCTATGGATTGATGTTTTCTTCAATCCGCATTATTGATGTATTTCAGAACTACTTTTAAGCAATTAAATTAAATTAAAAAGTTCGGTAACATTTTTCAAAACTCGTTATAATATCTTACATGAATATACATTAAATTATATTAAATTAATACCAGTGTAACAAATTCGTGACTTGGGTGTAATATTCGATGAAAACTTGTCATTCACTGCACACATCAACTATATAACTAATAAGGCTTTAAAGATGCTTGGCTTCCTTTGCAGAACTTTAACTGATTGTAAGTCCATAGATTGTATTAGAACCCTCTATATTTCACTAGTCAGAAGTCAATTGGATTATAATTCACCTATTTGGTCCCCTTTATATAAAGTTCACTCCAGTAATATAGAAAGAGTTCAGTACAAATTTCTTAAGTTCGTAAATTTTAAGCTCAGAATTCCTATTGATTACATTAACTATGTCAGTTTAATGAATCGATTGCATCTAATAACACTGTCTGACAGGAGAATTATTTCAGACCTGGTTGTGTTCAACAGAGTCATTCACAACTTAAATGATAGTGCTGCCATCGTTGCCACTATCAAATTCCATGTGCCGACTAGGCATACAAGACAAAATATGACATTCTTCTGCAATACATACACGACCAACTATCAGAAAAACTCACTGACCAACAGGATGATCTGGGCAACAATTATGGGGGTGCTATTGATTTATTTATTGACTCCATTTATAGAATCAAGCATAATTTATACCACCACTTTATCGAATCCTACAAATTAGAGTAGCGTTGGTAAACAAGTTTTAATGCTTTGTCTTATATCAAGTGTTGTTGTAATTTCTTTTTTACTTTATGTTACTCTTACGTTTTGCTAATATTGTTTCATATATATATATTTTTAATAAACTTTTTATTTTCTCATTATACTTGTAATCACAATTTTACAATTGTGTATTTTGTACCAACTTTACAGTGGATAACATCTATTTACTCTCAGTATCTCCTGTAAAATACATCCTATGTACACTGCATAATGTATCACTTTTATGTAAAAGCCTTTTTAGGCGTAAATATATAAATAAATATGGTAGCTTTAGGAAGAGGCTTTTTATGGTAACAACCAAATATACTTAGGCACGGCAAGAGAAGATATAATATATATGCATGTGTCCTGTTTCCACGACATTTAAAAACGGACATGAATTCCGAACATCCGAGTTCAACATCCTACCATTCTTACAGATTTAATATTCTTATTTGGGGAGGTATTAATTATCAAGGAACATCTATTTACCCTTATGCGGATCGTTTCAAATGACAAATTGTTATACACCGTAATTGGACGGTTGGTATTTTGTAAATACCTTTTTATTACTTTGTAATTTTTTTTAATTTGGACCTTCTGTCTGGTTAACACTGAGATTATCTTATAAACCAAAAAAGGATAAATAAATAAATAAAACTAACTGGCTGTACGAGTACTTTCCGCATGTTGCAAACATTCTTTCTTCACATCTTGGAGGTCGAAATCCATATCCATATACGGCATTTCACCTCCGCCTTCCTCCTGGGGCCCTGGTTCCGTCTTGATGGAAATAGTTTCTGGATTAAGTAGATCCATAGCATTGCTTTGTGGTAGCGATTGGTGATTTGTTCAACCTCAAACAAATATACCTGAAACATAACAAAATTGTTGCGGAACACTTATTCGTATGAGCTTTGAATATTTGTTTTCGCTTGGAACATTTTGTCAAAAAATTGAATTCTTATACATAGCTTATAATTGGGAATAAAGATATTATTGTGGCATTACCTCGACATTTGCAAACGGTCGAGAAAATCATCATAAATCGCAGATAACTCAATTCATACAATATCTATGTCCAAAGATAATATCCGGTATTACCTTATATTTGATCCAAAATTCCGCATTTTACAGATAATCGGAAATCCATATTTTTATAATGTGTGTACTGTAATCAATGCAATTTAAAAATCGTAACCCACTTATATTATTATGCGACGTACTTACAAATACTGAATGTGGCAATGTTATTTTTCTTCCGTACACGACAACTGATTTATTCAATACGCGATATGACTATGGATTAATGTCAACGCTTCCGGAGATCTGGGATCATAGATATTTTATTTATTTTTCGGAATAACTTTTTTTGAGTAAAACCTCAAATTATAATATTTAAATATTGAAGACAATATTAGTGATTTCTAAACGAAAATCTGAAACAGAAAAATCAGAAAAGGAAACGGTCACATCTGGGACTCGAACCCAGGACCCTTGTCTTTCCGGGACAGTGCTCTACCAACTGCGCTAATGGGACCCTATTCTCCTCGGTCACTTTTAACTGTATCATACTTCGAATAAGAACTACTAACATAGTCTTCATTTTTTCACCGCACATTTTTATTGGCAACTATCTTTATGTATGATCGCAAGATTCAACCCGAACTAAATGCAATCCAGACAGCGTCTTTTAGATAAACCTATCTTATTTTTTATTTTAATGTGCGACATCTGTTGACTTTTCTGCAAGTCTAGAATGAATATTTATTTTTCGGAATAACTTTTATTGAGTAAAACCTCAAATTATAATATTTAAATATTGAAGACAATATTAGTGATTTCTAAACGAAAATCTGAAACAATGAAGACTATGTTAGTAGTTCTTATTCGAAGTATGATACAGTTAAAAGTGACCGATTGGAATAGGGTCCCATTAGCGCAGTTGGTAGAGCACTGTCCCGGAAAGACAAGGGTCCTGGAATCGAGTCCCAGATGTGACCGTTTCCTTTTCTGATTTTTCTGTTTCAGATTTTCGTTTAGAAATCACTAATATTGTCTTCAATATTTACATAGATATTTTATTCACTAAATCGATTTCGTCGGGATTTTTTAATGAAAAAAAGTTGTTTTCCACTTAACCACAGATATAACGGACCTACGTGTTTACCATAGACGATGATTGAGGAAACTCAAGGCCATTTCATTTAAAACATTATGTCCTAATGTTTTAAAACAGCATGTTTCAAAAAGTGCCACCAAAGTCAATATTCTTGCACTAAGCCAATTCCGTCGTTCATTCATTAGTTCAATACATATTTTTAAATGTTGGATTGCATAAAACATCAAAACTTTTCCACACGACAACAAGGTTCTATCTAATCACAAGCGAATTAAAACATTATGTGTTCACACTATTGACTAAATAGGACTAGACACGGCTTATTGACATCGAAATAACCCCAATCCAATTTTGATTTGGTTCATGTGAACATTTGTAAAAAAGCGGGCGTATTGTGTTGCAATGCGAAGAGGGCGCTGTTTGGCTTTTTGCGTTTTGCCTTTTGATGGACTTTAGTAGAGCCAATCGGTTTCTCAGTCAAGCTAAGAAAGTTTAATTTTTTCAATAGCAAAAAAAATCAATCTGTAAATATTTTAGAGGGCATCTAACGCGGACTTTATTGCAGAGTAAAAAAAAAAATATTTAAAAAAATATAAATATAAATATGATACTTGGATATAATATTAATAGAAGGTTGATAAAAGTCGATTTTTTGTTATTTAATCGTAAAAAATTACATTCTGGCGCATATAACATTGCCAACGCTGGCTAAACTTTATGAGATACATCAAAATAATGTACTACGGAATTGTATATCTTAAAAAGGCCAGCAGAAAAGTCCGAAACGGTACATGTCTATCTCCTAAGGCTAACTCCCAGCAACACCAGGTACACTTCAGCTAGAATTTCTTTATATTTTATGAAAGTAAATACATAACTACATTTCCAATTTGATATTTCTAGTCGGTAATCCAAGGATTATAATTGATCGAAGACGCATTAAAAAATAAATCTTCTGAATTTATCACCATCTACTGTTGAATATTAAATGCTAAATTATATTAGTTCCAGTTTATGTCGCAAGGAAAAAACTGACACTATATGCTCCATTTTGTCAACATCTTAACCACAGACGATCACAAATGAAACGGTCGTACGGTCCAGAATAGTAAATATTTTGTAGATCATAAGTGAACCATTCATATATCAAGACCATTTAAAAAAAAGAGCAACCATAGACAATAAAACTACACCCAGCGAACATCGTTCATTCACTAGCCCCCAAAAATATATTTTAAATAAATAAAGATAAAAATATTCAAATAAAGGAAAAGGAAAATCAAAAAAACCCACAGCTATGAACACATCAAAATATTTTTTAGTTTCTAAAATACAATGGACAGTAATACAAAACAGGGTCAGTACAACCGATGTATTAAGCATTGATTTATCATTGAAGTAGAAGATAATACTAATATTTCTAAACAAAACATGAAACATAACAAGACACAGAAAAATAAAAAGTAAGTTCGACGGCCGGCATAGTCCAGTGGTAACGCATTGGACTGCCATCCCGAAGGTCGCGGGTTCGATCCCGGCGTGCGCAAATAAATTTTATTTGATTAATTTGTGTTATTTCACAATAAATTAATTAAAATAATATATAGTATATTCGCGGCACGTTCCAGAGTGGAAGATACTACCAGTATCGCCCTGGTGTGAGACCACCATTCAGAATTGAAACGTTGCTCCAAATGGCTTAAGCCGTGTTTAGTGACTAGATCTGAATAGCCAGGTACTTCCCCACCTTCCTCTTCCCTTCCCTACTTACCTTCAGCCTCACAACATCCCCCAATTGGGGATGCCATAGTCTCACTGGCTCCAGACGGGAGCAGTTGGGACTCTTGTGAGGTATTCACTAGGGCGGAACGAAATTTTTTTTTTCTAATTCTGATTTGGAATAGTTGTATTAAGTTGCCAATTGCCATCAATTACCTCAATTAAAAATATAAAAAATATCAGACAACGGTAAGAGCCCCCGCCAAGACATCGAACATTTACAAAAACGACAGTTTAGGGGATATTTGCGCGGCCTAGAAAATAGTACAGAATTTATTAAAATAGGTTTATTTTATTCAAAAACATATTCAAATATAGTTAACTAGCTATTGCAATCAAATATTTCTTTATTTTAATATACTTTGGCGCTGTAACAGAGGTGCAAAGTGCGGAACGAAGCGGGGGGCGGCAGCTGACAATCTACGAAATGCAGTGTTTTGTTTAAACTACTGTCGATAATTGTCTCAGGTGAAAGGTCGCGCGTCAATTATATTCACGAGTACTTATTGATAAACGTTTTTTAAGTGAATTAAACTGATTTCTAGAAGACAAAATTTAAAATGTCTGATATTTGGTGTAAGTGCAGAGTTGAAAGAGAATATCCTACCTACGTATGAAAATGTGATGAAATTCTACGAATGGGTTAGACAAGACTTATAAGTAAGGAATAACACAACAAAAGAACCTACGTATTTGGAAATTGCCGTAGTAGTTTGAACGAAAATTGAAGAATTGTGGATAAAATCTTCGATTCCAATTGTCACACACAAAATAATCTTACAGTTACTAAAAAGTTATCACTTGAAGTGTTATAATTTGATAAAGTCTTTGAAGAAACTTAAGGAAGGAAAGTTAGAAGAGTTCAGAGTACAGAGTAGAAAGATTTTTGACATAGCTGCAAGTAAATGTCAAGAATTTGTAAGCTGTACTTGTTTGAGAGAAAAAAAGTTCCAAAAGAGGAACAAATGTTTTAAGAAGACCAACGCACTAACTGACTAATGGCTTTAGGAAGAACTGATCTTATCCATAGTAAAAAATTGCTGAATAGAAGATAACGTACTCTCAAACAAGAAATGAGGCATAATAGATAGGATGAAACTAAGAACAATAAGGCAGAATGAGACGCGAGCAAATTTTAACCGAAGAAAGAGTAACAGAAATTCCTTCATTATATTTCGATGGAAGGAAAGATAAGACGGCTAAAACTGTTTTAAAAAGATCGAAGAGGCTTAAAGTGATTGTACAAGAGGAACATATTTCGATTATAAAAGAACCAGGTACTGTTTATGTTGGGTATGGGGTTCCAACATCGGGCAGTGCAAGAAATATTGAAAGAGCTATCCACAGATTTTAAACGACTGAAAAGATATCACTAGATGGTTTAATGGCTGTTGGCTGTGATGGAAAAAACACAAATACAGGGAAAACAGACAACCTCGACCATTGCAATGGATAATTTGTCTCTTACACTCCAATGAGTTACCATTGAGGCATTTGTTTACCTATTTGGATGGCCCTACTGCAGGACCTAAATCATTTGCAGGTCAAATTGGTAAAGCATTAGAGATATGCGAGACGCTGCCGTTGGCTAACTTTGAGAAGATAGAAGGTGAACTACCTCCACAAATATCCACAGATCTCAGTACAGACCAGAAATATTTACAAGAAATTACTACTGCTGTCATAAATGGATCCTGGTCTCCTGGATTTATTAAAGAGAAGCCCAGGTAAACTACCCCATGCCCGCTGGTAGACAAGAGCTAATCGCATACTGCATTTGTATATTTCTACAGAAAATCAACAGCAAAATCTTGTGACTTTAGCAACGTTTGTCATATAATCATACGCTCCTGTCTGGTTTACTATCAAAACACATTCATCCTGCAAAGATGGTTCAAATCATTTATGGAAGCTCATTAACAGCACTAGATATTTGTTCAACGAGTTGTTAGTGATAGTGGACCCTGTTATAATTTGTAACAGTTACTTCGCTCATCCAGAAAACTTGTTGTTGAGTATTATAACAGATTCATGTAAGCACATTAGAGAACTCGCTGCAAGACGCATTTTAAAGGCTCGTCAAGTTAATACAAAATCTGTTTCGCGCATTTTTGAGGTGCCAAAAGTGAAGTTAAATGCATGTTCTTACATAGACATGATTGACTGGCAACAAAATATATACTAACCCTCAATACTGATGAATATTTCCGATGGTCAGTTACAAGATCTTATTGAAAATGGAGAAGATACATTGTTGAAGTTTATGAGACTGACTTGCCATACCCAGGCTGTGGAAAGATTTGTAAAAGTTGTGACAGAAGCAGTTCTAAGTGCATTCGACAAGATAAGACGAGAGGGATTCATAAAATCTAAATTAGCCTCTCGAAAACTCATGCCAAAGTTTGAACCTAAAAATGGTTTTTTGCTATAAAAAATGATTTTATTCATACCAACATAACTTTCTTAATCTGTGTTTAATTTTGAAATAAATGTTTTGATTAATTAAAATATACTTTTATTTTATAATTTCATGCATAACATATTATATTTACTTATTATTTTGTTTAAAGGGTGTTTAATACAAAACGTCTATAAAAACTTAAAAAATAAAATTTCAAGTCTCTGGCGGGACCTCAAGATGTCGAGCTAGAAGTTCCAAATTGAGAACTGTTATTTAGAATTACATAAAGCAACTTTTCCCTGGTATTCCAATTCGAATTTCGAAAAAAAAAAAATTTTCATACAAAAGTGTTCCACCCTAGTATTCACTATAAAAAAAAAAAAAAAAACGGTCAACTAGGAATCGAACCTAGAATTTTTGTCTTACTGCAACAACTTAAAAGGATTTAATTTGACCTTGCACAAAAATTCAAAGAATACATCTTCAACGTGTTGAAAGATATTTATTATGTCAAGTAATAAAAAAAAGAATTAGAGGCAATGCCGACCCTGTGCGGGCGCAACTGGAGCATAACCCATGCTTAGCTTCTCTTTCTGTTACATAAGTCGCTATGGTAGAGAGCGAGAGATCGATCTACAATTTTTGCTCTGAGCTTTCAGCCACAACAGCTTTGTCTATAAGAATTTGGGTTGGGAATAACTCCTCCCATCAGGGTTACAAGGTCAGACAGGAGTTATACGCCCCTGCTTTCGAAGATCTGTGATCATAGATATTTTATTTACTAGATTGATATCCTCTTAATTCTATAATTTATAAAAATTGTGTTTCACTTAACCACAGATATAACGGATCTATGGGCTTACCATAGACGATGATTGAGGATTCTCAAGGCCATTAACTTTAAAACAATATGTTTATGATTAAATAAGGGAGTAGACAACATTATTGCACTCAAAATGTAAGAATGCAAATATAATCAAAACTTTTTCACACGGCAATAAGTTTCGTTATGATATAAACAATATTTTGTAAGTCAAACAAAATTGTTTCCACTTAACTGCTTTTGGAAATGACTATTTAAGTTGATTGGGCTCGAAGTACATACACAAAATAGGTGAATAGGTTCATTGTTTGGGTCATTTAATAAAATATAAGTGTATTTTCAAACCTTCCAAATTTACTTATATGATACAAAGAGGAAAAAAAATGCCTGTTAATCTTTTCGAAAAAATATTGCATTATTCGATTTTTCACAATTTTATTTTTTTTATCAAAGAAGGAATCGCTTTGGAAGGAATCAACAAACATGAATATAATGTCATCCACTACAGTCACTTTTTCGCGAAGATGCCATGTTCCTTATACGACATATGGATTTATAGAAACGTTTATTTCGACAAGTCGCTGTCCTAGTTCTTGTATGTTCAATAGACCTTTTTTTGCAAAACTGAGTTATGAATGCCAATAATATGTTCATTAGCTTTTTGCGCATTAATGAAGCTCGAAAAACACATATTTTTTGGTTTTTAAGTGACATTTTCAACTGAAAATTGAACTTGAATAGTTTTACGCATCACTCGGAATTTTTTTGATGGAATACCGCACACAGTCTCAACTGCTCTATTTATAATTAATTATTTTGTGAAATATTATAAATTTATCAATTAAAATTTATTTACGCACGCCGGGGTTTGAACCCACGACCTCCGGATTTCTAGTCAAGAGTACCCCTAGACCACGGAAGCCGTACTACGTACGATGTAGGAATGTTTCACATCACGCATGCACCGCCATCTGATAGTAGTATATTAGCGGTAGGTACCTTTGTACTTGTGCATTTTTATCAAACTTACATAATATTTGGATGATTTATATAGAGCAGTTTTTATAAAAAATCACCCCAAGGAAGCTGTTTGTATATTTTAAAGTTTAAGTCATTTACTAACTAAAATAAAAGTTAAGTGTTTGAAATCTGAAAATCACGCTGTATTTACAATTTACCACTAATTGGCTGATTGAACAAAAAATGCCTAAAACTTATGGGAGCCGAATCGTTCAAACTCCAGACCATATGTTCAATATCCAAAATAATCATTCATAATTTTAAAGCGATGGTCAAAGTCCACCTTTAAAGTCATAATATGGGCATATTATAGCTTCAATCTTCGAAACATGATATTTAAACATTTTCTGTTACACCTATGTATAAAACGAATTGACAAAAATCGAGAATTTGTGAGAATTTGCCTGTAAAAACAAAAAATAAACTTTTCCTGTAAATTTAGCTAAATAGCCTGTTGAACATACAAGCACTAGGACAGTGAAGTAATGCAAGAAACTTAACATGTCAAGCGAACTTATTTATTTATTAAACGGCCGTAGGACTTTTACAGACTTAATACAATTAATATAACCGAGAAATTTAATACTTAAGTAAATTAAATAAACATCATTTGATAATTAGATACAATTAATCGGTCAACTAAAGTTTTCACCTCCAAGGTCTTATCTCTGCTGGTCTAAGTGCGTACTTGAAGTGAAATTACAGTAAACTGCGCTATGTAAATGCTATGTTATTTTTTTATTTATAATGGTTTACATTTCACCAAATGAAACAGTTCAATTTGAAGTCTTGAAATGTATTGAAGCGAACTTATATCGGAATATTGTTGAGCTAAATATATTTACAACATGGGAGTTTATGTTTCCCAAATTTTTGATTCGTCTCATAGGCGCGTAATACTGCAAAGTTGTAAAAGAATTGCTACAATAATATAGTTGGTACTGTCTTGTAACTGTTCCGAAAGGAACATGGAATGAAATTATGTGAAGCAAACTCAGGGGTATTCAAATGGCGAATTAATAAACAAACACATAATCGCAAATAATTCTTCGTTGGGATAATTTTAATAAATGTAATCAATTAAGAAGGTAGCCGTTATCTTGGCATTCTCTGGGATTTGCTTTTCTAAAATTTAGATATGATAATAATTTATTTTGGAATCTTTCAATGGTACGTGAATGGACTTCATAACTTGGAGACTAAACTGTGGAATTATACTCTATATGACTCCAAACTAGTGTTATATACAATGTTTTGATAGTGCAGATATTGTGAAAATCATTAGATAATCTTAATATAAAGCTCAACATTTTCAAAGCTTTGTTGGATATAATTTCTGTATGCTTTATAAAATTGAGTTTCATGTCAAACCCAAGTCATTTATTTCCGAGACAGAAACTACCAATATATCACTAATAGCATATAATCTAAAATGATGAAAGTATCTTTGCAATTAATTATAAATTTTAATATTCATAATTACAAACACTAAGGGCGAGTTGTTTCGGAAAAGCTGAACAATTATTCAGATTCCCGAGTTCTATTCAAATGTAAAAAAATCTTCACGTCGATTTTATTCAAATACAAATTGGGTTGTTTCAACTCCGAAAAAGCTTCCGTTATATTTGAATAATCCGTTCCAGTGTTCCCCGCCGAATCGGGCAATTATTGCAGAGAATATTTTTTTTGCGAGACAGGAATTATTTTTACGCTGGCAACACCTCGTATTTTTATCAATCTGTCAAAACTTTTTCCCGCCGCGCCGTCGCGTTGTTGGACTGCCTGTATTTTGTGATTGTTTATTGTCTCAAATGTTGAAAACTTAAAATGGATCCAAACTTACTGTAAGTATTGTAAATTATACCCTTTTTCCATAATAAATATGAACTTTATGAATAAATAATACACATGTTTGTAACCGTATAGGTACGTGAGGCATTTTGTTTTCCTAAATCCCAAAGTAAAGCTTGATAATATTATGTAGAGTTTCGTCTTCTAAACAACATAAACGATCATAATGAAAACATTTGCGATACCTCTATATAATTATCGCTTGTAATATTACCCGGTGTTTCTGTGCAATGAGACAGGTTTCAGCAATTACAGGAGATCAGCAATTCCTTGTACGATCTTGTTATTTATAAATATGAAATGTGTTTTCAGGAAACAATGCAATGTTGGTGAGGAAGTATAGCCATATTCTCACCAATAAAAAGACCGACGCAGTCATCTTCAAACAACGAGAGGCGACATGGCTTACTCTTATATCCGATTTCAATGGCGATGGATTCTGTCAAACAGCTCCGAGCTCGGTTTGAAAATATGAAGCGTCGGGCAAGGCAGGTTGGAATATATTTCTTAATTGGTATTAATCTTAACGCCATAATGCTGTTAAATGAACTGTTATATTTAGTAATTCGTTGCCCTGATGCTTTGTTTAATTCATGCAGGTATATATGTTTATTAATTGACTTTTAATAATGCTTCAAGGACGGTAGCAGAGAAATTCAGGAGAGGACTAGCGGTGGACACAAATTTTATGCGGAGCATAGTGGCTACTTCGATTGACGGACTCCCTAGCGTGTTTGACGATGACATCAGCACTTTGGTGCTGCAGGAGCTAGCTGGTGGTGGAAGAAGGTGGGAGTTTGGTTAGCGCCACAGCTGAGGTTTATTATGGTGTTGACTGCAGTTTACTAACCACTACTACAATGTTTCCTAGTTTTATATTAGTTCTTCATTTAAGATAATCTGGTTAATTAATGCATTTTCACATTTTTTTAAGCTTCCAACTCCTACCCCTTTGACAGCAGCGCCCCAGAACCAACGATCTAAAAACCTATTTCCTCTCCTTTTAAATGTAAGCGAATTTGTCGAATGATTTTATATAAGATGTTAGTAGAGTGTAGTGTAAAGCAATTATTTTACATTATCGTTGCTTTATTTAAGAAATTAATCTGATTAATTAATGTATTCTTATGTTGTTAATGCATCCAAATCCAACCGTTTTGATAGCAGCGCCCCAGAAACCTCAATCCTAAGAGCAATTTCATCTCCTTTAAATGTAAACGAATTTGTTGACTGACTTAATACAAGTTTTCAAACAAACTATTAGTAGATTTTAGTACAAAATATTTGTATTTCACTATCGTTGCTTTATTTAAGATAATAATCAGATTAGTTAATGTATTCTCATGTTGTTGAAGCATCCAAATCCAACCCTTTTGACAGAAGCGCCCCCTATTATACATACCGATTTCCGGTTTAAAAAAAAATTGGATTATTGAGACAAGAACGAGTAATATCGGAGTCATGCTAAAATTAAACTGAGATGAAAGCAGTTTATTCCCCTCTGTTCACTATCTACTGGGTGAATTCTTTAATGTACTGATATTAATTTTAATAATTTTTCTCTTTTTTATGTACACAATTCTTATGAAGTATTTTCTGGCTTCACAATCACCTACATTATATTACATGATAATACTAACAAATGTACATTGTGTACTTACGACGGGGTACTCCAGTAAGACCGCATTTTTCTTTTCTTTCCTTTTAAAACTGTAAATTTAAAAAAATGCATTTTATGCAATATTATGCACGGCATGTCCAGGTTTTTATATTATGCATATTTTTAATGCTGTGTGACCTTTACTTTATGGGCCGTATAATCTTTTGTGTTCTTTCTAATGTTTTTCAATTATTGTCAATTATTGTTAGAACAAGATGAATGAATGCATTCGCACACAATTAACTAGTCCATTATATTATGTTCTTAAATGTTTCTTTCCCATTTATATAAATATGTATTTTTGCTGTAAATTATTCTTTCTTCCGAGAGAGTATTCTGGTATAATTTTACTTCTTTCAGGGCATTAATAAAAAATAAATAATCACAATCGCTAATCAAGTCGCTACAGCGACCTTGATGTGATTTACTATGTAATACATTTCTAGAATGATCTATGTTATTACTAACTATATATGGAGATAATATACAGTACCATAGTTACCTGGTAGATAAGTATGGTACTGTAGACGGTATGGTACGGTACACTTAAGATTAATACTTAATTAACATTAACTAATTGTTAATACAGGATTTAGAACATAATTGGAAAATACCATAAATATTATTTTAAACCTTTATTTTATTATTTTTTACTGAATTTATATTAACAAATTATTATAATCAATAAATATTAGTCTGAAACACCCATACATATTTAAAAATAAATAAACTCTGAGAAAAAATAAATGCCGCTGATGGAAATTGAACCCGCAACCTTCCGATTTATTCATTTTTTTTCAATTTCTACAGTGTAGGTAGGTGCCTTACTTATTTTCTCTTTTAATTTAATTTGTTATATTATTTTGTTCCTCACTTATGTAAAATACAAATAAAAGAATATACTACATCTTGGTACTCTATTTATTTTATGAAATTTTGTAGGAGTACCTATGCAGTTACACTTAAGCTATTCACATTCAATAACGATCCAATGCATATTACATAATATATGTATATGTGAGATAGTTGTTCAAAACATTTCTAATAGTAGGTATGTATTCTCTATTAATAAACAAAGTAATTTACTAAGTTTATAAACATTAAAGTATAAAATAAATAGAAGATTTATCATTACATTAATTATTTTGTACATGTTAACTATCTATCTCTGAATATATGTAAATGGTCGTTTGTTGAAAATCTCTGAAAGTTCTTCATTGATTGCTTTGAAATTTAGACACAATGTTGCATTCAAATATGCGTGTGTTTTTATATACCTACATTATTTAGATGACACCTGTTACAGGTAAAACAGACTGAGCCACAGCAACACGTGGCGGGGTACAGCTATTTTTGAATAAAGACTTTATTGTTTTGAAATTCAAGACTTTTATTATCTTCGCTCATGTACCAAGAGATTGTACACATGTGTTCGAGTCTCCAGGCGGAAGACGTTACAGAAAGTGTTGCCCCATGGGTTGGTAAAGAATCAATATAAACCGAGTTCTGCACAGAGAAGTAAAGTAAGAAAACAGTTTATAAGGCGGTCTACTGTGGAACCTCTCTTGCAATGCAGGGTTTTACAGCACTCGGCTTATGTGGATTCCTTACCGACACGTGGGACGACAGGCTTAATGGTACAGAAGGAGGTAAGATAGGGCTTTTTGTGCTGGGTAGTATTTTACTATTTATTAGTCCATCAATCTGGCAAAATATGAGTTAATGAGGGTTTGACGAACGTGGTCATCTCCCCTGTTAAAGATTGGTGCTTGCACCAGTACATCGTTAACCTCGTCCAAGGGGTCTATGAATACAGGTGGTTGATTTTGTTACAATGATCCCTTGTACCTACCTGCATTTTAATTTATGAAGAAAGGACTGGAAGCCATCTTTTAACAGCTCCAAAAGTTCTTTCAACAACATTTCTGGTCCTGATCTGACTTTATATAAATTTTGTTCTCGAGAAACGGAATTCCTTAAGGGTGTTAGTAAATATGGCTTTATTCCATAACCACCATCTCCAACAATCACTTCATCTCCAAACTCACCGCATTCCAACCTTACTTTGATGCTGCTACTATTAAAAAGATGGGTATCTCCAGGCCACCTGGCTACTATGTTGGTCATAATTTGTGATATATTGGTCGACAAAAGAAACAAACTTGTAGTTTTTCAATATTTTTACCAGTTTTTTCGTAATTTTAAATCACGGAAACCAACGATATAAAAACGAATTTCGACAATATTTTATGTAGAAAAGGTATCTAAACTTCTTCCTACAAAACCTTTAACTTCATAAATTTTAATCGTTGGGTTTTTTTTGCGTTATTTGCCAAAATAGTGAGGGTCGTTATCACCAGTAATTGGCACATACGATATGTCAGACCGCAATTGTGACGTTCGCGCATGCGTCAATCTTTTTCAAAATGGCGGATCGCGTTAACCGGCCGATTTCGGCTGATCACATTTTATGAATATTTCGTTGAATTTTCTCTTGACGGACGATGAAACAACCCAATTTATGGAAAATTGAGTGGATTGACGTTGTGATGACTTTCTCACACGTGATTTTTTCCGAAACAACTCGCCCTAAGTCCGGGTTGTTTCGGAGAATTTGAATAATTCTTCAAATTTAGTTAATTTTCAAGTATAAAAATGATGTTAAATATTCTTCATCTTGATACTCACAACTTTTTTAGACACAAGCGACAGCTTCTATAGAAGAGGAAAAAGTATAATAATTGTCTATGTGCCGCAACCCACTCCTCCATCGAGACAAAACCGCTGCCCTTGTCTGCCCCCACTCTCCTGCTGAACTGCGAGCAATTATATCGAATAATCATTTGATAATTTTGTTTTGATTAAAATATTTCGATCTTGTATATGTTTCGATCCCGCCCATCACTATTGTAACTTCTCTGACAGCTATTAAATAAATTATATATGAAATATCTTTCTAATTTTTCTCAATGTCGCTGAAGCCGCACAGTTATCGGGACAAAGAATCTCTTAGTCCTGACGTGTGCGGCTGAGGTTAATAAATCAGTTTCCTCATACAGTCGTTTTGAAAGAGTGGGTCCCTTCCAATTGCCTAATAATATTATACAAGACGCAATTGCAATGAAATCATCATTAACCTAGAAGGTCAGTTTCCTGATAATTATTATAATTGACTTTGACTTCATTAGTGTCTATGAATAACTTAACTAAAGTATTTTGACAACACATGCTTTCGTTTATCCTTTTTCCATACTCTGTTTAACCCACGTTGTTAATTTTATCATCTTATACTTGTGATAGATTTTCGTTAGTGCTAATACCAAATATTCATCGCTATTTGAAAGCAGTCGTTATTACCAATCAAACTGAGCGACCACGGTTTTGAAATTAGTGCCATGGCATACTTAAATACATAATTGCGCTGTATCTAACGCGACCTAGCTTTACTTTACCCAATCGGTACACCTAACTTAAGTAATCTATTTGTGTGTTTTGTAAGGAACGTTTAAACTAAAACGTCAAGACGTCAAACTTTCTATTTTTAGTCTAGTATTCGAAGGGCATTGGCTAAAAATAATCGCAGATTACCGATATTTGTTAAAGCCAGAACGACAATACGGTTTTATCTTTAGTTATTGAGTTATCTAGTTATCTGACAATCGAAGAAAATTTTTTTAACCGTTTTCAAACTTCTTAACTTCAGTCTAAGATACAGTCGCAATTATATCCTCATTTCGAATTAGGTATTTTGACGACTATACGACCTCATTGGTTTGACAGATTATTCCAAGCGAAAACAAATGTTCAAAACTTATTCATAAAGTTCCGTTACATTACAACTATGTATTGTTTCAGGTATGTTTTTTTGGGCTTTAACCAATTACCCAACGCCACAACAGCAGTGCCATGGATCTACTAAATCCAGAGACTGTTACGATCAAGACGGAACTAGGACCCCAGGAAGGAGGTGGAGATGAAATTTCAAATAAGGATATAGATGTCGACCTCCCAGATGTAAAGAAGACATGTTTGCAATATGTGGAAAGTACGCAGAGAGCCAGTTAGTTGCAATGCATATGTAAAAAATGTTAAACTCGGATGTTCGGAATCCACGTCCTTTATGAAATGTCGTTCAAACAGGGCAATTGCGTGTTCACTTCTTCCTCTCTTGTTGCGTAAAAGTATATTTGATATTTACCTTATCACTCCTTTGACTCCCGAACAAAACTCCGCACTTAAGTTACTCAAATCACTGAAGCTGACATTTGGGAGCATTACTATTTCTTAAATTAACCTAGTCTCTTTGGATGGTTTGTGTCACAGAATTTGAACAATTTAACAAATTTCAAAGTTCATTTTCATTTTCTGTTTAACATTTTTTGTTCATCGATAATTAATTAACTAGATTTAATTTTTTCAGGTTGCTTTAATGTGGAGTCTGTTACCAGCAAGGCGGATCTTCGACCCCGAGAAGAAAATAGAGGGGGATTTCCTTATACGGAAATTGACATAGACCTGCAGAATATTAAAAAGGAATGCCTTAAACGTTTTGAAAGAATCAACCAGACAGCAGGTAAAATCTTTTTTTCTTAATAGTTTAGTGAATCTATAAAAAAAAACGGCCCAAACTGGAAATTAGGCAAATGCTGAATTTTCGCATGTGAATAGTATCTCATACGGGAAGTATTTTCAGAAAAGTTCCACTAAAGCCATTATGTCCCCTAAACTAGAACAAACGTCAGAAAATTACTTCCAGAAATGATTCAACAGTACCTAAAAATAATGTTAAATATAACTATTTGCTATCTGCAATAGTTAAGTTAATTTGAAGAAGATTTGTATGAAAAAAAAAGAAAATGAAATTATTTTACCAAATTTAATAAACTCATTCCCAAGACAGAAAATAAATTAAATTTCATGGAGGACTGTAATTTGAGAAAAAAAAGTTTTTGATGCTAAACTACCTCACGGATATTGTGGAAAAATAAATATAGTTTTGTCATTAGAAACTTACGAAACATTGATTCATGTTTGAATTGTGATGCAGGCAAGACATATGCTTCTGTACGACGTCCTCTCTTGCCGTATTTACACATATTTGGTATTTGCCATAAAATATGACATTGCCGGAATTTGCCAAACTACACCACACTTTAAACTTGCTGAGTTGTTTTTTTGTAAATACCGCATCAAAGTCAAAACTGCTCCGTACCATCTTGGGGCAATTGGAGTATGTTGTGAGGCTGATGGTAAAGGGAAGGGGAAGGAGATAAAGATGTGGAAGTTGAATAAACATGGCCAAAGCTATTTCATCCACGTTTCATTGGAAAATTATTTTCATAAGAATATATCTATAAATATTTTTTACCTATTTATAGTTATATTCTATCGGTATTTTATATGTTTAAACCCGGGCGATACTTAGAGTATCTTCAAATTAGGGAAGTCAAAAGTGAGATTTACCTGGCTATTCACCTCTTGTCACCAAACACGGCCAAAGCCATATTAATCAACATTTAAATTGTGACTTGTGTCTTTACTCCTGGACGATACTCAGAGTATCTTCCACTCAACATCCACTGCAACGTGGCGCAAGAAGGTTGTATACTATTTTGAAGGAAAAAATTGTGTAATAACACAAACTAATCGAATACTTTTTAGTTGAACCCCGACCACCGGATTACTAATCGAGAGCCTTACGGCTCGAATTCAGAAGTCGCCATTTTTTTTAAATTTTTTTTTTTATTAAATATCAAAATAATATACAAAAATCAAAAAGTCCCTATAAACTACTTTAAAGTAGTTTGTCATTGGGTGCTTTTAACTTAAACAGATTATATCAAATGTATACATTCATATCATATCATATAAATTATTTATTTAAGTAATACAAGACTTAGAGGGTACATATGGTTTTGTGATATTTCACCCTCCATGCTAGGGATGGCCCTGTGTTATGGCGGGTGAATTTTACAGTTTTAACAGAATCTTTACATTACTATGATATGAAAAAGAAAAATGATAAAAAACTAGTTTGGGTTGCGAGAAGAGAATGGAGAAGTTAGAGACTTATAAGATCTATTTACTAATAATTTGAGTAATTATTAGTAAATAGATCAGACTAATTATTTGTGTACATACTATACCGCTATGTTAGGGAATAAGGAGATGTTATGTTTTGTCTGAAAGGTGATTAAATTCAGTGTAGAATGAAACTTTTCTTCCAAAAGGTTCCCCGGTTTCTTAAGTTTTCACCTCATCTTGTTTGGATCATGAAATTTTTTTTTGTATTATAATGCATTTATAATAAATATATATTGTTGGAAGAAAACATCATTCTATCGACTTTTAACTAGCCAACTACAAATGGAGGTGCTCATGAGCAAGTGGTTTTCCGTTCTTGAAGGATAAATATGGGAATGCATGGAAAGCAGACATCTGGAGTCATTCCCATTTCCTTAATTTACCTTAAAGTCTCTTTACAAATTCACGCTTCTACGTTGTTAATCATTTAAATCTTCAATCGAAAAAACATGTTTTAATTTCCAGTTATTTTTATTAAAATAATACCTTTCATTTATATCAATGTCCAACGTATGTATCGTTTCTTTGTTAATCTAGGTAGCATTATTATGGAGACTTTTGCCATCAAGGCAGAACTTCGACTCTGAGCAGAAGATGAAGGGGGATTTCCTTACATGGAATTTAACAAAGACCTACCGGGTGTTAAAAAGGAATGCTTAGAAGTCTTTGAAAGAATTACCCAGACACCAGGTAAAAAAGATGTTTATAAGATTTAAATATATCTGCTCTACTGTTTTTCTACTTTTTTATGAATTAACTAATGTAAATGGAGATAATAAGTTACACTTAATCCTTTTTGTCCGTTTTCTTTTTCAGATTTGTCGCCAGATCTTAAGACGCATCCTGGGGAAAACTCCAGCCATCCTATGTCAAATTTTGAACCCCTTTTTCGCACTCATACTGGAGAAAAACCATTTTCATGTTCCGAGTGCAACTATTCATCTTATCGGAAGAGCGATCTTATGAGCCATATGTTGACTCACACTATAAAAAAACCTTTTTCATGTTCTTTGTGCAACAATTCATTTACTCAAAAGAGCAGTCTGACCAGTCACATTCTGACTCACACTGGAGATAAACCTTTTTCATGTTCTTTGTGCAACAAATCATTTATTCGAAAAGGTCATCTGACGAGCCACATGCTGACTCACACTGGAGAGAAACCTTTTTCATGTTCTTTGTGCAACAAAACATTTACTCAAAAAGGTTATCTGACGAGCCATATGCTGACTCACACTGGAAAAAACCTTTTTCATGTTCTTTGTGCAACAAATCATTTACTCAAAAGAGTCATCTGACGAGCCACGTGCTGACTCACACTGGAGAAAAACCTTTTTCATGTTCTGAGTGCAACTATTCATCTCATTGGAAGGGCGCTCTGATGAGCCACATGTTGACTCACACTAAAGAAAAACCTTATGCATGTTCTTTGTGCAACAAATCATTTACTCAAAAAGGTCATCTGACGGGCCACATGCTGACTCACACTGGAGAAAAACCTTTTTCATGTTCTTCGTGCCACAATTCATTTACTCAAAAGAGCAGTCTGACCAGTCACATGCTGACTCACACTGGAGAAAAACCTTTTTCATGTTCTGAGTGCAACTATTCATCTCATCGGAAGGGCGTTCTGATGAGCCACATGTTGACTCACACTAAAGAAAAACCTTATGCATGTTCTTTGTGCAACAAATCATTTACTCAAAAAGGTCATCTGACGGGCCACATGCTGACTCACACTGGAGAAAAACCTTTTTCATGTTCTTTGTGCCACAATTCATTTACTCAAAAGAACAGTCTGACCAGTCACATGCTGACTCACACTGGAGAAAAACCTTTTTCATGTTCTGAGTGCAACTATTCATCTCATTGGAAGGGCGCTCTAATGAGCCACATGTTGACTCACACTAAAGAAAAACCTTATGCATGTTCTTTGTGCAACAAATCATTTACTCAAAAATGTCATCTGACCAGCCACATGCTAACTCGCACTGGAGAGTAAGCTTTTTCATGTTCTTTGTGCAACAAATCATTTACTCAAAAAGGTCATCTGACGGGCCACATGCTGACTCACACTGGAGATTAACCTTTTTCATGTTTGAAGTGTAACTACTCATGTACTCTAAAAGGAAATTTGACGAAGCACATGCTGACTCACAGTGGAAAAAAACCTTTTTCGTGTTCCGACTGCAGTTTTTTGTGTTATCAAAAGAGATATTTGTATAAACACTCATTCTTATGTCCGGATATCTCAAGCGGTAGAGCATGTGACTCTTAATCTCAGGATCGTGGTTTTGAGCCCCGCGTTGGGCGCCATTGTAATAGAATAATGTGGCTAAAATTAATAAAGACGCGTTGGTGCGCTATTGTTACAAAGTAATAATGATCATTAATGCCAATTATGCTATTGTAACAGTTAATATAAGTTGAGAACAACAAATACCATAGTGTGAGGTAGGTGAGATATAGATAGTATTGAAACAACTTAAGTATGTGACAAGAAATCATTTATTGTCAAAGAACGAAACTTGAGTGATGTTTTATTTGTAAAAATGTATGTATTTTACAATATATTTTCATTTTTTTACAAATCATTACAAAAAAAGACCTACAATATATTATATAGTATGAGAACTGGAGAACACTGTCTTATAGTCGATTTAATACAGAATAAATTACTATTATGATACTTCTACATGATAAAGTTCCGTTTTCACCTAAGGCTGTTTCCGACAAAACATTGCAATTATAATAAACTCTGGAAGGTTTTCTGCCTGTTCGATTTATGTTTGTAATTAAAAAAGTGTATTATAATTAGTAATAAGATAATAATGTTGGTTTAAGTGTCTAGGAATGTGGTGATCGTGTGTTTGCGAATATGAAAGAAACCGAGTGCCTGAGGGAGACAGCATGAATGGTAGTATAAAAAGTACGTACGCTGTCCATTGTGTTTCTCTTGTCTTTGATATCAACGGAACAACAACTTTACACTGTACACCATGCAGAATAATCGTACGTTTAAAGTACCGACGTGTTTTTATTATCAACAAGAAGAATCTAAGAATTCGTCGGCCACGACTCTTACAAAAATTATATGATTTATAAATAATAATGTATATTTTATAAAAGTACACCGGAAAGATAATTTTATCTTGTTTCAAAAACAGTTTTTATGTTTTCAGAAATTAAAAAAATAAAATAAGAAGTACCCATAAAACATTGCAAACTGAAAAAAAGTGTTGAAAGTACTGAACGGTACACCGTAACAATTTACCTACACGCTCGTCATATGAAAACATTACAGTTTGTAATTCTCTCTATCGCTTTTGCAATGTATGTTTTATAAAGTTCTTGCAAAATAAATACTTGAAACGCAATGTTTGAAAGGGTCAATAAATAAATAATAATTGTCTATGACTTCGTTATTGTCTGTGTACAACTAACATTTTTTGACACATGTTTCTTCACTGGCAATTGTTTCATCCTGATTCCAAACTCGAAATCGACGTAATATCCTGTAAACTGTTTAACCCACGCCGTTTAGTTTTTAATCACAGGCTTCTAATAGCTATTGGTAAGTACTTATGCTTATATCACGCTACTCATTTTGGTAGCGGCGTTAATATAAATGAAACTGAGCGATCATTGATCTTTAATTTGGGCTATGGCTGGCTCAAATGCACAACCGCGCTGTATCTAACGCAACTTGCTTATCTTACCCCAATCAGTACACCTAAGTTAGGAAATCTACTGGCGTTTTGTTTGAGGAACCTGATCAGTATATTAGACGTCTACCTATTAAGTGTTTCGAAAGCCTTTCAAATATCGATAGTCATTGTATTGTTGGAAGCCGAATGGTGGACCCAATAAATTGTATAGCGGTTCAACTTTAGATATGTTTATAGTATATGTTGAGTTATCCGACGATTGACAACGATTCCATAAAACGTTTTAAAATGTCAAGGTCAAGATAGTCATAATAATTATATCCTTATTTGCGTTATGCATAAGTACGATATAATTGTTTTGACAGAATATTCCAAGCGAAACAAAGCTTTTAAAGATCATTCAAACTGGAGTTCCGTTATAACTATGTTCTGTTTCAGGTATATTTGTTTTGGCTTGTGCCAATTACCAAATCCTACTTCAGCAGTGCCATGGATCTACTAAATCCAGATACTGTTGTCATCAAGAAGGATACAGAGCTCCAGGAAGAAAGTGGAGGTGAAATGCCGTATACGGATGTAGATTTAGTACTCCCAGATATAAAGAAGGAATGCTTGCAAAAGCCGGAGAGTACTCAGACAGCCAGTTAGTTCCTTAGCATATCTAAAAAAATTGATGTTTGATCTGGATGGCGGGCAATAGTTAAAGAGTATTTTAGTATTATCACAGCCAGTGTATTAAGACTGTATCTCAGCGAGTACAGTACCAGAGTGATTTAATATCAAGCCACGGACGGTTGCCGATCGCCGCCCGTCTATATCTCGTAGGCCAGGGAGGTAGGTACCGCTACCACGAATTGTATATTTGCCGGAAACACCCAAAATCCATCACAAAACTTAAAATTATGTTTTTGTGAATACCACACCAGCGTCCCAACCTTTCCTAACCTTGTGTAGCAATAAGGGTAAGTTGAGAAGCTGAAAAAAGAGTGAAGGGGAAGGATATAGGGAAGTGAAAGCTGTGAGGTAACTGGCCAATACGATATGGTAACCGAACACGGCCAAAATCATTTAAATTAACGTTTAAATTGTGTCCTTCAAGCCAAGCGATAATGAGAGTATTTTCACTTTGGAACTTATTTTAATTACTATATCAATGCATATTCGAAAAAAGTGATATTTTAACTTTATTTAACCTTTCCCTTACTGTGCTAAAAAAATCCACGCGTTCCGGTGCTGTTAAGCAATACCTACACATCTCAAAATAAGCGATATAATATCGGAAAAATATGAACAAAAGTGATAATAATTGTAATTTAATTGTTGAAAACATGAAAAACCCATCAGCAGATGCTAAAAAAACGTGGAAGGGGTCCACATCTAACGACGGTACGCGACCGACTGGTTGGCGGCTAGCACACACACAGCTATGCGGTCGTAGGTATCGATGGTCTAAGTCAAAATACAACTGCGGACGTGTGGATTTCTCATGATATCGCATAGCGAACTAAACTGGGACATCAATATCGTGTAATTTCCTCACACACTCTTCTCGTAGCAGTGTCACACAGTTGATTGTATTAGTGTATTTGTTTCCGATTTTTAACAAAAATCTCTGATTTTTAATTGAATTTGAAAAGTATGTAAAATTTTATTTTTGAATTCGAAGCATAAATGTACAACGGAGGAATACCTAAAATCTGAACCCAGAAATTATTATATTTATAGAGTTATTAAAGTTATTAGAAGCAATGTGTAGTAAATACACACCACAGATAAGGAAATGTTAAAATCCTTTCATATTACAAATCGGCTGGTCCTGTTAACATTCCTCCAATCACCTTATCAAAATGTCTCCTACTTATCCCTTTACTGAACTTTTTAACTTATCTCTAAAAGTCGGCACCTTTCCAAAAAATGTAAAACAAGCTTCTTGTCTCCAATCTTTAAGAAAGGTCATAAATCGGATATCTCTAACTGTAGACCTATATGTATTCAGTCGTCAATCCCGATTATTTGAATTTGCTCTGCTCTCTAAACTCTCGCCCGATATCAATAAAATAATCTCGCACCGTATACATGGTTTCATCGCAAATATTTCTACTCTAACAAACTACATAATTTATGAAGAGTATTTATTTAATACTATGTAAAAACGTCATCAAACGGACGTAGTTGTACACCGACTTTAGTAAGGCTTTTGACAAAGTCTCACAGTAAATTTTAATTAAAAATACTATTGGAATAACATGGAATAATTTAAGATGGCTTTAAAGTTATCTACACAAAAGAAAAATATCAGTTCAACTTTATTCACACTTTTCACACCAGTTTCTCATTTGGGACGAATATTGTTTTCCTTTTTTATCAACGACATAACTACCGTTTTTGATGGATTTATGATACTCCTATTTGCTGATGATCTTAAAATTACAAAACCGTTACTAATCTCAATGACTGTTATGTATTACAACTACATATTGTGAGACTACAAGAGTGGTGCACCCGTTATGGACTATTCCTAAATATTGAAAAATGTCAAATATACTTTTGCCCGTAACAAAAACCCTATCATGCATCAATATACCATCAATAACATTATTCTAAAAAGACCGGAGCAAATTAAGGATCACGGTATTATTTTTTTGTAAATTAACTATTGCTTCTCATTCTTCAATTTTCGATTTAAAAAAAATTAATTCAATTAAATTACTATTCGCAGGTTGGTGAGAAGCAATCTAGAGTATAATTAGGCAATCTTGACTCCATTGTGTAAGATTCACGAACTCAAAAATCGAGAGAGTGCAGAATAAATTTCTAAGATTTATTAATTATAAATTAGGAATTCCAGTCGAAGATCCTAATAACACCTTTTTAATGGACTTACTAAATTTGACCGACTTATCATCAAGGCGCACAACGACTGATTTATTTTGTCTCTTCAAGATAGCGAATGGAAATTAGACGCCATGGATTTAACGGACCTTATTACTTTGCATTTACCTACGCGAAAGACAAAACAGACTGCTCCCTATAATGTTCCAAAGTCTGCTAGTATTTATATCGAAAATTCGCCAATTCAGAGGCTACACAGACTATGTATTAAGTATA
The DNA here is from genome assembly GCF_061612785.1 of Hesperophylax consimilis. NCBI lineage: Eukaryota > Metazoa > Arthropoda > Insecta > Trichoptera > Limnephilidae > Hesperophylax > Hesperophylax consimilis. The sequence goes on along the minus strand of NC_142852.1, from coordinate 23,579,153 downwards.
GTTCAATCGATGTTTACCGCCACCACTCGGTGACTAAAAATCAACATATTAGATTTTTTGTAACTGATCTCTTAAATTTATTTTTACTTACAAGCCCACTTTACATATATAAATTTTTCTATGTTCTATAAAACACCCAATCAGGCGTAATAAATGTCTGTTGATTACAAATTTGCTTTACAACAAACCGTTCTGTTATTTGTTGTAGTGATGTTAAGCTATGTTCTGTATAATAAATTTATATTTATTTTACTAACATCAAAAATGTTACTAAATATTGTTCCGCAACTACTTTTATAGTACCTTAATTACCTATTCTCTACTTTATTTTTAAACTTCCGATTTAGTTGTCCGGGTTAAGTCTTCCCCAAAGGAAAAACTTAACCCTTCCACTCACTTTTCCACAAATGATCAGCTAGTCAATCAACACTATGTAAGTGCATTATATAAGTAAAATAAATACAAAACAATACAAGAACAACAACACGTCAAATCACCAGATATCAAATGGGAAAAAAAAATTCACCGTCTCCAGATATTTTCATATCAGAGGGTTCGGCTCGGTAGAACTTCTAACAGGGCCTATAAATCCTACTGATCCCTCAACATAAATATTTAAAAAATCTTTTGTTATCCTACATGTATTCAAAATGACCGACTTTTGCATCTTTATATATAAATTTTTTGATAGATCTAATACGCCTAAATTTTTAATTAGAGAGCTAGGTATAATGCCAGTAGCCGAAATAACGAATGGTAATATTTTTATAGTCTGAGAATGCCAAATTCTTTTTATTTAATTTCCTAAATCTGTGTATTTTCTTATTTTTTCACTAACATATTTTTGAATATTACAGGAATTTGGAATAGCAACATCAATGATATAAGTTATTTTTTTAATTTTGTCATGTAAAACTATATCGGGTCTATTATGACTAATCGCTCGGTCTGTTAGTATAGTTTTATCATAATATATTTTATAAAATTCGTTTTCTAAAAATGAATTTGGTTCGTATTCATAATATGGTACTACATTACGGCAGTCAATCAAGTTATGTTTAATTACCAAATTTTGGTGAATTATTTTTAAAACTTGATTGTGCCTAAATGTATACTCGGACGGTGCTAATATAGAACATCCCGATATAATATGTTCTATAGTTTCCGGAAAAGCCAAACATTTTCTACACAAATCATCAATTTGATTTGTATCTTTGATTATATGCCTTCTATAATTTTTAGTATTAATGACTCTATCCTGAATTGCAAGCATAAATCCTTCTATTTCTGCGCTCAACTCTCCAATACTCAACCATTTGTTTGACTTAATTTTGTCAACATACGTTTGGTTGAGATAATTGAAGTGTTTTGCGTGTAAAATTTTATTTGACCAGGAATCTAATAATTCCTGGTTGGGATTTATAAAAATGTTGGCATTCTCATCGTATAAATTTAAAGGTGTAATATTTCTATCTGCCTTGCAAATTATTTTGTGCATTTCTGAGCTATGAGCTTTCCTATGGAAAAAAGTTCTTAGCATTTCTACCTGATTATGTTTCAAAGAAGTTATTTTGACTATACCTCTACCTCCTAAATTTCTAGGTAAATTAACTCGTTCTATAGCTGAATTTGGATGATGGCAATTAAACTTTGTTAGCGTAGTTCTAATTAATCTTTCTAAGTTATCTAAATCTGTATTAGACCATTTAATTATGCCAAATGAGTACGTTAATAGAGGTATTGCCCAAGTATTTATTGCTTTTACTAAATTTTTAGCAGATAGATTGCATTTTAAAATTTTCCTTATCCTAGTTTGAAATTTAATCCTAATATCATTTTTAATACTACTATGGTCTAATCTATTTGATTGTGGGTATCCTAAATACTTATAAACCTCATCCCTTTTCATACTAGTAATTTGGAAATTTCTAAATATACTCTCGTCCCCATCTACAATTTTGCCTTTCTCTATATGGATCGTTCTACATTTATCTAAACCAAATGTCATTTTGATATCATCTGAAAAGTTTTTATTATTATATGTATTTATCGAACAACTATTATTTCAATGTACAACACTAAACGATAACTAGTATTGTAGCTTCTTATATTGTCCGGACTCTATTATCCTATTTATTATACTTCTGATCAGCTTACCTTAAATAACGCGAATTAATCAAATGAAATTTACTTTACGGAATTTGAAACCGCGATCCCTGGAATGCTAGCCTAGAGCCTCACCCCTCGAACGCGAAAGCTGTCAAAAACCAGGAGCGTAGTTTAATGTTTTTGTATTTAGTTTCTAGATGTATTTAAAAATATCTTTATATTCTAGCAATTGTCACTCTGTTCTCTCAGGCTTGTTTTAACAATGTGCGTATTGTTTTCAAGGTTGCATTAATATGGAGGCTTTTACCGTCAAGGCGGAACCTGAACCCCGTGAAGAAGATAAAGGAGGATTTCCTTGTATGGAAATTGACATAAACCTGCCGGATGTTAAAAAGGAATGCTTAGAACGCTTTGAAAGAATTAACCAGATAGCAGGTAAAATCGCTTTTTTACAATTCGTCCTATCCCATATTTATTTTATTTACAAATAACTGTGCTTATTTTTACTTAATGTACGTCCTTCTTAAGCCTTCTCTATTCATATTTTTTTTATATATTTGTCGACAGATCTGATGAGGCATCCTGTAGCACAGCTATTATCTTGTCCCCATTGTAGCTACTCCTGCTCTAGGAAGTCAAATTTCGGAAGGCACTTGAATACCCACACTGGAATAAAACCTTTTTCATGTTCCGCTTGCAACTATTCGTGTTCTCGAAAGGCAGATTTGACGAAACATATGCTGACACACAGTGGAGAAAAGCTTTATTCATGTTCCCACTGTAACTATGTATGTGCTCGAAAGAGACATCTGACGAGTCACATGCTGACTCACAATGGAGAAAAAACTTTTTTATGTTCCGAATGCGACTATTCATGTTCTTTAAAGCACCATCTGACGAGCCACATGCTGACCCACAGTGGAGTAAAACCTTTTTTGTGTTCTGAGTGCACCTATTCATGTTCTCGGAAGGGAGCTTTGACGAGACACATGATGACTCACAGTGGAGAAAAACCTTTTTCATGTGCTAAATGCAACTATTTATGTTCACAAAAGGCCCATCTGACGAGCCACATGCTTCTTCACAGTGGAGAAAAATCTTTCTCTTGCTCCGGCTGCAACTATTCATGTTCTCGGAAGGGAGATTTGAAGAAACACTTGATGACTCACAGTGGAGAAAAGCCTTTTTCATGTTCCAAGTGTAACTACTCATGCTCTCGAAAGGGATATTTGACTAGACACGCGATGACTCACAGTCGATAAAAACCGTTTTCATGTTCTAAGTGCATTTATACACGTTTATTACGTTCTCTAAAGTACCATCTGTTTTTCACCATTCACTATTAGGCTTAAGTTTCTAACCACATTTATATAATCAGTAAAAGTTCACGTCTAAAAATTGTTCATCTAATATTTCATTGTTCTTCCTCCATATCACTTTTTTCAGAATCACTAAACTGTAATGGCATTACTGACATTCTTCTCCTACGATTCTTCACTTTCACTATGGATTTCAGGCAAATAATTACTAGAACATTCAGATAAATTATCTGCGACGATTTCGTCATCACTTTCTTCATTTTTAAGAATCCATTTTGAAAGGTTTGAAAAAGTAAATATAAATATTATCTCCTCGGAACACAACGATACGACAATTTGCTTTTTAAAAATTGGCATGCACTTGTGAATATTTATTATTGTCCGCCTATCTGTGTTTGCCGATACCTGCTTTTGTTAAATGCGCCCGACACTCTCCGCTCGCTCGCACCTAGGAGTTGAGTGGGTGCGGAACAGAGATAGAGAGATTTGTTTCGGGTTTCAGGGTAATAAAAACCCTCGTTCCAGGAATTGAATTATTACAATAACAGAATATGTTATCTAAATTACTTATGTATTTCTTCGATCTTCAAACTCAATACCTATCAAGTGTCAGGTGTTCAATAATATGGGTCATTTTAGTTGAAATACCGATGTACACAAAAGACTCTAAGATAAATACAAAAAAGACTTGAATTGCAATTTGATAATCATGTACATATAGTTGGGACCTTTACAAAGAGATTGGTATATAATATTCATATAAAAACATCGGATAATTTCTTCTTTTCTGCCATTGAAATAAGGCGGACGCAGAAGGTAGAAATATCCTTCCCGACGTTAAGCATCAATCGACCGAACGGGTAGAAATTCCCTTCCGATTAAAGTGTGTTAAAACATCATCCTCGGGTTAAAAATGCATCTGGCTGCTAAAAAATTACACGAAGTAGCCTACAGATAAAACCATAGAAAAAAATGATACTTGCCACTAGAACGTAAAGAACAGGGGCGTACAACTCTCGTCTGACCTTGTAACACTGATGGGAGGAGTTATTCCCAACCCAAATTCTTATAGACAAAGCTGTTGTGGCTGAAAGCTCAGATCTCATTGGCTCAGAGCAAAAATTGTTGTTTGATCTCTCGCTCTCTACCATAGCGAATGGTGTAACAGAAAGAAAAGCTAAGCATGGGTTATGCTGCGACAAAAATTAACGGTAATTTCCAAGACGTAATTTCGAAAGTTGAAGCATGAAGTCAGTAGTTGAAGTTTTTAGCGTAAATATTTTGAATTTACTTTCATCCATCTTAAAATAATGTTGCGTGATAGAATTCTTCAAGGTGATAAATTAATGCTGTGTTGTGTTAAAGTGTGTTATCCGGTCTATCTCCACCAATTGAAAGAAGGACCCGAACCCGTTGTTAAATACAGGTACTAACCTCTCGTTCTTTGATACAATGTTCCTAATTCCTGAATGTACTTCATTGGCTAATAATTTAATTAATTTTCCTTTTCAGACCTATCCGTATTCCGACGCGATACTATACCACGTATTAGGATGCTAAAACTGCTAAACAAAGGCACGATTACATCAAACAAGGTCATTTTAACCTCTCCAGAATTGCATCATGTAAGTACCTTATTCAGTTTTAACCAGCATTTTCCATAATGTTTGCTGACGACAAAGCTGTGGAAATTATATGAAAACCTTGCAGGAGAACTTGAATAACTTCTAGTGCTGTGGCAATAATAATTAACACTTAAATTTGTTACTCTTTAACTAATATTTATAAGATGTAAGTCACCTACAGTACGCTTCAACAGTGTGGAATCCTCATTTGAAGGAATATTCTGAAGGTCTAGGTACACCTAATTTATATTGCAGTGAAACTCGCTCAAGAAGTTTTGTTTTCGCTTCCTACAAATTCTGCAGAAACTGCATAAAACGCGATTTTTTCCCATACAAGAAAGTTCAACAGTGAATTAATCCATCACCATTAATGTCCCCTTTTTCTTAAAATATTTTTTATTAATTTTATCCATGAAATTTATTAAATATGTGTACAATACTAGAATAGTGTAATCATTGGTCTCAAATTTTGTCTTTTTCTTGGTAAGACGAAGGGCATTTTGAGCTGTTTTGGTCCGACGCAGCCCTTTCTCCCAGGAAACAGAAGACGCACAAGAGGAGATTTTGGGGACCAGACGGCAACTGTGATATGTATAACATTTGTATATATATATATATATATAACAGACCTTTTTAAGGTCTTTTTTTCTGTAGGCCTTTTTAAGGTATGCTTTTTATCAATATGTGTCAATGCATGTGTGATTTATCTAAACCTTCCGGAATAAATTCTCTTAATGACGGTGAAAACCTTATCAAAATCAGTTGCATAGTTAAGAAGAACTAAACGCACAAAAAGACAGACGCGAATGTCACTTTATTTTATACAATTTAGAGATAATGGATTCCACCACGAATTGTCAGTATCCAAAATAGAAATATTAATTACATGTTCTTAACTTCTATTTTATAATATCTTTTGTTGTTATTATGGTTTATGTATTATTAAAATTATACCATGTAAAAGTCAAAAGGCGTTACTATTGTTGTTCGTTTAGTCACGGCCGGTCCTGAGCCAAATGGCGCATGGCGCAAGTAAAATTTTAGCGCTCCTTGTCAAAACCAGTAGATGCCTAGGCCCTAGGTAGTAGATAGGCGATCACTGTAATCCATTATATTGTGATGCTTTGTATGTATGCGTAGCGTGGTTTTTATGAAAGATAATCTTACGTTAGTTTAGGTATTATCACCCTTGGAAATTCAGCGCCCGAAGCGGACTGCTCCATTTGCGCCCGCACAGGGTCGGCCCTGCTTCTAATTATTTTTTTTATTACTTGACATAACTTTCAACACGTTATATTCTGTGTATATATTCTTGTATTTTTGTGCAAGGTCAAATTAAATCATATTAAGTTGTTGCAGTAAGACAAAAATCCTGGGTTCGATTCCTAGTTGAGACTGTTACTTTTAATTTTTCTGTGTCTTGTTATGTTTCATGTTTTGTTTAGATATATTAGTATTATCTTCTACTTCAATGATAAATCAATGCTCAATACATCGGTTGTACTGACCCTGTTTTGTATTACTGTCCATTGTCTTTTTGAAAATAAAAAATATTTTGATGTGTGCATAGCCGTGGGTTTTTATTTTTTTTCCTTTTCCTGCATTCCAGTATTTTTATTTTTTAAATATAATTTTTTTGGGCTAGTGAATGAACGATGTTAGCTGGGTTCAGGTATATTGTCTATGTTTGCGCTTTTTTTAAATGGCCTTGAGATTTCTTTATGGTCCACTTTATATTTACCTGTCTGGACCAAACGACCGTTTTATCTGTGTTCGTCTGTGGTTAAGGGGGTGACAAAATGGGGCCATCCAAAAAGCCCGAAGATATCGATCTAGAGAGTGGTTTGTATATGGTCATTGGGACAAAGAATCTCTTAGTCCTGACGTGTGCGGCTAAGGAGGTTAATAAATCAGTTTCACAGTCGTTTTGAAAGGGTGGGTCCCCTCCAATTGCCTAATAATATTATACAAGACGCAATTGCAATGAAATTATCATTAACCTAGAAGGTCAGTTTCCTGATAATTATTATAATTGACTTTGACTTCATTACTCTCTATGAAGAACTTTACTAAAATATTTTGTCAACACATTACACGTTTTATCCTTTTTCAATACTCTGTTTAACCCACGTTGTTAATTTTATCATCTTATACTTATGATAGATTTTGGATAGTGGTAATACCAATTATTCATCGCTATTTGATAGCAGTCGTTGTTACCAATCAAACTCACCGACCACGGTTCTTAAATTAGTGCTATGGAATACTCAAATACATAATTGCGCTGTATCTAACGCGACCTAGCTTTACTTTACCCAATCGGTACACCTAACTTAAGTAATCTATTTGTAAGTTTTGTAAGGAACGTTTAAACTAATACATCAAACTAATACGTCAAGACGTCAAACTTTCTATTTTAAGTCTAGTATTCGAAGGGCATTGGTTAAAAATAATCGCAGATTACCGATATTTGTTAAAGGCAGAACGAAAATACGGTTTTATCTTTAGTTATTGAGTAATCTAGTTATCTGACAATCGAAGACAATTTTTTTAACCGTTTTCATACTTCTTAACTTCAGTCTAAGATACAGTCGCAATTATATCCTCATTTCGAATTAGGTGTTTTGACGACTATACGACTTCATTGGTTTGACAGATTATTCCAAGCGAAACCAAATGTTCAAAGCTTATTCATATAGTTCCGTTACATTACAACTATGTTCTGTTTCAGGTATGTTTGTTTGGGCTTGAAACAATTACCAAACGCTACCACAGCAGTGCCATGGATCTACTAAATCCAGAGACTGTTACGATCAAGACGGAACTAGGACCCCAGGAAGGAGGCGGAGGTGAAATTTCAAATACGGATATAGATGTCGACCTCCCAGATGTAAAGAAGGAATGTTTGCAATATGCGGAAAGTACGCAGACAGCCAGTTAGTTGCAATGCATATGTACAAAATGTTAAACTCGGATGTTAAGAATCCATGTCCTTTATGAAATGTCGTTCAAACAGGACGATTGCGTGTTCACTACTTCCTCTCTTGTTGCGTATAAGTATATTTGGTATTTACCTTATCACTCCTTTGACGCCGGAACAAAACTTCGCACTTAAGTTACTCAAATCACTGAAGCTGACATCTGGGAGCATTACTATTTCTTAAATTAACCTAGTCTCTTAGGATGGTTTGTGTCACAGAATTTAAACAATTCAACAAATTTCAAAGTTCACTTTCAAGTTCTGTTCAACATTTTTTGTACATCGATGATTAATTAATTTTATTTAATTTTTTCAGGTTGCTTTAAAGTGGAGTCTGTTACCAGCAAGGCGGATTTTCGACCCCGAGAAGAAAATAGAGGGGGATTTACTTATACGGAAATTGACATAGACCTGCCGAATATTAAAAAGGAATGCCTAGAACGTTTTGAAAGAATTAACCAGACAGCCGGTAAAATCTTTTTTTTAATAGTTCAGTGAATCTATACAAAAACGGCCCAAACTGAAAATTAGGCAAATGCTGAATTTTCGCAGATGAATAGTATATATATTTCCAGAAATAATTCAACGTTACCCAAAAATAATGTAATATATAACTATTTGCTATCTGCAATAGTTAAGTAAATTCGAATAAGATTTGTATGAAAAAAAAGAAAATTAAATTATTTTGCCAAATTTAATAAACTCATTCCTAAGACAGAAAATAAATTAAATTTTAGTGAAGACTGTAATTTGAGAAAAAAAAAGTTTTTGATGCTAAGCTACCACATGGATATCGTGGAAAAATAAATATAGTTTTGTCATTAGAAATTTACGATACATTGATTCATGTTTGAATTGTGATGCAGGCAAGACATATGCTTGGGTACGACGTCCTCTCTTGCCGTATTTACACATATTTTGTATTTGCCATAAAATATGACTTTGCTGGAAACTGCCAAACTACACCACACTTTAAACTTGCTGAGTTGTTTTTTGTAAATACCGCATCAAAGTCAAAACTGCTCCGTACCATCTTGGGGCAATTGGAGTATGTTGTGAGGCTGATGGTAAAGGGAAGGGGAAGGAGATAAAGATGTGGAAGTTGAATAAACACAGCCAAAGCTATTTCAGCCACGTTTCATTCGAAAATAATTTTCATAAGAATATATCCATAAATATTTTTTATCCATTTATAATTATATTCTATCGGTATTTTAGATCGATAGTCAAAAGTGTGATTTACCTGGCTATTCACCTCTTGTCACCAAACACGGCCAAAGCCATATTAATCAACATTTCAATTGTGACTTGTGTCTTTACTCCTGGACGATACTCAGAATATCTTACACTCAACATCCACTGCAACGTGGCGCAAGAAGGTTGTATGTTATTTTGAAGGAAAAAATTGTGAAATAACACAAACTAATCGAATAATATTTATTTGAACCCTGACCACCGGATACTAATCGAGAGCCTTACGGCTCGAATTCGGAAGTCGCCATTTCTACCAAAAGGTTCCCGGTTTCTTAACTTTTCACCTCATCTTATTTGGAACATGAATTTTTTTTTGTATTATAATGCATTTGTAATAAATAAATATTGTTTGAAGAAAACATCATTTTATCGACTTTTAACTAGCCAACTACAACTAGAGGTGCTCATGAGCAAGTGGTTTTCCGTTCTTGAAGCATAAGTATGGGAATGCATGGGAAGCAGACATCTGGGGTCATTACCATTTCCTTAATTAACCTTAAAGTCTCTTTACAAATTCACGCTTCTACATTGTTAATCAATTAAATCTTTAATCGTAGAAACATGTTTCAATTTCAAGTTATTTTAATTAAAATAATACCTTTTATGTATATCAATGTCCAACGTATGGATAGTTTCTTTGTTATTCTAGGTAGCATTATTATGGAGACTTTTGCCATCAAGGCTTTTTCTACTTTTTTATGAATTTACTTTTATTTAATTTTATTTGTAAGTGAAGATTATAAGTTACACTTAACCCTTTTTGTCCGTATTCTGTTTCAGATTTGTCGCCAGATCTTAAGACGCATCCTGGGGAAAACTCCAGCCATCCTATGTCAAATTTTGAACCCCAATTTCGCACTCATACTGGAGAAAAACCATTTTCATGTTCCGAGTGCAACTATTCATCTCATCGGAAGGGCGTTCTGATGAGCCACATGTTGACTCACACTAAAGAAAAACCTTTTTCATGTTTGAAGTGCAACTACTCGTGTACTCAAAAGAGATTATTGACTAACCACATGCTGTCTCACATTGCGGAAAAACCTTTTAAATGTTCTTTTTGCAACAATTCATTTACTCAAAAAGGCAATCTGACCAGGCACATGCTGACTCACACTGGAGAAAAACCTTTTTCATGTTCTTTGTGCCACAATTCATTTACTCAAAAAGGTCATCTGACGAGCCATATGCTGACTCACACTGGAGAAAAACCTTTTTCATGTTCTTTGTGCCACAATTCATTTACTCAAAAGAGCAGTCTGACCAGTCACATGCTGACTCACAATGGAGAAAAACCTTTTTCATGTTCTGAGTGCAACTATTCATCTCATTGGAAGGGCGCTCTGATGAGCCACATGTTGACTCACACTAAAGAAAAACCTTATGCATGTTCTTTGTGCAACAAATCATTTACTCAAAAAAATCATGTGACGGGCCACATGCTGACTCACACTGGAGAAAAACCTTTTTCTTGTTCTTTGTGCCACAATTTATTTTCTCAAAAGAGCAGTCTGACCAGTCACATGCTCACTCACAATAGAGAAAAACCTTTTTCATGTTCTGAGTGCAACTATTCATCTCATCGGAAGGGCGTTCTCATGAGCCACATGTTAACTCACACTGGAGAAAAACCTTTTTCATGTTCTTTGTGCCACAATTCATTTACTCAAAAGAGCAGTCTGACCAGTCACATGCTGAATCACAATAGAGAAAAACCTTTTTCATGTTCTGAGTGCAACTATTCATCTCATCGGAAGGGCGTTCTCATGAGCCACATGTTAACTCACACTGGAGAAAAACCTTTTTCATGTTCTTTGTGCCACAATTCATTTATTCAAAAAGGCAATCTGACCAGCCACATGCTGACTCACACTGGAGAAAAACCTTTTTCATGTTCTTTGTGCCATAATTCATTTACTCATAAAGGCAATCTGATCAGGCACATGATGACTCACACTGGAAAAAAACCTTTTTCATGTTTGAAGTGTAGCTACTCATGTACTCAAAAGGGACATTTGACGAGCCACATGCTGTCTCACCTTGCCGAAAAACCTTTCTAATGTTCTGAGTGCAACTTCTAATGTACTCAAATGGGAAATTTAAAGAACCACATGCTGACTCACAGTGGTAAAAAACCCTTTTCTTGTTCCGACTGCAGTTTTTCGTGTTCTCAAAAGAGATATTTGTATTGTGGCAGCGTGTAGTATGAGGGCTGTACTTATTTGTAATTTATGGCGGCTGCCCAAACCGTAAATTGTGTTCGGGAGATGGGAGATTGAAACGAGTGTCTGCACAATTAATTTCGTTTATTCGTGAGGACGAATATCATAATTTTACAGAACGCAGTGACGGTGGCAGAAAGAGTGGAAATACTGGCGAATGTATCGAACGTTGAAACGAATGGAGATTTCTCTTCTCATGCTCGCTTGCGTTTAGCAGCGGATTAATTCGCGTTAGTATTTCCACATGTGGGGGGAAATAAAGTAGTCCCACATACCTCCCTTCCAGCGTCTCCACGCGATACAAAGAAACGTAACACATATATTTATTTTTGTTTTATTTATTTAACGCCCAGAGGGCTTTTACATGGTTGGTAGAATAATTTTAAGTTGACAGATACTTTGAAACATAAAAAATAAGAATAAAATTACATTTGATAAAAGCTATGCAACAAGTCATACAAACACAAGAAACAAAAACAGAAAATTACAGCTTTTTGTAGGTTTACATGATGTGTTTTGGAGTATTGTTGAAATAAATGTTTTAAATGATCCACAAAACTTGCCAAGTTGGTATTGAATATATCAACATTACCCAAGTAATGATTCCCCATGGTGTGAAGTCGTTGTATCGGAGAGTGGGCAATGTAGTTACGCTTATGTGTGCTGCTGTAGAATATTGTATTTTGTCGTGTTGTTACTGTGGGTGTATGTATGTTTATAAGTTGCAGGAGTTCACAACAGTCGAATATATAGTTAAGTATTTTGAATAAGAACGTTAAATCGTTTATTTTACGTCTATCTTCTAATGTTTTTTAGAGTATTTAATAAGAAATTGTGTTTTAAGTCTTCGACAGGGATATTTAATTTAAAATTTATAAAACGTAGAAATTTTTTTTGTATTCGCTCAATGTTGTAAATGTGAATTTTGTAAGATGGAGACCAAACTACTGAGTTATATTCAATTAGACTTCTTACTAGAGATACGTCTAATAGTTTAATGGCTTGTAAAGAATTATAGTTTTTAGTTGTTCTTAATACGAAGCCTAGTGTTTTCATACATTTGTTCACAATTTGATGGATATGATTGGTGAAACTTAGTTTTTCGTCCAAAATAATTCCAAGATCTCTCATTTCCGTGACTTTTTCTAAAGCTGTGTTATTGATGGAATATTCGAATAAAACAGGATTTTTGTTTCTGAAGAAAGTAAAGGTTTTGCATATTACTACATTTAAAAATAAATTATTTTGAATGCACCAATCTCTAAACTTACTAATATTTGACTGTAGTAGGTATATGGCAATGATTTATATAAGTTATTTTCTTGTATAGTTTGATGTCATCTGCAAAGAGCAATACCTCGACATCGTTGAAGCAATTGGTTATATCATTGATGAAAATGAGGAACAAAACCGGGCCAAGGTTACTACCTTGCGGTAGGCCACTGGTAGCCCGGAAAGCCTTCGACATCCAAGATTTTATTTTAACGAACAGTCTACGATTTGACAAATAGCTACTAAACCATTTCAGCATGTTATCCCTTATTCCTATAGTAAATTGTTTTTGGATTAGTAGTTTATGGGATACTTTGTCGAATGCCTTCGAAAAGTCTGTATATACACAGTCGACTTGTTTATTTTCTGCAAATGATTGTATAATGAAGTTTTGTAATACCCTTAAGTTAGTTGCGGTGGATCTTCCTTTGATAAAACCGTGCTGTTTTTGATTAATTACTTTTATTAATTTGGGATAGATTTCATCAAGGACCAATGATTCAAAAAGCTTTGGCAGTACTGACTGTATACAAATGGGGCGATAATTAGCTATGTCAGTATCGTCTCCTTTTTTGTAGATCGGTGTAATGAAGCTTGATTTCCAGCGGTCTGGAAAATGTCCAAGGGTCAAGACACAGTTAAATAGTAATGTGAGTGGTTTAGATAATGTATTAGAGCATTTTTTTAGCAATATTGGTGGAATGTACAATACAATATTTATGAACACTTTTAATTTGTCACAATGTATGATGTTCACATAAAAAGTTTCTATAATGTCATGAAAAATTATAAAATAAAAGTTCAGTTTTATTTACTATATTGTACATTAATCAAATCTTTACCTTATAACATACGAGAAATAAAAGTAAAGTTTTTATTTAATTAGGATGTTAAATTATAATATAATGTACATTACTGTGCATTATTTTTGCGCTCGGTTTACAAAAGGAAAATAATAAATAATAATAGTGACTCAACGCCGACACTGCATAGTAACTATGTACCTATGAGTGGCGTTGAATGATATTTGGTCGTACGAATTTTTATTCGCCGTAGTAAGTAGGTAACAACATAATTAATTTAAAGGTAAACAAAAATGTACTATAAATACTATTGACATAGTTGTTGTTGAACGGCGGTCGCTTGCCGCTATGTACCTAGAGTGGTACCAAGCTACCCGTGTTTACTATGAATATTTACAATGATTTAAAATACGCTAGTTTTGACAGTTAAAGGCCCGTTTATAATAGGAGTAAGCGGTAAGAATAGGCCGGTGCCGTAATCCGTTATCTGTAATATTTTAAATCGTCGTTTATAATTGAAATAGGAATAGAATAGAATACGTCCATAGAAGTGACTATGCCGCTGTCACTAGTCTATGTCAACTGTCAACCGAGAGTATATTCTTCCTCCATCTTATAAAAGTAATATTGTTTTATATAAATAAATATTGAAACGATGGATTCATAAAATATTGTTGCATGTGGAATGCTTTTTGTCAATTCTGGGGCTAAGGCTTCAACGCTGCAATAGGAGACACACAGTTGTCGAAAAATATAAGGAAAAACCGACGTTGGAGTGTGCGTCCCATTAATCATAAAAGGAAGAAAACAGGACATTTCCATAATTTGTTTAAAGACATGGCGACAGTTGACAACGATCAATTTAAGAAATATACAAGAATGTCGCAGACCAATTTCTATAAATTGTTAGGACTTCTACAACACAAATATTATTTTTCGATTGTCAAATACATAAATAAACCACTCTCTAGATCGATATCTTCGGGCTTTTTGTATGGCGCCATTTTGTCACCCCCTTAACCACAGACGACCACAGATAAAACGGTCGTTTGGTCCAGACAGGTAAATATATTGTGGACCATAAATAAATCTCAAGGCCATTTAAAAAAAGTGTAACCATAAACAATATAACAACACCCAGCGAACATCGTTCATTAAATAGCCCACAAAAATTATATTTTAAAAATAAAAATATTGGAATGCAGGAAAAGGAAAATAAAAAAAACCCACAGCTATGCACACATAAAAATACTTTTTATTTTCAAAAAGACAATGGACAGTAATACAAAACAGGGTCAGTACAACCGATGTATTGAGCATTGATTTATCATTGAAGTAGAAGATAAAACTAATATTTCTAAACAAAACATGAAACAGAACAAGACAGAAAAATAAAAAGTAACGGTCTCAACTAGGAATCGAACCCAGTCTTACTGCAACAACTTAATAAGATTTAATTTGACCTTGCACAAAAATACAAGAATATATACACAAAATACATATTCAACAAATTTAAGTGTTCATTATTATTGCCACAGCACTAGAAGTTATTCAAATTCTCCTGCAAGGGTTTCATATAATTTCCACAGCTTTGTCGTCAGCAAACATCATGGAAAATGCTGGTTAAATCTGAATACTTACATGATGCAATTCTGGAGAGGTTTAAATGACCTTGTATGATGTAATCGTGGCTTTTTTTTAGCAGTTTTAGCATCCTTATACGTGGTATTGTATCGCGTCGGAATACGGATAGGTCTGAAAAGGAAAATTAATTAAATTATTAGCCAATGAAGTACATTCAGAAATCAGGAACATTGTATAAAAGAACGAGAGGTTAGTACCTGTATTTTACAACGGGTTCGGGTCCTTCTTTCAATTGGTGGAGATAGACCGGATAACACACTTTAACACAACACGGCATTAATTTATCACCTTGAAGAATTCTAGCACGTAACATTATTTTTAGATGGGTGAAAGAAAATTCAAAATATTTACGTAAAAACTTCAACTGACTTTTCAACTTACGAAATAGTGATGGAAATGATCGAAATATTTATATAATCGATTTTTTTAACCGAAACATTAAAAGAATCGAATGGTCCATTCGAATGAATCGCTCGGAGTGTAAACTTTTTTCTTTTTTTTGAGGCAATTTATTTTCCGTTGGGGTAGGATTCGAAAATAGAAACTCGAATATCAAGACTATTCCTATCGTAAAAAAAATTGTTTGCATATTCCGGTTGAAATTTATTTTCATTAGTATGGTAATATTTTTGGTAAGCAGGTACTAGCGAAATTTCAATCACAAATTTTCATTCCTGGCAATGATTTAGCAACATTAGTATTATTTCTGTTAGCCACGAATTTCAAATATGTATGCATATGCAATTAACATTTTTATAAATAATTAATAAGATTCGAATATCAACATACGTACAATTAAAATAAATTATTATACAAGTTTTTTTTTTTTTTTCTTAAACTTCCGATTTAGTTGTCCGGGTTAAATCTTCCCCAGAGGAAAAACTTAACCCTTCCACTCACTTTTCCACAAATGATCATCTAGTCAATCAACATTATGTAAGTGCATTATATAAGCAAAATAAATACAAAACAATACAAGAACAACAACACGTCAACTCACCAGAGATCAAATGGGAAAAAAAATTCACCGTCTCCAGATATTTTCATATCAGAGGGTTCGGCTCGGTAGTACTTCTAACAGGGCCTATAAATCCTACTGATCCCTCAACATAAATATTTAAAAAATCTTTCGTTATCCTACATGTATTCAAAATGACCGACTTTTGCATCTTTATATATAAATTTTTTGATAGATCTAATACGCCTAAATTTTTAATGAGAGAGCTAGGTATAATGCCAGTAGCCGAAATAACGAATGGTAATATTTTTATAGTCTGAGAATGCCAAAATCTTTTTATTTCGTTTCCTAAATCTGTGTATTTTCTAATTTTTTCATTAACAGATTTTTGAATGTTACAGGAATTTGGAATAGCGACATCAATGATATAAGTTATTTTTTTAATTTTGTCATGTAAAACTATATCGGGTCTATTATGACTAATCGCTCGGTCTGTTAGTATAGTTTTATCATAATATATTTTATAAAATTCGTTCTCTAAAAATGAATTTGGTTCGTATTCATAGTATGGTACTATATTACGGCAGTCAATCAAGTTATGTTTAATTACCAAATTTTGGTGAATTATTTTTAAAACTTGATTGTGCCTAAATGTATACTCGGACGGTGCTAATATAGAACATCCCGATATAATATGTTCTATAGTTTCCGGAAAAGCCAAACATTTTCTACACAAATCATCAATTTGATTTGTATCTTTGATTATATGCTTTCTATAATGTTTAGTATTAATGACTCTATCCTGAATGGCAAGCATAAATCCTTCTATTTCTGCGCTCAACTCTCCAATACTCAACCATTTGTTTGACGAAATTTTGTCAACATACGTTTGGTTGAGATAATTGAAGTGTTTTGCGTGTAAAATTTTATTTGACCAGGAATCTAATAATTCCTGGTTGGGATTTATAAAAATGTTGGCATTCTCATCGTATAAATTTAAAGGTGTAATATTTCTATCTGCCTTGCAAATTATTTTGTGCATTTCTGAGCTATGAGCTTTCCTATGGAAAAAAGTTCTTAGCATTTCTACCTGATTATGTTTCAAAGAAGTTATTTTGACTATACCTCTACCTCCTAAATTTCTAGGTAAATTAACTCGTTCTATAGCTGAATTTGGATGATGGCAATTAAACTTTGTTAGCGTAGTTCTAATTAATCTTTCTAAGTTATCTAAATCTGTATCAGACCATTTAATTATGCCAAATGAGTACGTTAATAGAGGTATTGCCCAAGTATTTATTGCTTTTACTAAATTTTTAGCAGATAGATTGCATTTTAAAATTTTCCTGATCCTATTGTGAAATTCAATCCTAATATCATTTTTAATACTACTATGGTCTAATCTATTTGATTGTGGGTATCCTAAATACTTATAAACCTCATCCCTTTTCATACTAGTAATTTGGAAATTTCTAAATATACTCTCGTCCCAAGAAATATATTTTTATGTACATTATTATTGTGCTGTAATTTTCATTTGCTGTACTTTGAAATCTGTTTTATATAATATTGTAAGCTCCTGCTGAATAGCTACTTAGTGTAGCCAGTAGGTACAAATTCCCATTAATAATATTTATAATGTACCTCTAATAAGACAATAATTATATGCCGTTTTGTTAAAAATAACCTCTAAATCTCATGTACGTTGTAGGCGCCTACTAGAACCCAAAACAAACCATTCATTCATTTGAAATTTGTATGCTATTCACAAATTATTATTAAGTAAATAAAGTTACTTTACTACAGAAAGGGTTTCATTTCGGTTTAATTACTAACTAAGAGACACCAATGTTAATTTCATTCATGTTAATTTCAAATAAATTAAATATATTTGTTCGTAGCATAGGTAGCAGATATATTATGTTTACATGAACGAACACATGTCACTTGATGAGTTTAATATATACTGAATATTGTATACTGCCCGAAGAAGCTACGGTTGTAGTGAAACCCGATCAGCATTAAATATAAAAATGGTGTTTGCTAAGTTATTGGTTTATTTTATTTTAAATATACACTACCCGAATGTCCCGAATAGATGATACATAATCTAAAAATAACATAGGTAGGTATTAAACCTTCAATTGTGAAAAACTATCACCATGAAAATCTTTTACAAATAAACTATACCTACTGGAAACGTAAATCGTCACCAAAAAGTATTAATTCATAATTTACAATTCACACACGAGGTTGATTATAACATCAACATGCTTCAGTAGGCAGCCAACAATGTACTTCGTTTGTCAAGCAATCTGGGATATTTTGACATCTCGAAATATAACCTCTCGAATGTGAGAATCGATTTGCGTTTTCGAACGAATTCTGACAGTTTGAAAACGATTATCTCGGACTGAACATTCGAATGATTTCTGACATTTCAGAGCGATTGTCTCGATTCCACTTTCGATGACATTTGAAAACGATTATTTCGGACCGTGCATTCGAATTAATTCTGACCAATCACAACGCTTGGCAGGCATCGATTATTTCTGACCAATCACAGCGACGACTTTCGATGACGTTTCAAAACGATTGTCTCGGAGATGCATTCGAATTAATTCTGACCAATCACAACGCTTGGCTGGCATCGATTATTTCTGACCAATCACAGAGACGTCTTTCGATGACGTTTCAAAACGATTGTCTCGGAGTTGCATTCGAATTAATTCTGATAATGAATCGAGATATTTCGAATGGTAAAAAAGATCGAGTAAACCATCGATGATTCATCGATTCCACCCATCGCTATTACGAAATGGAGTCTTGGAAATTACCGTTAACTTTTATCGGAGCATAAAGCATGCTTAGCTTCTCTTTCTGTTACACAAGTCGGTATGGTAGAGAGCGAGAGATCAAACTACAATTTTTGCTCTAAGCCAATGAGATCTGAGCTTTCAGCCACAACAGCTTTGTCTATAAGAATTTCGATATTGAATAACTCCTCCCATCAGGGTTACAAGGTCATGCGGGAGTTATACGCCCCTGAATAAACCACTCTTGTCAAATAGTAGATACCATAGAGTATCGATCGAAAATACATTAATCTCGGTATATATCTCAGCTTTCTGTAATCCGTAACCGTAAAAGATAAAGTTGGACCATCTTTTCGGTTATGGAAAAAAATAAGAGATTATTGCCGTCGAAAACGACCCAGTAGGCATATATGTGTTCTTTTCATCCATAACCTAACTTTTCACTGTTTATTATTTTGTCTTCTTTATGAGTCACTAACTAATATATGTATTCCGAATAGGTCAAGAAGGACTCTCACGGCACTGGAGATATTGGAGGAGCTAGACACCTTAGATGACATCCAAGCAAACTCCGTTGATGTATACCTCACTCCGCCCGACGATGATGGGCCAGAAACTGACGGAGATTCTAAGAGACTAAGCCGGAAACAACTAATGGCTGAGGCAGAAATAGTCTTAGATGATGGTGGCGTGTCGAATGATAATGAAAGTGTAATACCACCTCTAGCTGTCGCAACTGTTACCAACAGTGTATCAACTGATAATAATGGGACAAAAACGTTCACCGTTATTCATGGTGGAAGAAAACGAGTGGCGAAGGGAGGTGCTCAACCTGATCAACGGAAATGGGTAGATGGAGATTTGCCACAAAACCGCACTATCGGCAGGTTAGAGCCTGAGCAACTTGTCAACAGCCTACTGAATGAAGGCAGTCACCCAGCCGATTATTTTAATTCTTCATGGATACAAATGTTGTTACCAATATTAAAAACATTCAGTCGATTAAGCAGTTTCTAAGAATTCACCATCCTTGTACACATTTATGGGCATTCTTTTTGTAAGTTTTTCACGCCGAAGAATGTTCTGTGAGTCACAAAACGACGTGCACAACGTTTTAGTTTCGGGTGCAATGCGCCGCAATTGCTTCGAAGAGATCTTTCGATATTTGCACGTTGCGGATAATAATCAACTACCGGAAGGTGACAAATTCGGCAAAATAAGGCCATTGCTGAATGAGCTGAACGATAATTTTCTGAAATATGCTCTTATCGAGGCGGAGGTATCCATATCCATAGACGAGTCTATGATTCCGTACTTTGGGGGTCACGGATGCAAACAATTTATCCGTGGGAAACCAATCCGTTTTGGATTCAAAGGATGGGTTTTGGCCCATAGACTTGGGTATTGCCTCCAAGTTGATTTATATCAAGGGCGTGGTGGCTTGAGGGTTCCAGAGATGTGGAATCTGTGGTTCTAAATTTTGCAAATACATTGAAAAATTCATTCAAAAACAAATTTTTCACTATATTTTGATAATTTTTTCACGTCAGCTAAACTTATTACAAAGCTGGGTAAAATCTGTTTCTTTGGTACTGGTACCGTGAGAGACAATAGAACCGAAAGATGTCCACTTACTGAATCTACAAACATGAAGAAAGCCGAAAGAGGCACCTATGACTATAAACTTGACAAAGTCAACAATATAATAGCTTGCAAGTGGAAGGATAACGCTGTTGTGACGGTCATGTCCAACGAGACGGGTGTTCATCCACTGAAAAAAGCACTGCGTTACAGCGCAAAAGAGAAGAAGAAGGTTTATTTATTTATTTATTCGAGACACAAACAGGATATTTATAAAAACATTAATTATGGTTTACAAAATAAAAAAAGTACAATTATAAATATCCCTAGACTAATGTGTCTGCAGCAATCACATTGGCACATTCACATAAGCATACATGTAAAACAATAACAGTATTTATTATACAAAACATAAAACTTAGTTACAAAGATTGAAGCACATAATAAGTAGAAAAATTTAAAGAGTACATATTAAAAAAAAATTCTAAACCACTAAACAAGTTTTTTATTTATTTATTTTTCTTATTATTATTATTTTTCTTATTTCTTATTTCTATTGTTATTGGCAAAAATTTCGGTCCAAAATATGTTCATATTTCTAGTATATTTGGGCCTGGCGTAAAAAGTGATTTGATTGACTAAGTTAGTATTAACACGATTATTCACAATTTTGTAAAGCATTAAGAGGTCATTTATATTTCGTCTTTTAACTAAACTCTCTAATTTGAAATATGTAAGTCTTTGTTCATACCCATTTAGAAGATGGTAGACACCTGATCGATAAGACAAAGTCCGTGTAAATTTTCTTTGGACAGATTCATTGAATTTCATTGGATTCAGATTCATTCACATTGAAGTGCCTCAACCGCATATGTTTTCCATGTATAATAGATTCATTTTTTTTAATTTTTTTTTTTTATAGTGAATACCTCACAAGAGTCCCAACTGCTCCCGTCTGGAGCCAGTGAGACTATGGCAACCCCAATTGGGGGATGTTGTGAGGCTGAAGGTAAGTGGGGAAGGGAAAGAGGAAGGTGGGGAAGTACCTGGCTATTCAGATCTAGTCACTGAACACGGCTAAAGCCATTTGGAGCAACGTTTCAATTCTGAATGGTGGTCTTACACCAGGGCGATACTGGTAGTATCTTCCACTCTGGAACGTGCCGCAAATATACTTTATATTATTTTAATTAATTAATTGTGAAATAACACAAATTAATCAAATAAAATTTATTTGCGCACGCCGGGTTCGAACCCGCGACCTTCGGAATGGCAGTCCAATGCGTTACCACTGGACTATGCCGGCCGTCGGCGTCATGGGAGGAGTAGACCAAATGGATAACAGCGTCGCGAAGTACCCCATCGGGATGCGTGGTAAGAAATGGTACATGCCAATTATCATGTGGCTTTTCGATGTCTGTATGAACAATGCTTGGCTGCTTTCAAGGGCGTGTGGTCAAAAACTGGACAATTTGGGTTTTCGGCGAGCACGATGCCTAATCATGAAGTATGGTGTTCGACCTGCCGCTTCGGGACCATCTCGGCCGGTGAGCGGTGCATTTTGTGTGCCCGTTGCTGTCAGAACACACAAAGCAGCACATCTTATTATTACCAAGCAGGCTCGAAGAAGATGCGCAGTTTGTGCAAGCAATACTACGAAGGCCTGCATAAAATGCACCGTTGCTCTTCACGATAAATGTTTTGTGCTTTTTCATCAAAAGTAAATAATTTCAAGTTAGATTTAAAACCAATATGAATAAGAAGTAATAATTACTTAATTAATAATTAACCCTAGAAGCCTAATCTATTTTATAGGTACATAAAGCCTTAACATACGTCTCAGAGGCGTGCACATGTAAATGACAGCCTGTAGGCCAAAATATACCTACTTGTGCCCTATTCTTTGATAGAAAGTTAAGGTTGGTATACAAAATAATAATAAAACACAGTTTTATCAATGAAAACTACTATCACAGGTATTTAATACAACGAATCAAATCACTGTGCTTATATTCCACCAAAAAAATCATCTTCTTAAAAATCAACTTGAACATATGTTTTTTTAAAAATAAACTTATATTTTTTTAACATTTATTTCTTATTCATAGGGCAAACATTAAAAGTAATCGTGCTTTTAATTACTAGCTTTAATTTTAGAGCAATCTACACAGACATCAACTTTGTGCTCAGAAAATACTGACTTTTTGCACTTACAGCACACTAATTTCGACATTCTATTTTTTTTTAGCAGCAAAAAGCTCAGTATTTATCGACGGTCCCGTAGAACAATGTCGGATCTGCAAAAAAGCAAAAATCGTTTTTTTGGCTTATTTTATATTTCTTTTCTTGCTTTTGTAGTCTGCGTTTTCAGATTTTTTTTATCTTAATTATTTCAGAAGTTATTGAAACAAACAAAGTCGGTTGTGACATACTGTCCGGAGAACATTGTCAGTAGTGCACAACCGACTTTGTTCATTGTCACAAGTCCGCTATTGGATGTGCGCGCGCACAGTCGGATTGTCAGAAACGACTTAGTTCTTCGGAGAGTTAGAACGGTAATGGCGTGTGTGAAAAATCAGTGCGTGCACATCAATATAAAAGTAAATTGTTGCTCTTTTGTTAGTAAGGCAGTATAAACTAACTATGCCTCGAAAATAAAATAATTGTTTTAAATGTTTGCCTAGTAAAATGTGTCCAATTGAAGTGAATGAACAAAGTGCAGACAAAGATAAACGAGAACCAGGACATGCCTCTAACGTGTCGAGAAACATTAATTGTCGAATAAAGCAGTTAATAGACATTACAAATAACATTATTCATCCAAATCAGGATAATGAGAATGAAAAAAAAGTTGTACTAGGTAAGTTTTTATTGTTTTCCTACAGAACTGCTATGATTTTAAATAACTTCATCAGGCCTCCCAAAAACAATGTCGGATTGTCAAAACCGACAACAATCACAGAAAATAAATCATTTGTCTTTACAATGAGAGTTTTTAGTTTACATTAATTAAATCATTGTTTGGTGGTACTTAAATAAGTATAAGTGATAAAAAAATATGTGTCGCCGTAAAAGCACATCCGACATTTTTTGTTGGAATCTGTCAAGTAGCAGTGTGCAGGAAACAAACATCCGAATTTGTTCTTGGAACATTAAATTTTTTTCTCGTGTCGGATGTTCACATCTAACATTATTCTTGGGAAGTTTTTTCAATACTACTTTGTTCGACAAAAAAAAGCTCTTAAACACCTGTAAATTATAATTTGTGTGGTGTTGTTGATTTAACTAAAGGAAATGCAATCGTGCTTGAAAATCTATTATTGTATCATGTTGCATCAATTTTGTAAAGATTTATCTGCTGTGTAAATAAATTATTTAAAAATATTATGATATTTTCATATTTGTGTTACAATTAAAAATGTAATTTAATAAGTATTTGAGATTAACATATTCCATGTTTTTAGATCCCTGTTCACGTCATGAAGATACTCCGAATCAAATAAATAATACGGATATTACAAAAACGATGAATCCAGATTTGAATTCGGTTGATTCGTCAAGCAAGTGCTCCTAGGACGATTTATGGTCCAAATGAATGGAAGATTCTCGTGAGATGGGCAAAAATTGATGAAAATCCCTACGAAGTTCGAGATATGTCGCAAGATAACTTTTACGACTTTAAAATACTGTTAAAGAATAAAAATTGGACTAAAGATACCCAAAATAAAAAAAATGACATGGAGCTGCGTCAAGCAAGTTCGTACCTCTGGAGATCATTCCAATCAGCTGGAGTATAAATATGAGCTCAGAAAAGAGTTTCAGACTATCATCGTTCGTAATGCCACAAGACATTTTCATACTATTGACATCGAACTTCATAAGGCGTACGATACCCCTTCGCCGATTCAAAAAGATAAATACAATGACCTTATAAGTCTTTGCAATTTAGGAATGAACAATATCATGAATTTTATAAGACCATAACATACGGAAACATTTGTGTCAATGATGGTGACTCTGAATAATATTACCTAATTATTAATTTAGGTCTTTTAAAAATATTCTATTTCGAAAATTAGACTATTAATGCTTTAATTTTATGTTATAATTAGGTACTACCCTATTATGTTATAATTTTTGTTATATTTTCTTATTTCTTCTCCTTTAAATAATGTGATAGTTGTACTTATGTAACTAACTCATGTTACAGACTGGGATTGAACAATCCTCCCAGTACTAAGTACTGCTAGATTAAAACAAATAAAACTACGGATGTTTTAATTTTATGTTATGATTAGGTAACCTGTTATGTTTTTAATTTTTCTTATATTTTTTCTCTATAAATAATGTGGATATCTCATGTAATATGGCAGACTGAGATTGAAATATCCTCCCAGTTCTGTTGCATTAAAAACGAATAAAAAATTGAATATGTTATTTTCCCTGTTTTTATTTATTTAGTGTCAAATTCTTGTATATAACTTTTATTATAAAGGGGTTCCTTTACGTAATTATTACTAAAAAAAATAGATTAACTTTTTTTGGTAATACTAGAAACAAAAAAAATATATACAATAAAATTAGGTTGTAAATACGACAAAAACTTATGTTTGAGTTCCAAAGAATAAAGTAGGATATACATATACGACACACATGTTTCATGCTATGTCCGTAGAACAATGTCGGATGTTTCTATACGACAACTCCTTGTCCGTAAAAAAAAGTCGGAAGTGATTTTTCTTAAAAACTACAACAATGTTGCAAAAAGCTGGTATACTGTATTTTTACAATTAAATAAATAAGGGTTAATGCAAAATATCACATCAACTTCACATTTATTTCACTCAAAAAACATTAAAAATGCAGAAACGAAACTTTAAACAGCTCTCCTGCAAAACTACGATTTTGCAGATCCGACATTGTTCTTCGGGACCGTCGATTTCATGCTATGTAAACAATCAACAAAAATAATCTCTAATACTTGAACTGATTCATTTTATAAATACAACAAAATAAATCATATTTCACGTCAACAAGACACAATTTCCTTAATTGCATTCTTTAATTCATAAAAATAATAATGTATAACGTATATTTCTACGAGTTCCCAAGGTACTACGAAATTGTAATAATAATAGGTAATTATTATTATTACTTATAGTAACAACGGGCCAAACAAATGTTTGAGCAGCGTAAGTACATAGATATCTATCCACTGGCGTACGACCGCCGAGAATAAACAAATGAAATTGCAATTATTATTATTATGATTTTTATTTATTATTATTTATATACAATAGTACAATGTAAACAGCTACCAGCTTTATTAAATGTATAGTTTAAGAGCGCACGCACGCTTAACTTATTTTCTAAATAAAATATTTAATCAAACATGGAATCAAAATAACTATAAGATATTTAAATCACGAAAATACTTTTAACTATATAATATAATACAAACATTGACATAAGTATTAACTCCGTATTATAAAATATAAAACTTTTTGAAATATTTGAAAATAACAATAATGACAACAGTTCAAACGGCCACGGCACATCCCGGCCGCAGGCTTATTAGTGTTAATTATCATTGTTCCTTACATGTATCAATTAATTATAATCATTATGTTTTTTGTGTGTTATGTTATATCGCGTAAGACGCTGGAGGGGAGGTATGTGGGGTAAATTGTAGGGAGTTTGCATCTCCCGAAAATAACAACAATATTATTTTTACCCTCATTCTTGTGAGGCTGGTATAATTGTAAACCTGCGCGCGATACCTCGCGCGGTAAATAATATTATCCTATCTTCAGCAGTCTTGCCGTCGGGTTGGCCCTAAACCTCCTCTAGCGTACGCGATTTATTTGTTCGTCAAATTATTATAAGTGATTTTTATTAAAATAAAAAACTAAATTAGAATTATCCAAATTCTCGTTATTTCACACTAAAAATAATCACGCAACCTCGGATACTGCGGATTTGGAGAACCGCCGAATCATTTAGCCACCAATCCATTTAAACTGGCAAGGATAACCAATCCTCCAAAATAGCTTCATGAAAAATCGCTCCA